>NC_083106.1:61456371-62109222 GCF_949774975.1 Lagenorhynchus albirostris | reverse complement strand
AGCATTAAACCTTGTACACATTATGCCAGTAAGGTTTGCCACAGCAGCAGTGCTATACTCAGTTATAAATAACAACACAACTACAAGTGCATGCCCTCTGCTTTCAGCTGATTAAATATCATAACTACACAAGCCCTAGTACAGAGGCATGAAAGAGAGATTCCCAGTTTTTACCTAGAAACTGAAACTCTGTCGCTTAAGTGTTAATTGGTGTTACTTTGAGTAACAATGCTCTGAACCGAAAAGGCAAGACAAGGGCTCCCTGCAGCAAAATGCTAACACATATATATGGAATTTAAGAAAAAAAAATGTCATGAAGAACCTAGGGGTAAGAAAGGAATAAAGACACAGACCTACTAGAGAATGGACTTGAGGATATGGGGAGCGGGAAGGGTAAGCTGTGACAAAGCGAGAGAGAGGCATGGACATATATACACTACCAAACGTAAGGTAGATAGCTAGTGGGAAGCAGCCGCATAGCACAGGGAGATCAGCTCAGTGCTTTGTGACTGCCTGGAGGAGTGGGATAGGGAGGGTGGGAGGGAGGGAGACGCAAGAGGGAAGAGATATGGGAACATATGTATATGTATAACTGATTCACTTTGTTATGAAGCAGAAACTAACACGCCATTGTAAAGCAATTATACTTCAATAAAGATGTAAAAAAAAAAAGGTATGCATTTATTCTCAGCTCCCTAAATTACCAGTAGTGTGTACACCACCTCATCTAGTTGAAATAATGCAGGAGAACAGTAGGGGGTGAATGGGGCAAACCTTCAAATTGATAAATAGATTCTGTTAATGGACATCTGAATTATATCTCACTCTCACACATCCTAAGTCATGTAAATGATTAAAAAGGAAGCTACTTTAATGAGAATTGGTCATGTATTTTAGACGTACTACCATGTAGATGTACTTGTAATTAAAATGCATATGTAATATTTTGTACTATTCATGTAAATTTACAAATTAATGTAAATTTTAATGTTATCAATGTTTATATTGAGTTGTAATGTCAGAACCCTGGGGACTGTTCTGAGCAAAACCACAAAAAGATCATAATCCTTGAAATACGTATAGTTCCTCTGCATTATTAACAACTGCATGAGGTAGTCCATTGTCTCCAATTTACACAAAAGATAAATGACACTCAAAGAATTGTTGCTCAAGACAGGTGCACAGTCAGACAAGATTTCTAGTTCCCAGTTTTGATCTCTTTATACTGGACTCTGATGTTATTTAGAAATATGTCAAAATTGTGTGCCATGATAAAATAGGTTTATCCCTTTATTTCAAGTAATCACATTTAAATTTGTACACATTATATTACATAAAAGAAAAAAAAATCCCATAAGCCCCCAGGGAGTCCTGGGGTCTCTTATTACAGGGATAATACGGAAAACTAAAATATTTTATTGTTGAACTTTTAAACAATCCATATTTCTTAAGAAAAATATTTACTTTTTTGGTAGTCATGAATATTTTTAGGTATAGACGTGGAAGGTTATTGTTCATGTTTGATAAAGTCTTAGTCGTGAACACATCTAAATTGACCCTTCACATAATGGGCTACTAAGAGCTTTATAGTATTTTCTTTATAGGTACCTCCAGTGTATACTGGAGCAATTTTGCTGAGTTAAATTTTTTTAATTGAAAATATGAATCCTATGCTTAGATTTGATAAATTCTACAATTGTGCTCATATGGTAGTTACCAGCTTGATGTGGCTATTTAAATTTAACTAGAATTAAGTAAAGTTTAAAATTCACTTCCTCAGTCACACTAGCTATATTTCACATGCTTTCTTGGTATAAATGGCTAGTGGCTACCAAACTAAACATTTTCATTGTTGCAAAAACCTTATTTAACAAGGCAATTTAGAACATAGAGACTTGCATACATTTGAGGGTTTATATAGTTTTTCATGCCAATTGTACCAGAAATACTGAATATATCATAATATTCATTTTAAATATATAATATTTGTGACACAGGTGTTGCAGCTATCACACAGGAACATTAAAATAACTATAGGTAATATGCTAAACAATTTCAAAAACATGATACAAGATGTACAGAAGGAATTCCTTTGACAGGTTACCAAAAGTAAGAATGCAACAAATTCTTGTGAATTTAAAGATAAGTCCATAGGTGTTATTCAAACTGAAAAAAAGAGTGAAAGTTATCATCAATCATCATCATTATCATACTCATACAGAAGATATAGGACAATATCAAGCAGTCTAATATATGTATTTGGAATCCCAGAAGGAGAATGAGTCAGAATAAATATTTGAAGAAATGGCTGAGAACTTCCAAAAGTAATAAAAGACAATAATCCATAGTTTCAAAGAACTCTTAAGAGGCAAACAAATGTAGAAACAAATAAAACAGGACACAGCTTTGCAAGAAAGAACTCCAGAGTTCTACAGAGGGAACTCCCTGAATATTCAGAAGAATACTGATCAGTGCATGCATGTGTTACCCAAGGCTAGAGAAATAATTATTTGAAAAATTAAAGACAAAAGAGCCCAACACTTGCAAAGGGCTGGGAATAGTGCCTGTTCCCATTACTGAAAAAAATCTCATAATTCATGGATAATGAGCAGAGTATATAGAAAAGTATTCCCTCAGTAGTAGGAAATATTTAACCTTAAACACTGCACCAATCCTGATGAACCTTGACATGAAAAGAATAAGTACTTCAAAGTAAATTAACTGCATTAGAGAATCTAGAAATAGTCAGCATCCACAAGTGTAAAATTCACAATGTATGCCATCAAATCAAAAATTACCAGACATGCAAATAAATGGGTAAATATAATCCATGAATAGGAGAAAAAAAAGTCAACCAAATCTACCCAGGACTGATACAGATATTAGAAAAATAGGACATTAAAACTATATTCTATATGTTCAAAGAGTTACGTAGACACAGAAATGTGAAAAGACCCAAATATAACTTCTAGAGATGACTACAATACCTGGGATGAAACATAGACTAGTTAAACATTGCAGGAAGAAAAGATTAGAAAACTTGAAGACATAGTAATAGAAATTCTTCAAAACAAAACATAGAAGCTATTAAAATATAACATAGAATAAAAATTAATGAAAAGAGAAACAGCTGTGGGACAGCTTCAAGTGTGCTAATATACATGTAACTGAACTTCTCAAATTGGGGAGGCCAGAAAAATATGTGTAGAAATAATTACTGAAAATTTTCCAAATATGAAGATACCCGCAGATCCAAGATTTTCAGTCATTTCCAAGTATAGGAATCTTGAAGAAAATGACACCAAAACACATTATAATCCAATCATTCAAAACTTCTGATAAAGGAAAAATCTCAAAAGCCAGAAGAGAAAAAAGACTACGTACAAAGGGAAAAAATATGTAAGATTGACAGTAGGCTGTCCAGTGAAAACAAGTGAGCAAAAAAACACTACTCAAACTTCCATATCAAATGAAAATATCTATCAAAAACAGGCAAAATAAAGACTTCTACAGATATATAAAAGCTGAAAATATTCCTCCCCAACAAAACCATATTAAAAGATTTGTTGAACAAAGTTCTTCAGGAAGAAAGGAGAAGATAGCAGAGGGAAACTTGGATCTACAGAAAGGGACAAAGTACACCAGAAAAAGTAATAATATGCAAAAAATAAACCTTGCTCCATACTTTACACCATGTGAAAAATATACTTGACATGGATCAGAGATTTGAGTGAAGAGTAAAATGATAAGGCTTTACAAGAATTCATAGAAGAAAATATTTATTCCTAGGAATTTGACAAGGTTTTCCTGGTTATGACACCAAACCAAACCAAACAAAACATAAACACTTGGACTCTATTAAAAAATTTTGTATAAAACTCTGCAAAAGGCACTGAGGAGAATAACAATAATAATAATGTCTAATAAAAATATTTGCAAGTAACATATCTAATAAAGAAAGTTTGTGCATAATGAGAAAACCTCTCACAACTCAAAATAAGAAACCCAGTGGTGGGGGAGGAGGAGGATGTAATGGAATAAGATTTCTAGCTTTAGTTCCAACATATAAAGATTTTAGAAGTCCCATTCTCACAATTAGAAAGCGAATGAATTTTCTTAGATGCTTCATACAGCTAGTAGTTGAGAAAAACCACCAACCTGAAATCTGTAGAGACAGAAGCAGCCTCAGAGTCACAGCTTAGAACCTGTTTCCCAATAGCAGAAGCCTCTAGAGCCATAAACTAATTCTTAAAAGGTAGCTTCGATGAATAGCTGGACACTGAGGGTCCAGTGTAAACATGAGAAACTCCTGAGGTTTAAATTTTTTAAAAATTATTTATTTATTTATTTATTGGCTGTGTTGGGTCTTCATTACTTTGCACTGGGCTACTCTTCATTGGGGTGAGCAGGCTTCTCATTGTAGTGGCTTCTCTTGTTGCGGAGCATGGGCTCTAGGCACATGGGCTTCAGTAGTTGTGGCCCATGGGCTCAGTAGTTGTGGCTTGCAGGCTTAGTTGCTCCACAGCATGTGGGATCTTTCAGGACCAAGGATTGAATCCGTGTCCCCTGCATTGGCAGACAGATTCTTAACCACTGCGCCACCAGGGAAGTCCCTGAGGTTTAAATTCTTAGAGAGCCACATACTTTTTTGGGCTTTACCTCCAGGAACCCCGCCATATTCTCAAGTTGAAGATCTAAATAAGATGCCTTCATGGTTCTAACAGGGTGAGGGAAAGAGTAATCATTATTTCCCAGATATATTCCCAGAGACTTCTCCACACACTCACAAAAAATAAACAGAAAACATACTACTTTTTTTCAAGAAAAAAGACTTTGCCTGAGACTTATCGCAGCTGGATGAAGATCATTCCTCTCACTTCATTCCTTCCCTTCTAGCATTTCTGTCTTACCTAAGGAGAGGAGAGTAACCCTAATCAACAAGGGTCAGGGCTTCAAGGAAATTGATTGGGAATGCTGCAACCAGGGAAGAGATGAAAGGGCAGAGGCAAAAGGTCCACTGCTAGACATACAGTTGTAAAAATCACAGCCCAGAGACATAGATCCGCTAAAAAACTAAGATGTTGTCTTAAGATTACAGAACACTTTCCCTCCTCTACATTTTACAAGCATGACAATAGTGCAGTATAACAGTAGATTACAGCTGAAAGAGCTATAGGCACAAACTCTTTCTCTAGAAGTACTTAGGGTAGATCAAATTCAAGAGTGCTAACAAAAACAAGCATACCAGAGGAATTTGAAATTTTTGGCACATACTATGAAGATTAAATTACAGCTACAACCAACATCAAACACACCCCCAAAATACATGTAGGCATATCATGTTCAAACTTCAGAAAACCAAGGTAAGAAAAATCTTGGGGTCAAAAGGCAGAAAATAATATACCTTACCCATAGATGAATATGAATAAGAATTACAATGGACTTCTCATCAGAATCCAGATGAGCAAGAATAGAATAGAATGAAATATTTAAAGAGATGAAAGAGGTTTGCCAACCTAGAATTCCATATCCAGCAAAATTACACTTCAAAAATGAAGAGCAAATAAAGACTTTTTCAAAGAAATAAACCTGAGGGAAATTATCAACAGTACACCTGCCCTGAAAGAAATGGTAAAACCAAGTTTAGGCAAAGGGAAAATGATATAGGTCATTAACTTGGTTCTACATAAAAAAGGATGTGAAATGTAGGAAAAAAATACATGTAAGTAAAATAAAGTCTTCTATTTGTCTTACTTTTAATTGATCTAAATGATAACAATTTGTTTAAAAAATAGTAAGAAAGTATTGGATCATTATAGCACATGGATAAGTAAACTGAATAACATCAATGACACAAGTGATATGAAAAAAAAAAGTTGGAATACACTCTCATAGGTACTTATACTACATGTGATATTATATGGTGCTATTTGATGGTAGTTGGAAAATGTATATAGGAAACTTTAGGGCAACCACTAAAAACATTTTTAAGAGATAATTGAGAGACTAAGAAAGGATATAAAAGATGGTATTAAGTGCCCAGTGAGAACCAGATAAGGCAAGAAATGCAGGGCAAAAAAAAAAAAAAAGAAACAAATACAACCAAAGCAATCAATTATGAATATGAGAGATATTAATGAAACTTTACAAATTATTTTAAATGTGAATGGTCTAAATATATCAATTCAAAGACATTGTTAGAATGGATACAAATTATATATGTTACCTATAAGATATCTACTGTAAGTATAAAGATTCAATACTAAGATTCAAATAGATTAAAAACAAAGGGATGGGAAAAGATATACCATGTAATACATACAAACAGCAAGAAGCTGGAGTAGCTGTATGAATTTAAAACAAAGCAGATTTCCAAACAAGGAAAACTATCTGGGATAAGGAGGGACATTACATAAAGATAAAGGGGTAAATTCTCCAAGATGATATAATGACCCATGATGTAGCTGTACCTACTATAGAGCATCAAATATATGAAACAAAAACTGATAGATCTGAAACAAGAAATAGCAAATATACTTTTATAGTTAGTAATTGTCCTGTAAATAATAGGTCAAGCAGGCAGAAAATCAGTAAGGATATAAATAGCATTGAACAGCACTAGCAATCAAGTTGATCTATGTGACATTTATAGAATACTCTATCCAACAATAGAAGAGCACATATTCTTTTCTAGGTTATGTGGAACATTCAACAAGGTAATCACATTCTGATTCATAAGATACAACATAACAAGAATACAAAGCATACAAAGTATATTCTCAGACCACAATGAAATTAAACTAGAAATGAATGAGAAGTATATCTAGAAACCTCCCAAACATTTAGAAATTAAACAACACCCTTCTAAGTAGCATGGGTCATATTAGGAGTCTCAAGAGAATTTAAGAAATATTTTGAACTTAATAAAAATGAAATACACCTTTTGGAAACTTGTGGGGTACAGTGAAAGCAGCATTTACAGGGAAATTTATAGCCTTAAAAGCATATATTAGAAAGGAAGAAAGATCTAAAATCTGTAACCTAAGCTTTCACCTTTGTAAACTAGAGGAAGAAGAACAATTTAAGCCTAATGCAAGCAGAAGAAAATGAATAATAAAAATTAGAGCAGAAATCAATGAAATTTAAAACAGACCAACAATAGGGAAAAAAATCAATTAAATCAAAAGATGGGTTCTTTTAAAAAATCAATAAAATTGATAAATCTTTGAACAGGCTAACTAAAAAAGATAGAGAAGACACAAGTTACAAATTATAAGTGAAATAGTGTTCATCACTACTGTTCACACAGACATCTAAAGGATAATAATGACGTCTACAAACAAATATCCATCCACAGTTTGCTATCATAAGTGAAATAGACCAAGTCACCGAAAGACATAAAAATTATTATATAGAAAATGCCAGGGACTCTACATAACAAATGCTAGAACTAATAGGCAAATATCACAAAGTGACAGGATACAAGGTCAATATGTAAAAGTCAGTTGCTTTCCTATATTCCAGCAATGAATAATTGGAATTTGAAATTGAAAATTATACCATTCATGATTATACTCCCTACCCCTCAAAAATAAATTTTAGGTGTAAACATAACAAAATATGTACTGGATCTATATGCAGATAATTACAAAACCCTGATGAAGACAATAAAGGATGATATAAATAAATGGAGATATAGTTCATGATCATGGATTGGAAGATTCAATATGTTTAAGCTGTTAGTTCTTGCAAACTTGATCTATAGATTCAATGAAATGCCAATCAAAATGTCAGGAAGCTATTTACCCAATTAATTTGAACAATTCTGTCAGCACAAAGCCCACACATGAATATACATAACAGCTTTATTCACAAGTGCCCCAAACTGGAGACAATCAAGATGCCTTTCCATAGGTGAATGGATAAGTGAACTGAGGTACATCCATATAATAGAACACTATTAAGCAATAAATATTAATATTCTATAAAGTTATGCAAAGGCATGTGTGAATTTTAAATGCTTATTGCGAAGTGAAAAAAGCCAGTCAGAAAGGGCTGTGTTCCATTCTTCTGGAAAAGGCAAACCTATAGAGACTCTGAATACATCAGTGTTTGACATGGATTCAAGGAGAATTGGAAGAGTTGATGCACAGGGGATATTTTAGGCAAACCAAGATTTTCTTTATGATACTATAATAATAGATACATGAAACATTTATCAAACACTTAGAAGGGCACAGCACTATGACCTTAGTGTATGCAAATTTAAAAATAAATCAGTTAGATAAGAGGATCACAGGACAGAATCCAGACTGTGACAATAGTGATGTGACTCATTAACTACATAGGTTGATATCCTTTCCCCTAACCCCACCAGTGAGATTATTTCATACATTTATAATACAGTTAGAATATTGTCAGATCAAATAAAGATAAAAATATTTATCTTATTAATGGTGGGACAATTGTACCCCAAACATAAGGCACCCTCATAAAGCTAAATTTTGGAACGCGCCTCCATTGGTGAATACACCATCACTTCTTTCTTACTTTAAAAAAAAATTAAGACTTCATTTTTGAGAGAAGTTTTAGGTTTAGAACAAAACTGAAAGGGAAGTATAGACATTTTTCCATATACCCTTGCCTCTACACATGCATACCCTCTCCATTTATTAACATATTTCACCAGAATCGTACATTTTTTTAAACTGAGGTACAATTGACATATAACATTATATTAGCTTCAGATGTACAACATTATGATTTGACATTTGTATACATTGCAAAATGATCACCACAATAAGTTTAGTTAACAGAATGGTACTTTTATAAACCAAGAATGAGCCTACATTGATACATAATAATCACCCAAAGTCCATAGTTTACCTTAAGGTTCACTCTCAGTAGGGTACATTTGGACAAATGTATGACATATATCCATCATTATAATATTATACAGAATATTTTCATTGCCCTAAAAATCTTCTGTGCTCTGCCTATTCATCCCACATCTCCCCCAGCCCCTGGAAACCACTGATCTTACTATTTTCATAGTTTTGCCTTTTCCATAATGTTATATAGTTGGAATCATACTGTATGTATGCAGCCTTCCCAGATTGACTTTTTTCACTTAATAATATACATTTGAGGTTCCTCTATGTCTTGTCATGGTTTGATACTACATTCTTTTTAGCAGTGATTGTATTCCATTTTCTGGATATACCATAGTTTATTTATTGATTAAACTACTGAAGGACATCTTGATTGCTTCCAAGTTTGGGCAACTACAAATAAAGCTGCTGTAAACACCGGTGTGTAGGTTTTAATGTGGCCATAGTTTTCAACTCCTTTGGGTAAATACTAAAATGTACAATAGGTGGATCAAGTGCTAAGAGTATGTTTAGTTTTGTAAGAAATTGTTCCAAGGTGGCTGTAACATTTTGCATCCCTACCAGCCATGAATGAGAGTTCCTGTTGCTCTGTATCCTCAGAGCATTTTAATAGGTGGTTGTGTTATCTCGTTTTAATTTGCATTTCCCTGATGACATATGATGTGAAGTATATTATCATAATCTTATCTGTCATCTGTATATCTTCTTTGGTAAGGTATCTGTTAAGGTCTTTGGGCAATTTTTTAATCAGTTTGTTTTCTTGTTGAGGTTTTTTTTTTGAAGTATAGTTGATTTACAATGCTGTGTTAGTTTCTGGTGTACAAATAGGTGATTCAGTCATACATATATATATATTCTTTTTCATATTCTTTTCCATTATGGTTTATTAGAGGATATTGAATACAGTTCCCTGTGCTACAAAGTAGAACTTGTTTTATATTTATTTTATATATAGTAGTGTGTATCTGTTAATCCCAAACTCCTAATTTATCCTTCTCCCACCCCCTGTCGCATTTGATAACCATAGGTTTGTTTTCTATGTCTGTGAGTCTTTTTTCTGTTTTGTAAATAAGTTCATTGGTATCATATTTTAGATTCCACTTGTAAGTGATATCATATGGTATTTGTCTTTCTCTGACTAACTTCAGTTAGTATAATAATCTCTTGTTGAGTTTTAAGAGTACTTTGTATATTTTGGATAACAGTTCTTTATCAGATGTGTCTTTTGAGAATAATTTTTTCCCATTCTGTGGCTTGCCTTCTAATTCTCTTAATAGTATCTTTTGAAGGGCAGAAGTTTTTAATTTTAATAAAGTCCAGCTTATGCATGATTTCTTTCATGGATTATGTATGGTGGTGTATTGTCTCTGGTGGTGTATCTAAAAAGACATCACTACATCACTATATCCAGGTCTCCAAGGTTTTCTTCTATGTTATATTCTAGGAGCTTTACAGCTTTGGGGTTTACATTTAGGTAGGTCTGTGACCCATTTTAAGTTAATTTTTGTGAAGAATATATGTGTCTAGATTCATTTTCCTTTTTTTTTTTTTTTTTTTTTGTGGAGGGACTATCTTTGCTCCATTGTGTTGACTACGTTCCTTTATCAAAAATCAGTTGACAATATATAGGGGCTCTCTATTCAGTTTTATTAATCATTTTGTGTGTTTTCCCACCAAGCTTGATTACTGTAGCTTTAAATCTGGAAGCTTTAATTACTTCAACTACTGTAGCTTTAAATCAGTCTTGAAATCTGGTAGCATCAATTCTTCAACTTTGTTCTTCTTCATTTTTGTGTTAGCTATTCTGGGTCTTTTGCCTCTTCATATAAACTTGAGAATCATTTTCTTGATATCCACAAAATAACTTGCTGCAATTTTGATTGGGATTGCATTGAATGTATAGATCAATCTGCTGCAGTTTTGATTGGGATTGCATTGAATGTATAGATCAAGACCTTTATCTTGAAAATATTGAATCTTCCTATCTATGAGCATGGAACCTCTCTCCATTTATTTAGTTCTTTGATTTTGTTCATCAGAGTTTTTTAGTTTTTCTCATATAGAACTTATATATATATTATTTTATACTTAAGTATTTTATTTTTTGGGTGCTAATGTAAATAGTATTATGTTTTTAATTTCAACTTCTACTTGTTCATTTTTGGTTAGGAAAGCAATTGACTTTTGTATATTAACCTTGTATCCTGCAACCTTACTATAGCCACTTTTTAGTTCTAGGACATTTTTTGTCAATTCTTTCAGATTTTCTACTTAGGCAATCATGTCATTTGCAAACAAAGAGAGTTTTATGTCTTTCTTCCCAAACTGTATACATTTTATGTTCTTTTCTTGTCTTATTGCATAAACAAAGACTTCCAGTATGATGTTGAGAATAAGTGGTAAGAGAGGACATCCTTGCCTTGTACCTGATCTTTGTAGGAAAGCTTCAAGTTTCTCACCATTAACTGTGGTGTTAGCTGTAGTGGGTTTTTTGGTTTGGTTTGGTTTTTTGGAGGTAGTCTTACATATATACATGAAACACTCTCAACAAAAATTTCTGTGAGGAACAAGTAGAATAATTTATATAAAAGCAACTTTCATACTTCTGACAATATTTCTGACATCAGATGTGTGGGATTTTCTTTATATCAACCAATTCTCCAGACACCAACTGGATACCCTACAATTCCTTTCAGTTCTGACACTAACTACCTGGAGTTAGTGCAGCCCCTACAGTTGAAGGGCTCAGTCTTACCAGACTGTCTTCACTTCAGATGCCAATTGCAAATCCAGGCTTCCCATACTTCTGACCAACTGGCTATAAATCACTGGTTCCCATGACCCACGTCTCAGGTTTTATAATTTGCTAGAATGGCTCATGGAACTCAGGAAGACACTTTACTTACTGTTGCTAGTTTATTATAAAGGATACAACTCAGAAACAGCCAATCAAAAGCAATTCGTAAGGCAAGCAACGGGGTGCACTCATTTTGTTCACCAATGCATAAGCTCTCTGGGGTCCTTCATTTAGCAGTTTTTATGGAGGTTCCATCACATGGGCATGATTGAGTAAATCATTTGCCATTAGTGACTGAACTCAATTTCTAGCCCCTCTCCTCCTTGGAGGTCTGGGGGGAGGGGTGGGGCTGAGGGTTCTCTAATCCCATGGTGCGCTCCCATTCTGAAACTGTATAGGGGACCACCGAGTCATCTCTTTAGCATAAATTCAGATATGGTTCTGAGTGGTTCATATTCAGTTTCCACTTACACGTTTACATAAGTTTGTGCAACAATCAAAAGAGACGATGCCTGTATACAGTCAGGAAGTACGTAGGACACAGTGCTCCTACGCATGACACATACTGTAGCTGCCTTGGCTGCTACCACCACTATTACTGTTGCCGCAATTAAGTCTGTTACTAACATTTGTAAAGCAGTATATTTGATTAAGCTTCATAGTAGACATAAGGCTTAAAGACTTTTTAAATATAAAGAATGAAAAAATATTTATATGTAAAATATAAGATGGTTTTGAAGGGTTTGGTTAAAGCAGGACAGGACCAGGTTATGGGTGTGAGCAAGACAAAAGCCTGGGCTAATTTCCAAAAGAGTCCTTTCTATGTGCTTCCATACCATTTTATGTTTACCTCTGTTAAACCATTTAATAGACAGTTTTGGGGGTTATTCGCATCTGAGTTTGTGTTTAGACTGATAATGATTTGTAGAGAGAAAAAGTGCTTGGTTTTCCTTATTGTTTACATTCACAGAATAAACCCAGAATCTACCACTTAGCAGGTACTCAAGAAATACAGGTTGAGCAAATAAGAATCCATGTCTAAGATTTTTTTTAAGCTATATGGCTGTTTCAATAAATTTTGACAATATCCCTAAGACATGGATATACCATGTGTAGGTATCTGAAAGTGTATTTGATCTTACTAAGAAATAATACCACAAACCACAACAGAACATCAATGTGCTAATTTATGGGCTAGAAAACCCATATATTTTTATTCTTCACATTTATATTTTGTATAAAAATTCCTCTCCATTTTATTGAATGTTCATAAGTTTTTAAAATTTATTTTGCTATATGCAAAATGTTTATTAAGTTAAATATCTAATATACTTTTTAAATGTAGTAAATTTCTAATTTGTTATTTTCCAGTTTACTTTCTGCCAGAAAATTAATTTTGTTGACAATTAATCATAATAGTCATATGTATAGTGGCAGTCATAATCAATAAATCATAGTCTAAAATACTATTTTTACTTTGGTAAAGTATGTATTAGTTGATAACACTTAAAATGAATTACATATTGACATTCAAAACAATTTTAAAAACAAAATGAATTACATATTATAAGGAAAGAAAAATACTTCAAAAATGTCTGTTATTCAACTTATACACATTCCTATTACCCTTAGAGTACATCCTTAAGTGTCTCGCTCAAAAACCCTATGTTTCTATTAATCTACTTTAAAAATTACAAATGAAATATGTTTAGTGAAGAAATAATATTTATAAATAAAGTTATGGGAAGATTAGCTGTAATACCATGCTCCTCCCCCAACCACTGCTAACATGCTATACTGCTTTCCAGTATAACATATATATTTGTAAAAGGAAAAGTGGACTCTCCAAAAAAGCAATAAGCAAAATGCTATCATTAAATGAGGAGAATCAAACCTGTGTACCTATTCACATTGAGAACTTCCCAAACACCTGGGAACTTTACCTTCAGTTCATTACATATCAGCTTGTAGCCATATTTTAGTTGTTACCTTACATTATAATGACATGGTAAGGAAGAGACAAATCTGTTGCTTTCTTGCTGACGATGTAATCAATATACACCTGTTTTCTTCTGGGAAAACTGCAGCAGTAGATGTGGTGGCATTTTAACCAGTAATATGGTGACAAAGTAGCATGCTGGAAACACATGAATTTGACAAACTTTCACATACTGTTTGCAAATTGATCACAAGCAGTGGGATGCTGGCATATGCTACTATTTCCATGATGACAGATTATGATGCTTCAGATAAAAGAATCATTCATGGAAACGAAGAGGAAACCCAGTCATGAGACAAAGCTATAGGAAATATATATATATATATATATATATTCATGTTTTCTAATATCTTCCAAATATATTTATTTTATTTTATTTTTTTACAAACATCTTTATTGGAATGTAATTGCTTTACAATGGTGTGTTAGTTTCTGCTTTATAACAAAGTGAATCAGTTATACATATACATATGTCCCCATATCTTTTCCCTCTTGTGTCTTCCTCCCTCCCACCCTCTCTATCCCACCCCTCTAGGTGGTCACAAAGCACCGAGCTGATCTCTCTGTGCTATGCGGCTGCTTCCCACTAGCTATCTTTTTTTTTTTTTTTTTTCTTTCTTAGCGGTACGCGGGCCTTTCACTGTTGTGGCCTCTCCCGTTGCGGAGCACAGGCTCCGGACGCGCAGGCTCAGCGGCCATGGCTCACAGGCCCAGCCGCTCTGCGGCATATGGGATCTTCCCGGACCGGGGCACGAACCCGTGTCCCCTGCATCGGCAGGCGGACTCTCAACCACTGCGCCACCAGGGAAGCCCACTAGCTATCTATTTTACGTTTGGTGGTGTATATATGTCCATGCCACTCTGTCACTTTGTCACAGCTTACTCTTCCCCCTCCCCGTATCCTCAAGTCCATTCTCTAGTATGTCTGTGTCTTTATTCCCATCTTGCCCTTAGGTTCTTCATGACCATTTTTTTTTTTTTTTTTTAGATTCCATATATATGTGTTAGCATACGGTATTTGTTTTTCTCTTTCTTACTTCACTCTGTATGACAGACTCTAGGTCCATCCACCTCTATATTTATTTTAATATGAAGTTTCTTCTAAAAGCAAAAATGTTAACAATATATAAAAGTGGGGGGATGTAAAATACATTAAACTTTTTCTTGAATTCTTGGTATTAATATATTTCAGACAAAATTCAAAGATCTAAATATGATGTTTTGAATAACTTTTAATTTTCTTTAAAATTAGTCACTTATGCAATGCATATGTAAAGATAAGCTGTATCTGAATATTATACCATCAGTTACTCTTCCTCCAAATTAGGATGTATTATCTACATTGTTAGTCTGTTTCACACAAAATTGAACAAATTGGCCACATGATCAAATACTTTCTTACTTAGAACAAAACAAACAAGAAGAAAACATTATCGGGTATGTGATCAATTATACTTTGTCATTTGCTGTGTATGCTTTTAAAGAATGCTATTATTTCACTTTTATATTGAAGGGAAATCCAATAGCATTTTAGAAACTATTAAAAAATTATTATTTGTATTGGCAATTTTGTAAGTATTCTTCATTAATAATAACAAATAAAATGTCAAGTCTTTGTATGTTTATCAATACATTTATAGATTTATTAGTCAGCTATTTTTCTTCATACATGATCATACAAAAATAAAGTCTATTTGTCTTCAAGCTCTAATTAAGAAAAGTTGATCTGAAGACAATCTCCAACCAAAATCATGGTATTTTGAAAGAATTACATTGTAACTAAATCATCTAAAATTATGATTTTAACCATTATTTTTTTGGAAAAACCACAGATTTTCTAATTACTCTTTGTTATCCTGTATATTTTGTAGATTATATTATAATATTTAATTTAGTTGTTATTTATACAGTTTGTATAACACCATTTTCATTCAGTATTAAATAATAAACTGGTTCAGAATGCGATGCTAAAAATTTCAATTGCACGATTCTTTTTACAGCAGGAAGTTAACACTTCTGTAACAAAAAAAGAGAAGGAAAAAGTGAGATAACAAAAGCATTGGCTTTCCCTTTTAAAAGTTTGCTTTGTGTATAATAAAATCAACCAATCACCCATGTGGAGATTATAGGAGATATAGCACCAAACATTTCTCTTATTCTGATTAGCCAGTAGACCCCTCCATCACTTGCAATTTATAATCTGCCATTTACTGAGAGGCCAAATAATAATGCTGTTGAGCAGCCACTTATGTCTCATAAGTCTAGGTCTTTGGATGACGCCTTCCCTGACTCATTCCTATTTTGTTCAAGTATCTTACTGTTATATAAAATTGTTCTTGTTTATTTATTTGCCCTTGGTTTGGTTGCACTTGTTGTCAGACTTCCTAAAATAAAATGTAAAAATTCTTAAAGGAAGTATCCTTGTCTATCTGATTCATTGCTATTCCCAAGATGTCAAGAACAATGTGTAATACATATTACATACTCAGTCAACACTGGAGGTTACTGGAATGAAAGAATAAATAAATGAACAAATGAACCATCTATGCTAAAAATTTAAAAAGTGTTTTAGAACTTGACCCACATTGTCTACACTATGTAGCTTTATTTGGACCAATCTGTGGCCATATAATATAACCTTCTGTCAATAAGAATTCTCTCAAAATCCAGGCTAAATCTCTAGGGCCACTAAGAAGTTCTAGTGAATGTTGCTGACAAGACTGATGTTTATTTTCTCTATTATTGATCCTTTTCCCCATTGCATTTATTTCGAGACAGAATAAAGCCATGATTTTAGAACTTTTTTTTTTTTTTTTTTGCGATATGCGGGCCTCTCACTGTTGTGGGCTCTCCCGTTGCGGAGCACAGGCTCCGGACGCACAGGCTCAGCGGCCATGGCTCACGGGCCCAGCCGCTCCATGGCATGTGGGATCTTCCCAGACCGGAGCACGAACCCGTGTCCCCTGCATCGGCAGGTGGAGTCTCAACCACTGCGCCACAGGGAAGCCCAAGCCATGATTTTAGACTTGGATATTTATCTATTTATGTTTATACTTACTCTACTTGAATACCCTGTAGTAATAGAGTCTACGGTAGAAATTACAGATTCTTAATACTGTATGGAAGAAAATCTCATATAAAGAAAATTATTCTTGAAAATACGTTATGAATCCATGACGTTGCACTCTTACACATCACCCCAGAACAAATCCAAACCAGCTAGTGTTCCTTCCAGTTTGAAAAAGACTATTGTTTCTTCAGTTAAGTGTTAGAAGATGCAATTGGCTTGTGTTTAAGGCCCGTTTTGGTTAAAATATGAACCTTAAACATGAGAATTGCACTTACTATTTTATCATATTTACACTACCAGATGACATAGGGGTATACATTACAGTCTCAAATCTTACTTCTGGGCACACATACCAACTGAGAGGAAAAGTAGGGATAAATGCTTATACAACTAAACTTACTGTCTCTCGGGAGTAGAATTCAACTTCACTCTAATACATCAAGGTCCCTTTAAGATCTGCTTCAAAGGGAAAAGACAATACATTTTTCTTGCCTTGAGTCAGATAGTTATTACGAGATTGAACAAAGCAGTAATAGCAGCTCACACAGAACTGACCTTAGTGCCCCTCTTGTCTGTGTTCATTCTGATACATTCAGCTGGCCAGCATGTATTTGACTTGTGTTCAGTCCATCTCTACATTCTTAAATCCAGCTGTCTTGGGATCTGACACTGCCAAGGCATGGTCTACACCATCTGCTCTGACTGACTGCCAGGATTCCTGGCTGTCCTGACAAGCCTGGAGAGACATTCTGGTTTTTGTGTCTCCTGTGAATATTTGAGGTTTCCTAATAGGTGACTCTCAGAGAGGTGAAATATTACAATGTCCCAATCATAGATAATAATACTTCCCTTCCACTGGTATTTGAGATGATTTCTCACTGTAAAAATCTCCATCACCTAAAGTATGGTACTTTGTTTTAGGTGACAAAATTGACAATAAACATTGACAAACTGAAGCATATGTAGAGTAGACTAGCACGATAATGTTAGTTCTTGTAACTATATTTGAGAAGTAGTATATAAAGAAACTGACATTTGAGTCTTAGAAAATGGAATATTAAGGAATAATAGTCTAGTGGTGACTTCATCTTCAAATGAAAAAACACAGTTGAAGGAATGAGGAGAGTCTTTTAAAGAGTCTACACTCTCACTGGGTGTTCATCAATGAAAAACTCTTTCTTTTCAGTTCAGTTTAGCAAATGCTTTCAAAATTGCAAGCACTTGACTGTGTTATGGACTGGAGTCTCAGCACTCAAGATCCTCAGGGTCTGGTGTTCAAGATTTGTTCAAATGTAGAACATGGTCAGTCTCAAAATTGACTGATTCATAATATCATCCTAAAAAGCACTGACATTAGTCTTTGTAGAAAGTAGACAGTTGTGTGCAAACTATTTAAATCACTTATTGTTCTTTTTTCCACCTTCCTCATTTGTAAAATAGAGATACTGATGATATATCAATCTGAGTCCTGACAATTTATGTAAAACGTTCAGCTTTCAAGCTATTTTAAAAACCATGAGAAATCTGAACATACTAAAATTCTAAGTCATATGTTTTCTAGTAATTCAAAAACAGAGAACTTTAAACCCATTTATTATTTGTAATATTTATTTTCATTATATAGGTTAGATTAATGGATTGAAGAAGACTATTTTGTCTTTGTTTTCAATTTTGCTGCTTATGTTTGAGCCAGTTCTATGATGGGAAAGTTTTTAAAAGAATGAAATTAGAGTGATTCTTGCTTTGAGAACTTATATTTAAAAGATATGAGCCTCCTGACGCTATGCGGTTTATTCATTGTAATTAATACATGACAAGACTTTCTGTTGAATGTTTTAAAACACGCAACAACTTGCAAGTATGCTTTTCTTAAAAACAATTTATAATCCATCATATATGAACTGCATTTGGAGAAGCTGTGGAATCAGATTACCCATAGTAGTATAAAAGGCAATATAATTGATAAATATTATAATTGTTTAATCTAGAATAAATATTTTTTCATTGAGCATTTGGCATTTTATTTACTGTTTGCTTATACTGATTTATTGAGAAGTTTTAGCAAATATTTTCAAAGCTGAAGTTCTAGAGAAGATATATTTTAGAAAATATATAATTATTTTATGATTGAAAGGTTTCTCTCTCTCACTCTCTCTCACATACACACACACATACATATATGTATCTCTAACCACACACATAGGTAAGCACAATCTATTTTTTTCCTGATATCAATAATAGAAAGGAAGAAAGAAGTAGCTGAGTAAAATAAAGGCAGCATCCAGCAATAACAGCCAGGAAGAAAGAAGAGTAGAGGTTTGAATGAGATCCGGATTAACAAAACTGGAAATTTTGTTCACTGTACCTAATGTATCACCTAATTTTCCACTTGTAGGCAACCATGGATTATTTAATAGAGAATGTTTGTCACCTTGTAAAAGGGCAGACGATGTCTATTTATCTTCATTTCCCTTCCCTTCTTGCTAAAACAAGTTTGGGAGGGGGGATGTGAGAGACCCAAAGACAAAACTGTATAAAGGAAGCTCAAAGATATTAAGACTATTACAGGAAGACCACCAAAAGATAATATTTATTAGAGCATGTACAGTAGGCTAGGGTTCATACTATACAGTAATTATATAAGAGAGTAGTATGGTAAGTGGAATTCATAATGTACTAATCATTAATAACTAGTGAATTATTGAGTATTTCTACACCAAAGAAAGAATGGCTTAATGCTTTGAGCATAAAAATATATAGAACACATTTTAACTCTCTAAATCAAATGAGTATTATTATTAGTAACAATGATGAACATTGTATATATGTTAAATATATATACAATGATTAATATCATAATCATTGTAAATATAACAATATAACACAATTGATTTTCTGTATCTTTCAATTTCAGTCTTTTGTCTCCCAACATCTTTCATGAAAGATTTTACTACATCATCAGAGAGATGTTCTTCAGCTGAAAGTCTAAATCTAATTAATGCAGTTTCTAAAAGTGCTATAAATTATCACTTAATAATAAATATTTAATTATAGGAAGCCTGCTATTTATTTTTAAAAGCCTGATTCTTAGCCAGTATACAATTCAAATATAAATTTTATTCTCCTGTCCCACTGAAACCAAACAAACCCAATATATCTTTCTACTTAGATACTTTATTTATTCTTCAAATACATATTAATTGAGCATGAATTTTGTGACAGATTCAATCATCTTTAAGTATTCATATGTGTCATGCATACTTGCTTAATGGAAAACAAGTGGGTATCAGTTCTTTCCCTTTCTGTAAAAGGAAGACTGATTATTGCTCAGAACTAGTGAATGGTATTCACTTTTCATTTTCCATTTTACTAACTAAGAGTGTTTTGAGGTTATTCTCATCTCCCATCATGGAATGAGTATTTTATGAGCAGATAAATGGAACTTTCGTTTCTGGGTTACAAACATGAAGAGCCACATCTATATCTGATATCAAGAGCTACCCAGCACCAGATATAAAAGACATTGGGCTTCATTGAGTAACTGGATATGATCTTGTGGTTGTCCCCCTTTGGCAAGGATGAATGCGACTAATGAGACATTGATTTTAGCACAGTTAATAAGTGATATTTTACATCTTCCTTTGCAGGTAAGATGACTAAAGGAATGAAAGGAAGACTAACTGAGTGGAACTTTATTTATTTTTAAGAGAAAGGTCTTTTTTTTTTTTTAATTTTATTTTTGGCTGTGTTGGGTCTTTGTTGCTGTGCTCAGGCTTTCTCCAGTTGCGGTGAGCAGGGGCTCCTCTTTATTGCATTGTGTGGGCTTCTCATTGCGGTGGCTTCTCTTGTAGAGCACGGGCTCTAGGTGCGCAGGCTTCAGTAGTTGTGGCTCACGGGCTCTAGAGCGCAGGCTCAGTAGTTGCAGAGCATGGGCCTAGTTGCTCGGCGGCATGTGAGATTTTCCTGGACTGGAGCTCGAACTCGTGTCCCCTGCATTGGCAGACAGATTCCTAAGCACTGTGCCACCAGGGAAACCGCTGAGTGGAACTTTAAAAAAAAAAGTTTAAAAGGGATTATCAAAGTTAGGAGAGATGTATTTTACCTTTCACATACAATCCTTCTTTTTCCTTGAAATAGTAATTTGATGCTGAAAATCGTAACCACTCACTAAGGAAGGCAGAGAAGTGTTGAAAAACAAAAAAGAGGAAGATGCTGGATTCCTGATGTCCATGGAGCGTCCATTAACATACTTGGGTTTCAACCTCCAGAATCCTTTTAGGTAAGAGATCTAAATCAGTATCTTGAAAATTCCACTACTATTTTGGATTTTAAAAAGTATATATCCTAAATGATAAAGCATCAGGACAACAGGACTAAAGAAGCAGTTTGTGCTAATATTTTTAAGAGAAAAGTTAGGAATAGAGTGAATTTTTAAACAAGGACAGACATTATCATCTCCGTTAACAATGATATAAGTGCTCTTCAGGGAGTTAAGTTTTATAGACAAATGATAAATAATTGGTGGATACACATTTCTATCATTTCAGATTCTTTAACAAAAGCCATTTTTTCTGTTCTTTTGATAAAATTTAGCCCAAAAGTATTTTAGAATAAAGTGATAAAATCACCGTAGATACAAAATAGTAACAAACAAAAGTCTCAGTAAGACAGCAGTTCTTTTACTATAGAAGAATTTAAGATCTCAGGTTAGTTAACATAAACCATTGCACTAAAAACACAGTCCTCCAACTCTACATGGCCATTTAAATACCACGAGTACTAGATATCACATGTGTATTATATCAATAAAATGACATTAGGTTATTTTCCTCCTACATTGAGAAGATTGTTAGAGCTCGCACTCTAAAGTACTAATAACTGCAAATTTTCTTTTGGGTTAGTTTCTCATTCTTTATAGAGAGCGAAGTTTCACTGTGGTTCACATTAGTATATTCATTTTGGCATCCAATTTAAAATAATAGTTACATAGTTATTATTACTACTAACAAGAGTAATAAAATAATTACAAAATAAGTATTTTAAAAGTTCCTGCTATTTGCTAGGCATAAAAATTATTTGAATCTTTTCAAAAATTGATTGTAGGCATTATTACCTTTAATTAACATGCATACTTATAAATACTTAAATCAAGGCAGTTACTTTCTCAAGGTTACACATCTATAATATCTTAATGGAAATTCAACTTTCTGTTCTTAAAACTGTACTCACTCTATTATGTTATAACATTGGCACTCATTTACCAATTTATATTGTCAAGAACAATGGAATTTGCATTCAAGATATTATGAATAAAGAAGAAGAGTAGGCTTGATCACTGTCTTAAAAATTATGTTTCCTTTTTATCAATGTGTCTATGTATGTATTTATCTAATTTACACCTCAAATTCACTATTTTTGTTATAAGTTCTAGTGAGCTTTGACAAATACACAGAGACATGTCTCTTTCACCACAGTCAAGATAAAGAGCAGTCCCACTACTCCAAGAAATTTGCTTGTGCTGCCACTTTATAACCAGTCCTTCTCACACTCCCAATCACAGGCAACCATTGTATTTATATAAATGGAATCATTCAGTATGTAGCTTTTTGAATGTGGCCACTTTCACTAAATTGCCATGTAGATTCATCTATCCTATTATAAATATATATTAACTGTTTGTTCCTTTTTACTGTTAAGCAGTATTCCATTATATAGATGTAATACAGTTTGTTATCCAATCACCAGTTAAACTTTTTTTAAAATTTAGCAATTATAAACAAAGCTACTATAAACATTTGTATAGAGGTTTTCGCATGAGCAAAAACTTCAAATTTTAATCATACAGTTGACATCAGTTTAACTTTATAACAAATTGCCAAACTGTTTTCCAAAGTGGCCAACCATTTTGCATTCCCACAAACAATGAATGAAAGCTCCAAAACCCAGGTATCTATGTCAGCACTTGGTCTTTTCTTTTTAAGTTTCATTTTAACTCCACTTTCTTTTATAAACGATTCTCTACTGCAAACAACACTATCTGGCATAGAGGTTTAATTCCCTCTTTCAAAGCATTTCTCTGCCACAAACTGTGTGATCAGGTGCACACAATTGATATTTTTCTTATAAAGTGTAATATTTGCCCTTAGTATAACTGACAATGTCTTCAAACAGGGCAAAACTTATTTTCTAAAAGCTTCTGTTATATGCTCACTTTACTTTTGAGGTTTTGAGGGTTTTTTTTCTTTCAGTTATTATATAATCTCTCAAGAATTCCAAGCTGTCTATAATCAGTATAAACAGGATGCCAACTGTTACACATGCAAACTTGCATTTGATTTTCAAATAACAGTGATTCAAAGGCAAGTGTAAAGAGCATAGGTTAAAAAATGATTAAACACATTACTAGATCAATCCTGGTTATCCAAGTATATATACAGACCCATGATTTGAATTTGCATGTATACATACATGCATCTATAATACATGCATGCAGACACACATTTATATATACATTTAAATATTTTATTTATATTTTAATGATGACAATGATAAAATTTTTTTCTAAAGATCTTTCATTTAAAAAATGCAGTACTCAATTTCTAGTATTGAAAGAACATATTAAGTTGAAAAATAATAAAAAAGTTATAAACTATATATATATATTAAGATGTTGGGGGTAGGAGTTTATTAATTTATTTATTTTTGCTGTGTTGGGTCTTCGTTTCTGTGCGAGGGCTTTCTCTAGTTGTGGCAAGCGGGGTCCACTCTTCATTGCGGTGCGTGGGCCTCTCATTATCACAGCCTCTCTTGTTGCGGAGCACAGGCTCCAGACACGCAGGCTCAGTAGTTGTGGCTCACGGACCTAGTTGTTCTGCGTCATGTGGGATCCTCCCATACCAGGGCTCGAACCCGTGTCCCCTGAATTAGCAGGCAAATTCTCAACCACTGCGCCACCAGGGAAGCCCCTAAACTGTATGTTTTAAATAAAAGCTGTATGTGGATATCCATCTAAGATCATAATTTAAGTATAGACAGTGTCCAATTTGTATAAAATTGGATCATATTCTACAAACAGTTCTCTAATATGTGTATATGAAACATACAAATTATGGGTTGGAAGACTGCATGTCAAAAGCTAACGGCTTTTTTGGAGACCTTCAAGATGGCAGAGGAGTGAGACGTGGAAATCACCTTCCTCCCCACAAATACATCAGAAATACATCTACATGTGGAACAACTCCTACAGAACACCTACTGAACGCTGGCAGAAGACCTCAGACTCTCCAAAAGGCAAGAAACTCCCCTTGTACCTGGGTAGGGCAAAAGAAAAACAGAGCCAAAAGAATAGGGAATGGACCTGCACCAGTGGAAGGGAGCTGTGAAGGAGGAAAGGTTTCCACACACTAGGAAGGCCCTTCGCAGGCTGAGACTGTGGGTGGCTGAGGGGGGAAGCTTCCAAGCCGCGGAGGAGAGCACAGCCACAGGGGTGCAGAGGACAAAGCGGAGAGATTCCCACACAGAGGATCGACCGGCACTCACCTGCCCGAGAGGCTTGTCTGTTCACCCGCCGGGGCGGGCGGGGGCTGGGAGCTGAGGCTCGGGCTTTGGTCGGAGCGCTGGGAGAGAACTGGGGTTGGCAGCGTGAACACAGCCTGCAAGGTGTTAGTGCGCCACGGCTGGTAGGGAGGGAGTCCGGGGAAAAGTCTGGACCTGCCGAAGACGCAAGAAACTTTTTTTTGCCTCTTTGTTTCCTGGTGCACGAGGAGAGGGGATTAAGAGCGCTGCTTAAAGGACCTCCAGAGACGGGCGCGAGCCACGGCTAAAAGCGCGGACCCCAGAGACGGGCGTGAGACGCTAAGGCTGCTGCTGCCACCACCAAGAAGCCTGTGTACAAGCACAGGTCACTATCCAAACCTCCCCTTCTGGGAGCCTGTGCAGCCCGCCACTACCAGGGTCATGTGATCCAGGGACAGCTTCCCAGGGAGAACGCACGGCATGCCTCAGGCTCGTGCAACGTCACGCTGCCCTCTGCCGCCTCAGGCTCGCCCCGCATTCGTACCCCTCCCTCCCCCTGGCCTGAGTGAGCCAGAGACCCTGAATCAGCTGCTCCTTCAACCCCGCCCTGTCTGCAAAAAGAGCAGATGCCCTCAGGCAACCTACATGCAGAGGCGGGGCCAAATCCAAAGCTGAATCCAGGGAGCTGTGCGAACAAAGAAGAGAAAGGGAAAGCTCCCAGCAGCCTCAGGAGCACCAGATTAAATCTCCACAATCAACTTGATGTACCCTGAATCTCTGGAATAGTTGAATAGACAATGAATCATTCCCAAAATTGAGGCGGTACACTTTGGGAGCAATGATATATATGTATTTTTCCATATTCCCTTTTTGAGAGTGTGTATGTGTATGCTTCTTTGTGTGAGTTTCTCTGTATACCTTTGCTTTTACCATTTGTCCAAGGGCTCTCTGTCCTTTTTTTTTTTTTTTTTTAGTAGAGTTTTTAGCACTTCTTATATTTGTGGATTTGATTTTTGGTTTGCTCTCTTCTTTCTATGTTTTTAAATTACTTTTTAATTTAAAAAAATTTTCTTTTTTCTTTTAATAACTTTTAAATTTTATTTTATTTCTCTTTCTTTCTTCTTCCTTCCTCCCTCCCTCCCTCCCTCCCTCTCTCCTTCTGTCCCTCTCTCTCTTTCCTTCTTTCCTCCTTTCCTCTTTTCTTTCCTTTCTTTCTTTCCTTCCTTCCTCCCTCCCTCCCTCCCTCTCTCTCTCCTTCCTTCCTTTCTTTCTTTCTTTCTTTCTTTCTTTCTTTCTCCCTTGTATTCTGAGTCATGTGGCTGACAGGGTCTTGGTGCTCCAGCCGGATGTCAGCCCTGTGCCTCGGTGGTGGGAGGGACGAGTTCAGGACATTGGTCCACCAGAGACCTCCCAGCTCCACGTAACAGTAAATGGTGAAACTCTCCCAGAGATCTCCATCTCAACACTAAGAACCAGCTCCTGTCAACAACCAGCAAGCTACAGTGCTGGACACTCTATGCTAAACAACTAGCAAGACAGGAATATGACCCAACCCATTAACACAGAGGCTGCCTAAAATCATAATAAGGTCACAGACACCCCAAAACACACCACCGGATGTTATCCTGCCCACCAGAAAGACAAGATCCAGGCTTATCCTCCAGAACACAGGCACCAGTCCCCTCCACCAGGAAGCCTAAACAACCCACTGAACCAACCTTAGCCACTGGGGGCAGACACCAAAAACAACAGGAACTACGAACGTGCAGCCTGCGAAAAGGAGACCCCAAATACAGTAAGTTAAGCAAAATGAGAAGACAGAGAAACACACAGCAGATGAAGGAGCAAGGTAAAAAACCACCAGACCAAACAAATGAAGAGGAAATAGGCAGTCTACATGAAAAAGAATTCAGAGTAATTATAGTAAAGATGACCCAAAATCTTGGAAATAGAATGGAGAAAACAAAAGAAACATTTAACAAGGAACTAGAAGAACTAAAGAGCAAGCAAACAGTGATAAAAAACACAATAAATGAAATTAAAAATTCTCTAGAAAGAATCAATAGAAGAATAATTGGGGCAGAAGAATGGATAAGTGACTTGGAAGATAAAATACTGGAAAAAAACTACTGCAGAGCAGAATAAAGATAAAAGAATGAAAAGAAGTGAGGACAGTCTCAGAGGCCTCAGGGACAACATTAAATGCACCAACATTCAAAGTATAGGGGTTCCAGAAGAAGAAGAGAAAAAGAAAGGGACTGAGAAAATATTTGAAGAGATGATAGTTGAAAACTTCTCTAATATGGGAAAGGAAATAGTTAATCAAGTCCAGGAAGCACAGAGAGTCCCATACAGGATAAATCCAAGGAGAAACACACCAAGACATATACTAATCAAACTATCAAAAATTAAATACAAAGAAAAAATATTAAAATCAGCAAGGGAAAAAATAACAAATAATGTACAAGGGAATCCTGATAAGGTTAACAACTGATCTTTCAGCAGAAACTCTGCAAGCCAGAAGGGAGTGGCAGGACATATTTAAAGTGATGAAAGGGAAAAACCTACAACCAAGATTACTGTACCCAGCAAGGATCTCATTAGAATTTGACAGAGAAATTAAAACCTTTACAGACAAGCAAAAGGTAAGAGAATTCAGCCACCAAATCAGCTTTACAACACATGCTAAAGGAAATTCTCTAGGCAGGAAACACAGAGAAGGAAAAGACCTACAATAACAAATTCAAAACAATTAAAAAATGGTAATAGGAGCATACATATTGATAATTACCTTAAATGTAAATGGATTAAATTCTCCAATCAAAAGACATAGGCTGAATGGATACAAAAACAAGACCCGTATATATGCTGTTTACAAGAGACACACTTCAGATATAGGGACACATACAGACTGAAAGTGAGAGGATGGAAAAAGATATTCCATGCAAATGGAAATCAAATGAAAGCTGGAGTAGCAATTCTCATATCAGAGAAAATAGACTTAAAAATAAAGACTATTACAAGACACAAAGGACACTACATAATGATTAAGGGATTAATCCAAGAAGATAGAACAATTGTAAATGTTTACGCACCCAACATAGGAGCACCTCAGTACATAAGGCAAATGCTAACAGCAATAAAAGGGGCAATTGACAGTAACACAATCATAGTAGAGGACCTTAACACCCCACCTTCACCAATGGACAGATCATCTAAAATGAAAATAAATAAGGAAACACAAGCTTTAAATGACACATGGAAGTAACTGATATTTACAGGAAATTCCACTCAAAAACAATAGAATACACGTTCTTCTCAAGTGCTCATGAAACATTCTCCAGGATAGATCACATCTTGGTTCACAAATCAAGTCTTGGTAAATTTAAGAAAATTGAAACTGTATCAAGCATCTTTTCCGACCACAATGCTATGAGACTAGATATGAATTACAGGAAAAAAATCTGTAAAAAATACAAATACATTGAGGCTAAACAATACACTACTTAATAACCAAGAGATCACTGAAGAAATCAAAGAAGAAATCAAAAAATACCTAGAAACAAATGTCAATGAAAACACGACAACACAAAACATATGGGATGCAGCAAAAGCAGTTCTAAGGGGGAAGTTTATAGCAATACAATCCTACCTTAAGAAACAAGAAACATCTCAAATAAACAAACTAACCTTACACCTAAAGCAATTAGAGAAAGAAGAACAAAAAAAACCCCGAAGTTATCAAAAGGAAAGAAATCATAAAGATCAAATCAGAAATAAATGAAAAATGAAGAAGACAATAGCAAAGATCAATAAAACTAAAAGCTGGTGCTTTGAGAAGATAAACAAAATTGATAAACCATTAGCCAGACTCATCAAGAAAAAAAGGGAGAAGAATCAAATCAAAGAATAAGAAATGAAAAAGGAGAAGTAACAACTGACACTGCAGAAATGCAAAGGATCATGAGAGATTACTACAAGCAACTATATGCCAATAAAATGGACACCCTGGAAGAAATGGACAACTTTAGAAAAGCACAATCTTCCAAGACTGAACCAGGAAGAAATAGAAAATATGAACTGGCCAATCACAAGCAGTAAAATTGAGACTGTGATTAAAAATCTTCTAACAAACATAAGCCCAAGACCAGATGGTTTCACAGGAGAATTCTATCAAATATTTAGAGGAGAGCTAACACCTATCCTTCTCAAACTCTTTCAAAATATAGCAGAGGAAGGAACACTCCCAAAGTCACTTTACAAGGTCACCATACCCTGATACCAAAACCAGACAAAGATGTCAAAAAGAAAGAAAACTACAGGCCAATATCACTGATAAACATAGATGCAAAAAATCCTCAACAGAATACTAGCAAACAGAATCCAATAGCACATGAAAAGGATCATACAACATGATCAAGTGGGGATATACCAGGAATGCAAGGATTCTTCAATATATGCAAATCAATCTATGTGATACATCATATTAACAATTGAAGGAGAAAAACCATATAATAATCTCAATAGAGGCAGAAAAAGCTTTCAACAAAATTCAACACCCATTTGTGATAAAAACCCTCCAGAAAGTAGGCATAGAGAAAACTTTCTTCAACATAATAAAGGCCATATATGACAAACCTGCAGCCAACATCATTCTCAATGGTGAAAAACAGAAATCATTTCCACTAAGATCAGGAACAAGACAAGATTACCCACTCTCACCACTATTATTCAACATAGTTTTGGAAGTTTTAGCCACAGCAGTCAGAGAAGAAAAACAAATAAAAGGATTCCAAATCAGAAAAGAAGTAAAGTTGTCACTCTTTGCAGATGACATGATACAATACATAGAGAATCCTAAAGATGCTACCAGAAAACTACTAGAGCTAATCAATGAATTTCGTAAAGTATCAGGATACAAATTAATGCACAGAAATCTCTTGCATTCTTATACACTAATGATGAAAAATCTGAAAGATAAATTAAGGAAACACTCCCATTTACCACTGCAATGAAAAGAATAAAATACCTAGGAATAAACCTACCAAAGGAGACAAAAGACCTGTATGCAGGAAACTATAAGACACTGATGAAAGAAATTAAAGATGATACAAACTGATGGAGAGATATACCATGTTCTTGGATTGGAAGAATCAACATTGTGAAAATGACTATACTATCCAAAGCAATCTACAGATTCAATGCAATCCCTATCAAACTATCAATGGCATTTTTCACAGAACTAGAACAAAAAATTCCACAATTTGTATGGAAACACAAAAGACCCCGAAAAGCCAAAGCAATCTTGAGAAAGAAATACAGAGCTGGAGGAATCAGGCTGCCTCACTTCAGACTATACTATGAAGCTACAGTAATCAAGACAGTATGGTACTGGCACAAAAACAGAAATATAGATCAATGGAAGAGGATAGAAATCCCAGAGATAAACCACACACATATGGTCACCTTATTTTTGATAAAGGAGGCAAGAATGTACAATGGAGAAAAGACAGCTTCTTTAATAAGTGGTGCTGAGAAAACTGGAGAGCTACATGTAAATGAATGAAATTAGAACACTTCCTAACACCATACCCAAAAATAAACTCAAAATGGATTAAAGACCTAAATGTCAGGCCAGACACTATGAAACTCTTAGTGGAAAACATAGGCAGAATACTCTGTGACGTAAAGCACAGCAAGATCCTTTTTGACCCACCTCCTAGAGAAATGGAAATAAAAACAAAAATAAACAAATGGGACCTAATGAAACTTAAAAGCTTTTTCACAGCAAAGGAAACCATAAGCAAGATGAAAAGACAACCCTTAGAATGGGAGAAAATATTTGCAAATGAAGCAAATGACAAAGGATTAATCTCCAAAATTTATAAGCAGCTCATACAGCTCAATATCAAAACAACAAACAACCCAGTCCAAAAATGGGCAGAAGACCTAAATAGACATTTCTCCCAAGGAGATACACAGGTTGCCAACAAACACATGAAAGATGCTCAACATCACTAATCATTAGAGAAATGCAAATCAGAACTGCAATGAGGTATCACCTCACACCAGTCAGAATGGCCCTCATCAAAAAATCTACAGACAATAAATGCTGGAGAGGGTGTGGAGAAAAGGGAATCCTCTTGCACTGTTGATGGGAATGTAAATTGATACACCCACTATGGAGAACAGTATGGAGGTTCCTTAAGAAACTAAAAATAGAACTACTGTATGACCCAGGAATCCCACTACTGGGCGTATACTCTGAGAAAAACATAATTTAAAAAGAGTCATGTACACAATGTTCATAGCAGCTCTATTTACAATAGCTAGGACATGGAACAACCTGTGTCCATTGACAGGTGATTAGATACAGAAGATGTGGCACATATATACAATGGAATATTACCCATAAAAAGAAATGAAATTGAATTATTTGTAGTGAGATGTATGGACCTGGAGTCTGTCATACAGAGTAAAGTAAGTCAGAAAGAGAAAAACAAATACTGTACGCTAACACATATATATGGAAGCTAAAAAGAAAGGTTATGAAGACCTAGGCGCAGTACAGGAATAAAGACACAGATGTAGAGAATGGATTTGAGGACACAGGGAGGGGGAAGGGTAAGCTGGGACAAAGTGAGAGAGTGGCATGGAGTAATATATACTAGCAAATGTAAAATAGATAGCTAGTGTGAAGCAGCCACATAGCACAGGGAGATTAGCTCAGTGCTTTGTGACCACCTAGAGGGGTGGGATAGGGAAGGTGGGAGGGAGACGCAAGAGGGAGGAGATATGGGGATATATGTATATGTATAGCTGATTTACTTTGTATTATAGCAGAAATTAACACACCAATGTAAAGCAATTATACTCCAATAAAGATGTTTACAAAATAAATAAATAAAAAATAAAGTATTTTTTGATATTTAGAAAAAAAGGTAATGGCAGTTATCCACTAGGTGGTAGAATTTTTTTTCTAATTCATCACATTAAGTCTATCAATTGATAATTAAGTGTAATAAACCCTAATTTTATTTGCTTTTAAAGCTTTTTAAAATTATCAATAATTTGAAAGTAGTTAAATGGCACCTACACACGATGTGAAAGTAAATGGCTATAAATAAGCATAACGTTAAACATAGAACTATGAATATTTTTAAAAGGATGTGCTTAAAATTGCCAATTTTATAACACACTGAGATGTTTATAGTTATGCAAAGTAGTAGAAGAAATTCATACCTCATACTTCAGCACTCAAAGAATTATTGATGTAAAATAAAATAATTATCATTTTTATGTTGCTTCTACAGAATTATGTTCTATAGATATAAAAAGACACAGTTTTAATTACTGGTACAAGTAAAACAATTACTTGTTCAGTTTTACAAAATTTGTTTAAAATACTTGTTTTCAAGATATTGTTTCACAAAAGTAAATAAATATGTATAGGTAAGGAGAAATTACTTGGTGCAACACTGTTTTGACTGTAAATTTCTTACAAGTAAGCCCCATAATATTGCTTAATAGTATTATTTTACTGAATAAATTAGTTTAATTTAACTTAATTATTTAATCCTATCTCTGAACTTTTATTCTTTTTTTTGTATTTTTTTAACATCTTTATTGGCGTATAATTGCTTTACAATGGTGTGTTAGTTTCTGCTTTATCTCTGAATTTTTAAATGAAGTTTGATTTTCTCTCTATTTCTTCCTGAATTCCTGTATAACATCCCAAGAACACAGCAACCCAGAATCCCGCATTATGTCTTAAGGTTGCTCTGATTCCTCCTTTCATACTCATGTACAGTTCGTTCTCCTCTAAGTTGCTTTTACCTGGCAGAATCCCTTTGCCACTATTTCACTATGGTTGGCACATTATTTCATTAATATATTTTTTAATTGCTTTAACATCATTTTTAAATTCTACTTTTGCTCTCATCGTTTTGTGATAAAGAAGTAAAAATAATATGCCTTCTTGCTTTTTAAATAACACCTCCACAATAATTCACATATTTCTGTTTGTTGAACTTGTCTAAACTTTTCATTCTCATTCAGTGCTGTAGGATAACGTTAATTCTTGCTTATTTGAGTGTCTTGTCCAATAAAACATTAGTTCAACAATGCATAAGACTTAAAATGCCTGCAGTATTTTATAGTCTCTATTGTTGACCACATTACTTAGGGTAGACATCTACTAGATGCCAGATGCATTGTTTACCAAATTTTTGCTCATCATGTTTTTTGCTATATCTGTGTATCACAAGAAATCTTATTTTATTATAATATACAATCCAAAAGATCACAACTGTGTGCATAGAAATTCAGAGACAGAAATGTAGTGAGTGTCCCTGCTTGTTTCTGTTAGCCATATAGTTGAATACTTGTAGGGGAAGATTAAGTTGCTACAGGTGTGAAGTTGAATAGCTACACCTAAGCATCAGGTCTGTAATTCAAGCAGTCAGAACAAGCTAGAATACTAAAACACTTCCCACAAAAGCCTCCTTCTAATCAATAATACCCCTAAAATCATAGCTTTTATGTTTTGTTTATGTTTTTTATATATATATATATATATATATATATATTTTTTTTTTTTTTTTTTGCGGTACGTGGGCCTCTCACTGTTGTGGCCTCTCCCGCTGCGGAGCACAGGCTCCGGATGCACAGACTCAGTGGCTATGACTCACGGGCCTAGCTGCTCCGTGGCATGTGGGATCTTCCTGGACTGGGGCACGAACCCGTGTCACCTGCATCGGCAGGCGGACTCTCAACCGCTGTGCCACCAGGGAAGCCCTATGTTGTATATTATTAATGTGTACATTTAAGTAAGTATATAAAACAAAAATTAAAATTTTCATCATTTTTGATGTAAAACTATCTCACAAATCACCAGTAGTAGTTTGGGAAACAGTGACCAAGAACACTTAAATGGAAAGAATTTATAGAATTTCTATCATAGCCTAACTTCCTTTCTTCTGATTGTATTACATGAATACCAAATGTACGTAGGCATACATATTTTGTTAAAATGATCCATAGAGGTATAAATACTATAACCTTACTATTTTATGAATCATGTTTATTTTTTGAGGAAAAGAATCAAGTTTATTTTTCTGTTATTATTACTCTTTTCATTACTGGCATCTAGCATATTACTTGGGTCATAAGAGTTATGCAACATATACTTGAGCTGAATCCTGGAATAAATGCAAATTTTAAGAAACATAATAAAAATATTTATAATACTATAATATGGTACTCTAATGTATATATATATATACACATATATATTAACACACATATATATTCATTATGTACATTTACTACTGTAGTACTACAACTACTGTGCAAATTTCCCATCCCATATATTTTCTCTTTCTCATTTTACCTCTATATTTCACATATTTTCTTTCCTTCTTTCTCTCTTTCTTCCTTTTTTTCTTTCTTTCCTTCCTTCCCTCCCTCCTCCTTTCCTTCCTTCCTTCCTTCCTTCCTTCCTTCCTTTCTTCCTTCCTTTCCTTTCCTCCCTCTCTCCCTCCCTCCTTTCTTTCTTTCTTTCTTTCTTTCCTCCTCCTCCATTAGTTTTCTATATTTCAGTAAATATAAAAGATTTTTTGTTTTTTTTATTTTAGAGTCCATATATATATCTCAAATATGTAATAATGATTAAAATATGCACTGATTGCATGCAAACACAACAAAAAAGCAAAACAAATAAAACACCTTGTATCCTCCCTTTCATAATGCATATCACTTCTATCAGCTTATCTTAACGTCTCACATTTCTCACAATTTAGGCACAGTATGTTCATCTAGTTTTTCTTTTTTTTTTTTTTTTGAATACTTCTTTCTCTTTACTGTAACTCCCACATTCTATGTACTTTTTTTTTTACATCTTTATTGGGGTATAATTGCTTTACAATGGTGTGTTAGTTTCTGCTTTATAACAAAGTGAATCAGTCATACATAAACATATGTTCCCATATGTCTTCCCTGTTGCGTCTCCCTCCCTCCCACCCTCCCCATCCCACCCCTCCAGGCTGTCACAAAGCACCGAGCCAATATCCCTGTGCCATGCAGCTGCTTCCCACTAGCTATCTACCTTACTGCGTTTGTTAGTGTGTATATGCCCATGACTCTCTCTCGCCCTGTCACAGCTCACCCTTCCCCCTCCCCATAACCTCAAGTCCGTTCTCTAAGAGGTCTGCGTCTTTATTCCTGCTTTACCCCTAGGTTTTTCATGACATTTTTTTTTCTTAAATTCCATATATATGTGTTAGCATACGGTATTTGTCTCTCTCTTTCTGACTTACTTCACTCTGTATGACAGACTCTAGGTCTATCCACCTCATTACAAATAGCTCAATTTCGTTTCTTTTTATGGCTGAGTAATATTCCATTGTATATATGTGCCACATCTTCTTTATCCATTCATCCGATGACGGGCATTTAGGTTGTTTCCATCTCCGGGCTATTGTAAATAGAGCTGCAATGAACATTTTGGTACATGTCTCTTTTTGAATTATGGTTTTCTCAGGGTATATTCCCAGTAGTGGGATTGCTGGGTCATATGGTAGTTCTATTTGTAGCTTTTTAAGGAACCTCCATACTGTTCTCCACAGTGGCTGTATCAATTTACTTTCCCACCAACAGTGTAAGAGGGTTCCCTTTTCTCCACACCCTCTCCAGCATTTATTGTTTCTAGATTTTTTGATGATGGCCATTCTGACTGGTGTGAGATGATATCTCATTGTAGTTTTGATTTGCATTTCTCTAATGATTAGTGATGTTGAGCATTCTTTCATGTGTTTGTTGGCAGTCTGTATATCTTCTTTGGAGAAATGTCTATTTAGGTCTTCTGCCCATTTTTGGATTGGGTTGTTTGTTTTCTTGTTATTGAGCTGCATGAGCTGCTTGTAAACTTTGGAGATTAATCCTTTGTCGGTTGCTTCATTTGCAAATATTTTCTCCCATTCTGAGGGTTGTCTTTTGGTCTTGTTTATGGTTTCCTTTGCTGTGCAAAAGCTTTGAAGTTTCATTAGGTCCCATTTGTTTATTTTTGTTTTTATTCCCTTTACTCTAGGAGGTGGGTCAGAAAGGATCTTGCTTTGATTTATGTCATAGAGTGTTCTGCCTATGTTTTCCTCTAAGAGTTTGATAGTTTCTGGCCTTACATTTAGGTCTTTAATCCATTTTGAGCTTATTTTTGTGTATGGTGTTAGGGAGTGATCTAATCTCATACTTTTACATGTACCTGTCCAGTTTTCCCAGCACCACTTATTGAAGAGGCTGTCCTTTCTCCACTGTACATTCCTGCCACCTTTATCAAAGATAAGGTGTCCATATGTGCGTGGGTTTATCTCTGGGCTTTCTATCCTGTTCCATTGATCTATCTTTCTGTTTTTGTGCCAGTACCATACCGTCTTGATGACTGTAGCTTTGTAGTATAGTCTGAAGTCAGGGAGCCTGATTCCTCCAGTTCCGTCTTTCGTTCTCAAGATTGCTTTGGCTATTCGGGGTCTTTTGTGTTTCCATACAAATTGTGAAATTTTTTGTTCTAGTTCTGTGAAAAATGCCAGTGGTAGTTTGATAGGGATTGCATTGAATCTATAGATTGCTTTGGGTAGTAGAGTCATTTTCACAATGTTGATTCTTCCAATCCAAGAACATGGTATATCTCTCCATCTATTTATATCATCTTTAATTTCTTTCATCAGTGTCTTATAATTTTCTGCATACAGGTCTTTTGTCTCCTTAGGTAGGTTTATTCCTAGATATTTTATTCTTTTTGTTGCAATGGTAAATGGGAGTGTTTTCTTGATTTCACTTTCAGATTTTTCATCATTAGTATATAGGAATGCCAGAGATTTCTGTGCATTAATTTTGTATCCTGCCACTTTACCAAATTCATTGATTAGCTCTAATAGTTTTCTGGTAGCATCTTTAGGGTTCTCTATGTATAGGATCATGTCATCTGCAAACAGTGACAGCTTTACTTCTTCTTTTCCAATTTGGATTCCTTTTATTTCCTTTTCTTCTCTGATTGCTGTGGCTAAAACTTCCAAAACAATGTTGAATAATAGTGGTGAGAGTGGGCAACCTTGTCTTGTTCCTGATCTTAGTGGAAATGCTTTCAGTTTTTCACCATTGAGGATGATGTTTGCTGTGGGCTTGTCATATATGGCCTTTATTATGTTGAGGAAAGTTCCCTCTATGCCTACTTTCTGCAGGGTTTTTATCATAAATTGGTGTTGAATTTTGTCAAAAGCTTTCTCTGCATCTATTGAGATGATCATATGGTTTTTCTCCTTCAATTTGTTAATATGGTTTATCACATTGATAGATTTGCGTATATTGAAGAATCCTTGCATTCCTGGAATAAACCCCACTTGATCATGGTGTATGATCCTTTTAATGTGCTGTTGGATTCTGTTTGCTAGTATTTTGTTGAGGATTTTTGCATGTATGTTCATCAGTGATATTGGCCTGTAGTTTTCTTTCTTTGTGACATCCTTGTCTGGTTTTGGTATCAAGGTGATGGTGGCCTCGTAGAAGGAGTTAGGGAGTGGTCCTCCCTCTGCTATATTTTGGAAGAGTTTGAGAAGGATAGGTGTTAGCTCTTCTCTAAATGTTTGATAGAATTCGCCTGTGAAGCCATCTGGTCCTGGGCTTTTCTTTGTTGGAAGATTTTTAATCACAGTTTCAATTTCAGTGCTTGTGATTGGTCTGTTCATATTTTCTATTTCTTCCTGATTCAGTCTTGGCAGGTTGTGCATTTCTAAGAATTTGTCCATTTCTTCCAGATTGTCCATTTTATTGGCATAGAGTTGCTTGTAGTAATCTCTCATGATCTCTTTTATCTCTGCAGTGTCAGTTGTTACCTCTCCTTTTTCATTTCTAATTCTATTGATTTGAGTCTTCTCCCTTTTTTTCTTGATGAGTCTGGCTAGTGGTTTATCTATTTTGTTTATCTTCTCAAAGAACCAGCTTTTAGTTTTATTGATTTTTGCTATTGTTTCCTTCATTTCTTTTTCATTTATTTCTGATCTGATCTTTATGATTTCTTTCCTTCTGCTAGCTTTGGGGTTTTTTTGTTCTTCTTTCTCTAATTGCTTGAGGTGCAAGGTTAGGTTGTTTATTCGAGATGTTTCCTGCTTCTTAAGGTGGGCTTGTATTGCTATAAACTTCCCCCTTAGAACTGCTTTTGCTGCATCCCACAGGTTTTGGGTCGTTGTATCTCCATTGTCATTTGTTTCTAGGTATTTTTTGATTTCCTCTTTGATTTCTTCAGTGATCTCTTCATTATTAAGTAGTGTATTGTTTAGCCTCCATGTGTTTGTATTTTTTACAGATCTTTTCCTGTAATTGATATCTAGTCTCATGGCGTTGTGGTCAGAAAAGATACTTGATACAATTTCAATTTTCTTAAATTTACCAAGGCTTGATTTGTGACCTAAGATATGATCTATCCTGGAGAATGTTCCATGAGCACTTGAGAAAAATGTGTATTCTGTTGTTTTTGGATGGAGTGTCCTATAAATATCAATTAAGTCCATCTTGTTTAATGTATCATTTAAAGCTTGTGTTTCCTTATTTATTTTCATTTTGGATGATCTGTCCATGGGTGAAAGTGGGGTGTTTAAGTCCCCTACTATGAATGTGTTACTGTCGATTTCCCCTTTTATGGCTGTTAGTATTTGCCTAATGTATTGAGGTGCTCCTATGTTGGGTGCATAAATATTTACAATTGTTATATCTTCTTCTTGGATCGATCCCTTGATCATTATGTAGTGTCCTTCTTTGTCTCTTTTAATAGTCCTTATTTTAAAGTCTATTTTGTCTGATATGAGAATTGCTACTCCAGCTTTCTTTTGGCTTCCATTTGCATGGAATATCTTTTTCCATCCCCTTACTTTCAGTCTGTATGTGTCTCTAGGTCTGAAGTGGGTCTCTTGTAGACAGCATATATAAGGGTCTTGTTTTTGTATCCATTCAGCTAATCTGTGTCTTTTGGTGGGAGCATTTAGTCCATTTACATTTAAGGTAATTATCAATATGTATGTTCCTATTCCCATTTTCTAAATTGTTTTGGGTTCGTTATTATAGGTCTTTTCCTTCTCTTGTGTTTCTTGCCTAGAGAAGATCCTTTAGCGTTTGTTGTAAAGCTGGTTTGGTGGTGCTGAACTCTCTCAGCTTTTGCTTGTCTGTAAAGGTTTTAATTTCTCCATCAAATCTGAATGAGATCCTTGCTGGGTAGAGTAGTCTTGGCTGCATGTTTTTCTCCTTCATCACTTTCAGTATGTCCTGCCACTCCCTTCTGGCTTGTAGGGTTTCTGCTGAGAGATCAGCTGTTAACCTTATGGGGATTCCCTTATGTGTTATTTGTTGTTTTTCCCTTGCTGCTTTTAATATGCTTTCTTTGTATTTAATTTTTGACAGTTTGATTAATATGTGTCTTGGCGTGTTTCTCCTTGGTTTTTTCCTGTATGGGACTCTCTGTGGTTCCCGGACTTGATTAACTCCTTCCTTTCCCATATTAGGGAAGTTTTCAACTATAATCTCTTCAAATATTTTCTCAGTCCCTTTCTTTTTCTCTTCTTCTTCTGGAACCCCTATAATTCGAATGTTGGTGCGTTTAATGTTGTCCCAGAGGTCTCTGAGACTGTCCTCAGTTCTTTTCATTCTTTTTTCTTTATTCTGCTCTGCAGTAGTTATTTCCACTGTTTTATCTTCCAGGTCACTTATCCGTTCTTCTGCCTCAGTTATTCTGCTATTGATCCCATCTAGAGTACTTTTAATTTCATTTATTGTGTTGTTCATCGTTGCTTGTTTCATCTTTAGTTCTTCTAGGTCCTTGTTAACTGATTCTTGCATTTTGTCCAATCTATTGTCCATTCTATCTCCAAGATTTCGGATCAACCTTACTATCATTATTCTGAATTCTCTTTCAGGTAGACTGCCTATTTCCTCTTCATTTGTTAGGTCTGGTGCATTTTTATCTTGCTCCTTTATCTGCTGTGTGTTTTTCTGTCTTCTCATTTTGCTTATCTTACTGTGTTTGGGGTCTCCTTTTTGCAGGCTGCAGGTTTGTAGTTCCTCCTGTTTTTGATGTCTGTCTCCAGTGGCTAAGGTTGGTTCAGTGGGTTGTGTAGGCTTCCTGGTGGAGGGGGCTAGTGCCTGTGTTGTGGTGGATGAGGCTGGATCTTGTCTCTCTAGTGGGCAGGTTCACGTCTGGTGGTGTGTTTGGGGGCGTCTGTGGCCTTATTATGATTTTAGGCAGCCTCTCTGCTAATGGGTGGGGTTGTGTTCCTGTTTTGCTAGTTGTTTGGCATAGGTTTTCCAGCACTGTGGCTTGCTGGTCGTTGAGTGAAGCTGGGTGCTGGTGTTAAGATGAAGGTCTCTGGGAGATTTTCGCCATTTGATATTATGTGGAGCTGGGAGGTCTCTTGTTGATCAGTGTCCTGAAGTTGGCTGTCCTACCTCAGAGGCAGAGCCCTGCCTCCTGGCTGGAGCACCAAAAGCTTTTCATCCACAGGCTCAGGATAAAAGGGAGAAAAAGTAGAGGGAATTAGTAGAAGTATGAGGAAAGAAAGAAGGAAAGGAGGGTAGGAAGGAAGGAAGAAAGAAAGAAAGAAGCAAAGAAGGCAAGAAGGCAAGAAGGAAAGAAAGGAGGGAGGGAGGGAGGGAGGAAGGAAGGAAGGAGGGAAAGAAGGAAAAAAGACAGAAAGAAAGAAGATACAGTAAAAATAAAATAAAGTATAATAAAGTTATTGAATTAAAAACTTCTTATTTAGAAAAAAAAAAAAAGGGACAGAAAGAACCTTAGGACAAATGTTGGAAGCAAAGCTATACAGACAAAATCTTACACAGAAGCATACACATACACCCTCACTAAAAGAGGTAAATGGGGAAAAATCCTAAATCTTGCTGTCAGAGACCACCTCCTCAATTTGGGATGATTCGTTGTCTAAAGGAGGGAAGGAAGGACGGAAAGAAAGAAAGAAAGAACGAAGGTAAAGTATAATAAGGTTATTAAAATTAATTATTAAGAAAAAAATTAAAAAAAAAACATGGACGGATAGAACCCTAGGACAAATGGTGGAAGCAAGACTATACAGACAAGATCTCACACAGAAGCATACACATACACATTCACAAAAAGAGGAAAGGGGAAAAAATCATAGATCTTGCTCCTAAAGTCCACTTCCTTAATTTGGGATGATTGGTTGTCTATTCAGGTATTCCACAGATGCAGGGTACATCACGTTGATTGTGGAGCTTTAATCCGCTGCTTCTGAGGCTGCTGGGAGAGATTTCCCTTTCTCTTCTTTGTTCTCACAGCTCCCAGGGCTAAGCTTTGGATTTGGCCCTGCCACTGCGTGTAGATCGCTGGAGGGCGTCTGTTTTTTGCTCAGACAGGATGGGGTTAAAAGAGCCGCTGATTGGGGGCTCTGGCGCACTCAGGCCGGCGGGGACGGAGGGGCACAGAGTGCGGGGCGGGCCTGCGGTGGCAAAGGCCGGCGTGACTTTGCACCAGCCTGAGGCGCGCTGTGCGTTCTCCCGGGGAAGTTGTCCCTGGATCCCGGGAACCCGGCAGTGGCGGGCTGCACAGGCTCCGCGGAAGAGGGGTGTGGAGAGTGACCTGTGCTCGCACACAGGCCCCTCGGTGGCGGCAGCAGCAGCCTTAACGTCTCCCGCCCGCCTCTGGGGTCCGCACTTTTAGCCGCGGCTTGCACCCGTCTCTGAATTCCGCGCTTTCAGCCGCGGCTCGCGCCCGTCTCTGGATTCCACGCTTTCAGCCGCGGCTCGCGCCCGTCTCTGGATTCCGCGCTTTCAGCCGCGGCTCGCGCCCGTCTCTGGGGTTCGCGCTTTTAGCCGCGGCTCGCGCCCGTCTCTGGAGTTCCTTTAGGCAGCGTTCTTAAACCCCTCTCCTCACGCCCCAGGAAACAAAGAGGGAAGGAAAAGTCTCCTGCCTCTTCTGCAGGTGCAGGCTTTTCCCCGGACTCCCTCCCGGCTAGCTGTGGTGCACTAACCCCTTCAGGCTATGTTCAAGCCGCCAACCCCAGTCCTCTCCCTGCGCTCCGGCCTCAGCTCGCAGCCCCGCCCGCCCCGGCGGGTGAGCTGACAAGCCTCTCGGGCTGGTGAGTGCCGGTCGGCACCGATCCTCTGTGCGGGAATATCCCCGCTTTGCCCTCCGCACCCCTGTGGCTGTGCTCTCCTCCGCAGCTTCGAAGCTCCCCCCTCCGCCTCCCGCAGTCTCTGCCCGCGAAGGGGCTTCCTAGAGTGTGGAAACTTTTCCTCCTTCACCGCTCCCTCCCACTGGTGCAGGTGCCGTCCCTATTCTTTTGTCTCTGTTTTTTCTTTTGCCCTACCCAGGTACGTGGGGAGTTTCTTGCCTTTTGGGAGGTCTGAGGTCTTCTGCCAGCCTTCAGTAGGTGTTCTGTAGGAGTTGTTCCACGTGTAGATGTATTTCTGGTGTATCTGTGGGGAGGAAGGTGATCTCCGCGTCTTACTCTTCCGCCATCTTCCGCCTTCCCCTCCATCTAGTTTTTCTTAACATTTCTCATTTCTTGACTCTAGTTATTGGAAGATATGACTTAAAGTCACAGCTATCAGACACTGAGCTTTGAATTTTCTGAGTTTGAAAATCCTAAAATTTCTGCCCAATAGAGGATTTGTACATGTCCCATTTAAGCAAAATCCTTGGTCACTAAATCTTGAGCTGTTAAAATCAACTTTCAACTAAAACAGGTCTATTGGATTGTTCCTGGAAACTATAATTCTCTAACACTGGGATATTGCCCAGGAAAGAATCTAAGAACCAAATAAAAATGTCTGTCTCTCTAGTAGGAAAAACAAAAGAGTCAGTGTGACTTTATTGATTTTTATAACAAAGCAAACATTGTTCTAGTAAAATTGTAGTCTTTCCCCCCAAAATATAACTTGCATTTTCAAAACATTTTAGAAGCAATGTTAATTAATAAAAATGACATTAACTGTTAATGACGTCACATTTATTAATGTTAAAAATTTACATTAAATTAAAAGTTTATTTAAACTTCTAAAATAGAAAAAAAATAAGAGCTATGTATCCTTACTATTTGTATTTAGGAATATCTTTTCACATTCAGCTTCTTATATTTACTTTCATTCCCCATTTTTTAATGTCCCCTAACATTTAAATGTTAATAGTTTATTTCTCAGAAATTTGTTTTCTAAAAAACTATATGGATACTTGAAATACATGCATGGATACTTGAAAAACATTCTCCTTTCTAAAATATTTATATTGAAATTGCTAATGTATTAATTTTTATAACTATAACAGCACAAAATTTTGAAAATTATAAGGGCAGAATTTCTGCTTACTGAATTCATGCCCACAGCTCTTCAATACAAAATAAGTTTGCAAAATTCAAACTTTTATATATAATATTTTATTCTGTAGCTGTGCTACCAATAATTTACTGGCAGCATAAATCATGTACATAGATGAAATTGTACATTAGTGAAAGGAATCCAGGTCATTAGTCATTCGTAGGGGAAAAGAAGAATGTGGGATGAATATGGAGTGTGGTGATGATGAGGCATAGACACATCTACAGGTTCAATGATTTCTTCCTTTTAAATAAAATTACAAAAGATTCAGGAATAATAAAACTTTAGCAATCTTCATGGCCCATTGCTAATTCTATGCTTAAATTGAGAAATGAAGTAACCATTTTACTAGGTCATCTTTTAATTACTTTGGACATACATTTTTATTTTCCTCCATTTAATATGGAAAATTGCTTTGTCTACAAATGTCCTTTTTTCTCCTATTTTAAAAATGTAGCCTCTGTGTTTTAATCTATAATCTCCTAAAGTATTAAATTATGTGGTTTGACTTTACACTATGTGAAAATTGAGTATTTCCTTTTATTCCTTTTAAATTAAACTTCCATTAGTTTTGAGTGATCTCTCCTTCTTATATTATGGAATAGCATATAAAAAGGATCTTATCAATTTTTACTATACTCTTCAAAATCTTAAATAACTCAATTATATTTGCTCTATCTCTTCACATTTCCAGGCTAAATAATCTTAGCTTCCCTACTTTCCTTTTGTGTATGCGTAAGTTTCATTCTACTTTAACCATTTTATGTGTCCTTTTATGAACTCTTTGATCCTTATCTTCCCTCAGGGAATGTATCCTAACTTAAGACTGCTTCACTTTGGAAGATTCTATATACAATTATAACATACATTAGTGCTATTAATTTGCATTTATATACCATTTCATTTATGCAAAGTGCTTTTCAGTTTATCTTTATAATATTGCTGGGAACTTATTAGCACATGTTTTTGGAAAGAGAAAGTACAAAGAGGTTGAAACTAACCCCAAATCACTAGAGGTGCATCTAAATCATCCTTTTAAAACAACAAAAAATGATCCCGTTTATTTAAATAATCTATTTAAAATGCTAATTTGATTGATAGGAACTTACTAAAAGGCCTTGCTAATTTTCTAGTAATAGAAAGAACAAGTGAACAAAATGATAATTTTGATATACTTATTCTTCTCAAACTAGTAAGACCACTTTTATTGAGTGACTTAGAAAAGTATAACTTTGCCACTTATTTTGAGTTTAAAACAATCTTGTTCAAAGAATAGCGAATTTCTGATATTTTAAACACTAAAAGTAATTGCAATCAAAATTAATTGAGATGACTTGAATCTAGGAAGTACCCATTAGGACTATAGATTTCAGTTTGATATCCCAAGAAATGTCTCCTCTCCGTTCTTATGTATATTAGAGATGCCTTTTCTAATTATCTGAGTTATACAACCCTTTTGGGAGGGTTGGGAGTCATGACTTGGTATAAACTTATCATATTAATCCCTGGACTTTCTTTCCCTCACATTAGGTGTAATGTCTGAAATTAAGGTTCAATGTTATGTGCAGCCTTGATTGGTGAAATTAAGAAAGTCTCAAATGGCCTAACCAAAAGTTTAAGGTTTTCTCTCTGTTCCTGCAGATAAGGTCCCCTTAGCCAAACAAATCCCCTTATCAAATGGACCAGATGAAATTATTGCTTACCATTAAGTAGCAGATTTCAGTTCTAGGCCAGCCCACAAAGTGATTCAAACAAGCCCATCACATCCTCCCGGGAAATCAGTGGACACCTTAGTTACCCTTTTGTGTGTCTGCCTTCCACAGACCCCGGTTCTTCACTCTGTTCCAGACTGCAGACCTTGTGTGGAGCAGGTGTCCTCCTCCCCTGAACTGTGAGTGTACGTGACTCATAAATTACTATCTTATCTGTCCAGTGCCCAGTATCCTATGTCTATCCATCCCTGTAATTGCAGGGTGGGCATCTCTCCTTCACCAAAGGGTTAAATAGGAAGTGACTAAAACATCACATACTACAATGACAATTCTTACATAACTGGATACATTGTCCACCAATGAGGGACAGCCACAGAGAGCATTTCATTTGTTAGTATGCTTATATTTCACATTGATTCATTTAAAAATCTTGAAGATGTGGGCATTTACAAATAAGCATGAAGGTTTTCCAAGAATATTTTTTCACTCTAGTGTCCCCTAGAGGAGTAGTGTTTGAAAATCAATTTCTTATGATAAAATCAAATTCTTAAGGCATCTGCTGGTTGAAAAGAGAAAGCATATTTTTGCATTTTTAAGAACCTTAGAAATGTGGCTAATTTCTGTTTGACATGCAGAAATATCACAAGGAGTTAGCAAAAAAAATATCTCAGAGTAGACAAAAGAAAGGCCTATTAATATTATAAATACTAAAATTATTGAGAAGATTCTATGTGACAAAACAAATACTAGGACATTATCTCACTTAATCTTCACAATATGTCTAAGGGATAGATGCTATTTTCTCATTTAAAACATAAAGAATCTGGTTCTGAGAGATAGTATGTAACCTTTTCAAAATTTATAATAGCTGGTGAATAGAAGTACCCTTTTTATAAGCTTAAAAAATCCACATTTATTTTTCATTATAATAGAAAGCAAAAACAACACAAGAAAAGAAAGAAAGAGAGAGAGAGAGAAGAAGGAAAGAAGGAAGGAAGGAAAAACACAGATTGGGGGAAATCAGTTTCTTTACCTTTTTTAAAGTATAAATAATTAAAACTATGGAAATAGGGTAATTCTGGTACTCACTTGAAAAATGAATTCTCAGTTTCCTTTCCAATAAAATTACTGTGGAGAGTAGTGTTCCTCCTTACCTCTTTCTGTTGAAAAGAATATGAAAAGTGCTGCATAAAGAAAAAGCAAATTTAAAACTCAGAATGAGATTAGGAACAATCAGTACCAGAACCATCAACTTCTAAAGCCACTGAAAATGTCCAGAAGTCTCCTTTAAAAATCTTCATCTTGGGGCTTCCCTGGTGGCACAGTGGCTGAGAGTCCACCTGCCGATGCAGGGGACACGGATTCATGCCCCGGTCTGGGAAGATCCCACATGCCACAGAGCGGCTGGGCCCGTGAGCCATGGCCGCTGAGCCTGTGTGTCCGGAGCCTGTGCTCTGCAACGGGAGAGGCCACAACAGTGAGAGGCCGGCATACTGCAAAAAAAAAAAAAAAAATTGTTTATATGGAAAATGCATTCCTAATTCTAAATAATGGGCTGACTTAATTTTATTACTACAGCAAAGGGAGAGAGTGGTGCTTTATTTAGAAAAAAAATTGCAAGTTTTGAAATGCAATTTATTTGGAATATATGTTTAACATTTTTTTCCTTTTTATAAGAGAAAAGCACAGTGCTCTTCTCAAATTCTTCACGATCCTTGACTACTTCTCAGGTAATAATCCTGTGTGTTAAGATATTCAATAGAGATGATACTACATACATTACTGCTCTTGACTCACATTTACCATATCATTTATAATTAGTAGTGAACAAGTACAGTGTGACTTAAGCAAGATTAATCAGTCTCTCCACCTTCTAACCTGCAAATTCTTCACTCACTTCACTCGGTTTTAGAGAAAGAGAGTAAATACAACTTTGTTGTTAAAGTGGGGAATAAAAGTAAATAAATATTAATGCTTCCTGCTGTTATTTACCTTGAAAATCTCAAGTTCAGAAAATCTTCCATGTATCTTCAATATTTATATGTCTGTTAAGGAAAGTGAAGTGGTTTTTATGAGATAGAAACTACCTACATAACAAGTACCCTTTATAGGGAATTAATGGGTCTTTTTGTAATTGTTACTATAGTCTGGAATCTCAAACTTCTCTGATAATGAAAATTTACCTGGGGAACTTGTTAGATGGAAGAATCAGCCTCAGAAAGGAATCCAGCCATGTGGGACCCAACCTTCTTATCCAGTCACATCACTGCATCCCAGTGTGTCAAATTCTTAACTGCTGAGCTAAAATATTACCTGTGTTACAGTTCTAGGCATCTACACATATAGTTCCTTCAGCTTGAAATTCTTTCCTCATATTCTCTGTCTAGTAAAATTCCACTTGTCAATTAAAAGGTTGCAGGTATGTGATCCTCATTCATGAAGTTATATTAATTCCACTTACAGAATTGTTCATTTCTATTTATTTTCTCAGTTGTCACCTCTCTTTATCAATGACTTCATAGTGAGTCATCATATTATTATTATACTAGCTATGATATTACAGCATCTTTAAGTACCAGATACTATGCTATGTGATTTATATATAGTACTTCACTTAATCCTCATACTATCCTATATCTTCATTTTATCAAAAGAAAAACTGAGGTTAAGAATAAATTTTTAATTTTTCTTAATATCATGCGGTTGATTATGAAAGAAAGAATAATCAACATTTCTTAGTCTTTCATCTTAAGTCACCTCTGGTTGAAGGAAACAAAAATTCTGCAAAATAGCTTAAACAAAAGAAATTGAGGTATTATTTTAATGGCATATGTCTTACAAAATTCATGGAAAATTTTATATCTGTGTTATAGCGAGAGTGGGACAACTCTAGAGATTTTAGGGACAGGTGGCTACAGAGCTGTACCTTTGTGCTCTATTCTTGACGTGATTCCATGACCAATAGACAGTTTCTGTACCTTCGTGCTCTACTCTTGATGTGATTCCATGAGCAAGAGACAGTTTCTCTACCCCTGTGAAATGCTAGTCAAGAATGATACCAATAATCCTAAACCACCTTATTTTATGAGACAAAAATTGAGCAGAAGTACTTGAAAGTATCTTTTAATTTACTGATCAACTAATTAATTAAAAGAGTTAATATTTATTCAGGGATAATTTCTTGCAAGAAGCCACTCACATGTTTTAAGTAAAAAGAGAAGTGAGTTGGAAGTTGAGAAAGCCATCTCATGGAAGCCAGGCAGAGTAAAAAAATCTAAAGCTCAGTGAACTGGTATTCACCAGGGATGTCAGGAGAACAGTTCACTTTGCCTGCAGCATGCTTTTGTCTCTACTTGCCTCTGCTTCTCTATTTGGGTAGACTTCATTCTTATCTCTTTCTATTGATGGATTTTCTTTGTACCTCATAGTTTTGCATAGCTTTCAGTTAAAATTTCCGTCAGAGATGACATTACTTAAATATTAACTTTATGATTGAAAGAAATTGATGCATCCAATTTGGGTTGGTTGTTCACTTCCTGTCCAATCAGCTAGTAATGATGGGTTGATGACTCTCATTTCACAATGAAGGCACTGCATGCCTGAAATCTCCCCAAAAGGCATATTCCTATTTTCCTCCTAAGGGTAATACCAATAACACTCATGCCCACTCTGATTTATAGTTATATTTATAATAAACATATTTATTAATTTGGCTTTAATAGTTTAGTAAGGCTGTATAACAAGAAATAAGGATTTTTAAAGCTTATAAAAAGAAAAGTAAACATTTCTACCTTTTGATACTTTTGTCCTTGTCTATCTTAAAATATGGCAAACCAATGATTTGCATCAGTTTTTTTTACTGAAGGGAAATGATTCAAACCTCCATAATGATATCCTTATGTGCCTATGTAAGCCTGAAAGATCATTCCAACATCACGATTGATGAATTTGCTGCTGTCTCAGGTTTTAAAATTAATTGGAGAGAAATGAAAATTATAATACAACTGGCTTTGTCTGCACAGCATGCCTCCTATGTAAATCACTAAATGAACACCAGAGGGAATTAAATATTTTTGAATGGTATAAAAATAAATTTGAAACAAGTGCAAAACTTTGGAATAAAATATATAAAGATTGTTTAAAGTCTATTATGATATAACTATTAAATTTTAAAATAGAGAGATATATTGGTCTTAAAGATAATAGGATTAGAATACATGGTTAATTAGGTCAGGTTTTTGCTCATTTTGTTTTATTCTTAAGAATAATATATTTTATTATAATTATAATGTGATCATATACATTTTCTCAAGTCATATCTTGTCAATATTTTCAGAAGCAGAAAGTCATTCTACATAATTTTTCAGAGTGAATAGACCCCTTTACAAAGTCAGGGTTCTAAATTTCAGTTGGTGGAGCTGGGCTCCACTTCCTGGGCACAGACAACTCAACTAAATGTCAAGTTGATGATCTGCTTAACTGAATTTCTGAAGCTGGCCTATGTGAATTCTCTGTCACAGGGATTTCTCTTTTGAAAGGATAATCTGTTTTGTTTTAGATTACTGATGTCAGTACTTTAGCTAGATTTTGCTAGGGATGCTGTGACTTTACATTTTGGATGCCAGGTTTGTTATTTCCCCAAACTTGGCCTATCCTACAGTATTTGTCATACTCCAATGACCAATATATCAGTAGTTTTAGTTTGAGTACCTTCTTTTTTTGAATTTTTACAGAAAAGCAGCTAACCATGAAAGACAGAATATTTTAAAAATTCAGGAATATATTTTTCCAAAGCACAGTAGAATTTCTGGTTCATATTTAGCCATTTAATATGAAGTACTTCATGATGCTTCAGGAGAATTACCTGGTAGTCAATGCATTTGGCATATTCCAGATAATAAATAAATGGATATTTCTATGAATGCTTCTCTGTATGGTCAAAACCCATTATAAAAGATGGAATTAATTTCCAGTCAAATCATGAGGAACACATCGAACAAATCCCACATTTTAAAAAATACCTGACTAGCATTCCTCAAAATCATCAAGGTTATGAAAAACAAAGAAAGCTAAGAAAGTGTTGCAACTAAAAGGAGTCTTAAGGAGACATGACAACTAAGTGTAATGTTATATCCTGAATAAAATTTTGGAAGAGAAAAAGGATATTAGGTAAAAAGGGAATCTGAATCGAGTGTGTATTTCAGTTAATGATAATGTATCTATATTGGTTCATTAATTGTGAAAAGCATAAGATTTTAATAATGGGGGAAACTTAGTGCTGAGTATATGTGAATTCTTGGTACTGTCTTTGCAAGCTTCTATAAATCTAAAATTATTCAACTATAAAAAGTTCATTAAAAATAGAATTATTCATCTGGGTGATTTGAATTCATCTTGGATTATAAGTAAAAATGTATTTCTATATTATAGAATAAAACTCAGTGTTGTTTACTTAAAAATTATATGAGTTTTTCAGAATATATTGGGATGAAAGCTAATACAAAACTGTATTTTTGTATTGTTAAGGAGTAAGTACATAGGAAATAGTAATTATATATATATAATAATTATATGTACATATATATAATGGAAAGAGGGAAAATATATTGCTTTATAGTTTATTCTAGAGTAATCCATTATTCACTTGAAATAAATATGTATATAATGTTTCTTTAGAGAAAGGGGAAAAGAAAGAAGAGTAGAAAAGAGGCATCCTAAGCTCCATAGTACATATACATCCATTATTAACAGTCTGTTACAAATCTTTCTGGCCAGTCTATTATGTTTTCTAAAAAAATTTAGGTAGTCGTATCACACAATATAAAAAATCTTGTTTCCTTAAATCACAATAATAGAAGTATTTAGATATTAATAATCTTCATTGTGATTCATTTCAATAAGGACATAATTTTTCATTGAGTAAATGATTCCTTGTTTACTTAGATATTTACCTAATGTAGGACATTTAGGTTGTTTCTAAATCATTTAAAAATACATTGTTATGAAGTATTTTGTACTTGTAAGCAGTAGAGTGTTCAAGTTTATAAAGAAGAGGTACACTTGAAGAGAGAAAGAGAAGAGACACAGACAGATGGAGAGAGAGAGAGAGAGAGAGAGAGAGAGAGAAAGAGAGTGAATTTGAGTGACTCTTCACTTTGTGCATTTGGCATTTGTGTTTTCCGAAAAGAATTAAGGTGACTGCTCTTATCTATGGAATAGCTATAATGGACCATCTCCTTCAAAGCTACTCAGTGAAGTGAACAGCTCACAGAAATTTATTAAAGACAATAAAATTTGATTCTGTTATATTTACAGAAATATTTTTATATTTCCATTTTAAGTCAGAGGCATATGGACATAAAATTTTTATTTGAAGTTTTATAAATATTTCTAAATATTTGATAGTTAGCAATTTAATAGTTATTTAAAACTCACAAGTGATGGTTAAGCCTGTAAGAATTCTTTTATGAACAAGTTACAATTTGATTTATCCTAGTAACAAAATCAAAATGAGCAGCAGAACACAAGTAAAAGGCAAGACTTTATATATCTTACATTTAACTTATTTTGGACTTTCACTGTTTTATGGACCAGCATATAGTCATTCAAGAATAATTTCAATGCATCAACAAAGGTAGTTCCCATTTAGAGTCGTGTGGCTCTAAAATTCTCCTGATTTTTACTTCTACACATTGTATTAGTTAGTTTCAGAGCAGCAATGATCTCCAGTACCTTGTAATATATTTGCAATAAACATCGTTAAAGTCTGATTAACTGACAAGACTAATGCTTATGTTTGGCATCTAATCAATCTCAGAGACTCTTCACTGCTCTTTGTACTACATATCTTAACTGCTTTCATGCTGCTCAAGGTAGCAGTTATCCTGATTACGTATCAAAACAGAAATGCCAGTTCTTCATTGCCAAATCCAGTAAGATCTGAAGGCACATTTTCTGTTTTGCCAGTCTTAGCAGCAATAAAGTAACCTTCTGATATCTTGTCATAAGTAAGCATATACCATAACATATTAAAAGCTCAGTTTTTAATTTAACTAACCAAAAATTGTTCAAGTTTACACAAACAATTCTCTACCAAAGGAGTACTTTTAAGAAACGGATGCTAATGTTTCAGGATACCCCCTCTCCACTAGTCCTACCTCATGGAATTTCTGGGTTAACCAGAAGAGAACAGAGGTCAGTACTTATATATAGATTCTCTGTTTAATATAAGCAACATGGAACTGAAATAGACAATGCAAGATTTCATTTTCGACAGATTTAACAATGTTTTATATATAGATTAAGCCTTTTCTGTATTGCATCACTTTTGCTATCTCTTTTAGTTTGATCTTCTTACCATCAACACAACAGCAACCAATATCCCATAATAGTTAGAAAATATTATGAAGATAGATGGGTGAGGGTAACCCTCTTCATGGGATGAATTCCTCCCATTTGCAGTTGTCCCCACCAACTCTCAGGAATCTCATTAAACATTTTGCTTATGAATTTTATAGCATCTTTTGATACATCAAATCTGTTCTTTCACTTGATAAAAGAGTACTGTCAGATATGTGCCAGACACTGTATTAAATGTTGAGCAAATAGTAATAATCACAATATAATTGCAAAGCTATATGGAATGGATAACTCTATTAGCCCTAACAATTTCCCAGATGGATCTGGGTGCTCCCAGTATCTCACTGCAAAGGATATTGATGAAATCAGCATCCACATGTGGTAGATGAGACAAATCCTCTCCTTACATTAACTGTACATATGAAATGTGGGACGAGAGAAAATTGTCAGTACTGCTGTCTTCTTTATCCAAATATACCCTAGTAAACAACAATAACAAAAAAATAACAACAACAACAAAACCCACCAAACACATGTAAAGTAGTTCTAAGGAAATAAATAGGAAATGAAGGTTTATTTAATATTTAGGCCAGGTACTGCCCTAGGCCCTGCTGGTTATGATGTTAACTATGCTGGGGAGAAAAAGGAATATAAACAAACAAGCACTTCAAGATCATTTTTGATATTACTGTGTTCAACAAATGAAATAAAGTGAATGACAGTATCAAGTATGATTTACATGAGCGTGTACAGCTGCTTCAATTTGGAAGGTAATGAATAGCTTGGATACTATATCAGTTACATGGTTATCATGGGATTTTCCTATCTACTGAAGAAGAAATAGAGAAGAATAGAGAATTGTGAGAACTATATTAATGGGGGAAAGAATACACAGGTCAAGGAGGCTTAAGGTGCAGTTTAACTTCTGAACAATTAAAGGTGGGGATCCTTTACAGCTATTTCAGTTTTGTATATGTGTGTCCCTTACTGAGACAGTAATAGCAACTTCTTTCTATTCTTCTTTAATTTTATAAGCAGATCCTAACCTTGTGTTTTGATAGTTTGGCTCTAAGGACATAAGACAAATTACTTAACCTCTTTGTGCCTCAGTTAACTCAGCTGTAAAATAGAAATATATATGTACCTCAGAAGTTCTGGGAATTAAATCAATTAATTTATGAAAATATATACAAAATCATAAAGTTAATGCTAATGAATATAATGTAAAAAATTATACATTCATAAATAAGTTACCAAAGAAAATTATATGTATCTAAATGATACCTGGCACAATGTAAGCAATACTTATTTATATTACGGGTTTAAACTATCTTATTGGAATGAAATATGAACAGTTGCATTCATTTCCTTGGGATGCCTTAACAAAATACCACAAACTAGGTGACTTAAAACAATAGAAAGTTATTCTCTCAAACTTCTGGAGACTAGATATCCAAAATAAGGTGTCAACATGGTCATGCTCTCTTTGAAAGATCAAAAGAAAGCTCTTTGCTAGTCTCTTCCTTGCTTCTGGTTGTTGCTGACAATCCTTATTCTTTCTTTGCTTGCAGATTCAGCAATCCAATCTCTGTCTCTGTCTTCACGTGATATTCTCCCTTTGTGTATCTTTATGTGATGTTCTCCTTGTGTGTTTCTCTTATGTCTCTGCATCCTCTCCACAAGGACACCAGTCATATTGGATTTAGGGCCCACCATAACTTAGTATGATCTCATGTTACCTTGGTTACATCTGCAAAAACTTATTTCTAAATTCTGTCACAGGCACCAGGTGTTAGGGCTTGAACATGGCTTTTTTCAGTGTGGGGAAGACACAATTCAACCCATACAAATTCTTTTCAAAAATTCACTTGTTTGTTCCATAAATACTTACTGAGTACTTTTTTATAGTCTGGTCACACTGCACCAGGTGCTATCTTGAAAATAATTTTAGAACATTTAGGTTATAAACTGAAAGAGGCACTAATATTAGTGGAAGCACTCTTGTGTCAGTTAACAAATGTTGAGAACTACTAGGCAGTGTCCTTAATGATATCATAATTTTATTGAAAATGAAACTTCAGTATTCAAAAAGTTAAGTCCCTTTTAAGGGTCACACAATAGGTAAATTGGAACTGGATTCTAACACAGTTCTTTCTGCTGCCAGATGATTTGTGCTTATCATTAATCACACTTATTAAATACAATTTGTAAATTATATTAATCAAAGAGAAAGCTAGATTGAGTTATAATTAGGCTTGGTCAGTAAGACACCACACCTCGCTCCATTGTACACTTGATTGTGTGTGTGTGTGTGTGTGTGTGTGTGTGTGTGTATGTTCATCATTGCATAGACCCATTAATTTTCTTGATGTTTTCAATAGCTTTTAAAAATGAACAAAAAACAATATGATATAAAACCAACTGTAGAATTATTTCTCCATAACTACTACCAAGAATTAGAATTCTCTGTAAATGCTTATTATTCACAGCTTTATAAACCTAGAAGGTTTTGAGATGATAGACAGCAAAAAAATTATTTCTACCTGTCAGGCTATATGTCAATAAAGAGTCAGTAAATCTCTTTTGGGAAGATAAATGTCAAACTATTTTTTTTTAAAGTCAAAATGACATTTAATTTGGTGTTCAATATCTTTATAAATAATATAAACTACTATTTTAAATCATCTTAATTATATTGATTATGTCTAAAATATTTAATAGAAGACTTAAAAACAGAATAAAAACATAAAAATATCATCCTGATTTCCACTATTGCTTATTGGTGGAAATATAAGAGAAAACATGTCAAGATGAAGACGGTGATTATATTTTTTTTTTTTTTTGCGGGGTGATTATTTTTTTAAATAAATAATTCTGGGAGGCAGTTCAAGATGGCAAGATAGGGAGCTCCTGAACTTACCTCCTCCCGTGGACACAGCACATTTATGACTACGTAGGAAATAGTTTCCTCTGAAAAAGCCCTAAAAACTGCATGAACAGAGCCTCCACAACAAAAGCAGCATCAAGATGTGTAGAAGAGGCACAGACATGGTCTTACCAAAAAAACAAACAAACAAAAAACGCCACCCCGGTGCCATGGTCCACAATTGTGAATAACCTCAAAAATAGGGAAATTTTCCCTAAGAAATGAGGAGTTTTTGCTCCACATTAGGTACCCCAACCCTTAGATCCCGCACAGGAGAGATGAAGCCCCCAAAGCGTGGCTTTGTAACCATGAGGATTATGTTAAGGAAAGCCATAGAACTGTAGGGAACAGAGAATCCTCTCATAAAGGGCTCATGCACAGACTCACTAATCTTGGGATGCAGCACAAAAACAGCAGTTTGAAAAGTACCAAGACCAAAAGTGAAGGAGACTTACTAATATTAAAGCATCTATCAGGGAGGAGGGAACCTATTGGGACACTTTTAGGAGATGGAGGCACTGACAGGCACCATTTTTGATATCTCATTCTACCTTGCTATTGCTGGCACTGGCAGGCACTATTTGGAACTTGCCCTCTAACTTGCTAGTGCCAGGAGGCAGGCCTTGCTGAGAGTCTTTCTAACTGTCAAGGCACAGCTGAGTACCACAGCAAGGTGTGAGAGCCCTGCACATACCCACTCCACAGCAGGCAGGCATGCACAATTCACACAGGAAATGCCCCTTGAAAGCCTAGCTCTGGTGGTCTGAGGGATTGCACCTCCTGCACCATGGGACATCTCCTACCCAAGGCTGTTCCTTCAACCTGGAGAGGTAACTTATTTGCCTAATACACAGAAACAAACACATAGAGTCAGGCAAAATGAGGGGACAGGGAACAGTGTTCCAAAAGAAAATATAAGACAAAATCTCAGAAAGAGACCTTAATGAAATGGAGACAATCAATCTACCTGATAAAGAGTTTAAAGTAATGGTCGTAATGATGTTCACCAGACTTGGGAGAAGAATGGATGAACACAATGAGAATATCAGCAAAGAGATGGAAAATATAAGAAAGTACCAAACAAAACTTACAGAGCTGAAGAGTACGAAAACCAAAGAGAAATATACAATAGAGGGGTTCAACAGCAGACTGGATGAAGAAGTCCAGTACCAGATGGCTTCACTGGTGAATTCTATTAAACATTCGAAGGAGATTTAATACCTAGCTGTCTCAAATACTTCCAAAAAAAATGAAAAGGAGGCAAGGCATCCAAATATGTTTTACAAGGCTAGCATTACCATGATAACAAAACCAGCAAGGACACCACACACACACACACACACAAAATGTTACAGGCTAATATCATTGATAAACAGGCACAAAAATCTTCTACAAAATATAAGCCAACAGAATTCAACAATACATTAAAAGGATCATACACCAATGCCAAGTGGGTTTTATTCCAGGGATGCAAAAATGGTTCAACATCTACAAATCAATCAACATGATACACCACATTAACAAAATGAAGGAAAAACTCATATGATCATCTCAATAAATGCAGGAAAAGCTTTTGACAAAACTCAACATTCTTTTATAATAAAAACTCAACAAAGTAAGTATGGAGGGAACATACCTCAACATAATAAAGGCCATATATGACACACCCACAGCTAACATCATACTCAGTGGTAAAAAAGGAAAACCTCTTCTCTAAGATCGGGAACAAGACGAGGAGGCCCACTGTCACCACTTTTATTCAATATACTTTCGGAAATCCTAGCCAAACATTTAGGCAAGAAGAAGAAATAAAAGGCATCCAAATTGGAAGGGAAGAAATAAAACTGTCACTCTCTGAAGACATAATACTATATATAAAAAGACTCCACCAAAATATTGTTACAACTAATAAATGAATTCAGTAAATTTGCAGGGTACAAAATAAACATACAGAAAACTATGGCACTTCTATGCACTAATAATGAACTATCAGAAAAGAAATAAAGAAAGCAATCCCATTTACAATTGCATCAAAAAGAATAGACACATAGAAATAAATTTAACCAAGGAGGTCAAAGACCTATACAATTAAAACTATAAGGTAGTAATAAAAGAAATTTAAGACAACCCAAATAAATGAAAAGATATACCATTCTCATGGACTGGAAGAATTTATATTGTTTAGAAGTCCATATACCAAAAGAAGTCTACAAATTCAATGCAATATCTATCAATATACCAATGACATTTTTCATAGAACTGGAACAAATAATCCTAAAATTTGTGTGGAAACACAGAAGACCCCAAATAGCCAAAGCAATATTGTGAAAGAAGAACAAAGCTGAAGGTATTACACTCTCTGATTTCAAACTGCAGTACAAAGCTCCAGTAATAAAAAAAAATGAAAGTGTTGTATTGGCATAAAAACAGGCATATGGATCAATGGAATAGAATAGAGACCCCAGAAACCCACACATATATGGATAATTAATTTATGACAAAGGACCCAGGAACATACAATGGAGAAAGAACAGTCTCCTTAATAAATGATGTTTGGAAAATTGGACAGATCCATGCAAAAGAATGAAACTAGAACACTATATCATACCGTACAAAAAGTTAACTCAAAATGGATTAAAGACTTGACTGTAAGCCCTGAAACCATAAAACTCATAGAAAAAAAAACATAGGCAGTACACCCTGATATTAGTCTTACCAGTATCTTTCTGGATATGTCTCTCCAGGCAAAGGAAACAAAAGCAAAAATAAATGGGATTACACTAAACTAAAAAACTTCTGCACAGCAAAGGAAACCATTAGCAAAATCAAAAGAAAACCTACCAAATGAGAGAATATTTGCAAATCATGTATCCTATAAGGAATTAATATCCAAAATATCAATATATAAAAAACTCATACAACTCAACTACAAAAAGCCCAATTAAAACAGGCGCAGTATCTAAATAGACATTTTTCCAAAGAAGACACACTGGCACATGAAAAGATGTTCAACATCAGTAATTATTAGGGAAATGCAAATTAAAATCATAATGAAGTATCACCACACACCTTTTAGAATAGCTATTATCAAAAAGACAACCAATAACAAGTGTTGGCAGGGATGTGGAGAAAAGGGAACCTTTGTACACCGTTGCTGGGAATGTAGATTGGTGTAGCCACTACAGAAACTAGTACAGAGATGCCTCAAAAAATTAAGAATACAATTACTATATGATTTAGCTTCCTTCTCTGTTTTTTTATTCAAGGAATATGAAAACACTAATTAGAAAAGATTTATGCACCCCTATGTTCAATGCAGCATTACTTACAATAGCTAAGATATGGAAACAACCTTAATGTCTTTCAATGGATGAATGGATAAAGAAGGTATGTTTGTCATTTGTGACATGAATGGACCTTGAGGATTTATGTCTGTGAAATAAGTCAGTTGGAGAAAAACACTGTATGATTTCACTCATATGTGAAATCTAAAGAGAACAAAACAAAAACAAACTCATTGCTACAGAGAACAGATTGGTGGTTACCAGAGGAGAAAAGGGTGGAGGGGTGAGCTAAATGGGTGATGGTGGTCAATTGTATGATGATGGATAGTAAGTAGACCTGTGGTTATCACTTTTTAAGGTATACAGATATTGAATTATAATGTTCTACACTCAAAACTTCTGTTATATACCAAGTTTACCTCAAAAATAAATAAATAAATACTCTGGTAGATTGAGAAATTCTTAAGAGAAAAAAACACCTCTCACAAAATTTAATTTAATTAAAATTTAATTAATTTTAATTTAAAATTTAATTAATTTCAATTAATTTTGAAAATTTAATTTAGTTTCAAAAATGAAAATAAATCCAACCAGGTACATGTTGTTTTCCTTTAAAACTATGGCCATTTGAGAAATAAGGCAAATTTTTAATCACTAATTACAGATTTCTCACAGTGTTTCATTTACTTGGAGGAGAACAAAAAGGTAGGAGACTCTTATTTCTATATAAGACAGTAATCTAAAAGTGCCAAGGACTTCACCAAAACTCTCTCCAGATGCGAAAAATGGCCCATTGCAAAAAGTGCAATTGTTGGATGAAGAAGTTTCATTCTCCCTTGGTGCAGCTTGTGTGCTCTAACTAAAACCAGCTACCCCAACCTCTAAGAACAACTGGAAAATGTTTCCTTCTGTATCTTATGAGCAAGATTTCTCTCCCTAAGCTTTGGAAACAGATAGGAAAGGAATATATAGTTGCTTTGGTCAGGGCCAAATTTGTGAATGGTTAGTCACATTTTTTTGTTCCAAGTAATGAGTTGTTTATAGAAATATTCAAACACTGGTTTTGAAATCACACTTATATAATCAATCATTTTAAGTAAGTACAGCATAAAATATCTTTCCCTGAGATGTCCATGGTATATTGAGAAAGAAAATAGTTCAAAAAAAAATTAGACAAGGCAAGCTTCTTTTCATTTGCTAATACTCACTATTTTTACATTTGATATGTGCCTGGAGATTCTACAATCACACACCTTTTATAAATCACAAAAGTGAAAATAAATATACATGGACTGCTTATATTGTAGAAGAAAAAAAAATAACTGTTTACTTTCATGAATGTCCCAATCTTCTAATCATAATGTACCTTTCATTTTATATGCCAATGAAAAGAATACACCCTACAAGAAAAAGTCTAAAAATTATCCACATGATAGGGTTTTATAATATAGCTTTAAAAATACATGAATATATACCTGTATATGAGAACAAGCCCATTACATCAAATTGAATATCATTCAAAATGATAAAAACCCTTTTACTGGTGCTTGCACTTGGTGTAATTTGAATACCTAGGAAATCAATATCTGCTTTAGTATGTGTTTACAGTCATATAATTGAAATATCAGACAAGCAGTGAACCACAGGATTTTTCTGTGCAAACAGCAAGGAGTTCTAACGATAAAGCTCCTCTCAGTGCTAGTGGACCTCAGGTTGTAATTACATAAAGCTTTTAAATGTACTATTTTTTCAAAAGAACCTGTTGGGGTAACAATTCAAGGGAAGAAAAAATTCTAAAAATACCAGAATTGACACTTCATACTGAGGCAAGAAATAAGGAACTGTTTAAAGGGAAATTGATAAGGAAGATTCTGGAGGGCTCTCATTCACAACACCTTAACAATACCATCCTCCTGATCACTTGAAGCTTTTCACGCACAGCCTGGAGTACCTTAGAAGCATTCAGCTTCATTCTTCACCAGATCAGGGATTTTACTGTTTCTTTACTTACTTCTAAAAGCTTAAACCTCTTTTTCTGGCCGACTCTCATACCTTGTCCTGAAAATACTTTCTATCTGATAAGAATACATTCTTCTCAACCAGAGCCAGTGCACCATTGCAGCCTCTGGGACGCACAGTCCTTACTATCCTCGCATCCAGTAGTGCATTGGATCAAAGACACATGTGCCTACAGGCCAGGCAGGTGGGGTTGAAGCAAAGCACCAGTGGAGCAAATAGTTAGTAAATGGCAATTGACATCTAGCTTCAGAGCAGCGATGGAGTGGGTGTGGCTTGGAGTGTAACCCAGAGAATTTATTGCATTTCTTACTGTATATTATTTGAAGTTAATTATGTTAGTATGATTGCCGACCATACTTTTTGATACTCATGGAGCAATGCTGCAAAATTAAAATATTTGACTATGCTTTCTAATTCTAACTTCCTATCTAAATAAAACAATCCATTTACCCTAAGAAAAACTGAGCTATAGACTCATCTTTGATAATGTATGCTGTAAAAGTTACTATGTAATAGAATGTATCCAATAACTTCCTAATTTCAAGAAAATTTCTGATCTTGATGATGTCATTAATTTCAAATCTATGCTTATTAGAAGGTCATGATTTTTTTGTATTGCTCATTTAAAGGATAAAAAAGAAACAATCTAATGTGATGTGCCACATTATGAATTTAATAATAATAATAGCTACTGCATTTTAAGCAACAACCATCAGAGATCTACATTTTAATAAATGTTTATTGTAATCAGTCATTCAAGTTGTTGCTATGTTATTTTTATATATTAGGTCCATTTCTCTGCAGCATGATGGTATTTTTCTGAAATAAAACTCTTTAAGTTTCAGGATTGTAACTGGGATGTTATTTAGCACATGCTAAAGGAAAAGAGGGAGTGGAAAGTATTGTAACTTTTATCATTGTCTAGGTTCTAGAGACTACGTGCACTTTTTCTTGGTCTTCAAAGATAAATAGGAACTGAATAATAACATAAGGACTCACAAAATGGGCTAAAGTTCAATAACTTATGGTCCATTAATATATGAAACCACATTAATAATAGTTTTCTATGAATCACATTGGTTTTATCAGCAGGTTTTTGACATTTGCCTGGTAGTCTTAGTCTGTTCCTCTGTTTATAAAACTTGGGCCATTACCACTCTCTCCTCGGTGGGTGAGTTTTATATTTCCAAACAAGATTAGAAAAATGATGAACAAACAATTCTTTATAGTTTATCCTCTTGACATTCTAGACCAGCCTAACTTTCGTTCCAAAGAGTTATTCTTGCCTTATTTCTCAATACACAGTATTACTGAATACATATATTCTCAATATATACAATATTGAGCAATATATACTCAAATGTAAACATGGTGAACATCTAAAGTACTCCGTCATATGCCTCAGCTATGCCTTTCATTCATATTCCTAAATTGTTAGCTTTCTCTTCTGGGAATACCTTTTTTCCTACCACCATCTTTAAACACCATCATTTAAAACTTTACTTACTTTTAGTAGGTGTTATTTTTGGTTCCACATCAAAAACCTCTCCACATAATTGATAAATCTTGTGGATGGCATAAACTGTCTCACAGTATTAAAGCCAAAAAGATCTGATGTTCATAGTTCAAGACTCCCATGTAGTGAAAACACAGGAGTGACCTAAACATGGGAAGTTAAGTATACCTGCTTTGGATTTTGAATTGGAAGCTAAAGATACCAAAAAGCAAGACTGATGAAGTCATGTTTGTGACAGAAGTGGTAATAGTGATATTTATTATATACAAACAGAAATGACAATGATAGCAGAGGCAGTGTCCAGTGGTCTTTTTATGCATAAGACGTCATCTTTTTATAAGAAATTGTTGCTTCTGATGTTTACTGATTGATGTAATAGTACTCTAAACAAACTGACCCCATGGTAGGATTGTGACAGTGATTCTGGGTACATAACCTTCTTTGTTGCTGTCTGTTTCTATAGCCTGGTTCTTCAATTATCCCAGGAGTTCTGTGACCAATAAATATATTTACTATTTAAATAATTAAGAATCAGTTTTTATTGCTTGCAACTAGGAAAACTCAGAATAATACATATTGATGCCAAGCTGGAGTAGTAAAGAAACTGGTATCTAGCTGTTGCTGAAGGAAGTCCTTTATATTCTCAGTCTCATTAAATAAAAATATTGTAGAAATTATTTTTGTCTGTCAGAGACATTAGAACATCTTTCCCATTTTTTCCTTCAGATTAAGTGAATTTTAAATTCTGCACCATAATTTGGATTGTAAGATTTTAATCATGTACTCACTTCATAAACCCTTGAATTGGTCCATAAATTTAAAATATTATATTGATAAAACAGGAAGTCAGAAATTAATAGAAACTCAATACTCTTTTAATGGTAAGAGATATATCCCATAACATGCAGAAGTTTGACCCTGAGTAAATCAACTGATGAAAAGGAGGGCCTGGCATGTTGTGATATCTCTCAAAATGGAGGACAAAAGGCATCATATGACATGTTTAGGTGTTCTGATGAATTAACCAGTTGACCCAAAAGGCTAACAGATTTGAGTTAGACCCATTTCAACAGAATCTCTTCAGCTGGTGCAAGTTTCTGTACAAGAAACTTGGTTGAAAGAACTGTGGGATCTACAGCATGGTTTGGCAAACTTTTCTTATAAAACCAGATACTAAATATTTTAGGGTTATGGCCATACAGCCTGTGTTACAACAGCTCAGATCCACATCATTTTAGCATGAAAACAGCCACAGACAATTCTTTAACAACTAGGTGTAGCTGTGGTCTAATAAAAATATATTTATAAAAATAGGCAACAGGACATAGGCTATAGTTTGCTGATTTCTGATTATAGGATTCAAGTATCAGGGAATAGGTTTGAGGGGAAATTAGTTCTCAATTCAAAATGTTATTCTGACTTTTTACTATGGTTAATAAGAAGTCAATTAAACAAACTGTCTCAACAGCTCCTAAGTAAAATGAAGATAACATTTTTTTAATTGTATGTACAATTTTTAAAAATACAAGATTTCTGCTGGAATATTTAGGAATAAATTGGCATGAAGCCTGCACTCTACCTTCTAAAAGTATGGCAAAACCAAAGAGAGAGCTAAATCAAATATGGCAAAATTATTTTTTCTTTAAATCTAGGTAAATCATATAAGAATATGCACTGAAAAATTCAACTTTTCTCTAGGATTCAAAATGTTTACAATAGATAGGAAAATCATAGTAAAATAAGAAGAAAATCACAATATTCTTATTTAGATTATTCTGAATATAATTAATTCAAATTATTATGAATTTGAAATTCTTGGCTATAATATCCACTAGCCTGAATTTGGTATTTATAAAGTAAGTAAACTTTAATATGTAATTTACTATTTGTATTAATCATTGGAATTGTGTATTCTTCAACTGGTTTGTTTCACAGGCTCATTTTATTTTTTATAATTCTAATAAAGCATTTTAACATATACTAAATCTTTAAGTATTATAGGAAAAGCTAGGATTAAGTGTTAGGACATCTTTAGCATTCATACTTTGCAGAAAAACATAAACAATTATTATTATACTTTCAGGTCATCTGACCCTTCCAAGTTCACATGATATACTAGGAAGAAAATTAAATGGCCTACTCTAGGGGAAGCTGGGGTGAAGTGAGAGTAGCACTGACATATATCCACTACCAAATGTAAAATAGATAGCTAGTGGGAAGCAGCCACATAGCACAGGGAGATCAGCTCGGTGCTTTGTGACCACCTAGAGGGATGGGTTAGGGAGGGTGGGAGGGAGGCTCAAGAGAGAGGGGATATGGGGATATATGTATGCATACGGCTGATTCACTTTGTTGTACAACAGAAACTAACACAGCATTGTGAAGCAATTATACTCCAATAAAGATATATTTTTAAAAAATAGTATTGTTAACACACTAGTTCCTCCTTCTGAGTTGATCACAACTTCATTTTCTGCAGCCACACTGAGAAACATAAATTATGCATGGATTAGTCAGACTTGTTTGTAATTAACTAAAAATCATTCATTCCGTTCTAAAACAATCATTCTCCATGTGTTATGTCTAAACAGTCTGAAGCAAGTAAAATAAGTGGATAATTTCCACTTTAACATATAGTAAAATAAAATCGAGGGTGCTGGATTCAGGAGAGAAGCTGTTTAGATTTAATAGCAAAGTAAAAAGAGTAATTTTAAAAGCCAAAGGACATTAAGAGATAGTGGCCATGATATTAAAAACCAAAAATATCATAATTGAATCTCATTTCTAAAATAATACATTTTTATGATTTCTATTGAGGCTAATTTCACAAATTAAATATATATATGTATATATATATATATTTTCTAAGTTGCAATAGATCTGGCACAGAAAATAGTAAATTTTCTACTAGCTATGCAATTTGATGTACTTTTAAGTCTATGTAACTATAAGAATGTGAAGGAAGTAATTCTGGGAATAGTAGAGAAACAAATTACAAGTACACTATATTCACTGGGCAAATATAGTTGATGGAAGAAGTAAATAGGAGAAATTCAAGCAGAAGTACTGGGATGAATAGATAAGCAGTTTTGATGAGTGGCTTAATCTTTGCAGTATACATTTTTCATAATTTGCTTACTCTAATGTTTGGAAAGTTAATACTCATATTCTTTATGTTTGAAGATATCCCAGGGATATGAGTTTTTCCTTCAACAAACCTTGCCTTTTTTGTCAGCTCTGATGTTTTCCAAATTTGTTCTGATCCTCCTGTTTTTATTTAACCAGAAACTTTTCTCCCATATTTTCTCTTTTGGGTCTTCACTATAATTTGAGATTAATTATTTTGCAAGTAATTTCACTAATTCTGTTGTGGTTTCATCACAATGAGAAAAAGTCAAATGGGCCTTTCAGATGAATTTATGTGTATGCATAGAGATTAAAAGGAAAAAAAAATGCTTCACAGATTGAATCAACTGGCTCCCTCATAAGAACTCCAAATAAAATTAGCTCAAGGTTTATCTGTCATTTAGCATTCTTAGTCTCTGGCAATACATATAGAGTTAAGAATATATTTTCCTCTTTGTTTCTAGAAGTTATCCAGAGAGAAAACAAATTTAAGGGCACAATTTTCTTTTTTCTTTCTTCCATTTTTATTGAGATATAATTGACATACAGTACTGTATAAGTTTAAGATGTACAGCATAATGACTTTCTGAACAAGTTTCATATATAACACACAGCAGTGTTAATTGTATTAATCATGTTGTGCATTACATCCCTAGTACTTATTTATCTTACAACTGGAAGTTTGTACATTTTGACCACCTCCATCCAGTTCCCTTTCCCCGAGCCCCCACCTCTGGTAACCACAAATCTGATCCCCCTTTCTATGAGTTTATTTGTTTACTTGTTTCATTTTGAAGTATAATTGACCTATAACACTATGTTATTTCCTGGTGCAAAACATAGTGATTCAATAATTCTATACATAACAAAATGATCACCATGGTAAGTCTAGTTACCCTCTGTCACCATACAAAGATATTACATTATTATTGACTATATTTATTTATATTTAAGTCGAATAAATATTCAGTGTATTATTAAATTAATATTTAAGTGGAACAGTCATCAAGATTATATGGTTGTAGTTAAATGCACAGACACTAGAACTAAATTACATAGATTTAAATTCTGACTCTACCACTCACTAAGATGTTTAATCTTTGGCAAGTTAACTCAACACTCTGTGCCTCAGATGCCTCATTTATAACACGGAGTTATTTTGTAACTGGAAGTTTGTCCCTTTTAATTTTCTTCACCTATCAAACCTGACAGCCTATGGATAAAGTTTTTGCCAAACTATTAAAGATTTGATTATTAAAGTATCTTAAAATTCTTATAATTTAATGATGCATAGATCCTGGACAAGAGAGCCATCCAATTGCATCCAGATAATTCTATGTAAAAAATTAGATGAGTGGCTAATCTAATGATATGGCCGTTAAGGTAAATAGACAGCATGAGTCAGAATAATAAACTAGAGCAGAAACAGCAGTAACCTTTCCCCAACATGAAAACACATGACACTTTATAAATTACAAGATAGCATAACAGTTTAAACAAATGTAAATTTCCCTAACTTCTGGTATCTATAGTCCCAAGAAAACCATTACATATTTAGTGAATATTTAGATATACTTCTAAAACTCTTTATCTCTCCCTCTTTCCTGTTTTCTGCTTTATTCTTTATTTTTTTCCAGCTTCATTGAGGTATAATTGACAAATAAAATTGTAATAAATTTAAAGTGTACAGCATGATGATTTGATATATGCATACATTGTGAAATCATTCTCACCGTCAAGTTACATAACACATCAATCAACTAACAGTTACTTTTTTTTTTTCTTTTTGGTAAGAATGTTTAAGATCTACTCTCTCAAAAAGTTTCAAGTATACAATATACTATTACTAACTATAGTCACCATGCTATACCTTAGATCCTCAGAATGTATTAATCTTATAACTGAAAGCTTGTACCCTTTACCAACCTCTCCTTCATTTCTTCCATCCCTCATCCTCTGACAACCACCATTCTACCCTCTGTTTCTATGAGTTTGACCAATTTTTTTGGTAAAACTTCACATGTAAGTGATAACATGTAGTATTTGTCTTTTTAAATCTGGATTATTTTGCTTAGTAAAATGTCCTCCAATTTCATCTGTATTATCACAAGTGGCAGGATTACCTTTTTTAATGCTGAATAATATTCCCTTGTGTGTGAATGTATGTGTGTGTGTGCGTGTGTGTGTGTGTCTTTAGCCATCCATCCCTCTACAGACACTTAGGTTGTTTCCATTCTTGGTTATTGTGAAAAATGTTGCAATGAACACAGCAGTACAGATATCAATTCCAGACAGTGATTTTTTTTCCTTTGGATATGTAGAAGCAGGATTGTTGGCTCATCAGTTATATTTTTAATTTCTGAGGAATCTCTGTATTGTTTTTCATAATGGCTATGCCAATTTACAGTCCCACCAACACTGTACAAGGGTTCACATTTTTCAATATTTTACCAACATTTGTTATCTCTTGTCTTTTTAATAATAGATATCAGAAAAGATGCGAGGTGATAACTCTTTGTGGTGTTGATTTGCATTTCTCTGATGATTAGTGATGCCAATCATCTTTTAAAGTACCTATTGGCCAATTGTATGTTTCTCAGGTCTTTGCCCATTTTGTAAGTGGATTATTCGTTTTTCTGCTATTGAGTTTTGTGAGCTCCTTATATATTTTTGGTATTAACACCTTATTGATATATGATTTGCAAATATTTTCTCACATTCCTTAGGTTACCTTTTCATTTTTTTATGGTTTCCTTTGTTGCTGTGAGGAAACATTTTAGCTTGATGTACGCCCACTTTTTAAAATTTTATTGCCTTTGCTTTTATCAAATCTAGAAATTTATTGCCAAGACCAACATCAAGGAGATTTCCTCTATGTTTTCTTCTAGGAGTTTTACAATTTCACGTCTTACCTTTAGCACTTTAATCTACTTTAGTTTGATTTTTGTGTATGGTGTAAGATAGGGTTCTTATTTTATTCATTTGCATGTGGATATCCAGTTTTCTCATCACCATTTATTGAAGAGACTATTCTTTTTCTGTGTATTCTTGGCATCTTTGCTGTGACTTAATTGACCATATGTGTGGGTTTATTTTTGAGCTCTCTGTTCTATTCCATTGATCTCTCTGTCTCTTTTTATGCCAATATCATACTGCTTTGATTACTACAGATTTGTAATATAGTTTAAAATCAGGATATATGATGCTTCCAACTTGGCTCTTCTGGCTTAAGATTGCTTTCACTATTCAGTGACTTTTGTCATTCAACACAAATTTTAAGATTGTTTCTTCTATTTCTGTGGAAAATGCCATTGAAATTTTGATGGGATTACATTGAATCTGTAGATTGTTTCAAGTAGTATGGACATTTTCATAATATTAAATCTTCAAATCTATGAATATCAAATATCTTTCCATCTACTTATATTTTCTTTAATATCCTCCATCATTATTTTATAGTTTTCAGTGTACAGATGTTTAACCTCTCAGGTTAAATGTATTCCTAAGTATTTTATTCTTTTTGGTGTTATTGTAAGTGGGATTGTTTTCTTAATGTTTTTATCAGGTATTTCGTTTTTAATGTAGAGAAATACAAATGATTTATGCATATTGATTTTGTATCATGCACTTTTACTGAAGTTTTTAAACTGTTTTAACAGTTTTTGGTGAAAACTTTAGGGTTTTCTATACATGGATCATATCATATGCAAACAGAGAAAATTTTACTTCTTCCTTTCCAGTTTGGATGCCTTTTCTTTTTCTTGCCTAATTGCTTTGACTAGAAATTCCAGTACTATGTTGAATAGAAACAGTGAGAGTAGGCATCCTTGTCTTTTCCTAAACTTAAAGGCAAAGGTTTTAGCTCTTCATGATTGAATACAATGTTAGTTGTTGATTTGTCATGAGTGGCCTTCATTATGTTGCAGAACGTGCCATGTATATACCTAATTTGTTGAGGGTTTTTACATGAAAGGATGTTGAAGTTTTTCAAATGATTTTTCTGCATCTATCGAGATGATCGTGATTGATTTTTACCTTTCATTCTTTTAATGTAGTGCATCACATTTGTTGTTTTACATGTGTTGAACTACCTTGCATCCCTCATATAAATCCCACTTGATCATGGTGAATGATACTTTTAATATGCTGTTGGATTCATTTTGATAATAATTTTTGAGGATTTTGCATCTATGTTCCTCAAGGTTATTGGCTTGTAAGTTCATTTGTTTATAAAGCCATCAGGTCTTGGACTTCTCTTTTTGGGGGAGGTTTTTGATTACTGATTCAATTTCCTTTTTCATTTTGGTCCATTCAGATTTTCTCTCTCTTTATGGTTCAGTCTTGGGAGGTTATTTCTTTCTATGAGTTTACCTATTTTTTCTAGATTATCCAATTTGTTGACTTAAAATTGTTCATAATAGTCTCTTAAAATCTTTTGCATTTCTGTGGCATCAGTTGTAATGTTTCATCTTTCATTTCTGATTTTATTTATTTGAGACTTCTCTTTTTTCTGCATTAGGTCTAGCTCCAGATTTGTCAATTTTGTTTATCTTAAAAAAAAAAAACTCCTAGTTTTGTTAACCCTTTCTATTGTTTTTCTCCTATCTATTTCATTTATATCTTCTCTGATCTTTGTTGTTTCATTCCTTCTGCTAACTTTGGGCTCAGTTTGTTCTTTTTTTCTAATTTCTTGACTTGTAAAGTTGGGTTGTTTATTTAGGATTTTTTTTTCCCTTAAAGTAGATGTTTATTATTATAAACATTCCTCTCAGAACTGCTTTTGCTGCATCCCATAAGTTTTGGTATTTTGTGTTTCCATTTTACTTTGTTTCACATTCACATTTCAAATGTTCATTTTTTTAATTTTTAGATTTCTCTTTTTAGTTTTTATTGACCCATTGGTTGTTTAAGATTTTATTGTTTAGTATTCAAATATTTGTGAATTTTACAGTTTTTCTTCTGTTATTGATTTCTGGTTTCATATCATTGTATTCAGAAAAGATGCTTGATACAATTTCAACCTTCTTAAATTTGTTAAGACTTGTTTTGTGGCCTAATCTATCTGAGAGAATGCTTTATGTGTGCTTGAGAAGAATGTATATTCTATGACTATTGGAAGAAAAGTTCTTTATATATCTGTTAGGCCTATTTGATCTAAAGTGTAGTTCAAGTCCAAAGTTTTCCTCATTTATTTTCTGTCTGGTTGATCTATTCATTGTTGGAAGTGAAATATTGAAGTCTATTACAATTATTGTATTATTGTCTATTTCTCCCTTTGGTTCTGCTAATATTTGCTTTATATATGTAGGCGCTCTAAAATTGTATGCATACGTGTTTACATGTATATCCTCTTGATGAATTGACCCCTTTATTATTATCTAGTAATCTCCTTTTCCCCTTGTTACAGTTTTTTAATTAAAATCTATTTTTGCTGATATAACTATAGCTAATATGCTCTCTTTTGATTTCCATTTGCATGGAATATCTTTTCCATCTCTTAACTTTCAGTCTATATGTAGCCTTAAAGCTGAAGTGTGATTCTTGTAGTTAGGTTTTATTGTTTTTTTGGTGTGTTTATTTGTTTTTTAATTCAGCCCTTCTGTGACTTTTGATTAGAGAATTTAATCCATTTACATTGAAAGTTAATATTGCTAATAAGGACTTACTGTTACAGTTATGATAATTGTTTTCTAGGAGTTTTATGTCTTTTGTTACTTTCTTCCTCTCTTGCTGTCTTCCTTTGTAATTTGGTGACTTTCTGCTTTGATATCTTCCTTTTTATCTTTAGTGCATCTACTGTGGTTTTTTGTTTTGTAGTTAACATGCAGTTTACATAAAACATCTTATAATAGTCTATTTTAAGCTTATAACAACTTAAAATTGATTACATACAAAGGCTCTATATTTTTTACTCTCTCCCTCCCCACATTTTATGTTTTTGATGTCAAAATTTACATCTTTTTATTTTATATTGTGTATCCATTAACAAGTTATAGTAGCTATAGTTATTTTCAATACTTTTGCCTTTTAATCCTTATGCTAGAGTTATAGTGAGTAAATGTGAGTTTATTACACATATTATTTTAGAAATTATTCTTTCACTTATTAATGTAATTGACATCCTTCGCTATTTATACAAATGGGACTTTATCATTGGGTCAAATTATTTTACTATAAATATAAATGTAATATTTTGTAATGTTTCTGAACTTGTGTAAGACACACTGCTATGGTGAATGGGTGTAAAATTTATTAATATGAGAGTTAAAATGTAAATTTCCTTATTAGTGAGGTAGGACACCTTTTTCAGTTGTTGAAGACTATTTTAAAGGTATTTTTTGTAGCTTTTGATTTTACTTATATAGCACTATTACTCAAAAGTTTTTATTTCTATGACTTCAACATATTTACTATTCTTTTTGATTTCTCTGTGTGCATGTGTGTTTGTGTCCATGTTATGTATAATGTCTTCATCCCATAGTTTTATTTTCTATATTTTAATCTTTAATCTATTGGGGATTATCCTCAATATAATCAGTAGTATACAGATATAACTTCATTGTTCAAAAAAATACCAAGTTTCTAAAAATAAATTTTATGAGACATTATTCACCATAATATGACATCTCAAATATTTCATATACTAAATTATCACAAAGATTAGCATTTTTACATTGCCATTATTAACATTTGTATTAAGTCCTAGACAAATGGCAATACCTAAAAATACATATATAACTATAATATTTGATACAGAAAACTCTCTCTTCAACCAATTTCTTTTATTACTTTTCTCTTCATTACTTCTTTTTATTTTTCCTTACTTTCTCTGTCGGTCCTTTTTTTTTTTAGTATAGTTTTTAGCATTATCACTAGTGGATTTGTTTCTTGGTTTGGTTGCTCTCTTCTTTCTTTCCTTTTTTATTTTTAATAATTTAAATTTTTTTTGTTTTCATAACTTTTATGTTATTTTATTCTTTCTTCCTTTCTTTCTTCCTTTCTTTCTTTCTTTTTTCTCCCTTTTCTTCTGAGCCGTGTGGCTGACAGGGTCTTGGTGCTCTGCTCAGGTGTCAGGACTATGCTTCTGAGGTGGGAGAGCTAAGTTCAGGACACTGGTCCACCAGAGCCTCACAGCCCCATGTAATAACAAACAGTAAAAGCTATCCGAGAGATCTCCATCTCAATGCTAAGACCCAGCTCCACTCAACGACCAGCAACCTACAGTGCTGGACACACTATGCCAAACAATTAGCAAGACAGGAACACAACCCCACCCATTAGCAGAGAGGCTGCCTAAAATCATAATGAGTTCACAGACACCCCAAAAGACACCACAGGACATGACCCTGCCCACCAGAAAGACAAGATCCAGCCTAATCCAACAGAACACAGGCACCAGTCCCCTCCACCAGGAAGCCTACACAACCCACTGAAGCAACCTTACCACTGGGGGCCGAACCAAAAACAACAGGAACTACGAATGTGCAGCCAGTGAAAAGGAGACCCCAAACAGTAAGTTAAGCAAAATGAGAAGACAGAGAAATACACAGCGGATGAAGAAACATGTAAAAACTCACCAGACCTAATAAAGAGGAAATAGGCAGTGTACCTGAAAAAAAATTTAGAATAATGATAGTAAAGATGATCCAAAATCTTGGCAATAGAATGGATAAAATACAAGAAATGTTTAACAAGGACCTAGAAGAATTAAAGAGCAAACAAACAATGATGAACAACACAATAAACGAAATTTAAAATTCTCTAGAAGGAATCAATAGCAGAATAACTGAGGCAGAATAACGGATAAGTGACTTGGAAGATAAAATAGTGCAAATAACTACCACAGAGCAGAACAAAGAAAAAATAATGAAAATAATTGAGGACAGTCTCCGAGACCTCTGGAGCAACATTAAATGCACCAACATTCAAATTACAGGGGTCCCAGTAGAAGAAGAGAAAAAGAAAGGGACTCAGAAAATATTTGAAGAGATTATAGTTGAAAACTTCCCTAATATGAGAAAGGAAATAGTCAATCAGGTCCAGAAAGCACAGAGAGGATAAATACAAGATAAATTCAAGGAGAAACACAGCAAGACACATATTAATCAAACTATCAAAAATTAAATATAAAGAAAAAATATTGAAGGCAGCAATGGAAAAGCAACAAATAACATACAAGGGAATCCCCATAAGGTTAACAGCTGATCTTTCAGCAGAAACTCTGCAAGCCAGAAGGGAGTGGCAGGGCATATTTAAAGCGATGAAAGGGAAAAACCTACAACCAATATTACTCTCCCCAGCAAGGATCTCATTCAGATTCGATGGAGAAATTAAAACCTTTACAGACAAGCAAAAGCTAAGAGAATTCAGACCACCAAACCAGCTTTACAACAAATGCTAAAGGAACTTCTCTAGGCAGGAAACACAAGAGAAGGAAAAGACCTACAGTAACAAACCCAAAACAAATAAGAAAATGGTAATAGGAATCTACATATTGATAACTACCTTAAATGTAAATGGATTAAATGATCCAACCAAAAGACAAACTGACCGAATGGTATCTATACCATTTACAAGGGGCCCACTTCAGACCTAGAGAAACGTACAGACTGAAAGGGAGGGGATGAAAAAAGATATTTCATGCAAATGGAAATCAAAAGAAAGCTGGAATAGCAATTTTCATATCAGACAAAATAGACTTTAAAACAAAGACTATTACAAAAGACAAAGAAGGACACTACATAATGATCAAGGGATAAATCCAAGAAGAATATATAACAATAGTAAATATTTATGCACCCATCATAGGAGCACCTCAATACATAGGTCAAATGCTAACAGCCGTAAAAGGGCTAATTCACAGCAATAAAATAATAGTAGGGGACTTTAACATCCCACTTTCACCAATGGACAGATCATCCAAAATGAAAATAAATAAGGAAACACAAGGTTTAAATGATACATTAAACAAGATGGACTTAATTGATATTTATAGGCGTTTCCATCCAAAAACAACACAATACATTTTCTTCTCAAGTGCTCATGGAACACTCTCAAGGATAGATCATATCTTGGGTCACAAATCAAGCCTCAGTAAATTTAAGAAAATTGAAATCATATCAAGTATCTTTTCCAGCCACAACACTATGAGACTAAATATCAATTACAGGAAGAGAACTGTAGAAAATACAAACACATGAAGGCTAAACAATACACTACTAAATAACCAAGAGATCACTGAAGAAAACAAATAGGAAATCAAAAACTACCTAGAAACAAATGACAATGAAAACACGACGACCCAAAACCTATGGGATACAGCAAAAGCAATTCTAAGAGGGAAGTTTATAGCAATACAATCCTACCTCAAGAAACAAGAAACATCTCAAATAAACAACCTAATCTTACACCTAAAGCAATTAGAGAAACAAGAACAAAAAACCCCCCAAAGTTAGCAGAAGGAGAGAAATCATAAAGATCAGATCAGAAATAAATGAAAAAGAAATGAAGGAAACAATAGCAAAGATCAATAAAACTAAAAGCTGGTTCTTTGAGAAGATAAACAAAATTGATAAACCATTATCCAGACTCATCAAGAAAAAAAGGGAGAGTACTCAAATCAATAGAATTAGAAATGAACATGGAGAAGTAACAACTAACACTGCAGAAATACAAAGGATCATGAGAAATTGCTACAAGCAACTATATGCCAATAAAATGGACAACCCAGAAGAAATGGACACATTCTTAGAAAAGCATAACCTTCTGAGACTGAACCAGGGAGAAATAGGAAATATAAACAGATCAATCAAAGCACTGAAATTGAAACTGTGATGAAAAATCCTCCTAGAAACAAAAGCCCAGGACCAGATGGCTTCACAGGCAAATTCTATCAAACATTTAGAGAAGAGCTAACACCAATCCTTCTCAAACTCTTCCAAAATACAGCAGAGGGAGGAACACTCCCAAACTCATTCTATGAGCCCACTATCACCCTGATACCAAAACCAAAGATGTCACACAGAAATAAAACTACAGGCCAATATCACTGATGAACATAGATGCAAAAATCCTCAACTAGCAAACAGAATCCAACAGCCCATTAAAAGGATCATACAACATGATCAAGTGGGGTTTATCCCAGGAATTCAAGGATTCTTCAATATACACAAATCAATCAATGTGATAAACCATATTAACAAATTGAAGGAGAAAAATCATATGAGAATCTTAATAGATGCAGAAAAAGCTTTTGACAAAATTCAACACCCATTTATGATAAAATTTCTCCAGAAATCAGGTAGAGGGAATTTACCTCAACATAATAAAGGCCATATATGACAAACCCACAGCCAACATCATTCTCAATGGTGAAAAACTGAAATCATTTCCACTAAGATCAGGAACAAAACAAGGTTGTCCACTCTCACCACTATTATTCAACATAGTTTTGGAAGTTGTAGCCACATCAATCAGAGACAAAAAAGAAATAAAAACAATCCAAATTGGAAAAGAAGAAGTAAAGCTGTCACTGTTTGCAGATGACATGATACTATACATAGAGAATCCTAAAGATGCTATCAGAAAACTGTTAGAGGTAATCAATGAATTTGGTAAAGTAGCAGGATACAAAATTAATGCACAGAAATCTCTTGCATTCTTATACACTAATGATGAAAAATCTGGAAGAGAAATTAAGGAAACACTCCCATTTACCTTTGCAACAAAAAGAATGAAATACCTAGGAATAAACCTACCAAAGGAGACAAAAGAACTGTATGCAGAAAACTATAAGACACTGATGAAAGAAATTAAAGATGATACAAACAGATTGAGAGATATACCACGTTCTTGAATTGGAAGATCAATATTGTGAGAATGACTATACTATCCAAAGCAACCTACAGATTCAATGCAATCCCTATCAAACTACGAATGGCATTTTTCATAGAACTAGAACAACAAATTTCACAATTTGTGTGGAAACACCAAAGACCCCAAATAGTCAAAGCAATTGTGAGAAAGAAAAATGGAGCTGTAGGAATCAGGCTCCCTGACTTCAGACTATAATACAAAGCTACAGTAATCAAGGCAGTATGGTACTGGCATGAAAACAGACATATAGATCAATGGAACAGGATAGAAATTCCAGAGATAAACCCACACACATATGGTCACCATATCTTTGACAAAGGAGTCAAGAATATACAATGGAGGAAAGACAGCCTCCTCTTGAATAAGTGGTGCTGGGAAAACTGGACAGCTACATGTAAAAGAATGAATTAGAACACTCCCTAACACCATACACAAAAATAAACTCAAAATAGATTAAAGACCTAAGTGTAAGTCCAGACACTATCAAACTCTTAGAGGAAAACATAGGCAGAACACTCTGTGACATAAATTACAGCCAGATACTTTTTGAGCCACTTACTAGAGAAATGGAAATAAAAACAAAAACAAACAAATGGGACCTAATGGAAATTAAAAGCTTTTGCACAGATAAGGAGAGCATAAACAAGGTGAAAGGACATCCCTACGAATGGGAGAAAATATTTGCAAATGAAGCAGCTGACAAAGGATTAATTTCCAAAATATACAAGCATCTCAATCAGCTCAATATCAAAAAAACCAAACAACCGAATCCAAAAATGGGCAGACAACCTAAACAGACATTTCTCCAAAAACGATATACAGATTGCCAACAATTACATGAAAGGATGCTCAGCATCACTAATCATTAGAGAAATGCAGATCAAAACTACAATGAGGTATCACCTCACACCAGTCAGAATGTCCATCATCAAAAAAGCTACAAACAATAAATGCTGGAGAGGGTGTGGAGAAAAGGGAATCCTCTTTCACTGTTAATGAGAATGTAAATTGATACAGCCACTATGGAGAACAGCATGGAGGTTCCTTAAAAAACTAAAAATAGAACTACCATGTGACCCAGCAATCCCACTACTGGGCATATACCCTGAGAAAACCATAATTCAAAAAGAGTCATGTACCACAATGTTCATTGCAGCACTATTTACAATAGCCAGGATGTGGAAGCAACCTAAGTGTCCATTGACAGATGAATGGATAAAGAAGATGTGGCACATATATACAATGGAATATTACTCAGCCAGAAAAAGAAACGAAATTGAGTTGTTTGTAGCAAGGTGGATGGATCTAGAGACCATCATATAGAGTGAAGTAAGTCAGTAAGAGAAAAACAAATGCCTTATGCTAACACATATATATGGAATCTAAAAACGAAAAAGGATTCTGAAAAAGCTAGGGGCAGGGCAGGAATAAAGATGCAGATGTAGAAAATGGACTTGCAGACATGGGGAGGGGGAACGGTAAAATGGGACGAAATGAGAGAGTGGCATGGACATATATATACTACCAAATGTAAAATAGATAGCTCTTGGGAATTAGCTACATAGCTCAGGGAGATCAGCTCGGTGCTTTGTGTCCACTGAGTGGGGTGGGATAGGGAGGGTGGGAGGGAGATGCAAGAGAGAGGAGATATGGGGACACATATATATATATATATATATATATATATATATATATAGCTGATTCACTTTGTTACACAGCAGAAACCAACACAACACTATAAAGCAATCATACTCTAATAAAGATGTTAAAAAACAATAAATAAAATAAAATAGATAACCAAGAAGGAAAAAGTGAAAAAAAATTAAACAAAAATAAATTATCCTGCCAAGTTCTTTAAATCTGGTCTGCTTTCTTCATTCCTTGTACAGTGAACTTAATATACAGGTTGATGCCAATTTCTTTCCATCACTTTTACATGAAAAATAAAATATTATTCTAGTTTCTCAAGTTGAAGGAATCTGATACTTGAATTCAGAAATGAGAATCATATCAGGATTTACTGTGGCATCTCTTTCCCTCCTACTTATGAGTATTATAAAAAATTTAAGTAGAAAAATACAACTTCATAAGAGAATGTCACTTTTGTGCTTCTAAATGTAGAAGGATTTAGACTAAGGAAATCTTTATGCATTTGGAAGAATATTCAAAATTTAATACTCTCTAATTGGATTTCCCAGAAAGTAGACTCTAACATACATTAGCATGTAAGATGTTCACAGGGGAGTGCTCTTGGGCTCAACCTTGTATAAAAAGAAGCAATATGAGAAGGGGTAGATGTATATAAAGGGGTATATAAAGAACTTCTATAATTCAACAACAAAAAAACAATCTAATAAAAAAGAAGCAATATGAGAAGGGGTAGACGTTGAGCCACCATGTGTTCATGTCAAAGGCCTTAATTAAAACAGTGGGAGCTCTAGAGCTAGTATGGATTTTCAGATTTACTCTGAGTTGGGAAGATGAAGCCATATCTATATAACCTTATATTTATTAAGTATTGAATGAGGGATGCCTCTGGAAGAATGTGTGACCTTGAGCAAGGCAGTTTTTTGAACCAAGGCAAAATCTACAATAGGCTGACAGATAATGGATATTTTCTGGCACTGACTCCAGAAACTGGGAGGATGAATCTTTAAATCGTAAGAGTGTATCTAGAAGTAATAACACAATATCCAACTCAAGTACTGTTGAAATTAGCCCTTTTTGAGTGTGAGAATCACAGAGATACTACCTCTGGATCAGCTGAATAGTTTTCATGACAAATGTAAAAATAAATTATCTAATTTTAGTGTATTAGCCAATCATACTTTTAATATCATGAATTGCCTATTAAGTCTGAAAAAATATATTATTTGTATATACTTATAAAATAGAGTTTGTATTCCACAATGTATTTTTAAATTAATGTGCATATATCACTCACAAGTATAGAAGAAAGGTAAAAAACTTGTGGGAGCAGAAAGAAACAATTAACACTTTTATTGAAGAATTTTTTTGCATCTATATCATGCATAGCATGGACTGTCATACCTCCTGAAGTGAACATTTTCAAAATAAGAATGAGAATTATGTTCTGAAGGAAAAGCAGGAAGTAGTAGAGCTAGAATTTGTTGAACACTTAATATATGCCAGGTTATCTACTGGACATCCTCTATTGTTTTCTCACTTTTAGTCCTCACCAAATCCTAGAAGATTGAAGTTAATGTCAACAACTAACTAAAAGATAAATCGCTTTCCATTTCCTCAAATGCTGAGATAAATTAATATGATACTGGCTGTAGTATATGCCCTTTACCCAGAGCCAAAGTTATTAATTTCTTCCTTACTTGTTTTTTTCTGAAGAATAAACACTGTTCAGAGATGCAAAACCCCCACCAAAAGACCCCACAGCAATGTAGTAATTTAAAATAAAAGGAAAAAGGTAACATTTGAGAAAGGAAAAATTATCATTCATAGATAAAGATGGTACAGATACATATCAACTATTCAACATAGTCCATAGTAGTAAGGACCTTGCAATGTGCTTGGATAAAGGAGAAATAAACATAGAATGCAAATAAACATTGCAAGTGGTACCAAACAATTCATAGTGAAATATAAGAGACATCAAAATGTAAAGTGTGATTAAAATTAATGGCTCATAAAATAAGAAGCCAGGATTTCAGTGGGAAGAGAAGCTACTGTGAGTTGAAGTAATCTAGAGATCTTTATTGAGAAGAATGAGATTTACCTAAGACTTAAAGAACTCTGGGAATTTGGGTAGTTACCAAGACAGGGCAAAATAGTGAAGGAAGAAAAACTACAGAGTGTGCTAGAGAGGGCAGCAATAGTTAGCCAACTACTAAGCTCTTTTGGGAAGGGGATATGTGGCTAAATGAATTGTATTGAATTTGAGGCCAATAAGCCCTAAGTGGAGTGAAAAGTTATATTTACTCTCTAGATTTTCATGGGTAAATAAGCCCTGTAAATGTCAAAAGGAAATAACTTTTGTTACATTGTCAAAGGGAAGAATTATTTTTGTTAAAGGAATTCTCTAATGGTTGGCATTCACTTGAGGAAAAAAAAAAAGAAGAGAAAGCATTACATTAGAAAGTGCCCAGTAGGGTAGCAAAAGAATATACTGCTCTTTGCTTTGGAATATAATCCTAGGAACAAAAAATAACAACAATAAAAGCTTACTTATAGGCCCTGCTCCATTGGGGGTATAATTTTGGTCTAAAAACTTCACAGATTTTTATAGCATTCTGCTAACTTTTTTTTCATTGACATAAAACAAAGAAAATAACAATCCAAAACACCTTGCTGCTAGTATTTTTTGTATTATTAATACCACTAATGTTTATAATTCAACATCAATGTCCTGGGCTCAGGTAGGACTAATTATTTCTTTTTCCTTTTCACTATTTCATGGCCACAGCCCTAGTTCAATCCTTCATCTTCTTGCTTGGTGTGCTAACACCAATTCTCTCTTTCTTCTTCCATTCCATCCTTCTGAATGTTATGGAACAGGGGTTGGTAAATTTTTTTTTATGTAATTGGCAAGATAGTAAACATTTGGGGCTCTGTGAGTAATAAGGTGTGTGTCCAAACACCCAACTCTGCCTTTATAGGCATGAAAGTTATGTAGGCTACAGAAATAAATGATCTTTGTCCCAATAAAACCTTATTTATGAAAACAGTCAGTGGATTAGATATGGCTCAAGGGCTGTGAATTGTCAGCCCACATTGTAGAACACATTTATTACAGTGACTATGGCTTTGCTAAGATAAAAGGGGCATAGTCTTTTTCAAGGAATGGGAGAATGATGGGTGAAGACATTCTTACAAAATCATGTGGAGACTGCAGGAATTAAAGTATATTGTCTTTGAGGACCATAGAAGAGATGTTATTCTTGTCCTGAATCCCCTATCCAAACAATCATTTCATATATACTGTGCTTAACTGCACTATTCCCTGAACACGGTGAACACTTGCATAGCTCAAATCACATTGTTTTGTCTTTACCTATGGCTTAAACATCATCACTACCTTTGCTCTATTTTAAATACCATCCACGCATTATCCAAAGAGAAATCTTGCTGATCACTAAAACTCAACCTAAGTATTACTCTCTCTCTCTAATTTCCCTTGAGTACTCTCTGAACATGCTCTGATACATGTTTCTAGAGAAATTCAAAGCAAAAGTAATAGCTAAAATATATTTTAAAACTTGAGCTGCATAATTAATATACAGTTTCTCAATTATAAAAATATGGCAATCTGTCTTCTTACATATATTCAAAAATAAGGGCACAGTAGCCTTGAGTAATTTATTTTCCCAAAAGTAAAAACTGAGACAAATATTTGTTTGAAACTAAAGCACGTTTTCTCTCCTCTATGCCAGCTTATCTCAGTTATAGCGCTTGCCAATTTTGTTGCATTTATTTTTTGCACTACTATCTTTAGTCCTGGATTAAATAGTTCCTTGAAGGCATATTTGTGCATTTCTAGCCTTTTATGCAATTCCTGAAACCTATTGCCCAAAAAATGTTTATCGAAAAAAATTAATTGAAAAAAGTTGTCAGATATGCTTACCTCCATTATCAATCTTTTCTTCTTAATATAGAAATGTTTATCTATTCTTGTGAACCATTATGCATGTCTGAGAAAAAAGGCAATAAAAATGTACTTCCAATTCGTTTTTCAAAGTGACCTGCAGAAAAACCACATGTCCTTGAAGATATAAGCAATTAGACTACACTAGGCTAGGGGAAGGTTTCAGTTTTACTTATATCTTGGAGCTGCATTTTATATTGCCAATAATAAGGCCAAAGGAGGAATTATGAGAGGGATAAACAGAAGAATGCCATCACCAACTCTATTTTGCTTTTGAGTTTTACCCTTTTAGCCCCAGAGCACATAGGTAAGTTTGGGTTGATAGGTTAGATTTTTCTAAATCTCTCTTGCCATCGGTTCTGGCCACTGCTGCTGATATCAAGAAAAGATAATGGAGACTGAAGTAACTGAGACCCTGGAAATAGCTTTGAGATTTAACAACATGGACTTGAGTAATTCTTCTGGCTTTTGAATACTATAATTTCCATTTCTGTCTATATATTTAATATCTCAGGTGATTAATGCAACGCACACACATACACATACACACACACACACACTGCAAAATCTGTTACTCTGTACTTACTTGTATATACCAAGATGTCAAACATCATGAGCCCAGTAGATTTTTGAGTATTTTACTAATACTCTTTACAACTATTTTTGTTGCCATATCTCTCTTGCTTGGTTTTTCTCAGAGATTTCCATGACATATTCTTATTTTGACTAATTTTATGTGGAAATTATATGATGCTTGAAATACTCTTCATACTTATTTCAAATATGACACCTGTTAATATTTTAGTTTATTCAAAATGCTACTCAGTTTGATAAAATGTATTGTTTGTAATGCACTTGTGACAAAACTACTCTATTTTAAAGAATAAATCATCCTGTTATTGTAGATTATTCAGTATTTTACAGAATATTTATTCAGTATTATTATTCAGATTATTCAGTATTTTACAGAATATTTAAATAATTTGCTCTCATTAAGTACTTCATATTTTAACTAAAATAATTTTTATATTACTGCAATGCAATTCTGATTGTTGACTACCAGAAGTTAGGTCAAATTTCATAGGTTATGGGCACAGTCTTCTACAACACTTCTCTCATATTGGACAACTACAAATTTGGAAGTTCCCAGGCTACACACAATTATGACCAACTTGCTACTAAATTTGGGGTTCTAACTACCTCCTCAGGTTTTATAATTCAGTAGAATAACTCACAGAAATCAGGAAAACACTATACTTATGATTATAGTTTTGTTATAAAGCACAAAAATCAGAACACGCCAAAATAAGAGACACATAGTGCAAGGTCTGAGAGGGTTCCAAATGAGAGCTTTCTTGTAATTTCCCCATGGAGTCAGGATGAGTCACGCTCTGGCATATCAATGTGTATCACCTACCAGGAAGCATACCTGAACTTTGGATGTTCTCAGTTCTTTTAGGTTTTATTATGTAGGCATGATTGATCGAATCATTGGTCATGTGTTTAAATGGAATCTCCAGCCCTCATTTCTTCCTAGGAGATTGAACTGGTATCATGTGACTCAAAACTCTAACCATCTAATCCCACATGGCTGGCCTTTCTGGTATTGCCAGGCCCATCCTCAAATAATCTACGGACCCACAGGAGTCACCTCATTAGCATAAACGCAGGCGAGGTCCGAGAGGCTCACCATAAATAAAAAGACACTCCCCACAAATGGGGAAATACCCAGAATTTGGAGGCTTCATCCCAGGAACTGGGTACAAAGACAAGCCAAAGTCTTTATTACATAAGAAGCACACTAAAAGGCTTCCCTGGTGGTGCAGTGGTTGAGGGTCTGCCTGGCGATGCAGGAGACATGGGTTCGTGCCCCGTTCCGGGAAGATCCCAGATGCCGCGGAGCGGCTGGGCCCGTGAGCCATGGCCGTTGAGCCTGCGCGTCCGGAGCCTGTGCTCCGCAGCGGGAGAGACCACAACAGTGAGAGGCCTGCGTACCGCAAAAAAAAAAAAAAAAAAAAAAGATTTTGCTTTAATATTTTAAGGGGAATCATTGAAATAAGTAGTGTACTAAAAACAAGTCAACAGATCTTAACTATAATCTCAATTTCAGTCAGACTAAATGAAAGTTCAATGTGTGTTTTAGAATATCTTATTATAGCTATCATGTTAATAGGTAGACACCACACTAATTCATAAGAATGTAAGTAATTTCTAACATTGGACATATTCATATGTGTGTGGTCTAATTGAGCATGGTCAGAAGATTAAGTCAATCTGATTCACTGTGGCCCACTTTTATAACCCTTTGACCATGAGGGAACCACAAATACCAATCTTATTATTCATTGAATCATTTTAGGAAGAAGAGAAACTCAATTATATTTATGCCCTGTGTAACCCTAAAATTTAGCCATCCAAATGTTATTTAGAAAAATTTTAAAATTCACCTCTTTGTCCCCAAATTTATAAACATTATTTGAACAAAAGCAAATCACTGAAACTCTAACTTGATTTTTTTTTTTCATCTAAAACTCAGGTCAAGGGATAAATTGGCTTAAATAATCTAAAAATTTTTTCCATGGTAACTATTATTAAATTTTCAAACATAAAATGTGTATTTGTTGAATTTTTTTTGATGCTGTAATAAAATGACTAAAGATTTGTAACATAGGGTTTTAGACCCTTACTCCTTTTTCTCTATACTTCTGCAAACCTCAGAGCCCATGACAAAAGATACTCAATAAGTAGTTTTTAATTAGTGACTGTAATGGAGGAATAAGACAATCTTTAGAATGTATTTTAATTATTCTTTTTATATAAAAATGGGTAAAAGTATACTTCTCTTGGTTTAAAATCATTTTGTATCAGATAATTTCAAATCTCAATAAACACCATCCTAGAAAATCAAAAGTGGTGCATTAGTGTTAAATATATTAACATATTACTATCACTTTGTAGATGCATACTAGGATTGATAAAAATTTGTATATTTAAGATTATTTTTATATATGTTGTTATTATTCCTAGTTTGTATATTAAAAAGGCTGAATTTAAGATTATTTTTATATATGTTGTTATTATTCCTAGTTTGTATATTAAAAAGGCTGAAAAGCAATACATGGAAGGCATAAAAATAACAATTTATTTTTGATAATGTCTATCATTTATAATGTTAGTCTTGAGGTTTGAGGATGTACGTAAGGAAATATGCATGTCTTTTTCTTTTCCATGTAGTTTATCTGCTTATTATAAATATTGACAGTAATATATTTTTTTAAATACTACATTATCTTCTCAGGTAACAAATCTAACCTTAAAAAATAGCAATGGTATATTGAGGATAATTTAGTGAAAATAATTTCACAATTTTCCATATTCCTTTTAGAGGTTATATATGGCTGTGGCCTATACAGCATTGTCTCATTTAGGAACTATCTCTGCATGTCCATATTGCTGTGAGAGGACTGACAGTCCACTGTATGCTCGCAGCCTACACAGAGAGAGGCAAGTGAGCCAGTTTGATCAATAAGACACTATCTCTTGATGGTGGTGATTTGTATAAGGAAGGGAATGAAGAAACATCCTGATATATCCCCTAGAATTGAAAAATATATATTCTCTATTCTCTTGGTTAATTTTAAAGTAGACAATGTAATATGGGACTAGGAAGAGTCATGTCTCATATCACTTTGGAAGAGCCTACCTGCAGGAAAAAGGATATGAAACCAGGAGGCAAAGAGAAGGGAGAGACTAGACTAAGAGATGGAGAAAGAAAATCAAGAACTCAGATGACATTTTTGAGTATTTACATACAGCTTGTATGAAGACAGTGCTACAAATAAGTTTCACAGTCACATGACCTGATGAATTTTATTTATTCCTTAATGATGCTGTCTTGGATTTGTGCTCAATAATAAATACTAGATTAATGATAGCATACCACTGTGGAAGTAAAAATTACCTAAAGCAAATGCTCAGAGACACCTTGGGTTATATACTGGATATATAGCTACAAGATATAAAGATTTAATCTGTTGGATTCTCTATGTACAGGAATATATTAAATTTAATAGCTGGTATATTTCAGATTGCTTACTATGTGTCAGGCAATACTCAAGGCCCAGTACATTTTGACATCACTAATTCTCATGACAATCATATGAAGGAAGCACTATTATGTAGTACTTGTACAGATGAAGAAACTGAGGAACATCAGGGTACAGAAAATAAGACACAGTTAATACAACACCTAACTGCAGCCCCCTCTAACTTAATAGCCCAAAGGTGAAAACAACCTAAATGGCCATCACCTGAAGAGTGGATAAACAAAATGTCATGCATCATACAATGAAACATTATTCAGCAATAAAAATAATGAAGTAATGATCCTACAACATAGAGAAACCTTGAAAATATTTTGTTAAGTGAAAGAAACCAGGCACATATAATTAGATATGGCAATATTTGTACAACATGTAAATATACTAAAAACAACCTTAGGTTGATGAAATTATGGTAAGTGACGTATATTTCAATAATGTTTTTAAAATGTAACATACAAACCGTAAATTAATATTGCAAGAAAAATAAAAACATCAGTAGCTATCCTATATTTCAGTAATAACCAAACAGAAATGGTAGTGAAAATATTGCTGCATTTACAATAACTTTAAATAATATAAAATGCCCTGGGATATTAATGCCATAATGAGAAATACTGTGTGAAGAAAATTATGAAGCTAATTAAGAGTCATAAAAGGAGTTATTTTAAAAAGGGAAAGTCCATTGTCATAGTCATAGTAGTCAATATTACAAAGAAAAGGGTAAGCAGTCAATATTACAAATAAAATGTATACATTAATGTATAATTGTATACATTATACATTAATATATAAGCTAATGTATAATTTATACATTATTTTCTTAAAATAATGTATAAATCTAATTCTATCAAAATATAATACTGATGGGTTTGAGAAGGTTTGGGCTTTACATTTCTTCTAAATATCCCATAGATGTATATAATTTTGAGACTAGAAAGAGCTTTTTAAAAATTAAAATAGTTTTGGGCTTCCCTGCTGGCGCAGTGGTTGAGAGTCCGCCTGCCGATGCAGGGGACACAGGTTCGTGCCCCGGTCCAGGAAGATCCCACATGCCACGGAGCGACTAGGCCTGTGAGCCATGGCCGCTGAGCCTGCGCGTCCGGAGCCTGTGCTCCGCGACGGGAGAGGCCACAGCAGTGAGAGGCCCGCGTACCTCAAAAAAAAAAAAAAAAAAGAATTAAAATAGTTCTGGCATCAGAATAGATAGACCAGTGAGACAGAATATATATTTAGCAAATATTATCGTTTTAAAATTATTTATTACAATAATAAAGTAGCCATTATATTTAGTGGAAAAATAGAATTATTGAATACACTCTTTTGGGATAACTTACTAACAATTTGGAAAATAATAAGGGTGTATTAATGTCTTATACCTCATTGCTATATGAATTAAAGTTTAAATAAAACTACAAATTTTAGAAGTACTTTAGAAATGACAGGTCATTATTTTATAGTGTGAAGATGGAAAATACAATATTTTTAATATTAAATGAAATTATGAACACAAAATGTAGTTTATAATTTTATATATGTATATGTCAATAATATAGTATGAAGTGATTCAAAATAATGCACTGATTTTATATATGAAAATATATTAGTATATGATCGTATATATGTGTATGTGTGTATATATATATATATATATATATATATATATATATATATATATCCTTGTAGTTAAAAACAGTCTCTGGACTAACATTTTGACCAATTACTAAGTATCTGTTATCCATTTTTCTCATCTGAAAATCATTATAAAAATAGCATTTACCTCTTGAAATGTTTATCACTATTAAATGAAATTATACATGTAAAATAAGTTAACAGTGTTTGAGATGTAGTTAAACTTTAATAAATGTTACCTATTAATTAGTAGTGTAAAAGATTACACGTTCTGAAATATATTAAGTAATAAAAAGGATCTCATTCAAATTCCAGCCCTTCCCCATAGGTAACCAATATTGACAGTTGTGTATACAATTAAATACTTTTTACATCTACTTTCATACATGAATATTTTAAGAAAATCTTTACTTAATGTTAACTTTTTATAAAAAGATAATTTATATCATTCTGTGAATCATATTGTATTTACCTAACAATTTAGCTCATTTTGGTATATCATTGGACTTCTAGCATCCATTCCTCCTATTCTTTTAACACAATCATATTTCTGAGCCATCACCCCTATCTAAGTGGATTGTGTATGCCAGCTCCATCCCTAGCCCCAGGTGTGGTCACATGACTTCAGCCTAGCTAAATAAGTTATGGAATATTCCTGGAAACAGTATCTTGTTTAGGGATGAGCAAATGATACGATTTGTATAGTGTAACACTGTACAAAAGTACAGTGAAAAATGAAAACATTTATATTTCTGCTGCATTCAAAAACTGAGCCTCAAATAAGTGGCAGCAATGTTGCCACTAACCAGTGAGAATCACCCTGGAGCCAACACAAATAAAAAGATAGAGAGAAAGTGTTAGTATTACTTGAGGATATTGCTGGAACCCCTGAATCTCCCTTTGACTAAATCCAGAACTATCTCTGAATATTTCCATTGCATGTAGAGTATATTCCTTTTTCCTTAATTTTGTTTGAGTTAGGTTCTGTCATTTGCAACCAAAATTAATAAATATGTAGGGCTCTCTCCCTCTTTCTCTTTCTTTCTTTCTTTCTTTCTTTCTTTCTTTCTTTCTTTCTTTCTTTCTTTCTCTTTCTTTCTCCTTTTCTGTGTCTATTTTTAATTATCACACCAATGCTAAAACAAATACAGATGTCCCTCTGTATCTGAGCGGGGATTAGTTCCAGGACCCCCACAGATACCAAAATCCTTGGATACTCAAGTCCCTTATATAAGATGCTCTAGTATTTACATATAACCTATGTACATTCTCCTGTACACATTAAATCATGTCTAGATTACTTATAATACCTAACACAATGCAAATACTATGCAAACAATTGTAAATACAATGTAAATGTCATGTAAATAGTTACCTGTGCATGACAAATTCAAGTTATGCTTTTTGGCAGTTGCTTGAATTTTCTTTTTGTATATATTTTACCTGCCGTTGGTTGATTCCATAGATGTGGATCCCAGGAATAAGGAGAGCTGACTGTACATTCATCTATAGAGTTGTGCATATGTGCAGGTGTTTTTTGTGTATGTGGAAAAATAGCTAGAAGTTACTCATTTAAGTCAAATTTATATACAGTTTCTATTTGGAAAAATACAATTAAATATTTCACTCTATTTTTTCTTTTAATTTAAACTTTAATGAAATAAGATACAAATTTATTATCAGGTACTTCTTTGCCAACACTGAATGTTACCAGTATTTTATATTTTGCATAATCTGATGGTTTAATAGTGACATATTAGTAAACATTAGCACAGTCTATACTGTACATATGTATATATATCAACCATTTGTGGGGTTTTTTTTGCGGTTCGCGGGCCTCTCACTGTTGTGGCCTCTCCCATTGCGGAGCACAGGCTCTGGACACGCAGGCTCAGCAGCCATGGCTCACGGTCCCAGCCGCTGTGTGGCATGTGGGATCTTCCCAGACCGGGGCACGAACCCATGTCCCCTGCATCGGCGGGCGGACTCTCAACCACTGCGCCACCAGGGAAGCCCAACCATTTGTGGTTTTGATGTGCAATTTATCTGGCAATAACATTAGAATTTTTAGAAAAATTTTGTATTACTTTTCTCAAAAATTTTAAAGATCTTATATTAGAGTTAATAATTTGTTATACATACTGCTAAAAATATCTGCCTCTTTCACGTCTTCTTTTTCATGATATCTTCTTTTATATAAAAGATTGTTTTGTTTACTGTCAATCTTTATGGCTTCTGATTGCGTGTCTAATTTAGGAATGCAGGAAAGACAGCCTAAGCATAATACCAAAGCAATTATCAAAAAAGAGTTGCTTGATAATTTAATAATGTAAAAATTAAAGAGCTTCTCAACAGGATAAATTCAAATAAGATAAAGGACAAGTTAAAAAATGGAAAAAATATTCACAATACACGTGGTAGAGGGTTCATGTCCATCATATACAAAATTCTTTTACAAAATTTTGAGAAAAAAATTATGAAAGATAAAAGATTTTAAATATACATATGAAAACTTCCATTGTCCAGGAGGTTATTAAGAAATAGGTAATCTAACAGATTGTAAGAAAAGATCTCTTAAAAATTTCTGGAAGGCACTTGATAAATATGAATGAAGTTATGCAAAATATACATAACCATTGACCCAGAAATTCTACTTCTGGGAATTCATTTCAAAGGAAGAATTTAATAATTATATGACATGCTCATATATATATTAATTGCAACATTGTTTATAGAAACAGAAAATTTTAATATAACCAAAATGGATTAAATATATTTATATCCATAAAATGGAAAATTGCCACAGATCAATTTGATTTGACAAGTAAAAATAGATAAGGCAAATTTCACATGAAAAAGTTATTATCACATATATATTACTTCTATTTTAAATGTATAGATTTAAAATATATTTCTGTACAAAAATACATATCTAGGCAGACTAAAAATAATTAGAACAATAATAATAATATAATAATTAGAAAAATTAGTAGATATACTTTGAATGCTAAAATCAATTTTTTACTTTTATCTTTATATATTTTGGAGATTTTTAATATATTATAAAGATTTACTTTAATAGCAAAACAATTGCTAAAACGTTTATTTTGATGATAAAAATATTATGACAGAGGCTGTGACTAATTTGGGGAAAAGCAAGGAAAGGAGAAAGTTCTGAAGCAATAATCATCAGATTAGAGTTTTTAAATCATCAAAATGTTTAAATTAAAAATAAGATTCTTCACTTCACTGGACTATTTTTTTTTATGTTATTTTCTCCTTTTTAGTATATCTTGGTGCATAATTGCTTTGTCTTTTTGTGATTGCCACCACCATATACTGTTCTCTTTTTTTTTCTTCTCAGTTCAGTATGCTGTTTCTCAGCATTTCCTATCAATTCCTGTTTGCCACTCCACACTAATTTGCATTTCAAGTTGTTACTAAGACCACCCTCTTGTCATTTCTTTTCTGTTAAAGACATTAAGTAAATTTTCCTTTCTTTATTTCTCATTCTTTTCTCTCACTTTAATTCAAAACCAGTTTTATTTAGCCAGGAAATTTAGAAAAATGTCTAAATGTGCATTCATTTTGTTAGAACTCAAGAGTATGTGTTTGTAGGTGGATGCTACCATGGGTCTATTTTCACCAATATAACTGGTGTGAATTCTGACAACTCTGTGTTTATATTGAACTTAAAATTCAGAACTGAACTATTGGAAGATCAACAGTATGAAATAGTTGTATTTGTGCTATCTACTTCTCATTAGAGCAAAAAAGATTCTCTGTCTTTTTGACCTTGCCATTCAGAAAAGTTCATAACAAAGTAATTTTAAAAAGATGTCCAAAATTAAAATATCAAAAAGAAATGAAGCATGTATGAATTTTAATTTCTTGGCACATGGTAATAAAATTACATCAATCTGAAACTGTGTAGAGCTGAGTTTTAAAATTTTCAAATATCAAATGATGGTAGAGTTCAGTGTTTTATCTGTCTAGCTCAGGATGCATAAACATGTCACAGTATGGCATCAAATTACAGATACAGGTTTCTCCCCATTTCACTAGGTATTCAATGATACAAATATCCTGGAGTTCTCTGGAGGTCTGAGTGCAATATCTACAAGCTGAGTAATGGTTCCATTATTTTAAAAACTTTCTCTATAGAGAAAGTTATTATATTGGGACTTACTATGTCTACATTCACTTTACAGAATGTCATGTCATGGGTTGTTTCTTAAGATACATTGACCTTCTCTAAAGCACTGAACTGCTAAGAGACCTCACCCAAAATGCAAAATCCTAGATCTAGTGTCATCCTCTACTTCCAACCACTTTTACGTTTGATTACTGTTCACATTTTCACTATCCCTTATAATCAAAAGTTCTAAATCTGCTCTTTTAAAAATCATATATGATGACCATATGGCCATGTCAACTGAATTGTTTTAAAAAATCACAGTAAGAGTTGTAAGTTTAAGTTTTATTTGGGGACCTTACTGAGGATTATAGCCTGGGAAACAGTCTCCCTGTAGCTCTGAGGGCACTGATCTGAAGAGGTAGGAGGAGAGGCCAGTATAATATATGATTTTGGCTAAGGAATATGTGCAATCCACATTCATCTTGGTAGAAGGTTACTGCTAGTTATGAGGAACAGGTATCTCAGTTAGTGATTTGAGCGCTTTTCTATGTATGGGAAGATGCAAGAATCTGCATTCATAATTTTTTTGCCTAGAGATACTCCTGTCTAACTAAAGAGCCAGTTTTTCCAAAGGACAGAGTGCCTCATTCTGGTTTTGTCATGAATTCCTTTTAGGGTGCACTGTTGGTCAATAACTATAGTGGCTAATGACTTAATCCTTGTAGAACTGAAAGGTGAGCAACATTCCTTGTTTTATAGCCAAAAGAGCTAGTGATCTTAGAACGGAACTCCGAGGTTCAGCATCACAAATATATTTAGTATGCACTTAAAAATATCCAATATCCACTTCCTTAAAAGAAATGATAAGTGCTTTTATTCCTTCATGATCCCTTTTTCTTCCTCTAGATTTGTTTGGAAAGCTCCTTCACATCATATCAACAATCAAACAATGAAAAAAATGAAAGAACAATCAAATAAAACCCACAATTTGAAAACTCAAAATATGATGCTATAATTAATTAGGAAATGCAAAATAATAAGAGATGCTGAATAACCAGAATCCTAAGGATAATATAAAAATAGCATAAGCTGAAACAGATCATATATTCATACATAGCTTGCTCCAACTATTCATTCTGATTTATTTTTATAAATCCAAAATCGTTAAAAATTAGCCCACGTATAAACCTTTTTACAGTTATTAAAAGTGACTTTAAATTATTAATACAAATTTAGTGGTTGGGATGGTATAATTGTTTATTTTCTTCTAATTTTTATTATGTTGTATTATATTGCAAAAATCATAGTTAAAAAAGAAAAAACTCAATAGAAATAAGAATTTAAAATAATCTATAGTATCCATGAAAGATAATGAAAAAACCTTTTTGTCTTGGGTTAAAAAATGATAAAATATCCTTAACAATTATATTTCCATTCCCTTCCCTACAATAAAAGGAAGTAAAAGTTTTCAGTTATTATTATCATAGTATTATATTTAGAAGAAATCAAAGAAGCAATCATTGTTTACCTTTGTCTGCCAACTATGTCCTGATAAAGAGGTATTGTACATTATACAAATAGATGTTCTTTGAATATAAGCAATTATGAAATAATTTTTAGAAATTCTGATTTAAACAAAAGTTAACCCACTTACTTACTATAGAGATTTTTGGATGCTTCAAATTTCTATTGGTAAGAATTATCCATGGTAATGCCTTATGTTTATGTACTTTACTTGATCAGAAATTCTTCCATCAAACATTGAAAAAATTTCTCTTATATTTCATGAAATACCAGAATGCTAGCCTAACAAATTTTAATTTGCGTGCTAACTCTTCTTAAAAAGATACCTTACATTCTAAGTGACTTAAGAATTAGATAAAGTATCCTTACTGTTTTTCCCAAGTCATACATTAATAAAAACTAATTGAACTCAGTGTTACATAATTGTCATTTATCTAACTCTACAATGTAAAACAATGAATTTTGGGAGGTGTAACACAGCAGCTACAAAACTCATATCCTTTTTTTGGTAGTTTTGCTCTATTTATTACTAACCTTTATTAATAAAATTCTTCCATTTCGTTGTTGAGAAAACTAGAAAATGAACATTAAACTCTGTTAATGGTTTAGAACCTGATTTCAAAGATGAGAGAGTTAAACTTGGATAACTTTGTTAAGATCGATATGCAACAGCAAAATCAGGTCTGCTCTCCATTGGACTACGTATTGATAAGGTTTGCCTTAAAACTTTGGGAATTTTAAACATGCTGCAAACAAAGTCAATTCTGTAAAATTTGTCTAGCTTGAGTCTTTATTAGAATTAGTAATTATCTGTATCATTTGATTGAGAAGACATATGATTCTGAGCACAGCAAGGGGTATGTAAAACCATTAACTGTCTCTCCCTATAGATATTACAAGTGATGTATAGACCTAAACTCAGCAGGGACCATATTTATAACAATGCCCTGAGGGGAAGTGGAACATGCTTGAATGGAATACTGTTAAATGAGCCTAATATGACCCTTCTTTCTCTCCTCCATGTACTTATTCTCTGTAGGCCTTGATTTTTTAAATTCAGGAATTAACTTCCATTCCATCCATGTAAGACGTAACATGGAACATTACTATTTTAAACTAACCTAATAAAGATAAACATTGAACCACAAAGAATGTCAATGATGCAATGCAGTTATATTTTGAATTTTATAAAGAGCTCTGGTAACGTCAAAAGTCATTTTGCAGCACAAACTATGATTTTAGCAGGACCATAGGTTTGGGCTACCCTAGAGAGCAATACAGTATTTTCTCAGTGCCTTCTCTCAGAATGTGCCCTATGTCAATTGTCTCAGAGAAAAGAAGGAATTTAAATTGGCCTTCACCCCTGGGAGCTCTGCTTCTCTTCACACGACATCATGAGAAGTTTCCTGGACTATTCAGTGCAAGAACCCTGAGCAGTTAATGCTCTTCCATGATAAAATAAATTCTGTTCTCACTCTGTAGATCTACTGCTCCTCAAAAGAAAACTTTGGTTAGAAAAAAGAAAATCTCCCAAATTGAAATAACTCTAGGTAACATTTTTAGCTATGTTAATAGGTCTGTAGGGGAAGAAACAGGAAAAAGGCAGGGAACGTGAAATAGTCACACCTTGGAGGCATTTGCGCTTTTACACATTTGCGCTTTTACACAAAGTGGATAGGGAATGCCTCTCATGATTTTTGAGAGAAATGAATTAAACAAGAGTGTGGACCAGTTAATTATCTGGGAGAAAATCATTTCAAGCATAGATTGTCATGAGGTCCAGTGTGGCTGAAGCAGAAGAATAGGGTACTGCAGAAGGGAAATATAGGCCAGATCGTATAACTCATTTTAGTCCCCATTAAAGGTGGTGGATTTTAGGTATTACTTTGAATAAGATGGAATGCAATCCTAGGGTATGCAATGGAGGAGTGACTTAATCTGCCATATTTGTATATTATTGTTTTCAATGTCAAATAAAGGCTTGTAGGTTAAAGATGGAAGCAGAAACACCAGTTGTAAGGCTTTTGCTATTCAAGTAAGATAACGGCAACAGTTTATATTTGGATGATAATGATGGAGCAGTAAATAGTGGTTGATTAGAGGTGTGTAATGAATAAAGGCATGATAGCTTTTGCAGATGGATTAAATGTGGTTTAGGAAAGAATGATGGTAGATAATGATGCGTCTTTGGGTTTTTGTCCTGAGCAAAGTAGTAGAATACTCTTGTGATTTACTAATATGGGAAAAAATCATGAGGATTAGGTATGATGAGGGTGAATACATGTTTGATCTTGGACATATTAAATTTGAAATGCTTTTTAGATATGTAACAGGATAAATGAGTTAGGCAGTTGGCTATATAAATCGGATGCTTAAACAAGCCATCAGATTAGAGATTAAATTATGTGGTTATCAGTGAGGAGATGGTATTTAAAGACAAGGGACTTGAGATCCTTTAAGGAGAAGAAAAAATGTCAGAGATTGAAACCTGGGTTGTGCTGATCACAGTGATTGGGAAGATGAGGAGAAACCAGCAAAACTGGCTGAGGAGCTGGGGTAGCTGGAGGTGTGGTGATTAGGGGAATGGTTTTTGGAAGAAGAGAATAATTATCTGGGTTAAATGTTGGTGACTGATGAGAATTAAGAATTGGTAGTTGATCAGGCTACATGGATCATGTATTAATAAGACTTTAAGAACTGAAACTTCTTTCTAATTTGGGGATAAAACTCAGGGAAGGAAAACTTTTTAAAAATTGAAGGATAATTTTTTTTTAATTTGGAGATTGTGCATATAGAGTTTTTCCTGTTAAAAGAACTAAAATAACTGTATGTAGTTGTAGGTCAAGGAATGACTTTTTTAAGATAGAAGAGCAGATGGTAAACATAAGATATTCTATGTGATGTAATTGTCTACTGGAAATTGAAAGCAGGCAATTTACTCTCAGTTATTAAAATAACTTGGAATAAATTGATTTGATATTTTAAGAACCTGACTGTGGTTTGACTATGGTCTATATAGATTGTTGAGCCTGAACATAGAGAGCTGAAAGACCATATTTTCAAAGATATAATTATTTTTGTCTGGCATAAAATGATAACTAAAAAAATAAATAACCTTCATAAATATTAGAAATTATCCATAGGACCTATGCCATGTGAACCCAGAGTGAAAATTATGTTCTGGGGCACAATTTGGCTACTCAGTTTTAAATGTAAATGCAATAAATGTTTAAGATAGAATTGTCCAGTATTGAGAGGACAGAAAACATAATATAGAAGAGGTATGCTAACGAGAGAGAGAGAGAAATCACCAAACATCAATAAGTAATATCCAATTCCATAATCTTAAAAAAGGAATTCATATAATTAATATAATTATAGTTCATATAATTCATAGTAAAATATAATATAATTATATAATTAATATAATTCTTATAAGATTTTGCATTTTCAAAGACAATCATTTTATCAATCCAAAACTAGGTCTTTGAGAAGCAGTGCTCAGATCAGAAATATTAAAAGTTGAGTCATCACTGAGAGAACTAAATTTGGCCAAGGGAAAACTGGCTCTGTTTTATAGGGCATATTCAATTCATAGGCTTGAACACATTTCTAAGTTCTGAATTAAAACATGGTACAAGGCATTAAAGTAAACTACAAAAGAAGATAAATTTGATTACTCTAGATCTTGACAGACGTACCACTCCCCCTAATTTTAACAACAATTTTGACCACTGAGTGTGGATAAAATTATTTATTTTCAACGACAGGTAAAAGTTTTAAAATCTTTAAAATGAACTCAGAATATTTGTCTTAAAAAGCTAGCAAAAGTAATATTTTCAGTGTATTTATGAAAGATTTATTTCTGTGAGGTCTGTTATCACAGAGATAAAACTGTGTTCCATGTAATCGATAAAATATTATTAAAAGTATAATCAGGAAAAATGAACTGCCACCAGACAATCTGCCACAACATTTTTCAATGAACAGGATTTAGTTAAACTAATTAAAACAATGTGCTATTAAAATGATGGTGTAAAGCTTTTATACATCATCATGTGTTTAATGTACCACACTACATAATAATGCATGCTTTATTCAAGTTTGTGAAGAATTTCTGAGTTTTTTTAAGGTTTCATAGAAATGCTTTCATATATTGAAAGTTTGAACAGGAAAAAAAGTGTTCCATTTTCTGGACTCAAATATGAAGTTGCTCCACAGTGATTAGCTGCACTATCATTTCCCTTTAAAAAGACATGAAACTAATATAATAACCAAAAAATAAAACTTCAATTGATACCCATTTTGGAATTCATCTCAGGGAAAATAGTATATTTTTATAAGAAAAAAAGGCAAAGCAAGTATTTATATGGTACAAGAGTGGTACACTCAGAGTAAATGCATGGAGAAAAGGAAATCTTAAGATGAAATTTCATCAAGAAACCATGCAAATATTAAAACATTAAATATCTCAGTGACGTGGGACTAGAACGATTTATCAAAATGTGATATGTGTATCTAAAACATTACTTTAAGAATTATTCCATATGATACTCTGCTTGTTAAACATTGCAGTAACCTAAATATAAGTGCATGGTTTGATGCTCAATTTAAAATATAGGAACTTCTCCAATCATTTAAATTGCACTCTTCTATTGTATTTGTTTAGTTTTTAAATTAGAACCAATTTTAGTTGTAAATTGAAAGCATCCGAAATCTATTTGTTCTGCAGGCCATCAAATCCTATTCTTCATGGCTTCAACATGCTTTCCCTCAATTCATGATTCGATCATCATACTTCAGGACCCATCAGACTTAATCTTGGTCTGTACAGAATTAAAGAATTCCAGTTCAATATTAAGACTTCATCTCAAGTCATTTATTGAAACTAGACTAGCTTTGATGTGTTTTATTCTCTATTTAAAAAAGAAAGTATGTTCATCCTGTTCCCCAAACCTAAGACCTGTCTTATAATCTAATTTGCTTAATTAGATTCCATTTGTTTGCTGTGCTTGTGATCCCCTCTATTAGTAGCTTGCTAGTATCTTTGTCCATGTAAGCCTAGGAATCTGTCAAGCTTGTGACATTCTCTTGAAGTCATACTGAATTTATTCTGGTGGCTTTGGCCACCATAAGACAGATTTCTATAACATCAGTTGCATTCTGCCTAGCTGTCAAATTCAATTTCTAAATGGATCCAGTTTTTATAATCCCTGTCGATGCAGCCTACTTATCCCTTGCTTGTTTTTGTTAAATTCCATGATACTTACTGAAGTTCCAATATCTGAAGTGCTGATTGTCATGTTCTAAATGCTGAGCTTAAATTCCCCCCATTACAGGATATTCCTAGTGTCTCCCACCTTCTAGCAAGAATGCCTACTTACAGATTCCTTCCTCAACTCTCTTTTTGTTCCATAAAATTTACCAAGGTAGATTTAGCTATGTGCCGAGATATGACAGAACTGTGTAAGATGGCCACTTCTATAATGACTGAATTTGGTATAAGTGTGTTTGGTATAAGATTCTTTCATTTTTCTACATATTTCACATTTTTCATAATAATAAGATGAAATGGAAATGTACCAGAACATTTTCAGAATAAGCAAAGTAGGATTATGATGCTGAGTAATTTTCTACCTTAATATGCATATTTTCCTTGGTGTAGTAAATCAGAATTTACAACATTGTTTAAATGATGCCTTGAGCTTGAAACACAAAAAATCTAAATCTCAAAGAAGGTCTAAGATTATGAAAAGAATATTAATTACATATTTACTAGATTGGTCTCCATTCTCCTTTGAACACTTCTAAATTTGTAATACTCTTCTCTAATTTATAAAACTGTCAAGACCATTATAATCTTGAGATTTTACACATAAACTTTGCTTCATCAAGTTGAAGCAAAGGTTTTTTTTCTGCGTCTTAATGAGAGCTACTTCTGTTTTGCATTTAGTTCAGTCTTGCCTAATAAATCTCATTGAAAATCATCCTGTGCGCTGTTGATACAAACTTTGTTAGATAATAAATAAGTAAAAGATTTAAAAACTTAAACAAAAGCAAATCATGAATTATAGATAGTACTTTTGTGAACCACAGTAATCAACTTTGCTTTTATGAAACCAAGTCTAACTCTGTGCAGTAGTCACATTCCATTTATATGTGGTATATTGTAGTATCAATTTTGTTGAAAACAAAATATCTTTCACTAAAAATCAATAGGGTGTCCTAAGAGTATTTGCAGCTATTTTTTTTACTGGGGTATAGTTTATTTACAATGTTGTGTTAGTTTCTGCTGCACAATGAAGAAGTGAATCAGCTATATGTATACATATATCCCCTCCCTCTTGGACCTCCCTCCCACACCCGCCCCCCATCCCACACATGTAAGTCCCCACAGAGCACCAAGCTGAGCTCCCTGTGGTATACAGCAGGTTCCCAATAGCTCTCTGTTTTACCGATGGTAGTGTATATATGTCAATCTCAATCTCCCAATTCATCCCATTCCCCCTTCCCCACCATGTCCACATGTCGGTTCTCTATGTCTGTGCCTCTATTCCTGCCCCGCAAATAGGTTCATCAGTACCATTTTTTTGGATTCCACATATATGCGTTAATATACGATATTTGTTTTTCTCTTTCTGACTTACTTCACTCTGTACGACAACTCTAGATCCATCCACGTCTCTACAAATGACCCAATTTCATTCCTTTTTATGGCTGAATAATATTCCATTGTATATATGTACCACATCTTCTTTATCCATTCATCTGTCGATGGACATTTAGGTTGGTTCCATGTCCTCGCTATTATAAATAGTGCTGCAATGAACACTGGGGTGCATGTGTCGTTTTGAATTATGGTTTCCTCAGTCTATATGCCCAGTAGTGGGATTGCTGGGTCATATAGTAGTTCTATTTTCAGTTCTTTAAGGAACGTCCATACTGTTCTCCATAGTGGCTGTATCAATTTACATTCCCACCAACAGTGTAAACGGGTTCCCTTTTTCTCCACACCCTCTCCAGCATTTATGGTTTGTAGAGGTTTTGACGATGGCCATTCTATTAGTGTGAGGTGATAACTGCTTTTGAAAAATGAATGGATAAATGTTTCTTGTGATTTCTAATTATTTGTTACTACATTAGGAGAAGATAGTGCAATGTATATAAGATGGATATAGGCAGAAATATGCCAAGTGCCAAGATCCCAAATAGCCTCAAATACCTGATCAAACAATGGCTCAGATTCAGGTGGGATAAATCCTTGTTGTTTGGAAGAAGTTTAAATGAAGACTGCTAGAGATGTTTTAATCTTTTTTTAAATTTTATTCTTTTTTAATTTCATTATTTTCTTATTAGTCATCCATTTTATACACATCAGTGTATACATGTCAGTCCCAATCTCCCAGTTCATCACACCACAACCCTCACCCCCTGCCGCTTTCCCTCCTTGGTGTCCATACCTTTGTTCTCTACTACTGAGTATCAATTTCTGCTCTGCAAACCAGTTCATCTGTACCATTTTCTAGATTCTACATATATACGTTAATATACGATATTTATTTTTCTCTTTCTAACTTACTTCACTCTGTATGACAGTCTCTAGATGCATCCACGTCTCTACAAATGACCCAGTTTCATTCCTTTTTATGGCTGAGTAATATTCCATTGTATATATGTACCACATCTTCTTTATCAGTTCGTCTGTCGACGGGCATTTAGGTTGCTTCCATGACCTGGCTATTGTAAATAGTGCTGCAATGAACATTGGGGTGCATGTGTCTTTTTGAATGACGGTTTTCTCTGGGTATATGCCCAGCAGTGGGATTGCTGGGTCATATGGTAATTCTATTCTTAGTTCTTTAAGGAACCTCCATACTGTTCTCCATAGTGGCTGTATCAATTTACATTCCCACCAACAGTGCAAGAGGGTTCCCTTTTCTCCACAACCTCTCCACCATTTGTTGTTTGTAGATTTTCTGATGATGCCTATGCTAACTGGTGTGAGGTGATACCTCACTGTAGTTTTGACTTGTATTTCCCTAATAATTAGTGATGTTCAGCAGCTTTTCATGTGCTTCTTGGCCATCTGTATGTCTAATATGGAGAAATGTCTATTTAGGTCCTCTGCCCACTTTTGGATTGTTTGGTTTTTTAATAGTGAGCTGCATGAGCTGTTTTTATATTTGGAGGTTAATCCTTTGTCCGATGATTCATTTGCAAATATTTTCTCCCATTCTGAGGGTTGTCTTTTCATCTTCTTTATGGTTTCCTTTACTGTGCAAAAGCTTTTAAGTCTCATTAAGTCCCATTTGTTTATTTTTGTTTTTATTTCCATTACTCTAGGAGGTGGATCAAAAAATATCTTGCTGTGATTTATATCAAAGACTGTTTTTCCTATGTTTTCCTCTAAGAGTTTTATAGTGTCTGGCATTACATTTAGGTCTTTAATTCATTTTGAGTTTATTTTTGCATGTGGTGTTAGGGAGTGTTTTAATTTCATTCTTTTACATGTAGCTGTCCAGTTTTTCCAGCACCAGTCTTACTGAAGAGACTGTCTGAAGAGACTGTCTGAAGAGACTCTCTGTTCTCCACTGTATATCCTTGCCTCCTTTGGCATACATTAGTTGACCATAGGTGTGTGGATTTATCTCTGGGCTTTCTATCATGTTCCATTCATCTATATTTCTGTTTTTGTTCAAGCACCATATTGTCTTGACAACTGTAGCTTTGTAATATAGTCTGAAGTCAGGCAGTCTGATTCCTCCAGCACTGTTTTTTTCCCTCAAGATAGCTTTGGCTCTTCAAGGTCTTTTGTGTCTCCATACAAATTTTAAGATTCTTTGTTCTAGTTCTGTAAAAAATGCTATTGGTAATTTGATAGGGATTGCATTGAATCTGTAGATTGCTTTGGGTAGTATAGTCATTTTCACAATATTGATTCTTCCAATCCAAGAACATGGTATATCTCTCCATGTGTTTGTATCATCTTTAATTTCTTTCATCAGTGTCTTATAGTTTTCTGCATACAGATCTTTTGTCTCCCTAGGTAGGTTTATTCCTATGTATTTTGTTCTTTTTGTTTCAATGATAAGTGGGAGTGTTTCCTTAATTTCTCTTTCATATTTTTCATCATTAGTGTATAGGAATGAAAGAGATTTCTGTGCATTAATTTTGTATCCTGCTGCTTTACGAAATTCATTGATTAGCTCTAGTAGTTTTGTGGTGGCATCTTTAGGATTCTCTATGTATAGTATCATGTCATCTGCAAACAGTAACACTTTTACTTCTTCTTTTCCAATTTGTATTCCTTTTATTTCTTTTTCTTCTCTGATTGATGTGGTTGGGACTTACAAAACTATGTTGAATAACAGTGGTGAGAGTGGACATCCTTGTCTTGTTCCTGATGTTAGAGGAAATGCTTTCAGGTTTTCACCTTTGAGAATGATGTTTGCTGTGGGTTTGTCATATATGGCCTTTATTATGTTGAGGTAGGTTCCCTCTGTGCCCACTTTCTGGAGAGTTTTTATCCTGAATGATTGTTGAATTTCGTCAAAAGCTTTTTCTGCATCTATTGAGATGATCATATGGTTTTTATTCTTCAGTTTGTTAATATGGTGTATCACATTGACTGATTTGCGTATATTGAAGAATCCTTGCATCACTGAGATAAATCCCACTTGATCATGGTGTATGATCCTTCTAATATGTTGTTGAAGTCTGTTTGCTAGTATTTTGTTGAGGATTTTTGCATCTATATTCATCAGTGATATTGGTCTGTAATTTTATTTTTTTGTGGTATCTTTGTCTGGTTTTGGTATTAGGGTGATGATGGCCTCATAGAATGAGTTTGGGAGTTTTCCTTCCTCTGCAATTTTTTGGAAGAGTTTGAGAAGGATGGGTGTTAGCTCTTCTCTAAATGTTTGATAGAATTCACCTGTGGAGCCATCTGGTCCTGGACTTTTGTTTCTAGGAAGATTTTTAATCACAATTTCAATTTCAGTGCTTGTGATTGGTCTGTTCATATTTTCTATCTCTTCCTGGTTCAGTCTTGGAAGGTTATACCTTTCTAAGAATTTGTTCATTTCTTCCAGGTTGTCCATTTTATTGGTATAGAATTGCTTATAGTAGTCTCTTAGGATGCTTTGTTTTTCTGTGGTGTCTATTGTAACTCCTTTTTCATTTCTAACTTTCTTGATTTGAGTCCTCTCCCTTTTTTTCTTGATGAGTCTGGCTAATGGTTTATCAATTTTGTTTATCTTCTCAAAGAACCAGCTTTTAGCTTTATTGATCTCTGCTATTGTTTTCTTTCTTTCTATTTCATTTATTTCTGCTCTGATCTTTATGATTTCTTTCCTTCTGCTAACTTTGGGTTTTGTTTTTCTTCCTTCTTGAGTTCCTTTAGTTGTAATGTTAGATTGTTTATTTGAGATTTTTCTTGTTTCCTAAGGTAGGCTTGTATAGCTATAAATTTCCCTCTTAGAACTGCTTTTGTTGCATCCCATAGGTTTTGGATCATCGTGTTTTCATTGTCATTGTCTCTAGGTAGTTTTTGATTTCCTCTTTGATTTCTTTAGTGATTTCTTGGTTATTAAGTAACATATTGTTTAGCCTCCATGTGTTTGTGTTTTCTACGTTTTTTTCCCTGTAATTGATTTCTAATCTCATAGCGTTGTGATCAGAAAAGATGCTTGGTATGATTTCAATTTTCTTAAATTTACTGAGCCTTGGTTTGTGGCCCAGGATGTGATCTATCCTGGAGAATGTTCCATGTGCACTTGAGAAGAAAGTGTAATCTGCTGTTTTTGGATGGAATGTCCTATAAATATCAGTTAAATCTATCTGGTCTATTGTGTCATTTAAAGCTTGTATTTCCTTATTAATTTTCTGTTTGGATGATCTGTCCATTGTTGTAAGTGAGGTGTTAAAGTCCTGCACTATTATTGTGTTACTGTTGATTTCCTCTTTTAGAGCTGTTAGCATTTGCCGTATGTATTGAGGTGCTCCTATGTTGTGTGCATATATATTTATAATTGTTATATCTTCTTCTTGGACTGATCCCTTGATCATCACATAGTGTTCTTCCTTGTCTCTTGTAACATTCTTTATTTTAAAGTTATTTTATCTGATATGAGTATTGCTACTCCAGCTTTCTTTTGATTTCCATTTGCATGGAATATCTTTTTCCAACCCCTCACTTTCAGTCTGTTGTGTCCCTAGGTCTGAGGTGGGTCTCTTGCAGACAGTATATATATAGGTCTTGTTTTTGTATCCATTCAGCAAGTGTGTGTCTTTTGAGTTGGAGCATTTAATCCATTCACGTTTAAGGTAATTATTGATATATATGTTCCTATTACCATTTTCTTAATTTTGGGGGGTTTGTTTTTGTAGGTTCTTTTCTTCTCTTGTGTTTCCCACTTAGAGAAGTTCCTTTAGCATTTGTTGTAGAGCTTGTTTCGTGGTGCTGAATTCTCTTAGCTTTTGCTTGTCTGTAAAGCTTTTGATTTCTCCTTTGAAACTTAATGAGATCCAGGCTGGGTAGAGTAATGTTGGTTGTAGGTTCTTTCCTTTCATCACTTTAAGTATATCATGCCACTCCCTTCTGGCTTGTAGAGTTTCTGCTGAGAAATCAGCTGTTAACCTTATTGGAGTTCCCTTGTATGTTATTTGTCATTTTTCTCTTGCTCCTTTTAATAATCTTTCTTTGTCTTTAATTTTTGCCAATTTGATTACTATGTGTCTCAGTGTGTTTCTCCTGGGGTTTATTCTGTATGGAACTCTCTGTGCTTCCTGGAATTCGTTGGCTATTTCCTTTCCCATGTTAGGGAAATTTTTGACTATAATCTCTTCAAAGATTTTCTTGGGTCCTTTGTCTCTCTCTTCTCCTTCTAGGACCCCTATAATGTGAATGTTGTTGTGTTTAATGTTGTCCCAGAGGTCTCTTACCCTGTCTTCATTTCTTTTCATTCTTTTTTCTTTATTCTGTTCTGCAGCAGTGAATTCCACCATTCTGTCTTCCAGGTCACTTATCCATTCTTTGCCTCAGTTATTCTGCTATTGATTCCTTCTAGTGCATTTTTCATTTCAGTTATTGTATTGTTCATCTCTGTTTGTTTGTTCTTTAATTCTTCTAGATCTTTATTCAACATTTCTTGCATCTTCTGAATCTCCATTCTTTTTCTGAGGTCCTGGATCATCTTCACTATCATTATTCTGAATTGTTTTTCTGGAAGATTGCCTATCTCCATTTCATTTAGTTGTTTTTTGGGGGTTTTATCTTGTTCCTTTATCTGGTACATAGCTCTCTGCCTTTTCATCTTGTCTATCTTTCTGTGAGTGTATTTTTTGTTCCACAGACTGCAGGATTGTAGTTCTTCTTACTTCTGCTGTCTGACCTCTGGTGGATGAGGCTATCTAAGAGGCTTGTGGAAGTTTCCTGATGGGTGGGAGTGGTGGATGGTAGAGCTGGCTTTTGCTCTGGTGAGCAGAGCTCAGTAAAACTTTAATCTGCTTGTCTGTTGATGGGTGGGGCTGGGTTCCCTCCCTGTTGGTTGTTTGGCCTGAGGCGACCCAACACTGTAGGCTACCTGGGCTCTTTGTTGGGGCTAATGGTGGACTCTGGGAGGGCCCACGCCAAGGAGCACTTCCCAAAACTTCTGCTGCCAGTGTCCTTGTCACTTGGTGAGCCACGCTGACCCCCTTCCCTGCAGGAGACCCTCCAACACTAGCATGTAGGTCTGGCTCAGTCTCCTGTGGGGTCACCGCTCCTTCCCCTGGGTCCCAGTTCGTACACTACTTTGTGTGTGCCCTCCAAGAGTGGAGTCTCTGTTTCTTCCAATCCTGCCAAAGTCCTGCAATCAAATCCCACTAGCCTTCAAAGTCTGATTCTCTAGGAATTCCTCCTCCCGTTGCCAGGCCCTCAGGTTGGCAAGCCTGATGTGTGGCTCAGAGCCTTCACTCCAGTGAGTGGACTTCTGCGATTTAAGTTTTCTCCAGTTTTTGAGTCACCTAGAGATGTTTTAAAATGCGATTAATGAAAGTATAACACAGTAAGAGTAAAATGTAGAGAAATGTAACAAAACTTATATTGGTGTCTACTAATAATTTATTGCAAATTTCTAATTTTATCTGGAAAAAGCAGCCCAAAAATATTTTAAGTATTCTCACTTTTTTTCTGTATTTTGATTTTTCCTTGCAAATCTTGAAGCAATTAAAATTAGAAAACCAAACTCTGTATGGCACCTTAACTATTCCTCTTGTAAATAATTGGATTTAAGCTATTGTTGAATCAAATTTCTGAAATGTAGATGAAAGTTGTCAGTAATACCAATTTAATGTTTAATCAATTATTTAGAAGGAAGTAGTGAGCACAGTTGCCATGGATATATATCCAAAACTATAGGTTTGAGTATCAAATATTTCCAATTAAAAAAAATCACTTATTATAAGTGAGTTTTACTGGATTTTGCTTTTAGTGATTTCAATTTTTTTGTTTTTTGTTTTTTGTTTTTTTTTGCGGTACGCGGGCCTCTCACTGTTGTGGCCTCTCCCGTTGCGGAGCACAGGCTCCGGACGCGCAGGCTCAGCGGCCATGGCTCACGGGCCCAGACCGCTCCGCGGCATGTGGGATCCTCCCGGACCGGGGCACGAACCCGCGTCCCCTGCATCGGCAGGCGGACTCTCAACCACTGCGCCACCAGGGAAGCCCTGATTTCAATTTTTTTAAAAGTGTATCTAATTGGAGAAATAAATTCTGCTTATTTAAGCCTGGTTGAGAAGGCTGAGTATTTTGTGATGTCTTGCCAGTCCTCACAGACAACAGTCTACACTGCTACAGTGAGGCAGCACCTTACTCTATGCTTTCTGTAAGGCCCTTAATGTATTTTATTTAAATGATTGATTTTCACATATGACTATCTGTGAATAATATAATCTCTTTAGGTGATGGATCATGTCTGATTTATCTTTGACTGACTGGACCAAGCACAGGACCAAGCACATACCTGATTCCTTTTTTTTTTTTTACATCTTTATTGGAGTATAATTGCTTTACAATGTTGTGTTAGTTTCTGCTGTATAACAAAGTGAATCAGCTGTATGTATACATATATCCCAATATCCCCTCACTCCTGCGTTTCCCTCCCACCCTCCCTATCCCATTCCTCTAGGTGGTCACAAAACACAGAGCTGATCTCCCTATGCTATGCATCTGCCTCCCACTAGCTATCTATTTTACATTTGGTAGTGTATGTGTGTCAGTGTTACTCTCTCACTTCGTCCCAGCTTACCCTTCTCCCTCCCCGTGTTCTCAGGTCCATTATCTATGTCTGTGTCTTTATTCCTGTCCTGCCCCTAGGTTCATCAGAATCTTTTTTTTTTTAAGATTCCATATATATGTGTTAGCATACAGTATTTGTTTTTCTCTTTCTGACTTACTTCACTCTGTATGACAGACTCTAGGTCCATCCACCTCACTACAAGTAACTCAGTTTCGTTTCTTTTTATGGCTGAATAATATTCCATTGTATATATGTGCCACATCTTCTTTATCTATTCATCTGTCTATGGACACTTAGGTTGCTTCCATGTCCTGGCTATTGTAAAGAGTGCTGCAATGAACATTGTGGTACATGTCTCTTTTTGAATTATGGTTTTCTAGGGTATATGCCCAGTAGTGGGATTGCTGGGTCATATGGTAGTTCTATTTTTAGTTTTTTAAGGAACCTCCATACTGTTCTCCATAGTGGCTGTATCAATTTACATTCCCACAAACAGTGCAAGTGGGTTCCCTTTTCTCCACACCCTCTCCAGCACTGATTCTTAATATATTTGTGTTGAATGTAATTTAAGAAGCTGGAGAAGAGTTGCTGACTTGGTGCTGGCAGAGACCTGGCTTGTGTACCAGCTCACCTGCTCTACCACTTAGGGTCTCTGAGTGAACTTGAGAAAGTAACTTGGCATTACAGATTCTCAATTGTGTCGTATTCAAATTGTCAATAAGGTCATCTACTCACAGGGTTGTCATGAGTATCAATTGTGATGATAGTAGTAATAGGTAATCTTTACTGAGTAACTTTTTTGAGTGCCTACTATGTAACAAGTGTGGTCCTCGATGTGATGTGCCCAATTCTCTCCTAAAAATTTTAGATAAATGATTTTATTTAGACCTCCACAACTCCATAAATTATGTATTATTACTTCCCAATTTTACAGATTGAGAAAATGAGACAAACGGAGTTTAAATAATTTGCTCAAGGTCAAACAGAAAGTGAACTAGGAACCCAGGTAATTTGATTCCAGAGCCTTGTGCTATGTAAAAGGTTTGTATATAATACACGATCAATAAAGATTAGATTTAAAAAGACAAAAGAAAAATACTTCAGTTGCTATTCATGAGTTTCCTTTCTTATTTTTTTAAATGTAGAGTTTCCTTTGGTTCAATAATTGCTAATGAGTGTGTCATTTTTATGAACGTATGAGTATACTTAAGCCTTCAAAGACTCTCACTTCTGCAAGTGATTGAACACTAAATGGATGTGAATAGCTGCAGGGAGATACTCTCTGCATAATAGGAGTGTCCTTTCTTTTAAAGAAAATCATGTGTGACTCGGGTAGGATGTGGCACTTCTGCCATATAATTTACAACATATCTGTTCCTTTAACTCCTCCTAACAATTTCAAGCCAACTTATACATGTTTCTGGCTTAAATTGCCCTTGCCTTTCTGTGGAGATTCGACATTTGAAAATATGAAATAACAAGTGTTATTTCCACTTAATTCTAAAAGAATTTGGTTTCCATCTAGACAGGCACCTGATTTAGAGAAAAGCAGAGGCTCTAGCCAGCTGGAAAGAAGGAAAAAGTAAAAAAAGAGTCAAGGTTTTCAAGAATGTGGGTCTCTCCCCATTTAAATTGTTCCAACCCACACTCACTTAAAATCATAGACCAAAAAAGTCTTGACTCTTTCTGCATAGAACCTTTTTAATCATCTATGGCAGGCCAAGGGCTATAGCTTGAGGCAGCCACATGGCCAGAATCTCTGTTCTCATGTCTTTGGCTATAAGAAAAGTCTGTAAACCAATTTCCAGACTATGTTAAAAGCAGTTTAAGTGTCAGAAGAAAAAGGAAGTACTTTGATGTTCAGTATTTGAAATTAAATGTTTGGTTTATATATGTGGACTTTTTAGGATTATTAAACCATAACCAATCACTTATTCTTGAGACTCACATTGCTATACCTAACTAACAATTATACCACTTTTCAGCTGCCTCCAGTATTAAGTTTACAAGGGCCAGTTATAATTAAAAGTAATATTTAAAGAAAATTCACTTCACAGTTTATCCATAATACTACACGCATTTACTTTGTTGAGTTCCCTGTAGGTAAGCTACACTAGACAGGTAAAGTTCTTCTAAAAACTGCCCTCCAATTTTTCTCCCCAATATTTATAGCTTTCAAAAAAAGTGTTTTCCATTATTTTCTGACTTATAGCTGCTATGACATAGGAAAAACACTGGTTTGAGTGACTCAGTTCTAGGAGAGTCTGTATTTATTTTCCCCAATATAGGAATATTTTTACCTTCGTGAATATTTCCTCCATTAATACTAGAGAGTCAGGGTACAAATTCCGACATAGAAATAAAACTTTTAGTGTCTGAATAAAACTGAGACTGGTTAGCTTGGTACATCCCAGCAGAGCAGATGAGTTCTTCCTGAAAACAATCTATTCTCTGCATTGCAAACCAGCTACTGAAGAACATTCATGAGTCTCTAAAGAGAAGTTCTATTTCCACAGGACTGTTTCTACAGAATACTATTAACTGGCAGCAATAAGGTGTTTGTGGTACGTATTTTCCGTCTCCATTCATTCCTCTAGGTCATCCCACGTAAATACCAAATCGAAATATACCGTGCTTGGTATTCAAAGGAAGCAGTGTTCAATTGATCATGAATTATATGCAAACTCTTTACATAGCACAACGCTCTGGAATCAAATCACCTAGTGTTGAATCTTCAAAGGAAGATTCAACACTAGTCCCCAACAGTCTCCTTCCAGCCAGACTGGCTCTTCTAATCCCCACTTAAATATACATTCTGAAGCTACCACTGGTGTTATTCCTTCTATTTTGAAACAGCTTAATCAAAATACATTTTGAATGCAGTAGTTTTTTTATTCTCATGCTTTAAAGGTTTGCCAACTTCACAGAGTCCTATTTGTGCTGCCTAAGTAAGAACGGTTAACATTTTTTTTTCCTTCTATGAAATTAGGGAAAAGGGCTCTAATTTTGTGTAATTGTAAACCTTGGATGTAACATAAAAATTTGTTTCGAGTCTTCATCTCGACAGCATCACTTCTAAATTGTTTGAAATATTCAAAACGGACACATAGATTTTAATTATTAACCAGACTTCTTATCAAACCCAAATTTATTGAACAATGTTTTAAAAATTAATTCTATAAAATATTTAAAGTAACCCCTGATGATATCATCATAGTTGCTGCATTTTTGTACATTAATGAATTAGAAGGGAAACAATGAAAGAGAATAACCTTCAGTTATTCAGCAGGTACAAAGTGCTTACATATTTCATCCAGAGAATGATTCATACTTTCATACTTCTGCTTATTAAAGCAATATGATATTCATTTTGGCTTGTAGACTTTTCCTTTGTAATTCAATTGAACAAAACTTTTCTCATAGAGTCTCAATATAAGAAAAGTGTATTTGCCAATACAGTTTATGAACTCACAAACATTAATGTGTCCACTATTTGATTTATTGGGGAGATATACACATTGCTAACTTCCTTTAACTATATCATCCATTAGACTGTAAATGTAGAATGAGATCCAAGCAAGAACGTTTATTTTCAAGCTTATTTAGTAATTTCATGAATTTCGTATAAATATTTTTCTTGCCCATGATTGATATGTCATAGAGGCAGTATAAAAGAAGATGGCTTGTAAGCTACAATTGGTGGCTTGAAAAGTAGTTTTATTTTCTACTTTACTTCCTACTTTGTAAAAAATAGTGTGAAATTAATATAACTATGGTAAATTACTCAAATACAAATCAATGTAATTTCCCTAATATTTAACTTCAACTTTGTATTTAAACGTGTATAACATGCATAAAGGTAAGTGAACCTATCAGAGGAAGACAGCTGGCAAGGTTTTGTTTGTGTTTGGTATGTCAAAAGAAGTACCCACATTTAACCATTAAACAGAGCAAGAAATAGAATTATATCTGTATTCTAGAAACCTCTACTATGGCAGGGAGCGGGGGCTCCTTCTAGTTATAATGAACACAAAGGTAAGTAATTTTCTTACTTCCATAGATTTAGTCACCTGGTTTAACAGTTTATATAATAGAATCATGTAGAATGCATCTTTTTGTGTCAAAAGTCTATCTCTCAAAATGTTTTGATTGTGAGATCTATCCATGTCAATACGTGTTACAGTATTATTTCGTCTTCATTTCTGTGTTGTCTTCCATTGTATACATATACTATAATTTATTTATCCACCTATTATTAATGAACATTAGGTTGTTTCTAAATTAGGGAATTTTGAATAATACTGCTGTGATCATTCTTATGCATGTCACCTGTTGCACATATGTACCTGTAATTGGGTCAATATATGCAGGTATGTAGAATGGAATTACTAAGTCATATGGTATCTGATGTTCAGCATTAGTAAATGCTGCCATTTTCCAAATGTATTCTATCAGTATATGCTCTGTTCAGCAGCGTATGAGTGTTCCAACTGCGCCGCATCTTTGGCAATTCTTAATAGCGTCAATGTTTTGTTTTGTTTTAATGTTCTTGATGGATGTGAAATGTCATCTTATTACAGTTTTAATTTTATATTTCATAATCACACATTTACTGATTTTTTGAATATAATGTTTAGACAATGACCTATTTTATTAAGTTATTTGTTTTTTCTAATTGACTTGTAAGCAATCTTTAATCCAGATAAGACTCCTTTGTCAATCAAATAACTTCTCTCATTTTACAATGATATTTCACTTACTTAATAATGCTTAATAATGCTTTATAATTTAAAACATATCACTATTAATTGCTATTAATATCATTATGAATGCTTTATAATTAAAAATATTAAAAATTAGCCTAAGTATCACTTTTTAAATTTTATAATTGATGCTTTTTGTGTCTAAATATCATTGTCTATACTCATGATCTTGAAGATATAATTCACACGCCATAAAATTTTCCCTTTTTAAGTGTACAGTTCAGTAGTTTTTAGTGTATTTATAATTAGTGCAAACATCACCACAAATCTTATCGCCTTAAAATAAACTATCTCTTAGGAATCACTCTCCTGTTTCCCCTTTCCTTAGCACTCAGCCACAACTAATCTACGTTCTGTCTCTATGAATATGTCTATTCTGGAAATTGCATATAAGTGGCATCATACCTAATGTAGCCTTTTATGTCTGGCTTCTTCCACCTAGCATAATGTTTTCAAGGTTTAGTCATTTTGTAACATGTATTAATGCTTCTTTCCTTTTTATGGCTAAATATCAATAATTTACAATAATCCATTGTATGGATAAACCTTAAATATCTATTTATCAGTTGATAGGAATGTGTGTTGTTTCCACTTTTTAACTATTATTAATAATTCATCTATGAACATTTGTGTACAAGTTGTTGTGTAAACGTAATTTTAAAATTTTCTTTGGTACTTATCTGGAAAGGAACTGCTGAGTCATGTGGTAAGTCTATGTTTAAATTTTTGTCAAACTTACGTCAAATTATGTATAAACATTTTGTCAAATGTTTTTCAAAGTGGCTGGACTATATTACATTCTCATCAGCAATGTATGAGTGCTATAATTTAGTAGTGTATTCACAAATAATTGTTATGGTCCCTCATTTTGATTAGAGAAATACTAGTTGATATAAAATAGTATCTCACTGTGGCTTTGATTTGCATTTCACTAATGACTATTGATGTTGATCACCTTTTACTGTGCTTACTGTCCGTTTTCATAGGTTCTGTAGAGAAATATATTTAAACAGCCCATTCTTAAAGTTGGGTTTTCTCTTTATTGTTGAGTTGTAAGGGTTCTTCAACTCATATGTGGACACTAGTTCTTTATGATTTTCAAATATTTTCTTGATTCTGTGGGTTGTCCTTTACAAATTACTGATGGTGCTTTGGAGCCCAAAGATTTTAAATTTTTGTAAAGTACAATTTATCTATTATTTTTGTTTTGTTGCTTTGCTTTTGGAGAAATATGTAAGAGACATTGGCTAATTCAGAATTACGAGGATTCACACCTACGGTTTCTTCCATGACTTTTATAGTTTTAGCTGTTACATTTAAGTCTATGATCCATTTGTGTATTTTTGTGTATGAATGAGGAAAGAGTTCAGCTCATTCTTTTGCTTATGTATATACAGTTGTTTGGTCATCATCATTTGTTGAAAAGAGTATCCTTTCTCCATTGATTTGTCTTTAAAACTTTGTTCTTAATTAATTAACCATAATTTAAGTGTCTATTTCTTCACTCATTTCTATTTTGTTGACATGTAGCTGTACCTATGCCAGTGCTGCCATACTGTCTTGATTACTTGTAGCTTTGTAGTAAGTTTTGAAATCAGGAAGCTTGTGTCCTCCAATATCCTCCAAATTTATTATTTTTCCCCTAGGATTTTTTTTGGCTGATCTGCATCCCTTAAAATTCCATGAAGTTAAAATAAGCTTGTCAATTTCTGCAGAAAAGGCAGCTGGGCTTTTGATTAGGATTGTCTTCAATCTGTAGAACAATTTGGAGAGTGTAGGCATCATAACAGTATTAATCTTCCAGTTGAGTTTTTTTCATTTATTTATGTCTTGTTTAACTTCTTTTAACAATGCTTTGTAGTTTTCAGTGAACAAATCTTGCATTTTTTGTTACGTTTATTCCTAAGTATCTATTCTTTTTGATGCTATTGGAAAAGAAATTGTTAATTTTGGAACTTTTCATTGCTAAATTGTTGAAATGCAATTGATGTTTTTAAATAGATCTTGTGGCCTACCAACTTGATGAACTTGTTGATCAGATCTAATACATTTTTGTTTATTCCTTAAGTTTTTCTAAATAAAAGGTCATGTAATATGTGTGCAGAGATAGTTTAATTTCTTTCTTTTCAATCTGGATGCTTTTTAAAAATATTTTTATTGCCTGAATACATTGGCTATAACCTCCATCTTAATGTTCAATAAAATGGTATGGTGGACATCCTTGGCTTGTTTTTGCTCTTATGATGAAATCTTTCTTCTTTTTCCCTTCAGTTTGAGGTTAGCTGTGGGTTTTTCAAATATACATCTTTTATCTGCTTGAGGAATTTCTCTTCTATTTCTAGCTTGTTGAGTGTTTTCATTATAAAAGAGTGTTGATTTTCTCAAAATTTTCTTTACTATTGACATAATCATAAGGTTTTGTTATTTTTTCTATCACTGTAGGGTATTACATTGATTAATTTTGATATATTAAACCAACTTTGTCAGCTTGAGCTAAATCTACATAGATCATATTGCTGGATAAAATCTGTTCGTATTTTGTTGGGAAATTTTGTGTCTATATTCAAAAGGGATATTGTTTAGTATTTTTCACTTCTTGTGATTCTAAACCTGGTTTTAATTTCAGTTTAATCCTGGAATGAGTTTGGAAATATTTCTCCCTTTTCTACTTTTTGGGAGAGTTTGTGAAGTATTGGTGTTAAATATTTAAACGTTTCTTACAATTCAAAAATGAAGTCTTCAGGGCTGGACTTCTATTTCAGGGGAGTTTTTTGATCAATAATTCAGTTATTTTACTTGTTACAGGTTTATTCCAATTTCCATTTCTCCTTGAGTCATTTTTAGTAGTGTGTGTCTTTCTAGGCATTTGTCCATTTCATCTAGGTTATCTAATTTATTGGCGTACATAACATTTCCTTATAATTATTTTTTTAATTTCTGTAAGATTAGAATTAATATTCCATTTTTATTTATTTTAGTAATTTGGTTTTCTTATACAGTTTAGCTAAAGATTTTTTTTTTAATTTTGTGGAAATTGGTAAAGCAACAAACTTAGGTTTCAGTGATTTTCTCTATTTTTCTATTCTTTATTTATCTACTCTAATTTCGTCTTCTTCCTGCTTGCTTTGATCTTAGTTTACTCTTCTGCTGTAGTTTATTTATTAATTTGAGATATTTGTTTTTAATATATGCATTAAATTCATGAATTTCCCTTTAAGCACTGCTTTAGCTAGACTACAAAAGTTTGGACATGCTGTGTCTTTATATTAATTCATCTCAAACTATTTTTAAAATTTCTCTTATGATTTCTTGTTTTGATCCCAGGGTTACTTTAGGAGTGTGTTGTTTAATCTGTATGTATTTCCTCCTGTTATTTATTCCTTTGAATTCCCCAAATTTCCTTCTGTTATTGTGGAATTTCCTTCCTTTGAGATTGAAGAAAAAATTTTGATGATGAGTCCTTTTAAAATTTTTGAGACTCATTTTATGGCCTGACATATGGTCCATCCTGAAGATTTGCTCGCTTTTTCATTCATTTTTCTTATTGTTCCTCAAAATGGGTAATAGCAATTGCTCTACCTCCAAGTATGCTGATTCTTTCTCTCTGTGGCTTGAGCCCCTTTAGTGAATTTTCATTTCAGTTACTGTACTATTCAACTCCAAAATTTTATTCCTTCTATCTCTTTATTGATAGTCTCTGTTTGGTGATAATCACTATTTTGTTCTCATACTTTGTGTAGTTATCTGGACATCATTTGTTTGTTTTAGTTCTTTGAAGATATTTTAAATAACTGATCTAAAATTTTTGTCTCTTAATCCAGTGTTTGTGTTTCTTCATGGGCTGTTTCTTTCAACTGTTTATGTTCTCATGTATTGGCCATATTTTCTACTTTTTATATATCTTCTAATTTTTTGTTAATAATGTATGTTTTAAATCAAATAATGTGGCAACTGTGTAAATCAGATTCTTTTCCCTCAATGTAGTTTGTTGTTACTATTTAGTATAGTTTTTCTTTGTTTGCTTAGTAACTTTTTCAAACTAATTCTGTAAAGTCTATTTTCACTGTCACATGTGCTTACCGTCTGCTTGGCTAGTTTAGTGGCCAACTAATGATTGGATAGAGATTTCCTTAAGTGCCTTGGACTAAGAAGTCTTTCAGCCTTTGCTGAGGTGTTCTGTATGGATTCTGGTGTATGTCTTCAATATTCAAGCAAGCAGTTTACAACACTCTATTATTCTTCACTTTCTGTTTGTGCAGAACCTCAAGTTAAGCCACACTTGAGAGATGAGGGCTTGATCAGGTCTTTCCTGGGCATGCACAAACCCTGAGTATGCATACCATTCTGTGCATGTGTGTGGTCTTCTAAATTCTCAGGGGCATATCAGAGCTCTTCAAGGTTCCCTGTGAACACACATTCACCAGCTTTTCCTTTTGAGTTTTTTGGTTAACCTCTTGTTTGCCACAAATGTTATCACAGCCTTAGGCAGCTGAAATGTTAAGCAGTTTCTGCTAATTCTCACAACCACTCTGGGAAAGGGCTGTGCTGAATGAATTCTGAATAAATTCATTCTGAGTGAATTCAATTTAAGAATGTCTTGGCCATTATCTCTTCAGTATTTATTCTGTCCTTTTTCTCTCTCCTTTTTCTGTGATGTCAATCTTGCAAATGTTAGATAGTTTGATATTGCCCCAAAGCTTTTGGATGCTCTGTTATGCATTTAAAATGATTTTCTCCTTGCGTTTCAGTTTGAATAAGTTTTATTTATTTATTTTCAGACTCAATCCTTCTGGGAAAAAGTTCTGTTTTTTTGTACTGGGTATAATTGGAAAATAGGTGAAGTTACAATGACTACAATAAGACACACTTGTTTTATGGTGGTAGCAAGAGAACAATAATAATCTTATCAATCACCTGAAGGTAAGACTTCAGACACTGGGAGGGAGTTACACTAAGTGTGTCTTTTAGAATCATCCCTAGAACCTTCTTCATAAAGGACACTCCTTCCCATGTGACCTTCTTGAACTATTGCAAGTACTTTTAATGTTAAAGTGCAATGTGCAAAATTTTAAATAAATAATATTTATTAATATGCTTAGTAAAAAAAATTACAACTAGATCTACCAGTCACAGACAACACCATCCATGATTTTACTGCCATTCTCTTAATTTTTACTCATACATATATTGGAACAGAGGAGAGGCCCCCAGCAACCCCATCTCCAACACAAAACACCTGTCAAGGTCTTTGGACGTCTTGCCCACCTGCATTCCAGAACCATCTCCCAGTCATTCTGTGGGGCAGACAGATGCCATTCTGTTGGTGCCCTAGACAATCCCTTTGAAACAAGAATTAGATCAATTATTCAAACTGAACTTGAAAATCCAAAATTTATTAGTTTTTAGGGAGACTACATTGCAGGCATTCTCAATCTCTGCCCTTTCCAATGGATATTAGTTCCCCTTACAGGACCCCAAATTTTTGAAAATGAATTTCTTTTTTGGAACTTTGTATGTCTGAGGCTTTGTGCTTCTTCTCTGGTAACAGTGAACTTACCCTGCTCCCCAAATCACAGTACCTTAAAACTTAGGGGAAGATGTAAGAGACCTTCAGGTATTTTATGAAACACTAATAGTAGATCATGCAGCTCACATGTAACTGTGGATATCGTTTCAAAATGAGGCAGCTCTTGGTTGCTTGGGGATCTTCCCAGAGGACTAACTGATTCATTATTTATATGCTCCTTGGAGGCAGTTATCTCTACCATGTGTCAACAAATTAGAAATCATGGTACAACATTTATCCCTGACTTTAACTGAATTGATCAGTTACATTGCAATGGTCCTGGAAGGCATTCAGCCTGGACTCACTGGTCATAGTAGTTATGGATGATTGCTTGAAACTTGTTCCTTACAGGCAAAGGCAGAATCTGTGCAATCACTAACGCATCTGCTGTGCCTGGACTAATACCTCTAGCCAAGTGGAAATGTCAGTGCTGAAACTTACAGAGTAAGACACCAGGCTTTCTGAGTTAAAGCCTGACTTGTTTGTTCAGCAGTGTCTGGTACCTTGGATGGCATATTTTAGTCAAAAGTTTAGGTTGTTTTCATCAGGCTGCTTGGAATTTTATTGAGAAGAGCCTTAATTAAATATTGTATGGAACAATTGAATGGATTTTGTTACTAGCCTCTCTAGATCAGATTAATCAGAGTGGCCGATAAAGTGGCATCATATTTACTGGAAAATTCATCAGAATTCAAGTAAATGTAGAAATGAGGGGCAAATATTTTGGGGAGTCAATAATCCATAAATCTCTCATGTTTCTGCATGCTTTGTGAGTGAGGCACTGATGGACCTTTTCAATGACATTTGCAGAGGATTTCCTTGGAAGACACAGTTATCACCCTCAAGATCAAAGTGCACACATTCTTAGTGTCCAGTACAATAAAGAAAATGACTCCCTACAGAGCAATAAGTGTAATTATTGACCACTATTTAAAAAATAGCTTTCCTAAACTTAGGTTTAATTTCCTGAAACACAACCCACTTCATGTGGCACACTTTAACCAATGTGACAGTGGGAAATTCTACAGGACAAATTAGCCCATTTATTCAAATAATAAATAGCCTGAAAAAACAATGAATAAAGATAGATGATGCCCTAGAGTAAAAAAAAACAAGTCAACCAACCGCAATATGTAGATCTTGTTTGATCTCATTTCACAGGAATCAACAATAAAAACACATTTTTGAAACAATTGGTGACACTAGCTATCAGCTCTGTATTGGATAAGATCAAAGAATTATTATTAATTGTGTTTATTGTGGTTACTAAATTAAGGTTGTGTATTAAAAGAAAGTTTTATCTGTTAGAAATACATACTAAGTATTAACACATGAAAGGACATTTTTGGGAATTTTGTTTCAAGTTAAAGAAAATTTAATTAAATTCTTTGCAAAAAAATTGAGGTTTAGCAAAGAAAACAAGGTACATGCAGATAAATAAATACTGTGAATATAATCAAGTAAAAAAAATTTGAGTAGTCAAATCCCTAAATTATTCAGCTATAATGGCACATAATTACTTTCAGAATGGCCTACAGTCCGTGGTCTAATCGTCCAATAACTGACCAGTGGTTCTCAATGTGAAGCAATTTTCTTCCTCAGACGATATTTGGCAATGTCTGGAGACATTTTTGGTTGTCACAACTGGGGAGGTGCTACTGGCATCTTGTGAGTAGAAGCCAGGGATGTTGATAAATATCCTAAAATGCATAGGACATCCCCTCAAACAAAGAATTATGCAGTTCAAAATGTTAATAGTGCCAAATTTGAGAAATCCTGTACTAGATAATTAAAATAAGGTGGAATTGTCCACTGTTATCATGTTTAAATTAGCACCAAGACTGAGAGTAGGAAAAATCTGGATGTGCCAGTATATGGTCAGGCCACTCATGATGGCTGTTCTCTTGCTGTTTGTATGTCCCCTGCTCGACCAGTCCTGCTTCACCTACACCCTACTCATGCAAACATGCTTGACCCAGCCCCTTAGGCCAGATGGCTCCACCTGCTAGTTTATTAAAAGGAAACATTTGCCCTCATTATGATCGTTAAACTGACGGGCTGTGAGGGATGTACCTCAGCTGCTGGTTTCCCTGGTAGTTGATGAGCCAGCCTGATGTCAATTCCCCTTATAAATGGTAGCTTCCTTCTCCCCTGAGTAGCAAAGATGGCTGCCATGTCCTTTCTGCCATCTGCTGAACATATGTGTAAGATCTCCTGTCTATTAAACCAGTGATGTCTCTGGTGCTGTCTTAAGGCTCTTCCTTCAGTCTTGAGGCTGGGCAACTTACAAGGCTTGCAGGCCTGCGAGGTGCAGCCCAGAAGCCAGTTTTAGAAGTCAAGTTCTGGACACTTGCAAATAGCCCAAGCACACCACTGTCATCCTCAGCTGATTCAGGGAAGGATGTGATTCTGCAAGCTGCAATGTAGACAAGGAGGGTTTAAAGTTGATGTGCACTTATCTTCAGTGAATGTGAGCATCTCTCAGTATGTAAGAAGAAACTGCCAGCTTTCCTGGCAGCTTTCCTGGATCCATGGTGATCTTTTATCTTCTGACAACTTCTCTCCAAGGAGCAACAAACCAGTACTCTGGTTGCTTTCTTCCTTTGTTGTACTGCTGGATCACAGCTGCAGTGTGAGTAGCAAAGCCTTTTCTCGTTGGTTTTCCCGCTTTATAGAAATATGGGTGGAATCTTAATACTCTTCTCTTCTTTGGAAGGACATATATTTCCAATGGGTACCTGAATTATCTTTAACAGTCATAACTGAATTTCAGATTTATTATCAATGTGCACCTTAGCAGCTGATATCTGAAGTAGATACCAAAGAGGAATCTAGTAACTTTTTACTCAGATTTTCTTCTGTTAAAGAACCTAGTTGCAGTGAAAGAGACTTTCTCCTTCAGGTTTTATCCGGCTCTTAATTGCCCTCAGTTGAGGGATTACATGCCTGGAGAAAAGAACTACTAAGGGTGATGTATTTTCCCACTGTTTCAATAATTTTTCCATCATTTAATTCTGTCTTCTGCAAGTTTTCACGTATCTGTGACCCTTCTTTGTTCTTATTAAGGTAATATTCGATAAGTTTAACTTTATATCTCCATGTATGTTCAATGTGTTCTCCACCTGGCTTTCTGGGGAACTGAATTGCTTGTCCACTTCCAGCATTATATCATGATTCTCATGGGCTTCTAAATCTAGGGCCCCCTCAGTTCAGCATCACACCCTGTTGCTAAAAAACTCAGAGTTGAGTGTGTTTGAATTCCTGTAGCAGAACCAATTTTTTGTGACTTAGCTACTTTAGCTCCTCGCAGTCAAGAGAAAGGTACTGCTTTGAGGTGTCTTTTTTGGTCTTTCCACTATCAGTTTGAGAAGAAAGTTCTTCTAAGTAAGCAAAGTCATCATCTTCCCCTAAAAAAAGGAATTTTCTTTGCCTATAGATTCAAATGCAGCATGAGTGTCAGAGGTTCTTGCTGACCTTACTCAGTTCCATCTAACACTAAAATGGATATGTTGGGGAGGAAACAGTTAAAACAAAATTGGGCAGATATTTCTAGTTGTTGAAACTGGGTGATGAGTATATGAGAATTCATTATGCTATTATCTCTCCCAACAAAACAAATATGGAACTTAGGGTATAGCTTTTATGATGAATCCCAGGTCCACTGGGATCTATAGTTGTGTGACCTTAATATTGTTTCTTCAAATTTTCCTCAGCTGAAAGTAGAAATAATATTTATTTGTACCTATTTTATAGAGTTGTAATGAGTTTTAAATGTGTTAATATTTTTAGGCACTTAGTACAATGCCTTGCTATGTATATTACCTAAATAATAAAAGATAAATATTGCTGGATTATAGTAATTATAAAGAATTTTGCCTCACAATTATGTTTAAAGGATTAATTAATAATGCATACTATAGAATAAATACATACCTAATATTAAGCACATGAATGGTAATGCTTTGTAGAGAATCAATTAACAAGATTTATAACCATTCATGTACTTGTATTTTTACCCTAGAATGATAATGGGAGCCTTTTAGAGACTTTGATTCTAATTCAAAATCTCCCAGTATTTTCATGACTGCCACTGTATGCACTAAATCTAGGAAGTAGTTTAAAAATTCCCTTTTACTTATATTCAAGTTGAAAAATCATTTCACTTCTCCTCCAGGTCTGAATAAATATAGATCATTTTTATGAGAAAAAAATCCCCAGAAAGCAAAGAAGATATTTTCTTTACTGAAATATACATTCAGAATTGTAGCCCAATGCTTGGCAAATAGATAACATTCCTTCCATTAACCAAACAAATCAATCAATATTTAAATGAATTACTTAACAGAATTCAAATGTTTCCTGATTCAAGGTAGCACTAGTAAAATTGTCTGCTTCATAAAATTCACCTGTTAACTCATAATACAGACTAGTATTCACAGCAAGAAAATCACATTATCTATTTCCTCTTCCCCCAATAAGTTAAAAGTGGTACTTATATCTACTTCTGCCAGAGAACTGCATTTCCTACTCACTGCTGAATGCCCTTGCCTCAAATATAATTCACAGAAGGATGATAATTTACCTTTCTCAATAAGAAATAAATGTTCAGTGGTTTAGAGGAGAGAAAAGTCTCACCTACTTGTTCATTTCAAATGTCTTCCCACAAATTAACCCCAGTTATATTGGCTTTCTCTGAACATGAGAATGTAAATTCCTGGAACAGATATTCCATTTCCCAAACTAAACAGATGTAGTAGTTTTACAACTCAAGTGGCTGTGGTACTTCATTTCACATTTTCTCAATTAGGATAATAAACCCTGGAACAAGTGAATGGTTGTTAAGAGCTACTAGAGAAATTTACATAAAAAAGAAAATATAAAGTAATATCTTTTTTAAATTAATTAATTAATTTACTTTTGGCTGCGTTGGTCTTCTTTGCTGCGTGCGGGCTTTCTCTAGTTGTGGCGAGTGGGGGCTACTCTTCACTGCAGTGCGTGGGCTTCTCATTGTGGTAGCTTCTCGTTGTGGAGCACGGGCTCTAGGCAAGTGGACTTCAGTAGTTGTGGTACGTGGGCTCAGTAGTTGTGGCTCACGGGCTCTAGAGCGCAGGCTCAGTAGTTGTGGCGCACAGGCTTAGTTGTTCGGCAGCATGTGGGATCTTCCCAGACCAGGGCTTGAAACCGTATCCCCTGCATTGGCAGGCAGATTCTTAACCACTGTGCCACCAGGGAAGTCCCAAATTAATCTTTTTAGAAAGAGCAAGTCTCCTTAAGTTATGTAACAAGCACAATGAAACAGTTCTGGGGAAGATTTTGTATGACAAATTTTACATGATTATAATATCAATTCAATTAATAATCTCAAAAATAAATTTATACTACAGAATTAGATAAAAACTTTTTTTAAATTTGATTATAGTAGACATACAATAATATGTTAGTTTCAGGTGTGCAACATAGTGATTTGACATTTAAATACATCATAAAATGATCACCACAATAAGTCTAGTAACCATGTGTTACAATACAGTTATTACAGTATTACTGATTATATATCTTACGCTGTATATTGCATTCTCATGAAATTTTTTTTTTATAACTGGGAGTTTGTACCTCTTAATCCTTCACCTATTTTACGCATCCCTCATCCCCTCCCCTCTGGCAACTACAAGTTTGAGACTGTTTCTGTTTTGTTTGTGTTTTAGATACACATGTAAGTGAAATCATATGGTATTTGTCTTTCTCTGACTTATTTTACTAAGCATAATACCCTCTAGGTCCATTCATGTTGTCACAAATGGCACGTTTTCATTTTTCTGTGGCTGAGTAATATTCCATTGTATATACATACCACATCTTCTTTATCTATTCATCTATCCATTCATCAATTTGATACCAAATTTTAAAAGTCAACATTTGATCTTATTGTCAATTAATGAATCAGTCCTTTGTTGTAAGCATCTGTACCTGTATAAACTCAGAATGAGTCAGAAGTTTCATTCTGAATTTTAATCATTTGAAATAAAATTAAGAATATTAATATAAATATTAATTACTTCTACATTTATATCTACTTTAAATTACTTAAGATCCAATTTATATTATAAAATTATTTTATAGACAATTTGCTAATGAGAGTGTGAGCTCTCTGACAGCAAGTTCTGTGAGGATATAATGCTGTATATTGTTTTAGAAATATGTATTTTAGAAATAATATGGTCTGGATTCTAATTCTGACTTCCTCATTTACATGACTTTAGGAAATGACTTAATCTTTCTGAGTCTTAGCTTTCTAATTTTATAAGTGAGGATAATATCCATAAAATATAAATACACATAGAATTTAGAAAATGATTGAAAGGCACCTAATTATGAAGCACATATAATCCTGCTAAAACCTGCCAAAATAACACAAAACAAACAAAAATTACAAGCTAAAACATAATAAACTGTGAGTGAAGTAGTCATTGCTCTAGTTATATTTATATCTAGTTATGTTTATATCTTAAAAGAACAAATTCCTGGTAAAAAGAACAGGGATTATACATTTCTGTAATGCACAATGGGTTGATATGTTAACTGCCATAACTTTTCTAGAAAGAAGATATGATACATGAGTTTTATAATTCTCACTTATGAAAAAAGATGTTAATTTCTAAATAAAATACTTTGAGAACACATTAAACATATACTAAAATGCCTTTTTTGAAATTCAAATAAAGGAAAAAGCAAGAAAAGAGAACTAGATAAAATAATAGACAAGTACACAACAAATTAAGAAGTGGTATATTCAATCCAACAATATTAATTAGATTAAATGTTAATGGACAAACTACTTCAACTGAAAGGCAAAGATTGTCAGAAGGGAATAAAACTGTAAACAGGTAAAACCCCTGCCCCAACTAGTTTTCTATACAGATATGCATATGGTTAGTTAACAACACTTGGTGAAGAGTCTTATTTCATACTGAATTACCTGTCTACATTTGTCCAACCTTGTTTTTTTTCCTCAGGGTTGTTTTGGCTATATTAGGTTATTTGACTCTGCATAAAAATTTTAAAGTCAACCTGTTGACTTATAAAACCTAGGATGTTGATATGCAATCACAGATCATGTTGGGCAGAGTTGCAGTTTAACAATATCAAATCCTTCAATCCATTAACACCAGGTCTCTGTTTATCACATTTTCTTTTATTTCTCTTTGCAGTGCTTTGTAGTTCCCTGCTCTAAGCATATGTGACTAAATGTATTCTTTAGTATTTTAATTTTGATGCTACTTGGTTGGGTTTTTTTTTTTTTTGAGTATTCTGAATTACAAATGGCATTTGTAATTGATCTTGTGTCCTGTGACCTTGCTAAAATTACTTGATAAAGTAACTGTTCTAATAGAGTTTTCTATATCTTTTAGGGTTTGTACCTATAATATTAATACAATAAAATACCTATAATAAAGACAGGTTTATTTCCATTCTAATCTTTGTTATTTATTTGTGTTTCTTCCCTTATTTTACTATCCATTATTCCTGTTGAATATTGTAGTAAATTATGTAATAAAATAAAGATGTATTATATTATAAATAAATTGTAGTATAAATATACAATGAATATTGTCTATAATATATATTTAAATTACATTTTAAATAAAAATACAAAGAACATAAAAATGATCGACACACTTAAACAGACACTTCTAAAAGGAAAATATGCACATGGCCAAGAAGCATATGGAAAAGTACTCAACAATAATACTCATCAGAAAAAATGCAAATTTTGCCATAATGAAGTACTACTCTATGTTACTAGAATGACTATTATTAAAAATACTAAAACCTCAAATGTACACCAAACTCTCTTACATTACTGGCAAAAGTATAAAATTAACCACTTTGTAAAAATTATTTGATAGTTTTTGTAAACATACATCTATGAGCTAGGAGTTCCACTCATGTTTATCCAAGTGAAATAAAAATATATTCACAAATTACTTCTAAAATCATATGCATAGAAGTTTTCTTCATAGTGGACAAAAAAAAGGAAATATTCCATATTAAAAGGGTTGAATAGATAAATATATTGTAAAATAACCATACAATGGAATACTTTCAGCAATTAAAAGAAGTGAACAACCATTATATGCAGGGAAAATTTGACTCTCACAAAAATCATGCTGTTCTTACATAGTTTTTACCCTCTGATTTGATTAGTGTGAATTTTCAGAATAGGCAAAATTTACGTAACCAAAATTGGAATAGTGTCTTCCTGCTGAGTAGTAGATGTACTGCAAAGTGGCAAGAGGGAACTTTCTGGTGAAGAATTTTTTACGTCTTAATATGGATATGAGTTATATGGGTACATTCATTTGTCTGAACTCATTAAACTATATACTTAAGATGTGTATCTTCCTGTATATTTATTATACTTAAATAGAAAAAGATTTTTAAAAACAGGGAGAGAAACTGTGTATATATATGTAGATATATAAAATTATACCTAAGTAAATGAATAGAAATATATGTATAGACCTTGTTTTATTATATTACTTATAGTTTACTACAGTATTGTTCAATAATGTACTACTATTAAATTGAAGTTAAACTGTCTTATTTGACAAATCAACCAAAAATATTTTTTGTAAAAAAAAAGCGACAAATCTCAAATTATGGACATTTTAGGGTAAATTAAGATTTTTGGTAAATTTGTTTGCTTAAAATCAATACTGAATTTATGCTAATAAAACTTATCTCTAGAGATATATACAGAAGTTTTTATAGGTATATTATATGTCTTGAATTTGAAAGAAAAGAAAAATGGTGTTGGTGGATGAAATAAAGAAAACAAGATAAGCAAAGTGATACCTTTTGAAGTGCTACACATGGGTTCATTTGTAATACTTTCTCTTTGGGGTACATTTGAAATTTGCCTAATAAAAGCATGTTTCTATGTGGTTTTTTTTAGTTTTGATATCATAAGAAAATTTTCCCCACTATAAGATTTCAAATGTCTCCCATGATTTATTCTAGTTAAATACTTTTTTAAAAAATGTTACTTTTCATCAATACCTATTCATTGTAGAGCAATTAGAAACTATAGATAGACCAGAGGAAGAGGATAAGCATGCATGATCAAACTATTAGAGATAAGGACAATGTTAATGATTTTCACTTAAATAAATATGTCTTAATTGAAGAAATGACACAAAAACAATCTCTAAATGCATCTTACCATATTAAAGGCTGTGGTACATTCGACTATAAAGAACACTGATTAACTTTGCCTGGTTACATGTGTGTTCAAGTGTGTGTGTATTTTTTTCTGGCATGGGTGTGAATGCCCAAGGGTTTACGCATAAGAATTAGGCAAAACTTGTTACAATTTTTATAACTCAGTTTCAGATACTATCCATTTACATTTTCATATAATTTTACCTTTTGATATAATAAAATAGCTTCATATTCAGCATTTATGAATTTTTTGACAAATGAATGTTAAAATTTATGAAATGCCATTTTGGTATATATTGAATTGATTGTAAGGCTTTCTGATGTTAAGCTATTTTAACTGAATTGAATAATCAACCAAGAAAGTGAAAATACTAGCAAACAAAAAAGAAAGGAATAAGAGAAATTAATACTAAAATGTATAATATCAATTAAAAAGTATAATTGTTTTAAAATAATTGTAATGGATGTTTTTATAAAGTATTGACATAGGAAGCATTGGAAGGTAATTTTTTTAGAAGTTATAAAGCATAAATGTACTCTATTACAACAGAGAAAATGAACATGCTGGAAATAATTTAGACAAAATCAATAAATACAGTTCAGTTAACAACTCTATAGCACAGCATTTAAAAACAAATCAAATGCCTGGATATAAAGGTGGCTTTTGTTATAGTTTAGTCTGAGTGTGTGTGGAGTCACAATATGTATAGAGATTGTGGCCCATAAAATTGATTGAGATTGTCTTTGAACAAACTTTTATTGGTAAATATTTCATTGGTGTAAAAAATGTAGTTATAAAGAAGGTGAAAAAGATAATAGAGAGTGTATTATCCCTTCAATAAATTAACCATATTATACCATTAAATAAACACTATCTTTGTATAGGTTTTGCCCACTTGATCTGCTAAAGATGGGAAAGAACATCAAAATGTAATAATTGCTTTTTTACTTCTGTCTACTTATATTTGCATTTCCTAACAGTTTTACACAAAGTATTTTTATGACTTTGCAAAAATTTTCATTACAATTATATTTTGATCATGAATTTCACCCTTTCATCCAAGGTATATTTTAATGTTCATTATCTTGAGTTCTATTTTATGCAGTATTACTATGGATTTGGAGGGCTCTTTTTATTTACATTAGTTAGACATGCCTTTGATCAACCTTTTGTTTTTAATATTTTTTGTATATTTTTCTTGAGGTATACCCTATATCTACAGCATAGGCTATATTGCATGTTTGAAAACTTAGGAAATACATTTTTAGCAAGAAATTTTAATGCATTTAATTTGTTTTTATGAGCTATATTTGTTTATAATGTCATTTTGTTAAAATTTTTATATTTCTTACCCTCTTAGATTTCTTGCTTTTATTTTTGGTTGTATTATTATATATTTAGTGTGCTTTTTCTAGTTGTCAAAGTAAAGATTTAACAGTATCTTTAAAAACTGAAGCCCTCCATTTAAAGCAAAGCTTAAATAAGCTCTTTCTTAGCTCTCCCCCAATTTCCTTCAGTTTTCAGTAATTGTTGATATTATCTGGCCTTTAAAAGCTAGACTCCACATTTATACATACTTTCTCCTTTCAAAAAAACTTATATTGCATTTGCTAATAATATGGTCAGAAATTATTCTACTTTTTTTTTAATTTAATAGTGTTTATCTGTTAATCCCATAGTCCCAGTTATCCCTCCCTCTCCCTTCCCCTTTGGTAACCATAAGTTTGTTTTCTATGTCTGAGTCTGTTTCTGTTTTATAAATAATTTCACTTGCATTATTTTTTAGATTCCACATGTAAGTGATATTATATGAAATTTGTCTTTCTCTGTCTGACTTCACTTAGTATGATAAACTCTAGCTCCATCCATGTTGCTGCAAATGGCATTATTTCATTCTTTTTATAGTTGAGTAATATACATAATACTGCATCTTTATCCATTCATCTATTTGATGGTCACTTAGGTTGCTTCCATATTTTGGCGATTATAAATAGTGCCGCCTCGAACTTTGTTGTGCTTGTATCTTTTCAAATTAGAGCTTTTATCTTTTCTGGGTATATGCTCAGGAATGGGATCGCTGGATCATAGGGTAACTCTATTTTTAGTTTTTTAAGGAACATTAATGGGATCGCTGGATCATAGGGTAACTCTATTTTTAGTTTTTTAAGGAACATAGTGGTTTCACCAATTTACATTCCCACCAGTAGTGTAGGAAGGTTCCCTTTTCTCCACACCCTCTCCAGCATTTATTTGTAGATTTTTTGATGATGGCCATTCTGACCTGTGTGTGGTAATACCTCATTGTAGTTTTGGTTTGCATTTCTCTAATAATTAGTGATGTGGTGCATCTTTTCACGTACCTGTTGGTCATCTGTATGTCTTCTTTGGAGAAATGTCTATTTAGGTGTTCTGCCTATTTTTTGATTGGGTTGTTTGGTTTTTTTGTTGTTATTGAGTTGTATGAGCTGTTTGTATATTTTGGAGATTAAGCCCTTATTGGTCCCATCGTTTGCAAATATTTCCTCCCAGTCCTTAGGTTGTCTTTTCATTTTATTTATGGTTTCCTTTTTTGTGCAAAACCTTATAAGTTTGATTAGGTCCCATTTGTTTATTTTTGCTTTTATTTATATTGCTTTGGGGGACTGACCTAAAAAATGTTGCTAAGATTTATATCAGAGAATGTTTTGCCTATGTTCTCTTCTAGGAGTTTTATGGTTGTCATGTCTTAAGTCTTTAAGCCAATTTGAGTTATTTTTGTGAATGGTGTGAGGGAATGTTCTAACTTCATTGAATTACATGTGGTTATCCAGCATTCCTAACACTACTTGCTAAAGAGACCACTTTTTGTGTGTTTAATTTGTAATCCTTACAATGGGTCTCATCATAAAATGATACCCTTTTTTGGTTATTAATATTCAAGTTTTCTATGTTACTTGGAAACCACCCTCAAATAATTTTTAGAAGAATAAATACATCAAATGTTTTTTGAAATCTTACTTATCTGATGTTCTTTCTGTGACATTTGTAATGAAAATAGCTGGGTATAAAAATAGTCTGTGATACACATTTGTTCATTGCAGTATATATGTTGTCTTGCTAACAATTTTTATTTAAATTTGTAAAACATGTTTTGGTCATTTCTGAGTTTTGTTTCTTTACATATATATTTGCGTTCAGTACACTCTTTCTTTATCTTTATAATAGAATCATAGTATGCATGGAAGTGTACATTTTTTTAGAATATCATTTGGAGTTTTTCTGGTTTATCATTCTACTTTTACTTTGTTACATTTCTTTTACTTGCCTTGGTTTATTCTTCAGGAATATCAATTAACAATTTACTGTATATCCATTTCCTGAATTACACATATAAACTTTCCTCAAAGTTTTTTTTTTCAACTCTCTTGAATTTATTTGCATTTTTGGATGTTTTCAAATCTGTTTCTACCTCATTGATTTGATTTTCTTTAATGTCAAATTGGCTTCTTAGTTAAGGGTTTAACTATTTGATTACACTATTGTGATTTAGTAGATGCACTCTTATGTTTTTTTTTTCTTATTCATATTTCATTCTACTGCCATCTCATCTCACCCTTTTTCACTTTTGGACTGTTTTTTACTGATGATATTTTCTTGTGTTCTTATTTCATGAAGAATGTGTCTTTTTTATGCTCAAGACAGTGACAAACTTTTTTTCTGAAATTTGAAAAGTGAGGACCCTAAATTATGTCTTTATTTCAGATGTAGCCACTTGTGGTATTCACTTTCCCTTCTGCTATATTTTTAGTGGATATATTTTCAGATTTTTTTACTTAATAAGGTGGTTTTGGCTTATAATTTATGGTTATGTACTTATGTCCTCTTGAAAGTATTATTTTTGACAATTAAAAAGAAATCCTGGGGCTTCCCTGGTGGCGCAGTGGTTGAGAGTCTGCCTGCCGATGCAGGGGACGCGGGTTCGTGCCCCGGTCTGGGAAGATCCCACATGCCGCGGAGCGGCTGGCCCCTTGAGCCATGGCTGCTGGGCCTGCGCGTCCGGAGCCTGTGCTCTGCAACGTGATAGGCCACAACAGTGAGAGGCCCGCATACCGCAAAAAAAAAAAAAAAAAAAAAGAAATCCTTTTCTTATATGTGAAGCTACAGTTCAAGTTGATATGTTTACCATATCATGCTTTAGATATTTATTGACTTTCTCCAGAAACTTCCTTGTACTCCTCTACTTGGTTCTCTTCATAATTTTAAATAATGTGTAAACTAAAGTTCTCCAGAATGCATAATTAATAGTATGCTTTTGTCTTCAACTCTTTCTCCAGTGGTGTATTTGATAAACTATTCCTCCAACAATAGAATCAATGGTTTCCCTCAATTCATTTTTAGCACTTCCTCCCTATTCCTTTCTTTATGCATAAATATATCCTGTTATTTCTCACTCTAAAAAGCCATTAAAAGATGATATCCAAGAAGTACTGATGGCTCACAGAGGCCCCAGAACAAAATCCTAAGAGGCGGGTTGAAAGTTGTCCAGTTTTCTGATTGTTACATGCTCTGATTCTCTAACACAGAAAACAGATGGTGTAGGGAACTGCATAATTCTTGTAACATTTTTTTAGGTATATTCTATATTATATTTTTAAATGGATGTTTTAGGCAAAGAGTTGAAGCTTAAATATACTTGAAAAAAATCTGGCTCCATCTGTCTTTAATAAGTGTTGGTACACCCACAATTCAGGCATTCAATTGTCTGAGTCTAGTTTGGAGAGTACACCAATGTGTTTATGGTTATCTTACTGAAAATTTTGTATAGACAATATTTTCAGCTTTTAGCCATATTATTTTGAATTAGATGTATTACTTATTTAATCAGAGAAAAATACATTTGCCCCAGTCTTCTTATAATCTGTTAGAGTAATCATAAATTAGTTGAAACTTTTAGAGGGCAATTTGATGATATCTATTATGTTCTAAATGTTACATATTTGCTGTCCAAATAATTTAACCTAAGAAAATTTATAGAGATATGTTCAAAAAAGTGTGCAGTAATTATATGTTCATTAGTCTTTGTAGCATTACTTTAAATTGAAATAAACCTGGAAAAAGTTGAAATGTTTATCAGCTGAGGGTTGTTTAAATATTAAGCATACCTTGAATAGAATGAGGTGCATCTAATTGTATTGGTTTATAAATTCCTCAAAATTCTATTTTAAAGCAAGTTTTTGGAGGATATGAATAATATTTTCCATTTATATACATAAAGGCTATAAGATTATGCACATATTAATATTTTATAGTCTTTATAAAATATGTGTGTTTCTGTGTTAATTTGTTTAACTCAGATGTATAACTGGAGGATTGTGAAGAAGCAAGGAGAATGTTATACTCTTGTGTATATACATTATTTTGTTTTATTTTTTAAGCAGATTTATTTTCATAAATTATAAAATAGTTAAGGAAAAAAGCAAAAGGAGATTTTTTAAGTAATCCTATTTCAAAATATAGAACAAATATGATGTGCATGATTAGAGATTTGTAATCTATAGCATACTATAAAAAAGTTATAATTATATTTTGTTTGTGAATCCCACAGGACAACACTTAAGCACAGGATTTTTTACATATCAGATAGTGTGCTTTTGTAATATACATATTTATGAGGTAAACATGATTCTTTTTTTATAATCATTTAACTCTTACTTATTTTGAAAAATTATTTACAGCCAGAGAAATTCTGCTTGAAGCATATCATTTTACTTGTGTTTCAGTTACTCTTTTACTCTTAAAAACAATAATATATTAGCTTTTGAAACAACATATGGAAGAATGTCCTTTGCATAGTCTTAATAGGAAACAGCTATATTTCAGTTAATTATCAGACTATTCTAATTTTTATGCCTTTTCATGTACTGTTTTTAATAAAAAATAATGCTTTAGGGACATCCCTAGTAGCGCTGTGGTTAAGAATACACCTGCAAATGCAGGGGACATGGGTTCGATCCCTGTTCCAGGATGATCCCACATGCCATGGAGCAACTAAGCCCGTGAGCCACAACTACGGACCCTGCCCTCTAGAGCCCACAAGCCACAACTACTGAGCCCACATGCCATAACTACCAAAGCTCATGCGCCTAGAGCCCATGCTCAACAAGAGAAGCCACCACAATGAGAAGCCCGTGCACTGCAACGAAGAGTAGCCCCCGCTCGCAGCAACTAGCAAAAGCCCGTGTGCAGCAACGAAGACCCAGCACAGCCAAAAATAAATAAATAAAAATAATGCTTTAAAATATCATAATGATGAGTAGATAGATTTACCGTTTTGAAAATAACAAATCTGACTTTATTTTTTATATTTTCATTTAACATTGCCATATTGATTGAAAAGAATTGTGGCAGAATGTCCTGGCAGGTAGCAACCATCTGTGTTAGCATCAGCATGTCCAAACCAGAAGGCATATATGTTCATAAAGGTAAGATACTGAATTAAGAATGACTTTTACAGTCTTTTAAACAATAAGGAACTATGGATATACTTATGTAGCACAAAATTGATGAATATGCAGAGTTCATAGACTGGTTGAAAGTAGGGCATCTCTTATTAACCAGTGGACAATTTAATCTTTAAGAATTTGTTGAGAACTTACAGTATACTATTAAAAATATCTAATCTACGTTGACAAAAGGCTCATGAGCTTTGATAGCTGGCTAGGAACACACCTTTTGAACAAACATCCTGGGCTTTCCGTTAGCCTCTTCCTGCCTTTCATCCTCTGAACGTCATCCAAAGCCTGACTATTATTTCCTTTATATCCACCAACTGTCCCTCCATTGCTCCTGTGCGTTTCACTGACAGGACTCCTGAGGAGACGCATCACTGAGTGCCCGAGTGGTTTGATTGCAGGTTTTTTTCTCTGTAAAAAATCTCTCTAAAATTTAACTTTTGTTTTTTTTATGGAGATAATGGAAACATAACTGGCACAGTGGTTTTTTATTAATTAATTAATTTATTTTTTCTGTGTTGGGTCTTCGTTTCTGTGCGAGGGCTTTCTCTAGTTGTGGCAAGCGGGGGCCACTCTTCATCGCGGTGCACGGGCCTCTCACTATCACGGCGTCTCTTGTTGCGGAGCACAGGCTCCAGATGTGCAGGCTCAGTAGTGTGGCTCACGGGCCTAGTTGCTCTGCAGCATGTGGGATCCTCCCAGACCAGGGCTCGAACCCATGTCCCCTGCATTAGCAGGCAGATTCTCAACCACTGAGCCACCATGGAAGCCTGGCACAGTGGTTTTTATGGCAAATGTTATTACAAATATGGTGATGTGCAAAATTCATTAAGTGGTTCTCATTTAAACTTCAAATTCTAATAGGTGCTGGAGTTTCACAAAGCAAAGCAGAGACCCTATTGGAGTCCTGGGTTCTGTTCAAGGTCATGCATCTGATTTGCTGGGCAATCTTTGGCAAAGTCACTTATGTCACCTTAACCTAATCTAGTGGGTTTTCCCCCATCTGTGAAAAATTAGGTTAATAACACATGTTTATTTGTAAAGTGCTTTGGTATGCTCAGAATAAAAATGTCACAAGTACAAATATTGTTAGTATTGTATTTATTAATTGCTGAGGATAGCTTCAGTGCACCTTTGCTATTTAAAAATCCTGCTTGCAGCTGTGAAAACATTATGCTTAACACAAGTAATTTTCAGTGATGTTTGTTGTAGAACTCACAGGGAATGCAGCTGCTGGAGTGGCCATTTATTAAGAGAAGAGTGCTAAAGAAAAGAAAAACTGTAGATATTTAAAAGTTAGTGGTGAAAAAAAAATATATATATAAGTTAAATATCAGATTATTCTAATTTTATGACTTTGTACTATTTTCAATAAAAATAATGCTTTAAAATATAATAATGAATAGATAGATTTATGGTTTTAAAGCTTAAGTAGATCAACAAACCTAATTGTATTTTTTATATTTTCACTTAACATTGCCATATTAACTTGGAGAAGGATGATGGGAAAATGTCCCAGCAGGTAACATCAAAATGTCCAAACCAGATGGCATATATGTTCATGAAAATTGATACCGAATTAAAACTTTTCCAGTCTTTTAAACAAAAAACCTTATATTTGTGTATATATAATATACATATACATACACACACACACACACACACACATATATATATATATATATATATATATATAATCTATCACCAAAGAAGGAAAAGACTGTGGGGCTTTTTGTTTTGTTTTGTTACTGTCAGTCTCTTGCCTTTACCATCTTCCCCTAGGCCCATCAATTCCTTTCTCTTCCACAGAATTTGCTTTTATGTACAGTGTATTACTGCATTTTTGTTTCTCAGTAAAGATAGACATATTAAAATATAATAAAATAGAAAGGGGAAAAAATTAGACAACAAGTATGAAAGATACAGATCTTTGTAAAAATTACATCATCTCCTCTTTGATCCCTTCAAGCCCAATGGCATTTGTTCAGTTTGGCAGCAGAGGGATTAAAAGTATTTGTTTTTCTTCACCTACATATTTTTTCTTTTACTGATCTCTGTCCATGTGTTATATTATTTACTACACCCCAAATTACCTATAGTCACAAACGTTTATTGTCAATCTTTAAAAGGTGGTGTGTGTAGATTCTTTGAGCTTCATACCATCAGCAGTTGTGTTGCTGCTTATGGAGAGGCGTGGGTTGACAGAAGATAAGACCCTGATGTGAGGGGGAGAAAAAGGCACTAAAGCCCTTCCTTAGCTACCTGCTTCTTGGTCTTCACCATCTAGCTGAATTAGAACTCCTCTATACAATTTCTTTTAGTGGAAACAAAATAAGGTTTTATATTCAGGGAGGATATAATTAGTAAAACAGTCCTTATTTACAGAAGGAGAAACAGAGAAAAAGAAAAAGAGAGCCCTAAGAGGGGTGGATTTACAATGTCCAGCTTGTTTTCCACTTTTCTCTTGCTGCTGCTTTCAATTGCCTCTTTCATCTCTCATTTTTCCTCACTCTAGTTTTTCATTTTCCCTTTTATTCTTCTTCTCTGCTCTCTTCACTCTCTAGATTGTGCAGTTTTACTTGTGGCCATTTAACTGATAGGAAAAAGTCATCTAAAGAATGTGTCAGCTAGTAAGCTGAAATGGAACCATGAGAAAATAAAGTGACTGTACAGATTATTCAGGTAAATTAAAAACAAGTCAATCTGAAAGGGAAGTGACACACACAGATGTTTTACATTAACCAAATTAAATACTGTTCACAACATGTTTTGCTTAGGTTTTATGGGCCTTATATAACAGACACCCTTGTGAATACGATATTATCAGGCTGTTTATTTTTAACCTCATTTGGAGAGGGTTGTGTTAATAATACACTTTTATTAGTGTCACTCTCTTCTCTTATTTCATTTATTCCTTTTCATTCACATATTCCTCTCACCTCCCTACCCATCTCTACTCTGCTACAATCTTTCTATACTATCTTTTTTTGTTGTTGTTTGCTTCTACATGTTCTTATAACAATGTACTACTGTATAATGTTATAAAACTTATTGCATGTGCTTGGTTCACTGAGCACTATGATTTTAAGATCCATTTTTGGACATAGGTGATATTTTACTGTAATGCTCCTAAGAGAGGCATCCTTTAAAGTGGAATGAGTTTTACTTTGGGGGGTAGTTAAGCTACTTTGGGATCAGTTTGAGACTTTAAAATTTTGTTAGGGTAGGCTAGCCTAGACTTTACCTTAACTAGTTAAGACTTACTACAAGCTGAGGCCCTTCTAGGCTGTCTACTGAATATCATAGGTGTTCAGTTAATTCTTTCTGATCTGGCTGGTTGGATTTTGAATATCTTCTACTCTGTTTGAATCTGAAGAACTTTTTTTTTTAACATCTTTATTGGGGTATAATTGCTTTACATTGTTGTGGTAGTTTCTACTGTATAACAAAGTGAATCAGCTATACGTATACATATATCCTCATATCCCCTCCCTCCCACCCTCTCTATCCCACCCCTCTAAGTGGTCTCAAAGCACTGAGCTGAAAAAAAAAAAAAAAAAGCACCGAGCTGATCTCCCTGTGCTATGCGGCTGCTTCCCACTAGCTATCTATTTTACATCTGGTGGTGTATATATGTCCATGCCACTCTCTACTTCTTCCCAGCTTGCCCTTCCCCCTCCCCATGTCCTCAAGTCCATTCTCTACATCTGCGTTTTTACTCCTGTCCTGCCCCTATGTTCATCAGAACTTTTTTTTTAAGAGTCCATATATATGTGTTACCATACAGTATTTGTTTTTGTCTTTCTGACTTACTTCACTCTGTATAACAGACAATATAGGTCCATTCACCTCACTACAAATAACTCAATTTCATTTCTTTTTATGGTTGAGTAATATTCCATTGTATATATGGGCCACATCTTCTTTATACATTCATCTGTTGATGGACACTTAGGTTGCTTCCATGTCCTGGCTTATGTAAATAGTGCTGCAATGAGCACTGTGGTACATGACTCTTTTTGAATTATGGTTTTCTCAAGGTGTATGCCCAGTAGTGGGACTGCTGGGTAATATGGTAGTTCTATTTTTCCTTTTTTAAGGAACCTCCATACTGTTCTCCATAGTGGCTATATCAGATTACATTCCCACCAATAGTGCAAGAGTGTTTCCTTTTCTCCACACCCTCTCCAGCATTAATTGTAGGTATTTTGAAGATGGCCATTCTGACTGGTGCGAGGTGATACCTCATTGTAGTTTTGATTTGCCTTTCTCTAATGATTAGTGATGTTGAGTATCCTTTCATGTGTTTGTTGGCAATCTGTATATCGTCTTTGGAGAAATGTCTGTTTAGGTCTTCTGCCCATTTTGGGGTTGTTTGATTTTTTTATATTGAGCTGCATGAGCTGCTTGTATATTTTGGAGATTAACCCTTTGTCAGTTGCTTCGTTTGCAAATATTTTTTCCCATTCTGAGGGATGTCTTTTCGTCTTGTTTATGTTTCCTTTGCTGTGCAAAAGCTTTTAAGTCTCATTAGGTCCCATTTGCTTATTTTTGTTTTTATTTCCATTTCTCTAGGAGGTGGGTCAAAAAGGATCTTGCTGTGATTTATGTCATAGAGTGTCCTGCCTATGTTTTCCTCTAAGAGTTTTATAGTGTCTGGCCTTACATTTAGTTCTTTAATCCATTTTGAGTTTACTTTTGTGTATGGTGTTAGGGAGTGTTCTAATTTCATTCTTTTATATGTAGCTGTCCAGTTTTCCCAGTACCAATTATTGAAGAGGCTGTCTTTTCTCCATTGTATAGTCTTGCTTCCTTTATCAAAGATAAGGTGACCATATGTGCATGGGTTTATCTCTGGGCTTTCTATCCTGTTCCACTGATATATATTTCTGTTTTTGTGCCAGTACCATACTATCTTGATTAGTGCAGCTTTGTAGTATAGTCTGAAGTCAGGGAGCCTGATTCCTCCAGCTCCATTTTTCTTTCTCAAGATTGCTTTGGCTATTTGGGGTCTTTTGTCTTTCCATATAAATTGTGAAATTCTTTGTTCTAGTTCTATGAAAAATGCCATTCATAGTTTGATAGGGATTGCATTGAATCTGTGGATTGCTTTGGGTAGTATAGTCATTTTCACAGTATTGAATCTTCCAATCCAAGAACATGGTATATCTCTCTATCTGTATCACATTTAATTTCTTTCATCAGTCTTATAGTTTTCTGCATACAGGTCTTTTGTCTCCTTAGGTAGATTTATTCCTAGATATTTTATTCTTTTTGTTGCATTAGTAAATGAGAGTGTTTCCTTAATTTCTCTTTCAGATTTTTCATCATTAGTTTATAGGAATGCAAGTGATTTCTGTGCATTAATTTTGTATCCTGCTACTTTACCAAATTCATTGATTAGCTCTAGTAGTTTTATGGTAGCACCTTTAGGATTCTCTATGTATAGTATCATGTCGTCAGCAAACAGTGACAGTTTTACTTCTTCTTTTCTGAGTTGGATTCCTTTTATTTCTTTTTCTTCTCTGATTGCTGTGGCTAAAACTTCCAAAACTATGTTTAATGATAGTGGTGAGAGTGGGCAACCTTGTCTTGTTCCTGATCTTAGTGGAAATGGTTTCATTTTTTCACCATTGAGAACGATGTTGACTGTGGGTTTGTCATATATGGCCTTTATTATGTTGGGGCAAGTTCCCTCTTTGCCTACTTTCTGGAAAGTTTTTAACGTAAATTGGTATTGAATTTTGTCGAAAGCTTTTTCTGCATCTATTGAGATGATCATTTGGTTTTTCTCCTTCAGTTTGTTAATATGGTATATCACATTGATTTGTATATATTGAAGAATCTTTGCATTCCTGGGATAAGCCCCACTTGATCATGGTGTATGATCCTTTTAATGTGCTGCTGGATTCTGTTTGCTAGTATTTTGTTGAGAATTTTTGCATCTATGTTCATCAGTGATATTGGCCTGTAGTTGTTTTTTTTGTGTGTGTTTGTGACATCTTTGTCTGGTTTTGGTATCAGGGTGATGGTGGCCTCATAGAATGAGTTTGGGAGTGTTCTTCCCTCTGCTATTGAAGAACTTTTCAATGTAAATTTTCCTGGTTGTTTTTCCCCTGAATTTCTTCTTTAACATGTCTTATGGATCATATACTTATATCCCTAAGTATTTACTCAAAGAATCAATATTACTCCTACTTAGAAACATGGGGCTCTTTTTTGGGGGAGGGGTAACTTTCTCCTCTCCAATAATCTCCTTCACAAATTCCAGGTGCTAAACTCCCTAAATGCTTCTCTCTGTCTCTTTGGCAGTGCTTGTTATCCAATATCTGAACAGTTGTTTAGTATGTTTTTCTCAGTTATCTATTATGAGTGGTTAATTTCAGTGCCATTTCTTCCATTCTGGCCAAAAGCAGAAGTAAGAAAGTTTGGAATCTACATCTTTTCTGCTTAGATAGTATCACTTGATTATCAAAGCTTGAACTTTTCAACACAAAAGAAAAAAACTACAAATTATAAATGTAAAATGCTTTGTTGGATGCTGAAAAATGCAAACTAGCATAAAATATAGGTAGATTAACTCATCTCATCTAGTATTAGCCAAATAAATTTGTATCAGTTCATATCCCTAGTGATATGGTTTCCTCGGAAGAAACCAAAACACTAGATTACCAGTAGATTAGATAATCAAAAACTAGTCTTTATGAAAGAAATAGCTGAAATGATGCTATAATCCCAGAAAGGGTGAACATTGACAAATAGGTTATGTATTGTATTAATTAATAAGATATACATAAGGTATTTATTACCAGATTACATAAAGCCAAAAATTAAAATTGGTTCTTTTTTCTAGAAACTCAGTCCAATATGGTGGGATGGGGCTTGTGAAGAAGAACGTACCTTTTAAAAAAAATCTGTGTATATAAAATAAAATATAAATAAATCAATTACAAAAATAAAATGCAATTATACTTGTGAGTGTTATTTATACAATTATAATAAAGCTTCATAGAATAGTGGTATTGATTTTGGTCTTGAATTCCAGAAGGGATTTTTGCACATCTGGAAGAGAAGGAAGGAAATTGGTGCTGGAAGAGAAAAAAAAGGGAGAATAAGAAATTTTTCATGAACCAAAGCATAATGGTGAAGAATAAACAATTGAGAACATCACTGTCGTTAAGTCAGAGTTCTGTTGTAGGGTGTCACAAAAGGGAAAGATAAAAAAAAATGAAATATGTAGAGTATATTGTTATTAAGACAGTGAAATTTATCTTGAAATTTAAATTCAAGTTTTAAGTTTTTTTCCAATATGTACAGGGCAAACAAATTCAAGAAAATATATTTTCTAAAGCCTCACTATCTTCGTCTATACAAATCCCTACCTAAAACTTTGAAAGGTTATTTTTTTCTCATCAAATGCAATAGTGTTGGTGGAAAATATTGGATTTTGAACATGTTTGAAAAAATAAATATCCTAGTGAATTTTTTGATATGGAATAATCTAGCAGTTTGAAAATTATAGATTTTGGTAAAGAAAGGCAGCAGTAATATAATGCGATAGCTCTTGAAAGAGTTCCCTTATTAGACAATAAGGTATGACTGTTTATTTATTTTTATTTATTTATTTTGACCATGCCACATGGTATGTGGGATCTTAGTTTCCCAACCAGGGATTGAACCCGCGCCCCCTGCAATGGTAGCTTGGAGTCTTAACCACTGGACTGCCAGGGAAGTCCCAGACATGACTGTTTATTTTAAAAGAACAAAAATGGATAGGAAGCATTTTTCAGGCTTTAGATACTGAGCTTAGGAGAGATAATGGAATAACTGGTTGTTTTATTGTGACTTTAAGAGGATTCAAGGAAGTTTGATGGATCAGTAGAATATAGAATATATTTTACTGTAAATATACTGAAATTCCTTATAATTTCCCATTCTGTCACGTATGAGTCAAATCCTCAAATTTAAACGTAATAAGGAAGATTAACTAAAATTATGATCTGTTTTCTTATTCCTTGTTTTCCTGAATCTTAGAAAAAGTTAGTTCTTGTAAGCAGTACTTTTGAATATATTAAGCACAACTGATTTGATCATTCTTATTTTTTTTTAAAGAATAAGGAATGGAAAAAATAAAAGCTGCAGCATCTGGAGAGTGTTAAATGAGACAAACAGAGCTTGTTATCAAAGAGCTTAGACTTCAAAATTTTTACAATATAAACAAGTACAGACCACATATATCAACCACTATAAAAAGTCAGTTTCCTACAAATTAATTCTGTGTTGTGTTTTTTTTTCAGACTATATACTCCTTTAATTTTTATCCCCTGTTTTCTTTGACTAATCATTTTTAACTCTATAGAATTCAATCTCATTTAAATTTAAATGTCATGTCATGGGGGGTTGTGGACATCAGACTAATTCTGGACAAGAAGAATCATGCTCTGTTCTTATTTACATGGGTTTTTTCTTCTTTAAAATTATTCTCAATTCTATCATTGCTACCTTATGTATTTTGATCTGTTCTTCCTATCCTCAAGTCATTTTTCCCAAACAATACATATCCAAGCTTGCAGAAACATGAGTATACTAATAAGAAGTTTCAGCCTGTTTCTGGGTGCTTAAATTTCTCTTCTAAATATGGCCTAACACCTGCAGAATGATCTGTGTACACCTATAAATCAAAGAGAGAAATGGACAAATAATATAAAAAGGATATTTACAGGAGATATCATCCAATAAGTGACGATGCTCAGAAAGAAACAGATGTCAAAATCATTAGCAATCACAGAAATGCAAATTACATGGATAAGATATCATTACATGCCTATAAGAATGACAAAAATTACAGAGTTAGATGATAAAAGTATAATTTGGGGGGGAGAATGAATCCCTAGCATTGCTAGGGGATGGTTGTTGAGGAAGTCTTTCCAGAGAGCAATTTGGTTCTACTTAGAGGAACTGAGGATAAAACTACTTATAACCCAGAAATAACATTCCTGGGGATATTTTCCAGATAAATCTTCACAGTGATTCATGAGGGAATATGTTTAAGAGTCTCATCAGTGTTATTTGTGGTGGGAAGAAGATGGAGGTAATCTTGAGTCCACGCCAAACCCAACATAGTGAGTAGGCAAAGTCTGAAGGACACTCAACAATGTAACAATCACAGTTTCTGGCATCTAATCAAAAGTATGAGGCATGTGAGAGAGGAAGAGAAAAAGAGAGAATAAATAAATATGACCCATAATAAGGAGGACAACCAGTCAATAGAAACAAACTTGAAAGTGAGAAACATTTCAAAACGCTGATTTTAAATATGTTGAAAGAATTAAAGAAAATATGAATGTAATAAGTAGGAAAAAAAAGAAAATGTTAAGAAAAACTGGAGATTAAAAATAGATCTAAATTTTTATTGAAGTGTGATTGATTTACAATATTGTATGAGTTTCAAGCGTACAGCATAGTGATCCCTGTACTATACAGTAAATCGTGTTTTATCCATTGTGTATACAGTGGTGACCATCTGTTAATCCCATACTCCTAATTTATGCCTCCAGCTCCCTTAGCTTTGGTAATCATAAGTCTATTTTCCATGTCTGTGAGTCTTTCTGTTTTGTAAATTAGTTCAGTTGTACTATTTTTTTAGATTCCACATATAAGTGATATCATATGATATTTGTCTTTCTCTGACTTATTTCACTCAGTATGATAATATCTAGGTCCATCCATGTTGCTGCAAATGGCATTATTTCATTCTTTTTTATGGCTGAGTAATATTACACACATATATTCCACATTTTCTTTATCCACTCATCTGTTGATGGGCATTTATGTTACTTCCATGTCTTGGCTATTGTAAATAGTGCTGCCATGAACATTGGGATGCATGTAACTTTTAAAATTAGAGATTGTTTCCTTTCCAGATATTTGCTGGATCATATGGTAATTCTAATTTTTTTGTTGTTGCTGTTATTCTTTTTAGGGAACTTTGATACTGTTCTCTGTAGTGGCTGAACCAATATACACTCTCACCAACAGTGTAGGGGGGGTTTCCTTTTTTCCACACCCTCTCCAGCATTTCTTATCTGTAGACTTCTTTTTTTCTTTTTTTTGCAGTATGCGGGCCTCTCACTATTGTGGCCTCTCCCATTGCAGAGCAAAGGCTCTAGATGTGCAGGCTGAGTGTCCATGGCTCACGCTCCCAGCCGCTCCACGGCATGTGGGATATTCCCGGACTGGGGCACAAACCCGTGTCCCCTGCATCGGCAGGTGGACTCTCAACCACTGTGCCACTAGGGAAGCCCTGTAGACTTCTTGATGATGTCCATTCTGCCCGGTGTGAGGTGATACCTCATTGTAGTTTTGATTTGCAGTTCTCTAATAATTAGCAATATGGAGCATCTTTTCATGTGCCTGTGGACCATCTGTATGTCTTCTTTGGAGAAATGTCTATTTAGGTGTTCTGCCCATTTTTTGATTGGGTTGTTTGTTTTTGAGTTTTATGACCTGCTTGTATATTTTGGAAATTAAGCCCTTGATGGTTGCATTGTTTGCAAATATTTGCTCCCAGTCTTTAGGTTGTCTTTTTGTTTTGTTTATACTTTCCTTTGCTGTGCAAAACCTTATTAGTTTGATTAGGTCCCATTTGTTTATTTTTGCTTTTATTTCTTTTGCCTTGGGAGACTGACCTAAGAAATATTGCTAAGATTTATGTCAGAGAATGTTTTGCCTATGTTCTCTTCTAGGAGTTTTATGGTATCTTGTCTTATGTTTAAGTCTTTAAGCTATTTTGAGTTTATTTTTGTGAATGGTGTGAGGGAATGTTCTAACTTCACTGATTTACATGCTGCTGTCCTGCTCTCCCAGTACCAGTTGCTGAAGAAACTGTCTTTTCTCTAATGTATATTCTTGGCTCCTTCATTTAAGATTAATTGACCAGGGGACTTCCCTGGTGGCACAGTGGTTAAGAATGTGCCTGCCAATGAAGGGTACCTGGGTTCGATCCCTGTTCCAGGAAGATCCCACATGCAACAGAGCAACTAAGCCTGTGTGCCACAACTACTGAGCCTGGCTCTAGAGCCTGCTAGCCACAACTACTGAGCCCATGAACCACAACTACTGAAGCCCGTGCACCCTAGAGCCCACGTGCCACAACCACTGAGCCCACACACCGCAACTATTGAAGCCCATGCACGTGCCTCAACTACTGAGCCCATGTGCCTAGAGCCTGTGCTCCACAACAAGAGAGGCCACCACAATGGGAAGCCAACTCACTGCAATGAAGAGTAGCCCCCACTTGCCACAACTAAAGAAAGCCCGTGTGCAGTGATGAAGACCTAACACAGCCAAAAATAAATAAAATTAAAAAATTTTTTTAATTAAATAAAAAGATTAATTGACCAGAGGTGTGTGGATTTATTTCTAGGCTCTATTCTGTTCAAGTGATCTTGAACATATTTGTTTTTGTGCCAACACCATGCTGTTTTTATTACTGTAGTTTTGCCGTAATGTCTGAAGTCTAGGAGGGTTATATCTCCAGCTTTGTTATTTTTCCTCAGGATTTCTTTGGCAATTCTGGGTCTTTTGTGGTTCCATATAAATTTTAAGATTATTTGTTCTAGTTCTATGAAACATGTTAGGGGTAATTTGATAGGGATCATGTTCAATCTGTAGATTGCTTTGGTATGTATAGCCATTTTAACTATATTAATTCTTCCAATTCAGGAGCATGCGGTATCATTCCACTTCCTTGAATCATCTTCTATTTCCTTGATCAATATTTTATAATTCTCAGAGTTGTCTTTCACCTCCTTCTTTAGGTTTATTCCCAGGTTTGTTTTTTTTTTTTTTTTTTTTGATGCAACGTTAAACAGGATTTTTTTGTTTTGTTTTACTTTCTCTTTCTGATATTTTATTCATGTAAAGAAATGCAACAGATTTCTGTATATTAATCTTGTATCCTGCTACCTTGCTGAATTTATCAGTTCTGATAGTTTTTGTGTGGAGTCTTCAGGGTTTTCTATATAGAATATCTTGTCATCTGCATATAATGACAATTTTATTTCTTCCCTTCTGATTTGGATAACTTTTATTTCTCTTTCTTGTCTTCTTGCTGTGCCTAAGACTTCCAAATCTATGTCAAATAGAATTAGAATAGCAGGAGTGGGCATCCTTGTCTTGTTCCAGATTTTAGCAGGAAGGCTTTCAGCTTTTTACCATTTAGTATTGTTTTGGTTGTGGGTTTGTCATAAATGGCTTTTTTTTTTTTTTTGCTGTACGCGGGCCTCTCACTGTTGTGGCCTCTCCCGTTGCAGAGCACAGGCTCCAGATGCGCAGGCTCAGCGGCCATGGCTCACGGGCCCAGCCGCTCCGCAGCATGTGGGATCTTCCCGGACTGGGGCACAAACCCGTGTCCCCTGCATCGGCAGGCAGACTCTCAACCACTGCGCCACCAGGGAAGCCCATAAATGGCTTTTATTATGTTGAGATATGTTCAATCTATATACACTTTGGCAAGAGTTTTATCATGAATGAATGTTGAATTTTATCAAATGCTTTTTCTGCATCTACTGTGATGATCATGTGGTTTTTGTCTTTTCTTTTGATGCTGTGGTATATCACATTGTTTGATTTGTATATGTTGAAACATCTTTGTGACCCTGGAATGAATCCAACTTGATCATGGTGTATGATCTTTTTTATGTGTTATTGGATTTGGTTTGCTAATATTTTTTGAGGATATTTTCATATATATTCATCAAGAATAACAGCATGTAATTTCCTTTTCTGGTAGAGTCTTTGGTTTTTGTATCAGGGAGATGGGGCTTCACAGAATGACTTTGAAATATTCCCTCCTCTTAGGTATAAATTCTTCTTTGCACATTTGACAGAATTCCCCAGTGAAGCAATCTGGTCCTAGACTTTTGTTTGCAAGGAGATTTTTTTTTTTTTTTTTTTACGAATTTTATTTCACTTCTAGTTATCAGTATGTTCAAATTATCTGTTTCTTCTTGATTCAGTTTTGGCAGACTGTATGGTTCTAGGAACTTGTTCATTTCTTCTAGGTTGTCCATTTTGTTAACATATAACTGTTCATAATATTTTCTTAAGGTATTATTTATTTCTGTGTTATCAGTTGTTATTTCTCCTCTTTCATTGCTTATTTTGTTTATTTGGGTCCTCTATCTTTACTTCTTGGTGAGCCTAGCCAGATGTTTGTCAATTTTGTTTATCTTTTCAAAAATCCAGCTCTTGTATTTATTGATTTTATTTTCTTTTTTTAATCCCTATTTTATTTATTTTCTCACTGATATTTATTATTTCCTTGCTTCTGCTGACTTTAGGTTTTGTTTGTTCTTTTTTTCTAGTTTTTTTATGTGGTAGTTTAGGTTGTTTAGTTAGGATTTTTCTTATATTTTGAGAAAGGCCTGTATTGCTATGAACTTCTCTCTAAGGACTGCTTTTGCTGCATCCCATGGATTTTGTATGGTTGTGTTTTCATTGTCATTTGCCTCAAGGTTATCTTAAATTTCCTCTTAGATTTCATTATTGACTCACTGTTTTTCAGTAGCATGTTGTGTAGTCTCCATATGATCTTTTTCTCGTTTCTCTTTCTGTGCTTAATTTCTAGTTTCATGCGTTGTGTTCAGAAAAGATGCTTAAAATAATTTCTATCCTCTTAAATTTGTTGAGGCTTGTTTTGTGTCTTATATACAGTATATCTTAGAGAATGTTTCATGTGCACTTGAAAAAAACATGTATTCATTTTTTTTTTTTTTTTGGATGTAGGGTCCTGTAGATATCAGTTAAGTCTATTGTATCATTCAGGATCTCTGCTGCCTTATTCATTTTCTGTCTGGAACATCTGTCCACTGATGTCAGTCAGGTGTTAAAGTCTCCTAGTATTACTGTATTCCCCTTAATTTCTCCCTTTATGTTTATCATATTTGTTTTATGTATTTAGGTGCTACTAAATTGGGTGCATATATGTTAATGGGTGTGATATTCTCGTATTAATCCTTTTATCATGATATAGTGTCCTCCTTTGTCTTCCCATAGATCTCATCTTTTGCCATCATTTTTTCATTTGTTTTTCTGTCTGATGTTCTGATTGGGTGATTTTTGTTATTCTGACTTCCAGGTCACTTATTCATTCTTCTGCATTATTTAGTTTGCTATTTATTGCCCTTAGCTCAGTTTTCATCTTGGCAGTTGAGTTGTCTAATTTTGACTGGCTCCTGTTTATTATTTCTAGTTCCTTGTGTCAATGATCCACATTTCTATATTCTTTCTTAATTCCTTCAGCATATTTATTACCTCCTTTTTGAACTCAGGGTCTCGTATACTGGAGAGGTCCATATTATTGTTCTTTCAGGAGATTTCTCTTGTTCCTTTAATTGGGAATAGTTCTATTTTTCACTTTTTCTTATTTCTCTTACTGTATGAATTTAGGAGAAACAGTTATCTACCATGGTCTTAAAGGGCTGTTTTTATGTGGGAATGACCCTGTGTAGCAAGGACACAGACATCATGTCACTATAAAATACAGTTATATGTCTATACCTTAGCAATAAACAATTGAAAATTAATTTTTAAGAAGTACCATTTACAAAAGCATCAACAGTATGAATTGTAAGAACCAATTTAAATATGAGCAAGATATATATTCTGAAAACAAAATATTCATGAGTTTGAAGAATCAGTATTGTTTACATGTTGATTGTTTCCAGATTTACTTGTAGATTCAATATAATTCCAATCGCATTCTCAGAAGTTTTCCCCAGAAATAGAGACGACTCTAAAATACACATGGAAATCCAAAGAACTTATAGTAACCAAAATTTTTTTGAAAATGATGAAAAAATTTGGAGGATTTACTTTTTTCAGTGTCACTATAAAATCACTGGAATCAAGATAATGTGAAAAAAGATGTTAAGGTAGACATATATATCAATGAAAGAGAATAGAGATCCTTTAAAAAGACCTGTACAAGGTTAATTAATTTTCAATGAAATTCAAGATTAAATTAAAAGGAAAAGATTGCTTTTTTTCAACAAATGGTACTAGTCCAACCAAATCTACACTTGAAAGCTGGAAGTAAACACTTCAACCTTTACTTCTCAGCATAAACAAAAATTACTGCAAAGATAAAAGCCCCAAATATAAAATATATAGATGAAAGCAAAAGAAAGATCTTTGTGAGCTTGGTATAGGCAAATATTTCTTTGACAAGCCATAAAAGAATGCTAACTATAGAATAAACAGTAAATTGAACTTGAAAAAATGAAAACAAATATCCAGAGTACAAAGGACTACAATCCAGAATGTATAAAGACAAAGATTTGCAATCTTGAAGATATTAAAAAAAAACTTTTATAATTAGCTAATATGATACAAATGTATTAAAATGGGCAATAGATATGAATGGACACTTTACGAATGACATATCAATGTACATACCCTATAATCACATGAAAACATACTTAAAATTCTAGTTATCAACAAAATGGAAATCAGAACCACAAAAGATCCACTTAAGACCCTCTAATGGCTACAAGTAAAAGGATGAACACCACAAGGTGTCGGTGAGGACTGGGAGCAACTGGAACACTCATCTATTGCTGGTAGTAGGAGAAAATGTTGCACACACTTTTGAAAACCATTTATCACTTAAAAAAAAAAATAAGTTAAACACATACATTATATAACCTAACAATTTTACTCCTAGGTAGCTACCCAAAAGAAACGAAAACATGGATCTACAAGAAGAAGTGTACACAAGTCATATTCACAATAATTTTATTCATAATAAAACTGGAAAAAATGTTCAACAAAAACTGAATAAATTGCTTTATAGCCATACAATGGAATATTATTCAGCACATTTTTAGAAACAAATGGTTGATACCTATAAAAATACCCATTGAAAGTACATCCATAATATGTACAATATACATGAAAATATAGACATATAAATACAAAATATATTTTTAAAATGCTATGGCAAAAAGCATAACAAAACAAACCAAACAACAAAACCACATACATATTTATATGAAATTCTAGATGAGGTACAAGTAACGTACGTTGCCAGAAAATAGTTGGGCAGTTCACTGTTAGTTGGGCCAGAGATACGGAGAAGTGAGGAAGTAATTGACATCAAAGTTACATGAGGCAATGGTTTGTGGTGATAGAAATATTCTATATCTTGACTGTTGTGGTGGTAATTACATGGAGATATACATTTGTTAAAATCATCACATTGTTCAGTTAAAATATATGAATTTTTTTAGTGCAAATTATACCTCAATCAAATTGAATTTGATTCTAATGGGATCTGACTGGGATGTTCATGTTGCTGCAGATTGCCAGAGAAAAGAAAATTCTCTCATTATTTGTTGAAAATGTATATACAGACATTAGGCTTAGCTTCTTATATTTTAAATTACTTTTGTATTATAAAATTTTTTTCAAAAATGAGGAATAGTTCTACCTTATAAATGTAAGAAAACAAGGCAATGAATTTAATTTACACATTTTAATCACTTATACATAAAATTAGAAAAATAAATATCATTTAATTGAAAACATTTCTTGAAAATGAATGACAGAAATAAATATTTGAAATTATATAATATCGCTTAGGAGGGCTTTGTCATTTATACAGATGAAAGTGATTAATTTCCTATTATGCACTGAAAGCCTCTTTAAAATAAGACTTCTTATAATTGGAATAACATTATAATTAATTGACAGGCTTTAGGTCATCCCCGTCAAAATGAAACCATCCTGATAGCAATCTGGGATGCCTGAACCAGTGCTCTATATGGAGAGATTCCTGTATGGTTAAAATATGCTAAGGTAAAAATTTTAAAGCTCATAGTTAGAAGTTAACACGTTAAATTTTATCATATTGATAGGAAAGTTTCAAAAAATAGAAGGGAATATCTTAACCCCTCTAAAGAATGCCATATTATTTTAAATAAATGAAATAATCATAATTCTGTTACTGAAGTTGCAACAATGATATTTGGTGAAGTTGTATGAAAAATGATTTTGTAGCACATTATCAAGATTTATTTTATCTTTATTTAACAATATAATCAAAAGATAAAAGGAGGAAAAGATTTCAATATCATAAAGTTAGATTTTTAATTTTATTGAATTTTGCCTTGCATATGTTATTCCAACCTATATAACCTTTGTCGAATGACCATAAGTGGCATGCACCACAGATGGAAGAACTTGGCTATCTACAGCTATGTATATCTGGTGTGTCGGTTTGTTCTTGCCAGAATCCACGGTTTTGCAGGGGTGGTAGTAGGCAGGCAGTAACACACAGATGTTTTACTTAAAACAGAAAGTATAATCCAAAGGCTGTGAATAAATGCACTTCAACACTAGGGATAAGAATACAAGTAAGAGGGATTGAAAACAATTTACTCTTTGTATGGTATAAACTCAAAATAGCTAAAGGAATATTTAAATAATTTTTAGTCAGATTAGGTGATTCACAAACTAGGCAATTTATTCTATTTTGGAGAAGAGAATTATGAGGAAGTTTGTTTTGGGTTGTTTCTAACAAGATTTACATTTAAATTTGCATGATGAGTGGCCAAGTGCAACCCCAAAGTTTCCTGTTACAGATTACTTAGAATAATTATTCCACAAATATATGTAACGTTAGCAAAACTTTATCACAATGCAAAATTGGGCTTATTATTTGTTTACAGATAGAAAATAATAAGAAACTTGAGCCTCATATTAACAAATGTAGTCAATGATATTCTTATTTATAAGGTAATAGAACTTTGAGTTAGAAAACAATACACCCTTGATAACCTACATAGTCTGCATGTTTGTAGTTCTCTTCATTTTGTCTAGAATGTCTTTATATGTCATTTTCTTGTTCACTAATCTAATTAGAAATTGGGTTGTTGTGCACACTGACACAAAATCACTCCAAATACATAATCTATACTCGGGCCAAGAGTGACAGTGGAACATATGCTGGAGTGATCAACATGAAGGCAGGGGCAAGCAGCTCCCATACTACCATTCAGGGGTTCCCAGCAAGACACTGAATGAGAGGGCAGTCTTTACAAAAAAAAAACAAAACCTTTTTATATTTAATTTTTTTTCTCTTTAGAGAAAAAAATTCTATTCTGATTATTAAAGTCACATATGCTTAATTATATAACATTTGGAAAATACAGAAAAATAAACTAAAAATCATTGGTAATCTAAACATCCAAGATAATGTGGTTCAACAGTTTAATGCATACTTCATAGCTATGCTATGCAAATATAAAAAATAATGTATTTATAGTTTTTATTACATATATTAGAAATTAAGTACCAAAAATTACTTGTGCTTTTATATAAAAAGTCAAATTTGTAATCAAGTGCCTAATGCAGAATTATTAGAAAATAACATCCCAAACCTAATGATCGTCAGTATATAGTAACTATACAAACACTTGCTCTGAAATTAAATTTGAGTTTCTTACAACACTTAAAGACTTTAATCAACAAGCTTAGCATTTCCTGCTTCTAAATTTTGTGTGCATTTGATTTGTTCAAACAAGTGTGACACTGTAAAAAAGTAATTTACTTTTTTTTTTTTTTTTCTGGTACGTGGGCCTCTCACTGTTGTGGCCTCTCCCATTGCGGAGCACAGGCTCCGGATGCACAGGCTCAGCGGCCATGGCTCACGGGCCTAGCCGCTCTGCGGCATGTGGGAACTTCCCGGAACGGGGCACGAACCCATGTCCCCTGCATGGGCAGGCGGACTCTCAACCACTGCGCCACCAGGGAAGCCCAAAAGTAATTTACTTTTAATCTCAAATACTCATAGAGAAATGCATTTAAAATATTAGCTGTGTTTTTCACATTTTAAAGGTATATAATAACATTTTACTAGTATTCTCTCTCATAATTCATTCTTTGTATATACCTATGACAAAAGTAAAATTTTATATGTATGTACATAAGGATTTAATATTAGAAGTGTTATGTATACATATAAATGTATGTATGTTCAATATCTTGCAAATGGTCAGTTAAAATAACAAATAATTTAAATAAACTCATCTGTTGGAAGTAAGGGAAACAGTAAAATGAGACATCTATGGTACAGAGAACAAAAAAAGAACCAAAAATTTAAAAGAAGTAACAACTTAAGGGTGTGTAAAACATAAGGTTGAGCAGATTAAAGCAACCAAGTATGCAATGTCAGTTAATTCTCTCCATCCCTAACTTTATTTTAGAGTGTTTTAAAAGTTTTTATTAAGAAATTGTCTTAAGTTTCTGAGTATAGCACCTGGTTGTTAATACCCCCTACTGTGTCTATTCATTACTGTAAACTGTTCCCCTTTGTAGATAATTCTGGTCAGAGTTGTACTTTTGATTTTTCTGAGATATAGAGGAGTAACATAGCTTTGGAAAGTCAAGAAGTTGAGCAAATAAAGGTTAATTATATAACAGACACTAAGGGATTCATTTATGTCCTTTGAAAAGCAACCTATTAGGAGATATAATTTTGATATGGAAAAATAAGATATGCAGGAAAACTGTACTCCTCCTTTCTTGCTGCTGTGAAAACTCCCCAAACTAAACCTTAAATTTTATAGAACTATATAATGAAAAATATTACTTAATTATGCTTAAAGATACCTGTATTTGTTCATATCTAATTGGTCCCACAAAAGTAATTTAAATATCTGTTCCTGATTACAGAGAAACAAATTTTGTGTTCAAAAGATAAATGCAAAAGAAAAATTCATAACCTAGGATGAGCTATTCATCTGGAGTATTTTATTTTAAAACACCTAAATTTAACCTACGGAAGAGAGAAGTTTCCACTGTGTAATAAAATTATCACAAATGGTCATTATTTACTTTCTTATGAAATACCTCAGGCACGATTAAACTATATTCATAAACTCGAGTAGTAACATGACATGTAATGCTTAGGGAAGTACAGAATCTGGAATAATTGAAGGAAGATATCTTCCATCTAAGCAAACAAATACTAAATTATACATTAAAGTAAATAGATACTGAGACCTGGCCTAATACCGCCTCATATTTTTCTATATAGTAAGCCAAATATTTTGGCATTAAGGATTTAAACCTAAAGCTTCTATTCTTTCCTTTTCAGTTTTGGATGTTAATTACATTTTTTGACTGTCAGGGACCTAAGATTAAAAATCAAATCAAATATGTCTTTTTTTTTTCCTGTCACTTCAGATGTAACAAGATTCAAGTGAAAGGTTAAGATAGAAGTGAAACTTGAAAAATTTACTTTTTAATAAAAAGCATATGGATGCTTTTTCTTATAAGTATCAAAACACAAGTCGTAGTCATTATTATATGTGATTCAAAGGATAAATTGCTCCTTAGAGTCTTAGGAATTATGATTGCCTCTTAGAAGTTTCATATATAGGTTACACTGAAAGTTACACCCAGAACTGACCAACAACTGAATTTTAATTTATTAGCAACATATTGGCTATGCTATTGAAATTAAATTTAATGCTTTGAAAAAACTGACTATAGATAGAAATAAAATTTTATGCAAAGTAGACAAATTGAGCAACATGTTTTGATAATGTAGGTGCAAACTTGAAGGCTAAATTCAGTATAAACATACACAAATTAATAAACTTCTTTGTCAAGGATGACAATGTTTTGTCAACACAAGGACATATGTTCTAGCTATGTATTGAGGAAATGAACGAAACCTGATTCTAGCTAATTAGATATATAGCATTATGTAGACATGGCATAACACTCATCTCAGTAGGGTTAATTTTTCAATAATTATTTTACTCTGAATAATTTTTACTGAAAAATTATAAGTACATTTTGTATACAAGACTGAATTCTGCACTTCAGGAGCAATTCCTCTTGAAAGGGACACAGATGTAACTAAACGTAATATTCAAAGAAAGGGAAATACTGCAAAAGAGGTGCAAGCGACATATAAAAAGTAGTTAGAGAAAGATACGATTCACTCCACCAGGAGCATTAGGAATTTCTATGAAGAGATGTCAAATAAAGGTAGCAGTATTTCAGTGAGTAGAGGGTAACAGAGGAACTTGAGAATATAAAGAGAGGAAATAAACGTAGAATAGTGGTTGGTTATCAGGTGCTAGAGACTGTGGTTATACACTTTACATAAACTGTCATTTAATCACTACAAAAATTGAGGTAAACAGCAATATGTACAATTTCAGTGCTGAGTTACAACACAAAACTATCTTTGAGTCATGCCAGAGCCCATTCTTTTAACAATCAAAGCAATCTATCTTTCTGGACAGAAGAAAGCAATATTTCTGGATCTTATGCTGATAGACTAGCTTTGAGCATCATTTCAGAGCTGGCCAGTCTTTGTATCAAGCTAGGTCTGCAACCATACATGCAAATCCATTTTAATTTTTTCACTTTTATCTGGATCTTTGACATCATATTTGTGACTTTAGGGCATTCATTATCAGTTTATGAACTTAGTGACTTTTCACCAAATAGAAGGGAATAAAAGTAAATTTTTTGGAGAAGAAAACCCAATCAATACAATGAAATGTTTCTAGTTCAAAATCTCACCCATGTGTTTATGCCATAAGGGCTCTGTATGGCATATTTAGATTGTATTGGAGTCTGGAAAATAAGAGGGGGAACACCGGAAATTATTTTAAAATACCCCCCCCAAAAAAGATAACAATTGATTTTAATAAGAATACTTAAACCTGATCCTATGATTTCAGTAGAAATAGTAGAAAAGTCTCTAGTGCCCATTTGTCTTATGGAATCTCTATTTTTTTAGCACTATTGTGAAATAATGATGGTCCTTTCCATAGGGAATTAACAGAGAATCTTAAATGTTTCTTTTTACCCAATGTCAGTTTGTAAACCATATTGTAAAATATTTTAAAGATGTAATTTTAAAGCACATGGTGGGATAAGAATATTCTAATTTTCTCCTCACTGCGGTAAATATTACATTTCCTCAGGCGGTGCATAAAGAACTCTGTTTCAACTCCAGTGATTTTTGAAGGTAACCAATTCAGTTTGTAACTAGATATATGACCTTGGAAAGTAATTCAAACTCTCAGATACTCAGTTCTTTCATATGTAAACTGCTAGGATTGAAATATATGTTCCTTAAGGCCCAATCAACTTTAACATTCTGCTGGAAGTAGATGTTGTCTTGAATTACTACTGTCATAGACTGGAAGGAAAGATGCACAGCTATGGTAGACTGATTAGAGTATGACTAGTTCAGTAGGAAGACATAAAACTTGAAACCAAATGTACATATACTGCAATTATTTTCTGGAAACTGGAAACCATATTTAATGTGTTGTTTTCCTTTAATGAGCCAAAATCAAGAAAATTTATGGACCTATTGATCAACCTTTCTAAAAGGCAAATAAAATGTTTTTTTCTACTTCCTCATTTTATTGCCTTTCTTTTTTCATACTCCATATGATCAGAATCATAGAATAGTCTCAAAGTCTCAAACAGTATAATTTAATGTAAATTATGTTGGTTATATACATAAATACATTTATATTTCTCTATATTGAAATCATTTTATTGTTCACTTATTTTTTATTCTTTGTTATATATATAAAACTTTTGTTACTTGCATTCCTTCCTATCTAATATTTGTAATTCATTCTATTATTACTACAGTTAAGAGACACTATGTTTTGGAAGGGGTCAACTCTATGGTGTTGGATGGCAACTAGACTTCTGGTGGTGATGACTTTGTATTTCAATCAAATGTCAAATTATAATGCTATACACCTGAAACTCATATAATGAAAAAAAAGCAGCTATGATTTAAATTACATAAACATTTTATTGAACACTATCCATTAGAAAACACATAGTCAATAATCATTGCTAATTTTATTTATTTTATACACATACACACACACACACAAACACACACACATATGTAAGGTGCTATGCAATCATTGAAAACTATATAGCCTGCCTGATGGCAATATTCCTCAAAATACTAGGAAATAAGTTGCAAGGTAGTATGTGGAAACACCTCCTGGAATAAGATTTCACTTCACAGTCAGTCATGAATCACCTTGGTGACCCTCCTTTTCCCTCAACTATATGTCCTACTCTCAATGTCTCCACTATGAACAGACTGTTTGGTTTGCCATTTCTTTTTTTTTTCTTCCTAATTTTATTTTATTGAAGTATAGTGGACTTACAATGTTGTGTTAGTTTCGGGTATACAGCAAAGTGATTCATATATATATATATATATATATATATATATATGTATGTATTCTTTTCAGATTCTTTTCCATTATAGGTTATTTCAAAATACTGACCATAGTTCCCTGTGCTATACAGTAGGACATTGTTGTTTATCTATTTTATACATAGTAGTGTTTATCTGCTAATTCCAAACTCCTAATTTATCCTCTCCACCCCCTTTTCCCTTAGGTAGCCATAAGTTTTTTTTCTATGTCTGTGAGTCTGTTTCTGTTTTGTAAATAAGTTCATTTGTACTATTTTTTAGATTCTACATGTAAGTAATATCATATGATATTTGCCTTTCTCTGTCTGACTTCACTTAGTATGATAATCTCTAAGTTCTCCCATATTGATGCAAAAGACAGTATTTCATTCTTTTTGATGGCTGAGTAATATTCCATTGGGTATATGTTTATATGGTGATCTGATGTGTCATTGCATACACACACCCTGAGCCTGTGCCATCAGAGCACAGATGGAGGAACAGCGTTTGCAAGTCCATCTTCTGGCTTCACTCCTTGTGGACGGGCTGTGTCCCCACAGGGAACACAGGCCACTCCCACAGCTCCAGGAGCACAAGCTCACACCCAGCAGTTGGTGTGAGAGATATATATATATATATATATATGTATGTATGTATATCACATCTTCTTTATCCATTCATCTGTTTGATGGACACTTAGGTTGTTTCCATGTTTTGGCTATTGTAAATAGTGCTGCTATGAACATTTGGGTGCATGGTATCTTTTCAAATTAGAGCCTTAGTCTTTTCTGGATATATGCCCAGGAATGGTATTGCTGGATCATGTGGTAACTCTATTTTTGTTTTTTTAAGGAACCTCCATACTGTTCCCTATAGTGGCTGCACCAATTTACATTCCCACCAATGGTATAGGAGGGTTTCTTTTTCTTCACACCATCTCCAGCATTTATTATTTATAGAGTTTTTGATGTCCATTCTGACAGGTGTGAAGTGATACCTCATTGTAGTTTTGATTTGCGTTTCTCTAATAATTAGCTATGTTGAGCATCTTTCCTGTGCCTATTGGCTATTTGTATGTCTTCTCTGGAGAAATGTGTCTTTTGCTCATTTTTTGTTTGGGTTGTTTGTGGGTTTTTTTTTTGATATTGATCTATATGAGTTATTTGTATATTTTGGAAATTAATCCCTTATCTGTTGCATTATTTGCAAATATTTTCTCCCATTCTGTAGGTTTTCTTTTCATTTTGTTAATGGTTTCCTTTGCTATTCATAAGCTTTTAAGCTTAATTAGGTCCCATTTGTTTATTTTGCTTTTGTTTCCATTATTCTAGGAGACAGATCCAAAGAAATGTTGCTGCGATTTATGTCAGTGTTCTGCCTGTGTTTTCCTCTAGGAGTTTTATAGAATCCAGGGTTACATATAGGTCTTTAATCCATTTTGAGTTTATTTTTATATATGGTGTCAGAGAATGTTCTAATTTTATTCTTTTACATGTAGCTGTCCAGTTTTCCCAGCCCCACTTTTCTCCAGTATATATTTTTTGTCTCCTTTGTCATAGATTAATTAATCATAAATGAGTGGGTTAACTTCTGGGCTTTCTATCCTGTTCCATTGATCTATGTGTCTGTCTTTGTGCCAGTATCATACTGTTTGGATTACTGTGGCTTTGTAGTATAGTCTGAAGTCAGGCAGTGTGCTTCTTCCAGTTCTGTTCTTCTTTAACAAGATTGTTTTGGCTATTTGGGGTCTTTTGTGTTTCTAAACAAATTTAAAAATTATTCATTCTAGTTCTGTGAAAAATGCTGTTGATAATTTGATAGGGATTGCATTAAATCTATAGACTGCTTTCAGTAGTTTGGTCATTTTAACAATATTGATTCTTCCAATCAAAGAACATGGTATATCTTTCCATCTGTTTGTGTCATCTCCAATTTCTTTCATCAGCATCTTAAAGTTTTCCAAGTACAGGTCTTTTGCCTTTTTTTTTTTTTTAATAAATTTATTTATTTTTGGCTGCATTGGGTCTTTGTTGCTGTGCACACACTTTCTCTAGTTGCAGCGAGTGGGGGCTACTCTTCATTGTGGTGCATGAGCTTCTCATTTTGGTGGCTTCTCTTGTTTTGGAGCACGGGCTCTAGGCACATGGGCTTCAGTAGCTGTGTCATGTGGGCTCAGTAGTTGTGGTGCATGGGCTTACTTGCTCCGCAGCATGCGGGATCTTCCCGGACCAGGGCTCAAACCTGTGTCCCCTGCATTGGCGGTGGATTCTTATCCACTGCACCACCAGGGAAGTCCCTCATTTGTCTCTTTAGTTAGGTTTATTCCTAGGTATTTTATTCTTTTCGATGCAATGGTAAATATTGTTTCCTTAATTTCTCTTTCTGATATTTTGTTGTTAGGGTATAGGACTAATAGATTTCTGTATATTAATTTTGTATACTGCAACTTTATTTAATTCATTGATGAGCTCTAGTAGTTTTCTGGTGGCATATTTAGGATTTTCTATGCATAGTATCATGTTATCTGCAAACAGTGACAGTTTTACTTCTTCCTTTCCTATTTGGTTTCCTTTTATTTGTTTTCCTTCTCTGATTGCTGTGCTAGGACTTCCAAAGCTATGTTGAGTAAAAGTGGCAAGAGTGAGCATCCTTTTCATATCCCTCACCTTAGAGGGAATACTTTCATGTTTTCACCATTGTGTATGATGTTACCTGTGGGTTTGTCATATATGGCCTTTATTACATTGAAGCAGGTTCGCTATGCCCACTTTCTGAAGTGTTTTCCCAAATCCTAAGCTTTGCCCATTGGATTTGACCATGGACTGTTTTGTCTCAGCTCTAGCAATGAGTCTGATTCTGCTAGATTACTTCTAATCACATGGCCTCCTGTGCACATGAAAAGCAAATCACATGATATTCACCTAAAAGGACAACATGAAATCATCTTCTTAATTTGATGGTTTAGAACTCAAACACCAAATAAGATTGACCATAGTATTTTTTTAAAGGTATCTAACTTAGAGGATTTTACTTTATCTTTAAAGTACAAATGTCTCAAAAGTCTCTAAGCTACATTATCTTTACCTCTCACATTTGTGCATGTTCAAGGAAATAATATTTCTTTAAACTCTAATGAATTTTGTAAGAACTATAAATAAATTATACTCAAACATACTTACATGTATGAATATTCAAATAAATTACTGAATAAACCAATGAGGTATTGGATATATATAGTATTGGGCCTTTTCTTTCTACCCTGTTTTTAAACTCTGAATTTTTCTATATATTGCATTTTGTAAAATTTCTTTAGATTTCTTTGTTTACCAATGTTCTCATCTATTGTATCTAATATTCTAATAAATCCATATGAGTTTTATATCAATAATTCATTTTCTGTTTGGAATTTCCTTTTATATTTTATTATATATTTTTTATATAGCTCCTTTTTAATTCAGCATGTGTGTATATGATTTTGGGTTCCTATTCCTCCACTTTTTTTTTCTTTTATATTTGTAATCCTTTAAACATATTCATTATGTATTATCTTTCAGATTATTGTATTATCTCTTAGACTTGGGGTTGTGATACTCTTATTTGTTTAATCTACTATCTCTACCTTATGATGAATTGCTTCTTTATATAGTTTTACATCTTTGTTGTTGAACTCATACTCAGTGGGAGACTATATTTTATGGGATTCCAACATATTCCTAAAATGAGGAAGTATCTCTAGACTGTGATTTTGCCCTTGTTTCTGCCCAAGGGATTTTACTTATTTTTGTGATATTATCTCACCTGCTAGATTCCAGCACCACATGGGCTATGGGAAGTCTGTCCATATATCCATGCATGATGTAGACATGGTGTTTCTATTATTTAGTGGAGGCGCTTTTCCCATTCACAGCTCCATACAGAGCCAAGCTTTCCTAAGTAAGAAAACAGATTATAGTTTTTCTTTGTTTATGTAGCTGTGTGAATTCAGTTGATCTCTAGACTTTTTGAAGAAGTTGCAACTCCAATCTCTAGCTTCTAAAGTCTTTATCTGAATACAATATTTCTCTGGGCATCTAGAGCACTAATTCACACAATGATTGCTTAGATCATTACTTCCTTCTGTCAAGAACTGTGAAAGATTAGAGATTGTATCCTACTTTCAAGCTATCAAGTCAGCCTGCCGCAGTTTCGCAGATGCTAGCAGAAGACATGAGACTCCTAGATGAGAGGTGAAGGATAGTTTATTGTTCACAACAATTGCAGTAAACAGAGTATTAGTATTTTCTTGTGCTGGTTTACCAAGCTTCAAATCCAACAGGAAAATGAAGAGGGCCAGGTGAAACTTGAACACTCAGTGGATATATTTAGGAGAGGAACCATGAGCTTAGGGATCCTGGATCTTTCATGTCTGACTTTTTTCAAAATGCACTATCTTTATCTTCCAATCTGTAACCCAATCTGCATTTTGCCGCAGAGAGATACATCATCTCTAAATTCCAAGGCTGTTTGCCACATAGATTCCTTCAAAAGATAGGAACAAAATGACAGTGTCTCTCCCACAAGACCTGCCCTAATGTGAGAAATCCATAGGGAATGTCTTCTAATACTTTTGTTTCTAGACACTAGAAATTTATCCTTAATTATTTTTTGGGGGGGTTCTAAGTATTCTATCATTTTGCAGTTAAATTGTAACCAGTATGTCAACATATTTGAAATAGGGAGAGAACAGTCTATCTTACATGTTTTCTCACAGAATTACTTCTTCCTTTAAAAAATTTAGGCTCAAAATTGTTTTCCTGATCACTTCGAATTTATGCTAGTCTCTTCTGCCATTGATTTTTGCCATTGATTTTTACAAGAAAAAAAAATCTGAGATTTTAATGTTCCTAATTTATAAGTAAGCTGCTTTGTCTCCCTTTGGTATATTTTAAGATTATTCTCTTTGATTGTAGATATTATGGATTTTCACTCCAATTTTCTTCAGTGTTCTAGTTACATCAATATACTAGTTACAACTAAAATGTTAAACATTTTCTTGGAGTATTTCATTTCAGTTTTGATCCCTAGATAGATGTTAATAAAACCAAATTATCAATCATTTCACCTTTATGTGTTCTAAACACGTTATATAAATCAACTTCATTAGTTACTCATTTGGAAAAAAAACAACTATGCCTATATATTCCACAGGTACCAATAAACCTCTCCAGAAACTGAGCACAGTTGAATTATTTGTGTCCATCTATTTAATATGATTTATTCCCTGATATCATTCCTATAGTTTGGGTCACTGTCACCAAAAAGAGTTTTAACCCTATTTTAGAGTGCAGACTCTTTCTATCTTTATAATTGTGACCATTAAGAAATATTTATGCTGTGATAAGTAATGGGTTGTGTGCTGTTGGACTTCAGGCAAAGTGACTGCACTTCAGAGATAAAATTCTACTCTACAGATTTAATTGGACTTTAGCAAAATGTGTATGTGTGTATTAGACATTTTAATAAGGTATATAAATGCAGATTTAATATATTCATGAACATACAAAATTTAAGAAACCTCACTGTTCATGAAGATGTAATCGGGGTATAATGGGAATCATGAGTTTAATTCTTAATTTCCTGAAGTTTCTAAAAACGCTTCATTCCAGACCTGCCAATAGCCTCTGAATATGACTATGAGTAGGGTTTAGTTTCAAAGAAAAAATAAACATATTAAGGACATTTTGATGTAAGTTGTACTTTTCAACGTTTTCAAAAGGAGAATTCCACGGCATTCTTTCACTTAGTTATAAAATTTACATAAATAATGGCTTATTCTAAACTGCTGTTGGTAATAACTTTACTTTTCATTGTTCTTCATGCTAATATTTAGCCATGTGGAGGATTTTTCTCTGTATTGCAGTCAGACAGCATTAAGCCCTTTTTGTTGTTGTTACCTTTTTATTAAGCCAATTTTTCTTGTACCAGACTGGTACTGATAAAAGTGAACTTCCCTCAGTTGAGCGTGTTACTTTAAGACCCACCCTATTTCTATGAGACTAACTGGATTTACCTATCTGTTTCCCTTGTGACCACTCTTTCTCCATCCTACTAAATGTAATAATGATTTTATCACACTATTAAGCCTTGATAAAATAGTTTTCCCTCTCCTTCTTATTCTGCTGATTTAACATCTGAAACTATTCAGGATTTTCCTTTATTATAATTTTCTTAATAGAAAATATAAAGATGTTGAAGGTGTTTTCATCTAACTGAGCTCCCCAATAAACAAAGTAGTCAAAGTAGAGGTAAGGAGTGTACGGAAATCACCTTATTTCTCCAGTTATCTTTATGAAACTCTGTCAAATTGTCTTTTCTATTTTCTCTAGATATCATCTAATATTCCTTTTTTCTTTTATGAGAATCACATTTTGATCAAAATATGTATAATATACATACAAATGAGTATACATTTCACAGAGAGGTTAAATTTCTGTTAGCACTTACAAGTAACACTCAATTCAACACATTTATATACTGATTGAGTACAACTGTTAAGCTTTCTTTTTAGAGCTGAATAGCACTCCATTGTCTGGATGTACCACAGTTTATTCATTCATTCACTACTGAAGGACATCTTGGTTGCTTCCAAGTTTTGGCAATTATAAATAAAGCTGTTATAAACATTCATGCACAGGTTTTTGTATGGACGTATGTTTTCAGCTTATTTGGGTAAATACCAAGGAGCACACCTGCTGCACAATATAGTAAGAATATTTTTAGTTTTGTAAAAAACTATCTTCGAAACTGGTTGCGCCATTTTGTACTCCCAACAATGAATGAGAGTTCCTGTTGCCCAGATCCTTATTAGCATTTGGTGTTGTCGGTGTTTTAGATTGTGGTTATTCTAAAAAGTGTACAGTGGTATCTCATTGTTATTTTGATTTTTAATTCCCGAATGCCATATGATGCTGAACATCTTTTCATATGCTTATTTGCCTTTGATGAGGTATCTGTTCAGATTTTTTTCCCATTTTTTAATTGCGTTGTTCACTTTATTGAGTTTTAAGAGTACTTTGTATATTTTGGATAACAGTCCTTTATTAGATATGTCTTTTGAAACCATTTTTTTTTTTTCCCAGTCTTTGGCTTGTCTTCTCATTTTCTTGACAGTGTCCTTGCAGAGCAGAAGTTTTTGATTTTAATGAAGTCCAAATTATCGTTTGTTTCTTTCATGGATTGTCTCTTTGATGTTATCTCTAAAAATTAATTGCCAAAGCCAAGGTCATCTGGTTTTCTCTGTTATTTTCTAAGAGTTTTATAGTTTTGCCTTTTATATTTTGGTCTATGATCCATTTTGTGTTAATTTTTGTGAAAGGTGTGAGGTCTATGTCCAGAATTATTTTTTTCTCCTTATATATAAAGACTTTTATTTTTTAGAGCAGTTTTTGGTTCACATCAAAATTGAGAGGAAGGGACAGAGAGCTTCCATCTACCCACTGCCCCTACACATGTGTAGCTTCTCCATTATCAACATCCCCCACCAGAGTGGTATATTTGTTGCAATTGATGAATCTGTATTGACAAAATCATAATCACCCAAGACCATTATTTACATTAGGGTTCACTCTTGGTATTGCACTTTCTATAGGTTTGGACAAATCTATAAAGACATGTATCCATCATTATGGTATCATACAGAGTATTTTCACAGCCCTGTACTCTGCCTATTCATCCCCCACCTTCACCCCAACAAACTCCTGGCAACTACTGACCCTTTTACTATTTTTGTAGCTTTGCCTTTTCCAGAATAGCATATAATTGGAGTCATACAGTATGTAGCCTTTTCAAATTGGCTTTTTTCCCTTAGTAACATTTATTTATAAATTCTTTTGTTTTACAAAAGGATGTTCAGTTGTTCCAGAGCCATTTGTTTAAAAAACTATCCTTTCTCCATTGAATAGTCTTTGCCCCTTTGTCAAAGATCAGCTGACTATATATTGTGTGGGTCTATTTTTGGGCTCTATGGTATGTTCCATTGATCTATCTATTATTTCCCCCATTTAATTTTATTTTGTTTTCTAGAAGATTATTTTTTATAAAGTATCATTTATATTATCAATTTCTAGAATAGTAATATTCTAACATTAACACATTCATGGAATGCATTTAATGTACACATTTTCATTTTGGATTTCTTCACCCAGAACTTAAATAAAGACATTGAATAATTAAGCACTAAAATAAATTTTTATTGCACACATCTTTATTTTAGACATTTAAGAATTAAGGATTGTGTTTTTTGCAATAAGAAGTCCAAATGATGACAATTGTAGCTTAGCTTTATCTCTACAAGATAAATATTGTGTCATTAAACTGATGCAGATTGGTTATCTATTTAGAAAAAAACAAATTATTTTTGCCTTGTACCTTATTATAAAATAAATTTCAGATAGAGTAAATATAACAAATCAAGCCAGAAAGTAGCTTTTAAAAAGTATAGGAAAATATATGTCTGGTCTCAAGCTGGGGAAGGTCTTACTAAGTATTCCAGCAAAGGAAAGGTTGATGGATTTGGCTATATAAAAATTTAATTAACCTGAAGTGAAAAAAAAGATATCATAAATAAATGTCAAATGTTTGCCATATATGTAAATCAAAGGCTTTATATTCTTATCCTATAAAAGTTTTAAGAAATCAATAAGCGAAAGATAAATACTCTATTAGAAAAGTAAAAGGGAGACCCCTGCAAGGAACATAAGACGTTCTAATGGCCAATAAACCTATGGGAAAGGGTTTAATCACCAAAAAATGCATATTAAAACAATAATAAAATACCTCATTTTCCTTTTCACATTGGAATTTTTTTATTTTAATACCAAGTGTTGGCAAGATTGCATAGGAGCAAGTTAATGAAAGGAGCTGATATTCATTGAGGATTAACTTTGAGCCAGGAAATCTCACATATGTCTGGTAGGGTTGCACATTGTTACCAAACAAAAACAAACAAAAAAACAACTATATAATTATTTTATCACCTTATGTTGTTTCATAAAGTTAACAGTTGTTTTTTTTTTTTTTAAGAATGTGCTTACATTTTTTTGACTTCTAGATCTAAGGTTTTTTGATTAAGGCATGAACAGTATGTATGGTATATCATACATTTGTCCTAAAGTTAATTAATTTAAGTTTTACTTTGTAAGATAATAACTTTAAATTTTATTTCTACACCGCTATTTGTTTGGTTCATCTTTTAGCAGAACAGAATAGGACAATGAAGAGCTCATCAGGTCTCTATATTTTCCCTAATGTTTACTGCCTTAGTTAAGTCACTTTTGTGCTTTCTTCCAATGTAAATAATTACACTTTTTGCAATTGCCCAAACTTGTGCCAGAAGTTTTGTAGTTAAAGCAGATAGAGCATTATGATGTAATCACATCATCAAAATTGAGACAAAGTTGTTTAAGAGAAAAATAGAAAGCTGTAACCTGAAACTTGCAAAATATTTTTCTAAAAGAAACAAGAAAATGTACAGCAAACAGTGAAGACACATTTACTGTAAATTCCAATGGGGGCCCATATTTTCTGTTTTCAGTAAGAAAGCATTGCTAATCAGTCCCAACACAGTTTTTAGTACAAAGGTTAATTTCTATCTGAGAACCTCAATATGCCTAAGTCATGACCAACAGTATATTCAAAACTTACATCATACCAGGAGGGGTTTTATCCTGGTTGGAACACTTTGGAACATTGTTAAAATTGCTTCTATTAAGAAAAGCATAGGAACAACACAATTATGACTATGAATTATGTATGCACACAAGTATGTTTTGTCTTCTTCCACAGAAACTTTGAGGAGAGACATTTATCATTATTAAACTATTATTTGTTGAGCAGGGATTATGTGTGTAGCACTGTTCTAGGTGCTTGGAAACATCATTGAAAACATAGATAAAAATATGTCCTGTTGACTTCAAATTACAGCAAAGGAATAAAGACTCTATATAGCAAATTATTATAGCATATTAGAAGGTGATTAGTATTGTGGAAATAAGAAAAAAAAAGGGTGAAAAGATAAGGGCTGGGATGGGAGTGAAGAGAGATTTTAAATGTAAATAAGATAGTCAGGGCTTCCCTGGTGGCGCAGTGGTTGAGAGTCCGCCTGCTGATGCAGGGGACACGGGTTCGTGCCCTGGACAGGGAAGATCCCACATGCCCCGGAGCGGCTGGCCCCGTGAGCCATGGCCACTGAGCCTGCGTGTCCGGAGCCTGTTCTCTGCAACGGGAGAGGCCATAGCAGTGAGAGGCCCGCATACTGCAAAAAAAAAAAAAGAAAAGATAGTCAGGAGTTGAAAAAGTAATATTATGAACAAATACTTTAAAAAGGTGAAGAAGTTAGCAATGGGATAACAGGAGGAAGAACACTTACAGGAAGAAAAACAGTCAGTGCATTGGCTGAAAGGGTAAAGTATGCCAGGCCTGCTGATCCACTTTAGGATCAGCATGGGATGCAGTGTGGCTGGAGCAGAATGAATGGAGAGGAGGGTAGTAAGAGGTTAGGTCAGAGAAGTAATGAGGATGGGAAGGTTTGGCTCATGCTGGGCTAGATAGCCCCCTAGGGACTCCACTGGAGCCTGGTGTCAACCATAGAAATATGGAGAAGGCATTAGATTCTGGCTATGTTTTTAAGGCAGAACTAACATTTTCTGGTGGATTGGAACTGGGGTGTGAGAGAGAGAAGTGCTGAGGATACCCTTCTCTTTGCTCTAGAGAGAAACATTCATTTTGTTTTTCAAGGCTGTTCACTACATAAATATTTTTGACAAGATACTTTGGAAGAAAAGGCAGGCAGTGCCTTGCTCTCCAGATGTGCAAAAATGTGAGACCCATGGAGAATTGTCTGCCATTGACCAATTTTTCCATCGCACAAGTTCCTTTGTTTGGCAAAACAGTGCTGCCGTACACTTTGCCATACACGTTGCCTAAGTCAGAAACTTAACAGTCATTTCTAAGCCCTTCATTTTGCTGGGAGTATTGCAACAAAGATATGCCTTCTTCCTGCTATAGCTGGCCATGAAAAATCCTTGCACCCATATTGGGACCTTGAGTGAAACCAGCCTTAGGATGAAGCCAGTTCTGATGAAGACAGGACAGAGAAATGCAAAGTAACTGGACTTTAATGACAGTGTTCAAAAATTCTTTCAATGCTTACCTGTGCCCACAGCAATCTTTAAACATTTTATTTCTTATATTGTTTGTGGATTTGAGTTGGATTTTCAGTTACTTACAACAAAAAGTGTACTCTTTCCATTCTTTAAGATAAAACTGGACTTCTCCCTGTAATATTTTCCTAATCGTTAAAAGGTATTTTCATCTATTTTATCATGTAATTATCGTTTTTAGCATATGAAACCTTTGACCTACTTGCTTTCCAATTTTCTGAAAATTTAGTGTTTTTAGATTACCTTTCAATTTTTTATAAATTCCATAAGAGTGTCATAATGCATTCAACATTTCTTTTTGTACGTAGAAAGTATATCTCTGCTCCAGAATGGTATGAGAGTATACCATACTGAATGATAATAACATTCGGTAATCATAGATATGCTTTTTCCAATAATACTAGTATTTAAAAATTAAATCTGGAGGAGTGACATTACCAAACTGGCAGAGTAGGAGACCTCAGTCTCCATGCCCCCTGAAGATCAACAACTAGATAGCTATCCCCCAAAAAAAGCAGCTCTTAGATTGCTCAGGAGCCCACGTACGAAACCTCAGGAAACACAGTAGAACAACAAAACCTGAGAAGAGCCACATAAAAAGGGAAGAAAGAATGGTTTTCTTCTGCCTGCATCATCCCACCACAGAGGCAGGCACTGCTCAGAAGTAAGAGGGAAAAACCTCACCTAGAAAGACTTCCCTCTCTGGGAAAGGGAGAAGGGAGTGAGTGACCAGCTTCCTCAGCCATTTGGGGCACAACATGAAGGACCTTGCTTTGGTTTCACCCCATCCAGAGACTGGCAAAACTGAGAGTATCTAGATGGCCAGGAACAAGGAAGAAGAACTGGCAAAACTGAGAGTATCTAGATGGCCAGGAACAAGGAAGAAGAACAGGGGCTATGGGTATCAGCCACATGGTGGGAATGACCACGGTTCCTAGTGACCTGCTCCGCAGAGGGCCCCAGAAGCTTTCACTACTGAAGAAACCAATGACCAGCACAGCTACCATAGACGCCCTACAGAGCTGACCATTTTTTGCCTCATAGATACTCAGTTTGCGGACGCCAGCCACCTGAGTCCCTGCCTGCCCTTTCTCCTTCCTACCCTGCCAGAGCCAGGATTTGCACGGGCATCCAGCCCATGCCTTGTTGCTGCATGAGTGCAAGACAGCCTAGACATGGGTGGCTGACCCCTACTGCTGCGTGAGCCTTGGGGGCTAGACCCTGTGCACCTGCACACGGCAGTTCTGATGCCTGTGACTGGGTCCCTATGTTCATGCCTGTGGTGAGATCCGGTGACCGTGAAATGCACACTCAGATCAGGCCCTATATCCTCCCATGGACCTGCACCATCAGGCTCACCTAGAGCTATGTCCACCAGCTCTGCACATGTAGCCCAAGTCACTTCACTAGCCTCCACTCCCATGAACTCACCCCTAGGAAGACCCTGCAGTGGCAAGAGTACAGCTGAGTGCTGAAAGCTAAGGTCCCCACAGCTGCTTGTGAACCCAGCTCTAGACCTGTCTCCTGTAGCTGGCCTGCTCTGCTGGCCTTGCTTGCAACCAGACCCTCTGACTGTGTACCTGCGTCCCACTGGCCCAACTTCCCTCAGCAGCCTTCACTGCCGTGCTCACATCTGTGGCAAGACCCTGCAGCCACAGGAGTGCATGCTGACCCCACAACCACTGCAGTTGCCAGAGTGGCTGCAGTTGGCCCTGGTTTTGCTGCTGGCCCTGGCCCCCCACCAGAACGTGTGTATTTGCAACCTGCCCCAGGCCAGTGTGTGCGCATCACTCCAGCTACCACCACTACCGGCCACTGGACCTGGAGGCACTGCTGAGAACCCCAACATCACTTGTAGCTACTGCTGAACGCGCACAGCCCTCACCAAAGACTACACAGGTGTTGATGCTGCAGACTCCAGTGATCTCCAGTGAGCCAAAGAGATACAGCCCCACCATCCCAGAGCTACTATGTGCCCTACACCAGCTCCCTATGCGACTAGGCTTGGGGTCACAGTGTGCTCCAGTGCCGCCACCTGAAGGTGAAGTTCTTTCCTTGCCTGAAGTCAGTCAGTCAAATCTGGAAGAGGTGCCTGCTTCTTCAAATGTGCAGACACCTTCGCAAGACTGCAGGGATCACAAAGAATCAGGGAAACAGGGCACCACTGAAGGAACTGACCTCAAAGAAATAGAGCTACATGAATTGCCTGACAAAGAATTTGAAATAATTGTTCTGAAGATGCTCAGAGAGCTACAAGAGAACCCAAATATACAGCACATTAAAAGCATCGTAAACCATCATCAAGTAGTATTTATTCCTGGGATACAAGAATGATTCAAATCAATAAATGTGAAACAAGACACTAATAGAATGAAAAACAAAAATCATATGATTATCTCAATAGATGAAGAAAAAGCATTTGACAAAACTAAAGGTTTTTGTTTTGGGGGTGTGGTAGGGGAGAAGTAGTCCAGGATGTGTTACTGAATTACCTTTAAGAAAGGCAAGGTCAAATTGTAAACTTAAAGTCTGAAAGCTATCAAGTAATGGTAGTTAATTTTAATTGTATGTTTCCAAATGGCAGCTATTGTTCCTCTTATCACATAGTAACTGATTTAATGCTTAACACAGCACGGAGAATTAGGCATGTTTTCTTTTTTCTTTTTTCTTTTTTTTTTTTTTTGCGGTACGCGGGTCTCTCACTGTTGTGGCCTCTCCTGTTGCAGAGCACAGGCTCCGGACCCGCAGGCTCAGTGGCCATGGCTCACGGGCCCAGCCGTTCCGCGGCATGTGGGATCTTCCCCGACCGGGGCACGAACCCGCGTCCCCTGCATCGGCAGGCGGACTCTCAACCACTGCGCCACCAGGGAAGCCCTAGGCATGTTTTCTATTATCAGGCCACTAAGATACAAAGAGCAACTCAGCCAAGGTCGTGCAGGATTCATGCCCCAAATCCCTGCTTCAACTATTCCATGTATTATTTGTTATCCATCATGGTTCGTTCTGCTTCTTCTAATTTCATAACCTAACTTGAGAGTATTTTATCATTGTTTGTTTGTAATCAGTTGTCATTGAATTTAGTTTGCTATATGTTATGCATAATTTTCATGGGAGACCATTTATAAGGGATGGAACACAGGTTTTCATGTTAAGAAAAACTTACAATTTGCCAGATTTGAGCTTGAACTTTGATGCACTAGGAGGTATTTTGCAGGTAAGTCCTTTTAATACAAAAATAAGTACAAGGATGAACATGAGACTCACAGAGTGGGCTTAATAGGAACTCTTCACCATCTAGCTATATCTATCAGTAGAGTAACACTGAAAATCCTCACAGGAAACAAACTAACATGTTTGTGTCTGTCAAAAGAATGGCACCTTAGAAACAAACAAACAAAAAAATGGAATCACTGAGTGATAGGAAAATTCTGACAGTCTGTGTTTATCATCAGTGTGAATTTATGACTGTATAAAGCAATGCTATCATCTGTACACAATATTGGCTGTATCACTACAAGAAATATATGCATTAGTGATTGAAAACATCTGAGGAATAAACTAAAAAATTATAGGTGATGCTGTATTACCAGTTCTTGGTACAGCCTGGAGTTAATAGTGAGCACATATACCTTATTCGTGTCTTTCTAGCACCTCCCACCTAAGGGAAATAATAGCACGTTTCAGGTTACAGCTCTCTATTTTATGTTGTGATTATATCACGGGGTTGTATCTACCTTAACTACATAGCTTCTAACATTACTTGGAGAAACAAAAATGGCTGTACAATTATTTGGTTTGGAAGACAAAAGCCCTCAAGGGAATTTTATTAAGGAATTTGAAGTCAAAGAAGTGCAGAAATATGATTATCTCATCATAAGGGAGTTAGTTAAATTGTGGTTAAAGAGCAAATACAAAACAGTTCTGTTAACACAGGCAAGATGGTTAGTGAAATCCCTACACAAAAGCTGACAGAGCAGGTGCAGTGCTGGTATTGAATCAGTCCTGAGCTGTGGGCCCAATCAAACGGTTTCCTTTATCTACTCTGTTTAGGGCCAGGTTGGCTGAGGCTGCAGCAGGGCTGAATTCAGACGCTAGATAGAGTTTGGGACCCTGCGCCTGTAGGCATGTGTGTAAAATGGAAATCATTAATAAGGACCTCTAGTAGTATATGACTCTAAATTATACTCTATTTTTTAAAAAATCATATGAAAGTTTTGATATTTGGAAAAAAATTTAAAACAACACAGAAGTCTAATTTTCATTAATCCAGCTGCCTACAGATGCCACATATTTTTTGAGGGAGAGGTGAAGACCATGTAGCTAATAACTCGAATAATTGTCACAAAAGCTATTTATTTGAGACCAGAATATAAATTAAGCTTCTGGTGAGAAGGGCAATAATTTGAGGGAGCTACAAACTCCTTTGAACTCTCAGAAATAAGGTTTACTACAGCTGGCTTAATTCAACCAGAAAAACTAGCAGTTTTTCTGAACCTTCCTGTGGTTCCTTTTGTGTCTCTAAAAGTGTAAAGCAAAGGGGATAAAGGAGAGGGTGCTTTCTTCCAAGTGGGAGCCTCTGGCCTCTTATTGCAACAACCAGGCCCTAGAGAAAAATTTAAGAGGTCAATTCTCCTCAGCAACAGAATAAAAAATATCACCTGTATCATATTTTTGCACTGAAAACATGTAGTTCTCACTAAATCTTGTGAAATATAAACGAACAGTATTACCCCAAATGACTAAACATATACTTGAACTGACAAATTTAGGACATTTTACTACATTTCTTATCACAGAAGAATTTGCTTTGGTATGCAAATTTTTAAATGCATGAATATATGGGTCTAAGCCAAAAATACTAATCAATAAAACACAACAGGGTGCAATTTTCATAATTACAAGCTGAACTAAGCAGTATAGCAAGACTTAAGGTACAGTCTTGATTGTTACAGTATGATAAATGCATGCCCTTCAGTTGTCTTCTAGGGAGGAGAAATGTCAGTTACTGCAGGGTAGATTTCTTTAAGGTTTTTTTAGAGACATTAAAACGGGACAACATTTCAGAAAGGATTTAAGAAGATTATTTTCTTGCTGTAAAATTGTAACTGTCATGTGTTCTTTGTTAGATCATTCTGGCGGGAATGAGAAAAGGTGGATTAGAGTTGAGAGTGGTGCTAGGGAGGCCTGTCTGGAGACTTTTGAGGTTTGGGGAAATAGTGGACAAAGCCTGGACCAAGACATTGACAGCGAGTGTCATGTGGGATGGTTTTGGATTAGAGAAACCTCCCTGAGGTAGGACTGTGGGCCACAGGAATGTGAGCCTAGCACCGTGTTCCATCTTAGCACAAATGCAGTGGCTTCCTTCCCTATGAACTTTTCACAGGAATGCAAATTTGTTTAATTTTTCTCTACCATAGTTTAGCACTGATCTCAACACATAAACTATATATAGTCTTTCACCCAGCACCCCCTTTCAGAATTTATTCAAATAAATAAATTAAGGAAGTATAAAAAGAGGACACACAGTTGTAAAGCAATTATACTCCAATTAAGATGTTAAAAAACAAAAAAGTAAAGAGGACACAAAATAGGGCTGTGATAGCTCCAACCCAAGACTAGTTACTTCCTCTTCCATCTTGTAGAATAGAGATAGCTCTTATCTGCAGCCAGATCATCATTTCATTACTGTTATGTAACTGTGCATGTGTGATGCCTGGTTATTTCTTTTTATACATTGTGGGAAAGTAAGTAAGCTTTCCAGTGACATAGTAAAAAATTATATTCACAACACAAATGTTAGAGCCAGGTGACATGGGTTGCTAAAGGCATTATAAAAGGTTATTATAAAAGGTATTTATCACAGAGTTTCAACATTTCCTGGTTGGAGATTGAGATGTTGGAAAGCCACACTCAGGGTTTCCCACAGCCTTGCAGAAATTCAATTTAGACAACTTGAAACTAATCACCACTGACCTGAACTTCTCTCATGTGGATCTCGAACAACAGAAGGAGTCCTGATTGATTACCCTATCCTGTTTTTCTTTTTGTTGTTGTTTTTGTTATGGTATATCTTTCTAGCTCTTTCAGAAAACTGCTACTTATAAAAGACTTGTCAGTGTATTCTTCCCAGGGGACTTAAAAACAGTCCTCTGTGGAACTGTATGTGGTATACATGGAAATGTTAAAGACAAAAAACTAAACACTAAAACAAAAAAAACTAAACCAAAAACTAACAGCAATTAGCATTGTTTAAAAAATTATAATTATAGTCATGATAGATATTAAAACAATGATGACAATAATAATAGCAGTTAATATTGATTGAACACTTACTTTATGATCAAGCAAAGGTACTCTTTTAAAGGTTTTACATACAAACATATTGAATTCTTATGACAAAATCCGTGAGCCTAGTTCTATAATTGTCCCTATTTTACAGTGCTTGATTCCATGGAACCTGACTTTAAAACCAGGACTTTACTTCATGTAACTCCATTCATTACTAAAGAAGTTCGTGTGTGTGTGTGTGTGTGTGTGTGTGTGTGTGTGTGTGTGTGTGTACGTGTGCCTGCGTGTGTGTATTTTCCCTTCCTTTCATCCTTTCGTTCATTATATATACACATACAGATTGGAAATCAGTAGATATCTATTTAAATGTTAACTGTTTATTTCTGATGGAAGATTCAAGGGATTTTTGATCTTCACTGTGCACACCTTTCTGCATTATTTTATCAAGAAGATATCATTTTTAATAAAAATATTTGAAAACTAAAATATATGGCTATATGGAAAATGTTTGAAATACATTGTTAAAAAAAGTAGGTTTCCAAATCGTATGCATTTATGATGACAATGTGGTACTCTTGAGCCTACACATACACCTACACACATACCCACACTTACAGGTAAAATGGTGGAAGTACATCAAAATCTTAGTTATAATTATCTATGGGTGATGAACTTATGCATAGTTTCAATTTTCTTCTTTTTGGCTAAAATGAACTTTATCATTTTACTATACATTAACATATGTTATTTTGTAATAGAAATAAAAGCCCCAAAATAATAATAACCTTAAAGAAGAAAAAGAAAGTGAAAGAGAAAAAACAGGGAAGTGGAGTTGGAAACACCTTGGGTGTAAAACCTACTTCTGGTGCCATCATTTACTGGCTGTCACTTCACCTATCTAAACCTCAGGTTCTTTATTTGTCAAGAAGTTTATAGTAATAATACCTCATAGTATTACTGTTTGAAGCAAATTACATAGTTTATGTGAAACGTAGCTATGAAAATGAATTCAAACTCTAGGAATGACTCTTCTGTTTGGACTAAAGCTCAAGAAACCATATAACACAATTTCTAGTGGGAAAAAGAGGTGTGGCTTCAGGCTAATGTGGAAAACTTATAGTTCTTCCTAAACTAGATCCACTTAGCCACTTATCTAACCAATATGTTCTTTGCCTTTTTGGTGGTATTCCCATTCTCTGTCTTAGACTTGCACAACTTCAAGCAATCGGATTCACAGAAAAATGTCACACTCAGTGTTTACCCTTCTTTCCATTCAATGCCAAAAGCATAATAACAGTTTCTGGATTCCATGTCTACTCCACAAATAATGGAGCTTGAGATTAAAACACATTCTTGTTGCCCCATGGTACTTTCTACCTCACTCTTAGACTGAATCCTTTCCCAAACTTCAGATCACTGACTGTGGCCATAATATCCAGCTTAGTCCTTATCAGTTAACTTCCAAATATGAACACTGCTTGTCCCGCTTGACTTCAAAGTGTTGAGAAGATCTAGGGTTTTATGCTCCAGGGCACTGCCTCTCTGCTTGTGCCCCCGCAGGAGAGACCTCACAGATGGTGGAAGGCATGATGACTCTGGGCTGCCTTTATAACAGATCCTTTTTCTGGTTCTATAACTCCACAGATTTTAAAATTTTGGGGCCAGGTTGCCCCATGCAATGGTGTCTATTGGAGAGCCTCATGTAACTGAATCCATTATTCTAAGTTTGAAGGATGTTGCTGATCTCCAGAATGGGTAATATGAAAATGCTGTCTACTTTTTGTATCTTTTATATTTAATCAATTGACCAACTAACCCAACAAATAATTTTCTTTATTCCCAATTTGTTTAATTCTTAACAAATTTAAGTTTGCTATCTTGGTAGTTTGTTCCTACTACTGACCCATGTCAGCATGATGGACATGTGGCCTTCTAAACACTGCTTTGAACCTATATTAGAGCATTTATTGTGTTCTATTTTTAATATGATTTTTTATATTGGAATATATTTGATTTACAATGTAGTGTTAATTTCAGGTGTACAGCAAAGTGGCTTAGTTATACACATACCTACATCTATTCTTTTTCATATTATTTTCCCATATAGGTTATTACAGAGTATTGAGTAGAGCTCCCTGTGCTATACAGTAGGTCCTTGTTGATTATCTGTTTTATGTATAGTAGTGTGTATATGTTAATCCCAATCTCCTAATTTATCCCTACCTTCCTTTCCCCTTTGGTAACCATAAGTTTGTTTTCTATGTCTGTGAGTCTGTTTCTGTTTTGTAAATAAATTCATTTGTGTCATTTTTTTAGATTCCACATATAAGTGATATTGTATGATATTTGTCTTTGTCTGACTTACTTCACTTAGTATGATAATCTCTCGATCCATCCATGTTGCTGCAAATCGCATTATTTCATTCTTCTTTATGGCTGAGTAATATTCCATTGTATATATGTACCACATCTTCTTTATCCATTCATATGTTGATGGACATTCAGGTTGCTTCCATGTCTTGGCTATTGTAAATAGTGCTGCTATGAACATTGAGGTGCAGGTATCTTTTCAAATTATGGTTTTCTCCTGATATATGCCCAGTAGTGGGATTGCTGGGTCATATGGTAGCTCTATTTTTAGTTTTTAAGGAACCTCCATACTGTTCTCCATAGTGGCTGTATCAATTTACATTCCCACCAACAGTGTAGGAGGGTTCCCTTTTCTCCACAGCCTCTCCAGCATTCATTGTTCATAGACTTTTTGATGATGGCCATTCTTATTGGTGTAAGGTAATACCTCATTGTAGTTTTGATTTGCATTTTTCTAATAATTAGTGATGCTGAGCATCTTTTCATGTGCTTTAGGAAACCATAAAGAAAACAAAAGGACAACCCACAGAATGGGAGAAAATATTTGCAAACAATGTGCCCAACAAGGGATTAATCTCCAAAAAATACAAACAGCTCATACAGCTCAAAAGTAAAAAAAACAACTCAAAAAAATGTGCAGAAGATTTAAATAGACATTTGTTGTGTTCTATTTTTAAATGTTCATTTTTTTATTTTTCTCTTGGATTATACTTTTTGCTCTCTGAGGGCAATCACATCATCGAAAAATGACCCCACTTCTTCCTGGCCCCAGGATCCAGAGGCCTCATCAGGCTGTTGATTCAGTCCATCCTAGGTGAAAGTAAATTAGCCTCAGCATCCTGGAATCTGTTCTGGGGAAATCATTTATAGTGATTTGCTTGTGCCACCTGTATGTGGTACTTGGCTCTGGATAAACAAAAAATAGTGATTTACATTTTTTAATAAAATTATATAATGAAGTTTGGTGGTTCAGTTTTATGCTCAATGTCATATTTGTGGTAAGTACTAAAAAATGTTTCTCAAAGAAATGTTGAGTTAGAAGGAAAATAACATTGTAACAGAATCATAATGGTGGCTATGAGACATCAGTATTAGACTCCATTCATTCTTAAAATGGGAGTTAATATTTAGGGATCAAATGAGGTGGCATGTTTGAAAATGTTTTCCCAAAAATAGGTTTTAGCACATTCAGGTAATGTTAAACTTACTATGCCTAAAACACAAAGAACCACTGTTAAGATATTCTATATGTTAAATTAATTGGACTTCACTGACCAATTATCATTATCACTGCCATCATCATTATCCTTATCATCCTGATGATAACAATAACAACAACTATAAATATTTAGTGAGGGTTTACTATGTGCTATAATGGTTTTTGTTATTTTTATAATTCCTCTAAACTTTGTGACTTGAAAAGTAGGTATTATTCTCTCAGTTTGACAAGATGAGGAAACTGAAGCTCAAAGAGGATAGCTTGAGCAGCACAGCAGAGCCAGTACATGACAGAGATTAAAATAAAATTCTAAACCATAGGTTCTCATCTAGAATAACCAGGTGACTGGAATGATAATAAGACAGATTAGTTGTTTTTTCTTACAAATATAATGGTTTGTTCAAAACATATGTGGATAAAGGGCAAGCAATTGGAGAGTACTTGTAGATCTGCTCTTTGGGATTCTGCATCCACAATCTGTTCACCTATTCTCTGAATTACTCATCCCTCTGCCAGGGGCTCAGCTTGTGTACTTGGGATATATGAGTTGATTGGCACAGGAGTTACCCAACTGGACTTAAAAGGAGTGACCATGCTTAAGAATATAAGTTATTCAAAAATTAACTTACTCTCTCATAGCTTATTTTTAACAATGGCATTATATTGAAATCAGATTTTGTTATTTGATTTCTGAAGCTATCAACACAACAGGACTCCTTTAATGTTTTAACCATCAATATTTAGTTTTGCTAAAGTCAACATTGACAACTGTACCTGATATAGATTTGTGTAAACATTCTCTTGCCATTTATGTGATAATTATTATGGAAAATTGCCTTCACAATCTCCAGAACAATCCCCGTTGCTTTCTATCACCATTATTTCAGGAACAGTGTAATCTTCCAGAATTTCATTCCTGACTTCCAAGAAACATTAATTTCTCTAGCTTCAAGGTTCACATGAATAAAATTTAGATGATATTGCTGTCCTGAAGCTTTCTTTAAATGAGATAATATATGTAGAATGTTTCATAAATACATGCCTGCTCATTAAATTATAATTCCTTTCCTATTTTCACCCACCTAGAATGAATCAACCTTTGGAAAAGACAAGGCAAAAAAAGTTTTTGTGTCACAGTGCATATATTCATGAAATTTTAAAAAGTACAGTGATTTTGTGTCTGTAACACATCAATCTTATGTGACCAATTTTTCTTAAGGAAAAATTTTAAAAATAGTTTAACTTGAAGTGAGGGTATACATAAATGTCCCTAAGAGTAAAGGCTTATTAAAACTACTTCTTGCCTGAGCCCTCTCTTGAGGTTTGGGAATTGAGCATAGCTTCACTTTATCCCTTTTAACAATATCCACTTAATTTCTCTATTAAGTAGTTCTGCTCCATTTGACCCAGAGACTCTTAACCCTATTCCAATTCTCTCCATTTTAAGTGAAGAATAATAATAACACCTGTGTTATTCCTCAGAGGGTTATTGTGAGGAGCAAAATGAAAATAAATGAAAGTGAAAGGACATTCACAAGCTGAAAACATTGAAATAAATGTTAGAATTATTCTGTGAGGAGCTACCTTGAGTGGATAGATCCTTTAATCACAGGTTTCAAAGTCTAAAAAACTGAGGTGGAGATTGCTTATGTCACACACATCTACTTTTCTCCTCTTTCCCTGGATACATTATTAGAATACTTTTCTTGATCTTCCTTTATGTATGACCCAGCGACTAAGTTGTAATCAGCAGAGTATGAGCAGAATGATGTATTTGACTCCCAGACTTGCCTCATAAAAACCTCCCATGTAGACTCGTTATGTTTTTTTTTTATTGTTTTCACTTAAAAATGCTGGAATGGAGACAATTGGCAAGGTGACCCTGGGCACACTTTGTTCAAAGTGGCAAAGTCTCTGTCTCCATGGGTCAATGAATAACTATGAGTGAGAGAGAGAGAGATGCATCATTGACACGTAAGGAAAAAATAATCTATGATGCAGATTTGGGTCAATTTGTTATAGCAGTCAGAATAAACCTAACTAAGATAGAAAGCTACTCTAATCGTGCTGAGATATACTTTCATTTATTTTGATTCAATTAAGTCCTTCTAATGAAAACTTGAAAAGTAAAACATTTGCCGAAATCAACATAGGACATTTGCTGCCAAAAACAGCTATACAAGTATTTCTCAGTACTCATTTATGGAAACTATAGATCTGAATAATGCTTCTAATGCTCATAAAGTTTTACAATGTTGATTATTCTTTATATTTTATGTAAAGTGATTATTATATTATCAGGATTATAGTTAGTATTCTTTAAATAGTACCTTAATTATACATGGGGATCGCTGAGTTTTTCAACCCTTCAAAAGAGGTACTGCTACTAACAATTTGTTACTAATAAAAATTACTATGTGCTTGGGATATTCTTAGAACTTTACATGCATTTTCTCATTTAATTCACACAACAACTCTCAGAATAAATACTACTATGACTCTAATTTAACAGACAAGGAAACTGAAGAGTAAGAGATAAGCATCTTGCCCAAGGTCACACACAATACTGATCAAGATAAGCTAGGTCTTGCTGCAATAAACAAAGCAAATTTTAGAGGCTTGACAAAGTTTCTTCCTAAAGCTACAAGTTAGTAAGTTTCCATGGGTTCAAGCTCACTATTGTTGCTCAGGGACCCAAGCTGACTAAGTCCTCATTTGGAACCAGCTTTCTCTCCCACTTTGACAAGAGGAAATAGACATGACAAATCATGCACTGATTCTGAAGCTTTTCCCAGAAGTGATACATGCTGGGTTTTTTTTTTCCACATTTGGAGAGTTAAAGCATGTCACAGGATCACACCAACTTTCAAAGAGGAAAGTACAAACCTACTGTATGCCAATCCTACCATATCTCCAAAAAAAAAAAAAAAAAAAGATGTGAATCTCTTTTATGAACAGCCTTATATCTAAAGGTTACAGCCAGTAAGTAGTGGAAGCAAATTGCAAACTCAGGCAGTCTGGCTGTAAAGTTAGGACTTTTAACCATTATGTTGTGTTCCCTAGATAACAGGGGTCTTGGGTGTATTGGAATGAGATTTAAGCATGGAGTCATAGATATTGCCTTTCTGACAGGAACCTGATAATTTCTTTGTGACTGGGTACCATGGACACATGACCTCCGCTCACAGGGTTTCACCATTGTCTTATACACCTTGAGGAGTTAGGGCCAATGGCATCCAGGGCCCCTTTCTGTTCCTGTCAAACATGTTCTAGGGATACAATTATAAATCCAAGCCTCTTTTCCAAGAATACTTGTACTATTGGTTACGTAGAATGTTATCCCTGAATCTGACCATAACAACCTGGTTTTGATTCATATCCTTCTTTTAGTTGGCTGAATAATAAGGTCACCTTGCTTTTGTATAATGCTTTGCAATCAACAGTGGTCTTTCATAATCCGATCTCCTGCCACATCCACAAGTTTTGAAGGTGTGGGGGAAAGTAATTTATAGGATATAAGCAAGCAACTTCTCATCTTTTTTTTCATTGTCCTGTATAGAATTTCTCACCAAGAGACAGGCTATAGTGTACCAGCCATTGCTGATATGGAGGAAATTAACTATTTTGTCATTTTTAAATTGTGTTTAGAATACAATTTTATATGGTGTTATTTAATGGAGTCTCAATTTAAAATGAAATAAACTAGAAACTGAAAATAAATATTGCCTTTGGTTAAATATGACTAAATGTACATGTTTATCTCAACTCAGCTTTTCCTACTCCCCCAAGAAAAACATTAAATAATGGAATTTTGAAAGGCATAATCCTATAAAGACAAAGTAAACAAGAGAGCAGATACTTTTTTCTTACTTTTTATTGGCCTGTTTAGTACTGTATATAAAATTTAAAGCATTTTCTGACATCTGTATAAAATTAAGAATCATCACCACAATCTAGATAAATTTATCCATAACCCAAGAGGTCCCTTGTGTGCCTTTGTAATCCCACTCTTCCTTATCTCCCTGCCACCAAAACACCCACCCATCTTTAGGCAACCACTGATCTGATTTCTGTCCCTACATTAGTTTGTATTTTCTAGAAATTTATATAAATTGAATCTTATATTGTTTTTTCACCTGTTTTTTTTTAACTCAGCATAAGAGATTCAGCCATGTTGTTGCTATATCAATAGTTAAATCTTTTAATCACTAAGTATTATTCCAATGCATAAATATAACACAATTTATCCACAGACTATTTGGTGGATATTTCAATTACTTTCAAATTTGGACTTTTACAAAATTAAGCAACTATGAACATGGATGCATGAGTTTTGGTATGGACATGTGCTTTCATTTTTCTTGAATAGATACCTAGGAATAGAATGACTGGTTTGTCTGGTGGATGAAAGTATGACAATTTAAGAAAATGCAAAACTGTTTTCTAAGGTGGTTGGACCATATGCATTCTTATCAGTAGTATAAGAGCTCAAGTTGTTTCCCATCCCTGGCAACACTAAGTACAATGAGACTTTTACATGTTACCCATTTTAATAGGTATATAGTGGTATCTAATTGTGATTTTAATTTGCATTTTCCTAGTGACTAATGATGTCAAGTATCATTTTATGTGTTTATTTGACTTCCATATATCTTTCTTGGTGAAGTATTGGCTTAAAACTTTTTCCAATTTTTTAATTGGATTGCTTCTTATGTTATTATTGAGTTTTAAGATTCTCTCTCTCTCTCTCTATATATATATATATATATACACATATATGTAATATATATCATTTTATCTGATTTTATTTATATATATACACATATGTATGTATATATATGTCAGAAGTTTTTAATTTTGATGGTCCATTTCATCAATTATTTTTCTTTTTAGTGTCCTATCCAAGAACTCTTTGTTTAACCTAAGCTTCTTATTTTAGTCTTAACAATTTTTATAGTTTTATATTTTACTTTTAGATCTGTTATCTGTATAATAGATAAATGAATTATAAACTAATTTTATCATGCAAGGTAGGGATGAAAATTAATCTTTTTGCATACATACATTTAAATGTCTCAGTATCATGTTGGAAATTTCTCTCTCCACTTATAATCCTTGCAGTTGTATCAAAACTCAGTTATTTATATGTGCATGGGTCTATTTCTAGACTCTCTCTTCTACCAACTTACATGTCTATACTTTTGTCAGTCCCATGAAGTTTTTATTACCTGTAACTTCATAATAAGACTTGAAATCAGTTATTGTTAACCTTTCAACTCTGTTCTTTGTCATAAAACATCTTTATGTTTTGGCTACCCTAAACTCTTTGCTTTTCTGTATGAATTTTAGAATCAGCTTGTCAATTTCTACCAAAACAAACACAAAACAAAGAAGCCTAATGGAGTTTTAATATAGGTTATATATTTAACATACAGATCATTTTGGGAAATATCACATCTTCTGTTCATGTAAAGCTGTCCATTTATTTAGGTCTTTTTAATTTGATAGTTTTTATGTCTTTTGTCAAATGTATCTCTTAAGTATTTCATATTTTTGATACTATTATAAATGTATTATTGTTTTATTTTCATTTTTGTTTGATTGTTAGTAATATATTGAAACATGACTGATTTTTGTATGAATCTCACATTTTTGCATAGCTTTCTTGTTCTTCCCGGTGAAATCTAATCTTTTTCATCTCAGACTCTCAGCTGTCTCCTCAAATGAGAGGTCTACCAGGGTCATCTGGTTTGAACCTCCATGAAAGAAAGAAAAAAAGAAGGAAGGGAAGAAGGCAGGAAGGGAGGGAGGGAGAGGGGAAGGAAGAAAAATATATTTTAAATTTAGCAGCAGAAGAGAGAAAGCTGAAGTCTTATGCTTATGAGAATGGGAGTAGGTATATGTGAGAGAAGAGAGAATAAAGGCTATCATCATTCGCTTACATTATTTTTAGAAAGGCTGGGGATTTGGTGACACCAGATGCTTTTGAAGGTGGGTTGCTTTTGAGGGTGGAGTTGAAAGTCTTTATAAAGAATTCATTGAAAGTCTTTATAAAGAACGATGATCAAACCCAGACAAACAGGAGACAACTGCTCAGAATCATATGAAAGGACTTCCTGGGACTACTGGGACTGGGACCATTCAGTTCAGATCAGTTCAGGGAGTCAGAGGACTCCAAGAGAGGGTGGTCAGCAGATATGGGACATAAAACCACTTGACAGATTAACTGTGTGTTTTACTGTATGGCAAGAAATTTTTATAGTTTGTCAGGATATTTGGGAATGAATTAATGTTAGGTACCCAGAAATCTAAGTGAATGAAATGAGGCAATTAGCAACTTCAAGGAAAAAGTTGTGCAGGAATGAAAATGTAACTTCTGTGGTTGCTTAGGCCCAAGATTAGGCAGTATGATGCCATTCTGAATACTGATTTAAGAAAAAGATGAAATTCCATTGGTAAGAAGGCAGGAGTGGACGCATGCATGTGTGTCTATGATGACTCTAATCTCTTTGTAGCAGGTAAAAAATATCATGCACTTAAAAATCAAGAAAGAACATGAACATACTTTGTTTTACTTTTTAGAATTATATAGATAAATTACAAAAAAAGAAAATTAAAAGTGACTACTTTGAGACATTAGGAGTCAGATGAGTAGTGAGCCAAAGGCTGTTAGTGATTGCTAATGTTTGTAGGTCTGTGTACATATATTACTTGGATTAAATATAAATTATAACAAAAGTTATCACAGTATTTAAACTTACACTTAGAAGCTTCAATGTGTCCGTTTAAAAGCTAAGAATCGGGCTTCCCTGGTGGCGCAGTGGTTGAGAGTCCGCCTGCCGATGCAGGGGACACGGGTTCGTGCCCCGGTCTGGGAAGATCCCACATGTTAAGAAGTGGCTGGGCCCGTGAGCCATGGCCGCCGAGCCTGCACGTTCGGAGCCTGTGCTCCGCAGCGGAAGAGGCCACAGCAGTGAGAGGCCCGCGTACCGCAAAAAAAAAAAAAAAAAAAAAAAAAAAAAAAGCTAAGAATCTGTAGCCTGCTGTAGAATCTCTGCTCCACTGGTGATTAAGTCATATTGAAAATGTTGCTTCACCTATTGATGCTTCAGTTTCCTAGTTTGTAAAAAGGAAATACTAGCTGTATCTGCCTCATAAGGCTGTTAAGGGGCTCCAATGGGGTAATATTAGTGAAGTGCTTAGTATTGGGACTGGCTCATAATAAGTGCTATCTTCTGGTCTATTATAGTAAAAACAAAAAAGATATAAATGTTGTAGGAATGTTACTTTGGCTTCATTTTAAAATCTGTACTGAAGAATCAATGCCAAGAACATAGAAACATCACTTTACCTTAAACATTTGCATTGATTTTAAAATATTCAAAAATTTAAAAAAATAAGTTGTTTTTGATGCTCCTATATCTGCTTAAAAAAAATGTTTCTGAGCACATTAGTCAGATTCTGATTGCCCGTTTTATTCAAAATATGTCCATTCAAGAATTTTTTTCAAAGCATTCAAAACCCTGCAGTATGATTTTTCAAAACCAGAAGTGTGGAGAAACAGCTAGCCTGTCTTGGCCAAGCTTCCTGGCCTAGTTGTGAGCCTGAGTCTGAGATGGATTACCAGAAGAAAAGTTGGCTTACTTTGAATCTTTAGATAAAAGGAGTTTGTTAAAACTTTGTGACCTCCTAGAGGGGTGGAATAGGGAGGATGGGCGGGAGACACAAGAGGGAGGAGATATGGAGATATATGTATATGTATAGCTGATTCACTTTCTTATAAAGCAGAAACTAACACACCATTGTAAAGCAATTATACTCCAATAAAGATGTTAAAAAATAATTTAAAAAAATAAAACCAAATATTAAGTATAAAAAAAATTATAGTAAATCAAAGTCTAGGACAAGATGAAAAGTTTCTACTCTCAAACAGCATGATAAATATTTGTGTAAATAACATGTCTCATCATGCTGAAGAGGTTTTGAGTAAAATAGTAAAGAACAGCTCCCTTATTTAGGTTGATGAGTCAAGAGATTTCATCAATAAATATTACAATGTAGCATTTGTATGATTTATAAATATTGGGAAATTTAGAAAACTTTTTCTAGAGCATCAAGTTGTGCAAAACTAGCAGTTTGAGATTTATTCAAAGTGTTTTCTTCATATCAGGAAACAAAAAGTTTATCATGGAGGAAATAGGTCAGCATCTGTAATGATGCTGTATCATCAGTGGTTGACTCAACGAGAGGTTTTGCTACAAAAGAAAGAAAAAGAGATACAGAAAGAAAGAGGGAAATAGAAGGGAAGGAAGGAAAGAAGGAGGGAAAGAAAGAAGGAAGGAAGAGAAAAAGGAAAGTTCCTACATTAAAACAAATTACTTTTTTCACAGAGAATTGATGTCGAAATTCTTGGGGATATATACGAATCTGTATATCTGTTTATTCTATTCATTAAATAAAACACAAGAAAAAAAATGACCCTGAAGGACATTGCTGGTGTAAGGAATAGTTCACTCCAGTTTCTACTTATTTATTAGACACTAGGGAAAATATAAACTATATTAGCCTCAAGGCATCAGCTAATCCTGTGGAACCACTGCAAAATCATTCCAAAATATGTATTAAAATCAGCACAAAACAAAAGAAACCTTTTTCCTATCTTTTCCTTATTTTAGTAACCTCGTTGGGATTTGTTGCCTGTGAATATATATTACTATGAGGAATTCAGTATTGTAAAAGGAACATAATTATCCTGGGGAAAATATATCCCATTAACTCAGAAAAAAAGATTTAAAGAGAAAGATAATGAAAATTTCAGACTACGTATTTTTTAAACATTTAGTATATCATGACCTCCTCAAGGGCAGTGAGTTTGACTTTTTTTGTGTGCCTCTCTCACTCTGTGCAATGTCCAGAAAATATTCAATGTTCAGTGAATATTTATTTCATTGAGTTAAATCCTGGTTAAAGATATTTTTTCTGGGAACATTTTATTTTCATTGTGACTCTGAGACTGTCTTGATGAATATGCAGTTTATTTATAGTACGGTATTGTACCATAAAGGTCACCATGACGGGGCAGTAGAGAAAATATGAATATAGGAACTTGAAGATGAGTTGATTCATTTTACAAAGGTAAATGCCAAATGCTGCATAACTGTCTGCTTTTAATTAGCTTGTCAAAAGATTTTGACAAAGACCTCCAGTGGATTACTGAACAAACTTGGACGCATATTACTTCTGTTGAATCATTTATTGTCTTTCATAGCTTTTAATAGAATTGGTCTAGTCACACTCATTCTATTCTCTTATCAATTTTACACTCCTCTTTTGTTTGCATTTGTAACTATAAGGTTTTGTAGAGATAATTTTGCCTTCCCCATGTTTGCTATAGCTGCTCTCAGCTTGAGCACATACCTTAGATCTCTCCTGATATTTTTATGTTGGTCTCAGTATGATGTTTCTAGTAATGTTTAGACTTTTGTTTCCCTTGGTTTTTGATAACAGTTTTTTTATAGCTATCATTTCCTTCTCCCATTTACTATTATAGCAAAATTAAAATATGGTCATTTTTTAAAAGAAACTCAGGAAATTAATGCCTTCATTATAATATCCAATTTCCTTGATCTTCTCTTTCTTATGAGTCTTTTTCATCCCCCCTTCCTCATTATAAATAGGAATGAAATGTTTCTGAAATTAGCAACTTATCTATAGAGTGAGATGATCTGATACAAATCAATTTTCATCTTCACAGTATTAAATGAATTAACTCACCAAAGTAGCTTGCAAGATAATGAAAGCAAAATGCAAGCAAAGAAATTGAATGACCTTTAACAAGCCTCAAATAGAATTAAATGTCAGTGTCCTGAAGAGGAGTTCCCTCTGTTTATTTCTGGCAGCTACAGATTTTAGCCTAGACAGGGTGATGGGGAGTTGCTGGGTGGTTCTTACAACTTGGGTTTTATTACTGGTGAAAGTTTATTATTCCCAGTAGGACCACGATGTATTTTTTATTTGAATGATTCCTTTCTCTTGAACCTCTCAAAATATATATTTTTTTCTGAAAGAGAAACTGTTTTATCAGGTATTGCCTTTCACTTGGCATATATAAAAACTACATATTTAAGTCAAGGTCGGTAATAGTATGTGATATATGTATATTACAAGTGTCACAAAAGTTAAAGATATTTTTCTGATCAAAAGTCAGAGTGGGGGCTTCCCTGGTGGCACAGTGGTTGGGAGTCCGCCTGCCGATGCAGGGGACATGGGTTCGTGCCCCGGTCCGGGAGGGTCCCGCGTGCTGCGGAGCGGCTGGGCCCGTGGGCCGTGGCCGCTGGGCCTGCGCGTCCGGAGCCTGTGTTCTGCAACGGGAGAGGCCACAACAGTGAGAGGCCCGTGTACCGAAAAAAAAAAAAAAGTCAGAGTGGACAAGCTGTTAAAGTGCTGAGCAAATTAACTGAAATTGTCCACAGCAAAATGAGGAATCTTAAAATACTCACACTCTTAAGAAGCATATCAAGAGGGTGGGGAAAAACAGAAATGAATAAAAGTAGAAATAATAATAATATTAATAAACCTAGACATTATGTCTGATGAATAAGATGGAGCCCTATTCTAACATCAAATTATTAATACTCCTCCAGCAGGTTATAATTGATTGCATACTATATAGTATATGAACAATTACTTATAACTCCATCAATCAATTTTATTTTGCATTTGGAAATTTATATATCACTCTTTGCTGGTGCCTCTTTCTCAATTATCGAGAGGTAAGAGACAAAAACTAGGAGAAACGCAAGCTAGTGCCTCACAAAATTGTGGCACTGTGAAAGATGTTCTTATGTACTGTTGAGCTGGATACATAGAAATGTAAGAAATGTAACATCTTCCTCCAGGTAACATAGATCACCAAATGAAGGGACTTGAACCAGTGTCTTGATCTCCATTTCAGAGCACTAGCTATGTGTTATGCATAAAAGTGGGAGAACCAACAGTTTTCAGTATAAAAGATAAGAAGAAAAGCATAGAGAATCAGGCTTTGAGCCACTGGATTCCAAGAGCAAAATATTGTGCCTATTAATGCAAGGACAGATTCATTTCATTTTTTCCAGGATCTAAAGCACCTCTCTTTACACAGTTATACAAGAAAAAATTATGTCGTTGATAAAAACTAAAAGTAAACGCATAGAGAAATTAGTTTTATCTTATTGACATTTGTAACTGAATTTCAGAAACTCAGTCAATTCATCATGTTGAAAATATATTAGCATGGATGTAATCCCACAGGAGATACTACTAATTGACAATGTGGGCATATGTAAGCAAATGCTTGTGCTTTTTTGCTTATTTGATTATTTTTCTAATTTAGCAAGATATCTACCTAAATTCATTCTGCAGAGCTCCCTGAATAGAAAAAATAAAGAAAAAAAATGCCTATTGAGAACTGATTTTGTGAAAATCACTGTGCAAGCAAGTAAGGGATACAGAGAAATGTAGGACAGAGTCTTTCTCCTCAAGAGTATTAAAAACTGGGCTTCCCTGGTGGCGCAGTGGTTGAGAGTCCGCCTGCCGATGTAGGGAACATGGGTTCGTGCCCCGGTACGGGAGGATCCCGCGTGCTGCGGAGCAGCTGAGCCCGTGAGCCATGGCCGCTGAGCCTGCGCGTCCGGAGCCTGTGCTCCGCAACGGGAGAGGCCACAACAGTGAGAGGCCCGAGTACCGCAAAAAAAAAAGAAGAAGAATATTAAAAACTTATTTTATCAATTAGCATATGCACACAGGAAGCAGTTATACTAAGGAATAGTGTATACAATTACCTCCATATATTAATTTAGCAAATATCTACTGATCACCTGCTCTTGCACATTGTATAAGAATCCTGTGGTGTATACTATCTGTAAAGTTTCTACCCTTGTTGTCTTTATCGAGTTTGGGGTAATTAGACAAGTGAGTATAGTGTGATGGGATGAATATTGTTACAGTGCTCCAAGAAAGAGACATAATTTTTCATTGTTATGTACAAGGAAATTCTGCATGTACAATTCTGCATGTTAGAAGTTGATTATAATAAACAAGTTGATAGGAAAAAGAGAACAAGCCAGGAATGAAGTCAGCATAGGCATACCCCTCCTCTGATTGTCATAGTAATAAGGATGTATTATCTTTCTGATTTGAGTAAGGTATAAGCAGTCTGAGTCCTAATACTTCAATGGGTTTATTGATTTTAAAAATGTATCTGTAATTTCTGCCTCACCTAGTGCCAGGCCTTGGACAGAATATCATGCCATAAAATTCTATCAATTGAATTATATATTTTTCTCATCTATGTATGTATCCATAAAACTTTATTTGCATCCTCAGAGAGAACTAATTTCAAAATACAAATTTCATGAGTAAAATGCTTTTGAGTATGACATCTGACTTACATGAGCTTTAACTTCCATGTCAACAAAATACAGTTTTAATTCTTAACGCGTATGTTTTAAAATATTTAATTGGAAATGCATGTAACATGCCTCCAAATTGTTCCTGGAACATGGTAGCCTCATACCCTCCCCTCCTCAGTTTAGCTCCTTCTTAAAGTTTAAGCCACTACCACATTCTAAGAGCTGATGGCATTGTGTAAGAAGTATACTTCAGCTTGAACTTTGATATTTGTATTAACATTTTTGGCAGGTTTAGTAAAATTAATTACCCCACCTATTTTTCAATTCAGCAAGTTCTAACATTTGTATATCAGTATTACTTGCACATGTACAAATACACATGTACTGCCAAGACATGCCTTAGAATATAAAAGGATTTGAGAGGAAAACTGTCCATTCAAGAAAAATTTGAAATAAATCCATTTAATATTAGCATTCTTTCTACTTCTAAAATTGTATCTCTTCTATCCAGGGCTGATTTTTGGAGATAGGAGAATGCATTTTGCAGTTCGCAGGGCTGAGAGCAAATGGAACTTTTCTTTGCTAAACTCAAAAATTTCAGGAACAGGCACCTAATCTGGATATTACATTTTTGTGTGAAGGTGCCTTTTCTCCATCTCATGCAGTAGGCATTTAGTCCTAATGGATGCTATTTGCAGACGTTGCCTCACCATAAATAACTGTTTCAATGAAGCCAGGACATTTTCGTTTCAACCTGTAGTCAGTGCTCCAACTGAATGGCATCTGTGCTTATATCCTGCTTCAGGGAAAAACACACATACACACACATACACAGTCTCAACTGTTTTGCAAACCAGATCTCCATTCTGCACATTGTTTGTGTCAAGAAAGTTTTGGTCAGAATGAAGCAAGGTAAATTGAAGATGACAAAATTTCTCATGTTTTCTAGCCAACAATCAAAATGTGTTGTGCTCTGCTGTATATCTGCTTGCATCCATCCTACATATTTTATTTATTTTCTCATTTATTTCTAAACAACTAGACCTACATTTAAATTTATATATATAGAGCATGGAGCCTCTGGGCACATTTAAAATACAAGGAAATAAATAAGCATTCTTACAAAAATGCTATAAAAATCATAATGGAGCCCAATTTTCTTTGTATAGCAAGGAAAGGGAGAGAAAGACACCTGAGCCTGAAGAGACCAAGTAAAGATTTTACCATGTTGAAGTAAAATTGTGGTTTCATGAAACACCCTGTCTTATAGAGGAGGGGAATAACTGTGTAATAGAATAGTATGGAGAAAGACATGGTTTGATAATGATAGTAAACTTGTTATTTAGCACTGAGTAAATGTGCTTATTATTATCATTATTTTATTATTACTGCTATTATAATTATTTTAATTGCTAAGCAGATTCATTAAAATCCCTATAAAAGTTAATAATCTTTGAAGGAGTCATTAATATCTCTTGGATCCACTTCATAGAATAATTGTAAAACAATATTTTCATAACTGAATCATAATTGAACAAACATCATAATTGACAAAACAAATGTAATAGATCTTCATGTTCCAAGGTAACATTCAAATTAAGGTATGACTATGAATATTGGACCTCAGGATGCTTCTACAAAGAAAAGAATTTTAAGAAAACAATTTACCCAGGTAAATTTATTGTACTCTGCAGTAGACTAGCATGGAGAAAACAATGGTACCAAACCTGTTGTGAAGAGTGTTGTGAAGAGTGGTTTGGCACACAGTAAAAGTTCCTATTATTATTGTTATTGTTGATATTATTATTATTTTCATTGTTAATCTGATTCATTAAAATCATTGAAGAGATTAATAATTCTTCTAACAAGATTAGCATATCTTTTAGTCCATTACATATAATAATTTTAAACAATCTTGCCACAATTGAAAAAACAATAGTATAATACTCACAGATGATTATAAATAATGGACCTCTGGATGTTCCAGTAAAAAGAGAATTTTACAAAGAGACTTTTCCCTGGTTAATTTATTGTAATGTGAGCAGAAGAACTGAGGAGGAATTTAATGAAAAGACTTCTCCTGTGATTGCTTTTGTAAGCATGTGAGTCTTTGCCTCAGTTCAAATGGAATGGAGAAAATGGCCCATGAAGGTTTTCCTTTATAACTAAGATTATATTTGTGTGATTAATTTTAAATTGAAACTTTGTGAAAAATAAACTATAGTCAACTAAATGTAAAAAAATCATAAATCTCCTTCTGACAAAGAAGTAATTGTAAATATATACATTGAGAGACTTTGGGGACTCTAGGCCCCAGTAAAAACCACTAACATTCTAATTAAAGTTTGTGTAATTTGTGCCTTCATAGTTATTCTAGGTATGAGTTATTAAGTATTTACACTACATTACTTATGAATGTCTTGATTTGAGTAACAGTTGTGACATATGATCTTCTTGATGTTTTATCTGTAATTACATTTTCTCACATAAGAGAAAAGTGCATAATAGACGACAGAAAAATCTTTCCTTCTGTTTAAATGTTTCAAATGTCAGAATCCTTTAGAAGCTAATTATCAGTATTTCAAACTTTTTCAGTTCCAAAGAAAAAGAGCACCCTGGAAACCAGTAAATAGAGAAAAATGGTAAAAGCCAGACGATATTTATTTATTTATTTTGGCTGTGTTGGGTCTCAGTTGTGGCATGTTGACTTCATTGAGGCATACATGTGGGATCTAGTTCCCCTGACCAGGGATCGAACCCATGCCCCCTGCATTGGGAGCATGGAGTCTTATCCACTGGACAACCAGGGAAGTCCCAAAAGCCAGACAATTTTTAATGGTAATTTAGAAAACAAAGTTTTACGCTAATAACAGTAGGTGTTTATTTTCAATTACCCTAGGTAATTTGCTTTCCTTAACTGCAGGAAAATAGTTTTTGGTAATTAATGTTGCCTTAAACTTTATCTGGAACTCCTTCTTAAAAATTTCTTCCTAAATGGCATAGAATTTAAAAATTAATGACCTAATTTAGGAAAGCTACCACATTTAAATCCCTGGTTTACATGATTATTGGCGTTAATCTAGAGGAAACATACAGAGCAAACAAGGAAACATGACAATAAGAATGAAATCAAACCAAATACATTTATGTGTGTGTATGTGTGCTTGTGTATAGATAGATAGATATCCTCTGATTCTGTGTATTAATAATGTGTGGCCCATTCCTTTCATTTTACTGGAGACTTTGACTTCAGAAGGAACTAGTGTTTTATAAAGAAATGATTGACAAGATAAAGAACTGAAAAACATGTCTCATAATATACATAGCTTCATTGCTGGTTTTGTCATTTCTCTGCCTTGATTGTTTAAGAAGGGTACTTACAGGTAATCTAGTTCCTTCTTAATCAAAGTGTGATTCATGGACGAGCAGCGTTGTATAACTTAGAAGGCAGAATCCCAAGCCTTACCTGGAACCTACTGAATCAGAGCCTGCATTCTAATAAGGTCCCAGATGATTTGTACGCATACTTTGGTGTTTCAACGAATTTAGTTAAAATCATAATTCCAAAAGTTGGGGGCACAAGAGCTAAGGTTGAAAAACAGGAGCAAATCATAAAAGGCTTTGTCTGGCATGCATAAAGATGTATGTAAAGTCCACCCTCAGTGGACTTTAACAATAAGGACATTTGTCCAATGTCCAGAGTCAAGGTGGCCTACAGGGATGCCAACTTCAGGGGATGAGTTAAGTATCACTTCAATTTATGCTGACTTCATTCTCAAGCTGGCAGCATAATGGGTGCAGGTTTTCTGGAGGCTACATCAAGAGGCATCATTTCCTCCCATAAATATTTTATAGGAGCAAAGAAAAATTCCAAGAATTCCCTCAAAGGACCCTCATTGTTTCTCATTGTCCAAAACCATACCACATGCTTATGCCTAAAACAATTAGTGGCACTGGAAAAAGAGATCACCATGATTGGCTTAGATAATCAACATTAGTCTCAGAAGCTCGACTTGGGATCTTCTTCCCCTGAGTCATACAAGGTTAGTTTGAAAACTTGAAAAACAGGTATTCTGTTGGGTTAGATGAATGGAAAAAAGAGGATTTTTGTAGACAACTTCCTCCTATAGTCAAAGTGGAAAGATTGAAAGATTTTTAAGCAGGATAGTAACATGATTAAATCTGTTTATAAAAAAATATTGTGGAAGATACATATTAAGTACAAGGCAGAGAAACTATTATCAAGAAGCTATTAGAATTCCAGTGAGAGTAGACTAAGAATCCAAATTTAATTAATTGTAGAAATAGAGAAGAGATAGACTTGAGAGACACAGTATTTAGGAAATACACTAAAAGGACTGGTGACTGAGTAATTGGGTGGCTACGGAAAATACAAGGATAAGAAGGGGCATAGGAGAGATTTGAAGCTACACAGATGGAATATTTCTTCAAATGTAGAAACTATGTGTATTTTGTTCACTAGAATATACCAAATCTTTAGTGCAGTAAAAGATGCAATCTAGGTGATTAATAAATATTTATGAATATAAGAAATAAATGTGTCATTAACTGAAGACATTAATGCAGGTAGAGGAGAAGATCTGAGAATGAACAAAAGTGCCTGTGTATCTGTGGAATGATGCTGTTCAGGACACAATTAAAAATTTAGATCTTGGGGGAGAGATGGGATAGATACTTAGATAATTTCTAGCTCTTTTTTACTTATATTCTCTGGGATTTTTTTTGTTTGTTTCTTTTCCTTTCCTTTATGTTTTCTTTCTATCCTAGTCTCTCCATCAGGTTTATTTTCCCACCTGGAAGACAGGAGAAATCAGGATATTGCAGGCCATTCAGGGGGAAGTCATGGTCTCTGAATTTCATGACCCTAGACTTACAAACTTTGCATATCTTTTCAATGTAATCATGTTGTCTTCTGTGAGGATAAGATAATAAATTAGGCAAATTTCTAGAAATGAAATCCATTTCTGAGTCATGTTATAGGATTATCTAATACCACATTTTCTCACATGTCTGCATTTTTCACATTTTGTTTCTTCTTCTTGGAATGTTTTACTGCCTTTATTTGCCAGCTTAATTTTTACTCATCTTTGAAGTTTCAAGTAAGTGTCACTTGAGTTCAATTTTGAAACTTCTGTTGGATACCTATTATGTAATCCCAAACTGTGCTAGGTGCTGGAGTTACAAAGATAATGAGATATAATCTTTTTGTTCAAGAAGTTTACCACATAGTGAGGAAAACAATCTTAATACAAAGTACATGAACAAATTTGTGATGTCCATTGAATTCTATGAGAGCTAACTGCTAACCTGACTTTGAATGGGGAGCTGAAAAAGGTCAAGGAAATCTTCTAAAATAAAGTGACCCCAAAATTGAGCCTTAATCCTAAGATAATACATAAAGAGTAGGGTCAGTCAGGAAAGGATATTGTGTGAGTGAATACAAGCAAGCGATGGATAATACTACATGTGCAGAGTGGATTTTGAAGATTGGGGGTAGGTTCTTTTTTCTGATATATACATGAGGGATGAGGCAGGGGACTGGCATTAGCTGAGGCTAGAAAGGTAGGCATAGCCCTGTTCCTGGAAGGCTTTGGATAGCAGATCAGTTAGCTTGGAACTTATCAGATAGGTAATAAACAGACTTTTTTTTTCAATCTTCCCTCTCCAAACCCACCAGACTGATTTCTAAATCTTTTCTTCATTTTTACTATAATACCAGGTGCACAGCACTGTTAGAACACTTATTTCTTTTGTTTTTATTTTTCCTTACTAGTGTGAATGCTTCATCCTATTTATTTCATTCTATTTTTATAGTGCAATGCCCACAGACATTGGACCTTCAATAAATGTTTCTTGAATGTATTGATAAGTGTACCTCTATAAAACAAAATTTTCTTGTGCTAAATATCCGTTTCACAATTCACCAGATTGTTAGACTCTTGAAATCAAGACCTGTGATTGCTTTATTACTGTACTAAGTTGTTCAATGATATATATGTATGTATATACATACACATGCATATATATATGTGGATAAAATATATATCCCTCAATAAATTTAAAGCTTGAATTAAAGATAAATGGTGGAGGAAATCAGTTCTTCTTGTTTAAAAAGTTCATTATACCAGAAGAAAATCTTTATACTCAATATACTATATACTTATAATTAACTATATTCCTTTCTCACTTTGGGAAAAAATGAGAAGATGAACTAATGCAATAGCTCCTAGATTTCAACCTTCTGTGTTAACATTTTTATATACTCTTTCAAGATCTTCCCCATACTCTAAGGGAATTATGGTAAAATAAATGACCATTATCACTCGCTTGAGTAGTTTTGATATCATTTAATAGCCCATCTGCGTAGATGTCAGTGAGGGAATCTATTGACCTAATACGGACAGTAGATTAACCTTCAGGTAGACTTGACAGAAAGAGCTATTAATTTTGCATGGATGGTTAAAACAGGTATACAAGCAAAGTTTATAAACCAGCACGAATGAGAAACACCCTGACTTATTAAACAGACCTGTTTCACCATCCCATCAAGATAGCAAACATTTAATAGATTATATTCTGTATTTTCAAATACTTTATTCAACAGTTTTTCAGTACATTGCACAAGCAATAGCCCTGTCAGACTATCTGAAAGTTCCTGGAAAGTGTTAATAGACACGAGTCAATGGAGTCAGAGCACAGTCTTGAATATCACACAGATTAGTTCTTGACCTCACAATATAGAAACTAGAGCCAAGCAAAATATCAAATTATCTTAAGAAACAGATTGTGACTGGCAGCTGAGATCACTATGGATTTTAAAGTATATATTAAAAAAAAGCTTTGTGAAGCTTTCTTTATAGTTTCTCTAAACCTATATTTTATAAAGGTCACATCAAAAGTGATGTAGTGGAAAAAAATCTGAGATTTTGGAGAAAGATAGTCCTTAGTTTGAATCTCTATTCACTCATTTATTAGTTGGATAACCTTGGGTAAATAACACCTTTATACCTTCTTTCTTATTCATGGGCTGTTGACAATTGCTATGTTGCAATGTTGTGGTGGGGATTAAAACAGTAAATTAAAAAAGTGAGAGAGAGAGACAAAGGTATGGTGTGATGCAGTACACACTCAACCAATGGAAGCTTTATTGTCATTGCCAAATATATGAATTTAGTGTCTTGGTTCATCTTGAATACTGTGGATTACTTTATGAATATTTCTTTTTTTCTTCCATTTTTATTGAGACGTAATTGACATACAGCAGCACTGTGTAAGTTTAAGGTGTACAGCATAATGGTTTGACTTACATACATCATGAAATGATTATCACAGTAAGTTTAGTGAACATCCATCTCATACAGATATAAAATTAAGGAAATAGAAAAAAAATTTTCCTTGTGTGAGAACCCTTAGGATTTCCTCTCATAACAACTTACATGTATTACATAAGGCAGTGTTAATTATATTAATCATGTTGTACATTATATCCCTAGTACTTATTTACGTTATAATTGGAAATTTGTACCTTTTGGCCACCTCCATCCAATCCCCCCTTCTCTGACTTTCCACATCTGGTAACCACAAAACTGATCTCATTTTCTATGAGTTTGTTGGTCTATTTGTTTGTTAATTTTTTGAAGTATAATTGACTTAGAACACTGTGTTAGTTCCTAGTATATCACATAGTAATTTGATATTTCTATACATAATAAAATGATCACCACGATAAGTCTAGTTACCATCTGTCACTATAAAAAGATAATATATTATTATTGGCTATATTCCCCACACCGTACATTTCATCCCTGTGACTCATTTATTTTGTAACTGAAAGTTTGTACCTCTTAACTTTCCTCACCCATTTCACTCATTCCCTAACCTCCCTCCCCTCTGGCAACCACCTGTTTGTTCTCTGGGATACTAGTGATTTTTTGAGTAGGGACCATTAGTATATAACATAAATGGAGTCTCTGGTTCTTGTTACAACTAGGGGTCTTTGAGAAAGTCATTTAATTTCTTACTAACTTTGGTTTCTATGTGGAATACTGTAAAAAGAAAAATCAGAGAAAAATATGGTTTTCTCAAAGTTATTTACTAGTTTTTTTGTTATTTTTATGGTTTAACATCTCAACAATAATAATAGCAAAATATCATGGTGTTTATTAGGCACTCACAGTTCTAAGTACTTTATAATTAATGCATGTAATCCTCAAAAAAGCCTCTATGAGAGAGTTAGTATTATTATTCCTATTTTGGATTTGGGGAAACTGAGCCATGAAGCTAAATAACTGGTCAAGGTCACACAATGAGTAAGTGGTAAAACCAGAATTCATTGTCAGTCCAAGTCTATGCTTTAACCATTAAACCGCATTGACTTTCTAGTGTGCTTTGTTTCCATAAGAGATTTTACAGTCAATGTGTGTGGGTTTTTCCAATATAAATTCCCAAACCGGGAATTATAATTTCTGTCAATAGAGTTATATATTTAAAAATTTATATACATTACAGTGAGAGTCTTACCAGGGTAATTTCAGTGTTTATGTCATTCATTCAATTTATTTGCAAAAGTATGAAATAAATAATCTTAGGTTGGATTTCAACATGAATGCATAATCTCATATTTATATATATACTTTTAAATTTGATTTCCCAATTCATCACACCACCACCACCCCCTGCCATTTTCCCTCCTTGATGTCCATACGTTTGTTCTCTACATCTGTGTCTCTATTTCTGCCCTGCAAACTGGTTCATCTGTACCATTTTTCCATGTTCCACATATATGCGTTAATATATGATATTTGTTTTTCTCTTTCTGACTTACTTCACTCTGTATGACAGTCTCTAGATCCATCCACGTCTACAAATGACCCAATTTCGTTCCTTTTTATGGCTGAGTAATATTCCATTATATATATGTACCACATCTTCTTTATCCATTCGTCTGTCGATGGGCATTTAGGTTGCTTCCATGTCCTGGCTATTGTAAATAGTGCTACAATGAACACTGGGGTGCATGTGTCTTTTTGAATTATGGTTTTCTCTGGGTATATGATGAATTGGGAGATTGGGATTGACATATATACACTAATATGTATAAAATATATAACTAATAAGAAGCTGCTGTATAAAAAATAAAATAAAATTCAAAATAAATAAATTTAATTTCCCATTAACTTCAATATTATAAAGATTTCAGGGAATGGATTCTTAATGATAATTGGGAATTCATTCACAGTCTTGGCAAAGGTGTCATTTATAGAACAAACATATTTCAAAGATCATTCTAGACTAGCAAGATTATTTATTTTTTGATATAATAGCTAGACATCTAACTGTGGACTTGTCTCATGTATGAAAGTAAATACTGGTTACTTATAAACCATAAAATGATAGGATTATATTCTGGCAATTTTATTTATTAAAATTGTTTATCATCTCGGTGAACAGCATTGCAATTGAACAGCATCAAGTGAAATTCATTTATAGTAAATTATAAAATACTTCCATTATAAAATCACTAAATCTTTTAAATAATGATTTAAAAGTGATACAATTTAATAAACTACCATATTTTGATCTGCCCACAATCCTTCATACCCTCTGGGATGTTCTCTTTCTTCTCCAATTACTTTTGGCTTTAATCACTTAAAAAAACACACAGATGGCTTTGAAATATAGGCTGTGACACCTGCTGGTGAAATGAAGTCTTCAATCCATGGGCTTACTCCCTCAGGACCGGGGCAGTCAGAGCCAGCACCCTCTAAATCAGGGACTAGATTTGGTCAGATTTCCAATAGGTGTAAGGTGAACCCTAGACTTGTGCTCTCCCAGACTCCAGCCTTCCCTAACTCTTGCCATTCTGCTACAAGTGAACACCTCTTCTTTCTTTCAAATATGTCCTGTTCCCAAAGATGGGTTGTAAGTTTGCTGAAGCCCCATTCGCTTTGCCATCCAACTTCCAGGAAACTAGAACTAATGTTATGAACCATCTTTACGGCAATCCAGTGGAATAAGGTCTTGTTCTAAACAAATAAATGACACAAAATGAATGCAGTGCCATCCACTGAATTCTCAAGTCACTTAATGCTTAGAGCATTCTGCTTCCATGTTTCACTGACACACTAGGTTCCCTGAAAGACTGCAATGCACATTTTTAAACTGTGTCTCTGACCCACCCAGATGGAGATTTCTACCCAAATTCTCATTATTCAATAGGACAGAGATCTTAGTATGCCTCAAATCCAGATCAGACTTTGCTGTGGTAGGACATATACCAATGAATAATCAAATTTCAGGAATGTAACAGAAACATCTACTTCCTTAATCATTCTTACAAACTATGGGTACTAGTCAGGATATTAAAAGACAAACATATAATTTGACTCTGGAAAAAAAAGAACCTGCAAACTCATACTTTCCCATTAATACATAGAAATTATATTTTTTCTTATAATTTTAACAATATTGTAATCATTTTTTCAAAATTGTATTCTTTTAATATGCTTTTGCACAATATTTTTAACATACTTTAAAAAGGATTTTTTAAAACCAATTGTTGTATGTGTGTTTTAGTGAAATGTATATACATATTTTGAGTCATCTCAGATTAGTCAGCATGGGCTTGTTGAAAACAGGAATCATAGAGAAATCATTAAGAAATTGAATGAAAGGGCTTATATAATAAAGCCCTATGCATGAGAAATGAAATGAAAATACACACAACTAAGGAAAAGTGAATATTGCAAAGATAGTTCATTCTAAGAAAGTGAAAAATGTATGAAATAAATGGAAAGAATCATATGAATGGTGTAAGAGGACTGCCATGTGATTATAGTTCCCTAAGAATAAAACTGTCCTTTTAACATACTATCTATCTTTGATTTAATTTCTAATACTATCAAAGTATGGCAAATATTGATTTAAAGTATATAGTAATATATTTCAACATATAATAATCTGTCAATTAAAGTAAGTTTGTCTGCCATCTCACTTTATATTTTAGCTCAGAAAATATCTTTTCCCTCAAGTTCTAAAGGAGGAGGACATCTATGTTTTTGAATTTCAAACTTGTAGTATTAAACCACATAGAAAATAAAAAATGAGAAATTTGCCTAGATGTGTAATTTTCCATCCCACATTCAGCTGAAATTAAGGCCATGTCAGGAGTAGAACATGTTCTACTTGCCGTGATGAATAACTGGTGCTAACAGCAGCTACAGAGGCAGAGCCATTAGAGAGATGGATGAATGGATCAGTAAGGAGAGGCACACAGAGCTGCCGATGGGAAGGTCACAAAGCAAACATTAACAATTAAGGACATTAATACATTCTCCCACACCAGTGCTTTTTCAATAGTGACTTCTGACAGGTACAATCTGACTCCTGTATGTCTCCGGCTAAACCTCAGGGACAGTTTTAGTTCAGTTCACAAACACATCCATGGATTTGCCTTTCAAGATGATAGAAACAACTAATACAAAGTGTTTAGCTTTTTTGTGCTTTGTATACATTGGAACTAGTCTCTTCCCTGAGTAGACAAATGAGGAAAATTATCTATGAAGTACTAGGTCACATAGCATGTGTAAAGGAATCACATTTTTTTTTCAGTAATTACGTGTTGTTCCCCATTGGCATGAATACATATATGTGTGTGTGTGTGTGTGTGTGTGTGTGTGTGTGTCTGTGTATAATCTCAGATTTACTTTTGAACTGGCCAAAGTGATCATTAATAGGGAAACCACTCTTCCAGTTTCGGGGACAAGGAAAAAAATAAATGGCTCAAGAGGATGAAGAAATTACAAGTAATTTTCCCAGATGGCATATTGCTTGTCTTGTTGTTTTATCTGGCTTCTCTGAGCAGCCCTCAGACTAGTGATTAATGCAGATGTCAGGACAAATGACACATAGGCACCAATGGGTATGAATAAAAAAGTTATTACTTACATAGTAAACAGCAAAAAGCATTTCAAAAGAGAAGGGCAGGTTAGGTCTGGAGTGAAACAAGAGGGATGGAGGTGGTGACTGATTTTTATTTTGGCTAAGTGGTAGCGCTGGCTTTCATACAGATTTGCTCAGATGTGAAGTAAAAGGGAGGGGGGAGACATGGGTTTTGAAAGCTGTCAACAGTCAAGCATCAAAAATTAAGTTTTTATCTTTATCACAATCATTTTAACATTAAAAATAGTTAACATAATATCAACATTGTAAGTGCTGAGATAGAATAGTTTTTGTGGAATTTTCCCCTGATGAACAACTGTAATTTCTTAATTAGAATAATCACATTTTGCTCCCTCATAGCATTTCCAGGAGATTTTGCCTTTCTTACCTTATTTAATTATTACATCTAAGAAGGACTTAGACCCAAAATTATTTTCCTCATTAATATTTCCCTCCTCAAGTTAGTTGTGATATCACTGTGTAACTTCCAGTTAAAAATAGATTATAGCAATTATTATACTCTTGAACAAGAATTTATTTTACTGGAACTCTGCTGTCAATTGAAATTATTTGCATTTATAGAAACTGGGGTTAGAACTTACAACAAATAATTTTCACAGATACTTTGCAGATATATGTGCCAAATATGAAAGCAGCAATAACTGTAGAAACTAGCTATGCTGGCATTTTTAATGCAGGGCAAGAGGCCCAGAGAGAAAAGAAACCTGACATTCATTAAGCGCTGCTATGTGTCAAACACCACGTCAGGTGTTTTACCTAATTTTTACACCTCTTCTGTATAAGGAGAGCATCATTTTTCATAATTTATTTTTGAGAATATTGAGATGCAGAGAAATTAAGAAATGTTCTCAAGGCTGCTCATCTACAAAGTTAAAACTAGGATCCACACAACTTCAAAAAAGCCATGCTCTTTATATTTTCTATGTTTGTTATGCCAAACTGTATTAACATGCCAATCTGTGAAATGATATTTCAGTAAAGGGCATAGGACAATTTCATATGTAATCACACACAGAGTTTTATTATATTACTAGTCAAGATCCTATATAGCCTGTTTTAATCTCAGCTGAATTACAAGTACCTGAATTTCCATAGCAGGGTCTACATAGTTTTTACACTAGTCTTAATATGGTCCAGGATATTGTCATATTTCTTACAGATTATCATGTTCTCTGTATATTTTTCAACTCTCTATTATTCTATATCATCATAACAAACTCACTCAAATTATGATAATCAATTGATTTCTTCCTTTCAACATTACATTAAACCGCATTAACAATATCACCAGTGCCTATTTCTTAAAGTCTACGAAATTCACAAAATCATCTGATAGTTCTTGTTTATATCAATGTTGATATTATTATTTTGTATTTTTATATTGTATTATTATTGTTATTTTCCTATTTTATTGTAACAAATGACCACAAATAGGGCTTAAAACAAAAATTTATTATTTTACATTTCAGCTGAAGTCTGAAACACATAGGCTAAAATCAAGATGTTCACATGGCTACATTCCTTCTGGAAGACCCAGGGGAGAATCTCTTTGTTTCTGTTTTGTTTTCTGCCATTCTCAGTGTTTAGAAGTTACCTCCATTCCTCGGCTCATGGCATCTTCCTCCATCTTCAAAATCTGCAGTTGTATTGATGCCACGTCAGCTTTCATCACCCCATCTCCTCTGATTCTGACTCTCCTCCTTTCTTCCTTCATTTATAAGGACTCTTGTGATTACATTGGGCCCACCAATAATTCAGGACAATCTCAGCATCACAAAACCCTTGCCTTAATCACATCTACAAAGTCCTTTTTGCCATGTAAGGCAATGTGTTTACTGGCTCTGGGAATTGGGATGTGGACATCTTTTTGTGGGGGAGTGGACATAATTCCACCTACCACACATGATAAGTATTAAATATATATTTTTGATGTCAATTTTTCAATATGTAAAATCCAAGTATTGTCAATGATGCTTATATCCTTAACCAATCCATTCCATGATATCAGAGTAGTGTTTCAATCTTTACTGTCCAACAGAAATCATATGAGTCTGTAGGAAGTGTGCTAAAATGGGGGGGTGGGGGGAGGTCTGGATTCTTGGGTTGTCATCCAAGAGCTGCTACTGACTCCTCTTCGCTAGAATAGCCAATTTCAGGGAGGTTTAGTTTATCTATAGATTAAAATAGACCTGAAATCCTTTCAAGCTAACATATGTTTAAAATCTACAATGTTTTCTGTGTTTATCATTCTCCTGACACCAAGATCATAAAATAGGTTATCCCACTTACTTGGCACTTATGGTCTGCCTTTAAGTTGGCTTAGCAAAACCTGTCCTTAGAACTCATGATCTTTACTTCAAGCAACATGTGTTTTGTTTCCTTCTGTTTTTTAATTGATTAAAATATTTGTCTTAGTTCAGGCTGCTATAAAAATTACCATCGACAGGGTAGCTTAAACAACAAACATTTATTTCTCACAGTTCTGGAGGCTGACATTCGAGATCAGTGTGCCAGGAGGTGTCGTGTCTGGCGAGAGCCGTCTTTCTGGTTTTCAAACGGCCATTTTCTCATTGTATCCTCACATGGTAAAAAACGCAGAGAAAGGAAGCAAACACTATGTCTCTTCTTATAAAGGCACTAGTCCTATTCAAGAGGGCTTCATTCTCATGACCTAATTACCTCCTAATACCATCACATTGGGAGTTAGGATTTCATCATATGAATTTGGGGGGGGGCGGTCCACAAACATTCAGTACATAACATCTCATCAAACAAATACTTAAAATTTTGCCAAAAGGACATTTTAAAATGTCCCTCTTTTAGAACATTCTATCTCATGCACTGATATCCAAATTTAATTTTGGAATATAAAATTATTTCTCAGACCTACAATTTTAGCAACAGAGGAAATAGAAGTAAAAACATCTGGTTCATATAACTAACATAATTTTGAATAGGCTTAGTTATCCTTCATAAACAAATAACCCAACATCTTAGTTTCTTAAAGAACAATTCTGATGTTACATTTTTGTCATTGATGTGCTTTGGCTCTGCTTCACATTGGCATAACGCTGAGACCCTGCCTGATCAATCAGCCCCTAAGTGGATCCTTCCTATGTTTTGAAAGGGAGCAGGGAATGTTGGGATGAAGCATTAGGTGAATGTGAGAGCGTATATGCAGAAGTAACACGCACAATACTTTTTATTTTCATCTGGCAAAGCGAGTCACTGGGATCAATATAGCTATTCCTCATATCCACGAGGTGATTGCTTATGCCTTCTTCATTTTGAGGCTTGTAGCCAAGCCTGACAGTGATAGGACAGAGGTATATATTCTTCCCTTAGGAAGGACTAGCAAATGTTTAGAAAAATACACATTCTAACATACTATAAAAAAAAAGTTTCGGGCTTCCCTGGTGGCGCAGTGGTTGAGAGTCCGCCTGCCGATGCAGGGGACACGGGTTCGTGCCCCAGTCCAGGAAGATCCCACATGCCGCGGAGCGGCTGGGACCGTGAGCCATGGCCGCTGAGCCTGCGCGTCCAGAGCCTGTGCTCCGCAACGGGAGAGGCCACAACAGTGAGAGGCCCGTGTACCGCAAAAAAATAAAATAAAATAAAAATTAAAAAATAAATATGATGTTGGCTGTAGACTGGCTTTTATTATGTTGAGGTATGTTTCTTCTATATTCAGCTTGTTGAAAGTTTGTATCATGAAAGGATGTTGAATTTTGCCAAATGCCTTTTCTGTATCAATTTTGATGATCATATGATTTTATTCGTCATTCTATTAATGTAGTGTGTCACATTTATTGATTCACGTTTCTCAACTTTTGTAGCCACTGTAAAAATTTGGAGGACATTGGGCGATGTATAAATATATCTTACAAATGATTTATAGATGTTCAATATTTTTTAACATATGATATGAAATAAAAATATTAACAATATTAAGCACAGTTCTTATAATCTAGTAGAGATATTCTATATTAGAAAATAATGTTAATATTTCATAAGTATCGATATAGAAGAATTTATTCAATTATGTCAAAGCCTGGAAAAGGATTATCTGGTCATGCCCAAGTGGTCTGACACACTTTGCAAAATTGTGACATGATTTGAAACATGAGATGTTAATATTTCTGCATGCCACCATTGTAGCTTCCATTTGGAATTCCTCAGGGCTCATCACTTTTATCCCAGCATGCCACCCAATCTTGCCATCACGCTGTGTAGGCTCTACTCCTTCCATATTCTCATATACATCAAGTTTGTAGCTGATGTATTTTGAAATGTTTACTAAATTCATTCCTGTCTTAAGTCCCAACCTCTTAGTTGTTCTAATATGTTCAATGTTATTATCAGATAAACTCATGTAATGAAGGGTATGATTCTGGTTACTAAAGAATCCAAGGGGAGATTTCCCAGATTATGCTAACAAACAGTGGGTGTATGATGATAATGATTTTGATGACCTTTGGGAATGTGCTGGTCATGTTTACCCACTATTCATTTATTTTCCACTATTTGTTAATTAGTGCCAAAGAAATATAGAATCTTCTTTTATGCCTCCCATTACCTACTGAGAATGAAATCACCCTCCTTGTTTATATATTCGAGACCCAAAACAATCTCATAGGGCCTTAGAGCAGTTTATCTTTCTCTCCTTGGCCGTTATGTTACCATCTCTATGAATCTCCTTGGGAGGCACTGATTAGAAAGAGAGAAGCTACATTAAAGCATGTTGTATAAAGAGCCTCAAGAATGAGAGGAGATTTGAAGGAAAATAGTGAGATGAAAACATATCAATGTGACATTTAGTAAAAGCTTGTTGACAGAGAGGCATTCAAAAAAAGTCTCTACACAAGCAAAGGATCAAGAGTGTCCTTGCTGAGAGTGCTAAGAAAAAATATAAGATGAGTGACCAATGAGATAAGAAGTTCAGAGCATTGGAGAAACATTAAGAATATAAGAGTCAGAGAATGTAGAATAGAGATGAAACCAAGAGAAAGTTAAGAGGCTTTGGAAGGCAGCTCAGTAGAAAGAAAATGTTCAAGCTTGGTGTGGGCCTGGGTGGTCAGCACATCAGTCATGAGGAAAGTCATCCAGCCAAGAAGTAAAGGATATTGGACATTTCTGATAATTACAGTTTATAAAATAGAAGTTTTCTACATATTATTTATAATTTTTATTTTATGTTAGAGTATAGTTGATTTACAATGCTGTGTTAGTTTCAAGTATACAGCAAAGTGAATCAGTTATTCATATACATATATCCATTCTTTTTCAGATTCTTTTCCCATATAGGTTATTACAGAATACTGAGTAGAGCTCCCTGTGCTATACAGTTGGTCCTTGTTGATTATCTATCTTATATATAGTAGTGCATGTATGTTAATCCCAAATTCCTAATATTTTTTTAAGGAATAAACAATCTTGAATATAACACTAAAACATAGAAAGCTATTTTACTGAGTTTATTATCATATTTGCTGTAACATTTAATTTACCTTCATGATAAGATGTTTTATTCTGATCATTATTCTCTCTGCTCACACAGTGCTAATGTTTATACTTAATCATACAACATCTTCTGAGGAACATTTTTTTCTCCCCTAGAAGTCAATAGCCTCCATGTAGAGGTGCTTGTTAAATTTTCCTTTATGTGGCATGCACATTAAATATTGTACAGAGATATTGGCCTATTAATGGCTTATATTCAATGACCTATATTGACTTTGTTTCTAAACTCAGTCCTATTGAGGTGGAAGTTATGAAGAGTTCATTTTATGAAGTAAGTGAATGCATAGTAAATTTTGCAGAGACCCAGTTTTTAACTCCTCATTCAGGAAAAACAAAAAGGTCAATATACCTAAATAGAAGAGTCAATATACCTAAAGAAAATTAGAGTTTTAGAAGACAAATATTAATAGTAGCAAAATACATAAAGAGAAATAGTTTATTACTCCTTTACTTTCTTTTTCTTTATCCTTTTATTTATTAATATTTTTAGAAGATAAGAATGGATTTTTAACTCTTAGTGGAAGAAATTGGATTCTGCTTGAACATAATTGTAATAACCATGTTTCTACTTTCTGTATTTAGTGATTTGGCATTCTTTATGGACCCGATTCCAGTGTCGCCCTTGTTTACCACTTTAGGTCTGACTGTGTTATTCCCCCTTTCATGCAATTAATATTTCACAGTAACCAATCACATTTAAACATATCTTCATTTCTTGCCTTCACCAATAACAAACTTCTGCCTTTCCCTGTTTCCTGCCGTAACCACAGAAAGGCTCCAGCACACAGTTTCTCTCTTTCTGCCTGCCCACCTTGCTGACGCTTACCTGTTTGGCCCTGTGTGGTCTGCCATGTCTCTTGTTTCAAGAAACCTTGAACATAATAAACTTCTTTCTTCCTGACAGTGATTTCTACTCTTCATGTTTTCAAATACCTGATTAAAATAAATCCTAGTTACCCTTAAAATAATAATAGTAAATAAGTGGTAGATAAAAGTTATATTATTCAAATACATAGTACTATATAAAATACCATACACATCATACAATTTGCACATATATACTTATGAGAAAGTTTATATCCCATGATGAAAACAAAAGGATAGGTTTAAATTGATATCTTATATATATATATATTAAAATGGATATCTGAGAAACTGCCATTGTGAGAGGGAATAACAGGCAATTTTCTGAAATTTTAACTGTCTCCTCATTCCTCTCTTCTTTTTCTTAAGCTGACAATCTCATTTAAAATTCTCTGGGAAATATCTAGTTCATTCGGCAAAAATTACTTGAATTCTGTATGTACCATCTTCTGCATCCTTGCATTTTTCACATTAATGTGAGGAACAGCTAGACACAGAGTTTCTCATTCTGCCCAAGACTAAATCCTTTATTTTTTTGATATTTAATTTGTTAGTTAGTCCTCTCCTATGTAGTTTTTAATATCTGTATAAGTGTTTTAACTTTAAGTTAAGAAAATACATCTTCCATATATGTGAATATATATCAATTATATCAAGCTTTAAATTTATGTATCAAATGGATACAAAATAATTTTTCACTATGGTTCTAATTTTAATTTCACTGTCTGTTAAGGAATTTGAGCAAGTTTATATTAATAAATTATTCTTGTTTCATCTCCTATGAAATGCTTGTTTATTTCTTTTACTCATTTTTTATTTGTTTGTGTTTCTTCTTTATTTGTCCCCTTGATATCTGGGTCTTTATTATATATTTTAAATATGTGACTTTTTTTAGTTAAAACATATGGCAAATAATTTCCTCTTGTTTATAGCTCATTTTACACACTTGCTGATCATTTCTTAATTTGCATAAGAAAATCTTTTCACCGGATTGAGCTTTTCGTATTTTATGTAAGAGATTTTCCATACTTTGAGTTTATAAAAATATTTACCGTTTTTCACATTTAAGATTGAATCCACTTATGTCTGATTTTTTAATTTGGTTTAAGAAGATAATTCATTTCTGTGATTTTTCCATTAAAAATAATCAATTACATTAACATCCTTTAGGGATTAAGTCATTTTGCCCTAATCTTCATTGGCATATTTGTCATATAAAAATTTCTATATATACATGAGTCTGTACCTGGGCTCATTTATGTTCTATTGATCTATATGCCAATTCTTTCATCAATATTTAATTTCTTAATATTTATAGAGTTATAAACTCTAGATGTACTATGGACATGTTTACTCTACCTTGTTCAGATTATTCAGGAGAGCCATGGATAGTTTTATCCCACTGCTTTTTCATATACATTTTTAAAAAAGCAGTTTGTCAAGATCTCTAAATCTATCTTTTTTTTTAACATCTTTATTGGAATATAATTGCTTTTCAGAGTTGTGTTAGTTTCTGCTATATAACAAAGTGAAAAAGCTATATATTTACATATATCCCTATATCCCCTCCCTCTTAACGTCTCTCTCCCACCCTCCCTATCCCACCCTTCTAGGTGATCACAAAGCACCAAGCTGATCTCCCTGTGCTATGCAGCTGCTTCCCACTAGCTATCTATTTTACATTTGGTAGTGTGTATATGTCCATGCCACTCTCTCACTTCATCCCAGCTTACCCTTCCCCCTCTCCATGTCCTCAAGTCTATTTTCTACATATGCATCTTTATTCCTGTCCTGCCACTAGGTTCTTCAGAACCACTTTTTTTTTTTAGCCTCTATATATATGGGTTAGCATATGGTATTTCTTTTTCTCTTTCTGACTTGCTTTACTCTGTATGACAGACTTTAGGTCCATCCACGTCTCAACAAATGACTCAATTTCATTCCTTTTTATGGCTGAGTAATATTCCATTGTATATATGTGCCACACCTTCTTTATCCATTCATCTGTCGATGAACACTTAGGTTGCTTCCATGTCCTGGCTATTGTAAATAGTGCTGCAAGGAACATTGTGGTACATGTGAATTTTTGAATTATGGTTTTCTCAGGGTATATCCCCAGTAGTGGGATTGCTGGGTCATATGCTAGCTCTATTTTTAGTTTTTTAAGGAACCTCCATACCATTTTCCATAGTGGCTGTATCAATTTACATTCCCACAAACAGTGTAAGAGGGTTCCCTTTTCTCCACACCCTCTCCAACATTTACTGTTTGTAGATTTTTTGACGATGGCCATTCTGACTGGTGTGAGGTGATACCTCATTGTAGTTTTGATTTGCATTTCTCTAATGATCAGTGATGTTGAGCATCCTTTCATGTGTTTGTTGGCAATCTGTATATCTTCTTTGGAGAAATGTCTATTTATATCTTCTGCCCATTTTTGGATTGGGTTGTTTGTTTTTTTGATATTGAGCTGCATGAGGTGCTTGTATATTTGGAGATTAATCCTTTGTCATTTGCTTCGTTTGCAAATATTTTCTCCCATTCTGAGGGTTGTCTTTGCATCTTATTTATGGTTTCCTTTGTTGTGCAAAAGCTTTTAAGTTTCATTAGGTCCCATTTGTTTATTTTTGTTTTTATTTCCATTTCCCTAGGAGGTGGGTCAAAAAGTATCTTGCTGTGCTTTACGTCACAGAGTATTCTGCCTATGTTTTCCACTAGGAGTTTCATAGTGTCTGGCCTGACATTTAGGTCTTTAATCCATTTTGAGTTTATTTTTGGGTATGGTGTTAGGAAGTATTCTAATTTCATTCCTTTACATGGAGCTGTGCAGTTTTCCCAGCACCACTTATTGAAGAGGCTGTCTTTTCTCCATTGTATATTCTTGCCTCCTTTATCAAAGATAAGGTGACCATATGTGGACGGGTTTATCTCTGGGCTTTCTATCCTGTTCCATTGATCTATATTTCTGTTTCTGTGGCAGTACCATACTGTCTTGGTTACTGTAGATTTATAGTATAGTCTGAAGACAGGGAGCCTGGTTCCTCCAGTTCAGCTTTTTTTCTCAAGATTGCTTTGGCTATTTGGGATCTTTTGTATTTTCATACAAATTGTGAAATGTTTTGTTCTAGTTCTGTGAAAAATGCCATTGATAGTCTGATAGGGATTGCATTGAATTTGTAGTTTGCTTTGGGTAGAATAGTCATTTTCACAATGTTGATTCTTCCAATCCAAGAGCATGGTATATCTCTCTATCTATTTGTTTCATCTTAAATTTCTTTCATCAGTGTCTTATAATTTTCTGCATACAGGTCTTTTGTCTCCTTAGGTAGGTTTATTCCTAGATATTTTATTCTTTTTGTTGCAGTGGTAAATGGGAGTGTTTTCTTAATTTCACTTTCAGATTTTTCATCATTAGTGTATAGGAATGCAAGTGATTTCTGTGCATTAATTTTGTATCCTGCTACTTTACCAAATTCATTGACTAGCTCTAGTAGTTTTCGGGTAGCATCTTTAGGATTCTCTATGTATAGTATCAAGTTATCTGCAGACAGTGACCCTTTTATTTCTTCGTTTCTGATTTGGATTCCTTCTATTTCTTTTTCTTCTCTGATTGCTGTGGCTAAAACTTCCAAAACTATGTTGATTAAGAGTGGTGAGAGTGGAAAACCTTGTCTTGTTCCTGATCTTAGTGGTAATGGTTTAAGTTTTTCACCATTGCAAATGATGTTTCCTGTAGGTTTGTCATATAGAGCCTTTATTATGTTGAGGTAGATTCCCTCTATGCCTACTTTCTGGAGGGTTTTTTTCATAAATTGGTGTTGAATTTTGTCAAAAGAATTTTCTGCATCTATTGAGATTATCATATGGTTTTTATCCTTCATCTTGTTAATATGGTGTATCACATTGATTGACTGCGTACATTGAAGAATCCTTGCATTCCTGGGATAAACTCCACTTGATCTTGGTGTATAATCCTTTTAATGTGCTGTTGGATTTTGTTTGCTAGTATTTTGTTGAGGATTTTTGCATCTGTGTTCTTCAGTGATATTGGCCTGTATTTTTCTTTTTTTGTGACATCTTCTTCTGGTTTCGTATCAGGTGATGGTGGCCTCATAGAATGAGTTTAGGAGTGTTCCTCCCTCTACTATATTTTGGAAGACTTTGAGAAGGATAGGTGTTAGCTCTTCTCTAAATCTTTGATAGAATTCGCCTGTGAAGCCATCTGGTCCTGGGCTTTTGTTTGTGGGAAGATTTTTATTCACAGTTTCAATTTCAGTGCTTGTGATTGGTCTATTTATATTTTCTATTTCTTCCTGGTTCTGTCTCGGAAGGTTGTGCTTTTCTAAGACTTTGTTCATTTCTTTCAGGTTGTCCATGATCCTTTGTATTTCTGCAGTGTCAGTTGTTACTTCTCCTTTTTCATCTCTAATGCTGTTGATTTGAGTCTTCTCCCTTTTTTTCTTTTCTTTTTTTTTTTTTTTTTTTTTTTGCAGTACACGGGCCTCTCACTGTTGTGGCCTCTCCCATTGCGGAGCACAGGCTTCAGACGCGCAGGCTCAGCGACCATGGCTTACAGGCCCAGCTGCTCCGTGGCATGTGGGATCTTCCCATACCAGGGCACAAACCCGAGTCCCCTGCAATGGCAGGCAGACTCTCAACCACTGTGCCACCAGGGAAGCCCCAATCTCCCTTTTTTTCTTGATGAGTCGGGCTAGTGGTTTATCAATATCGTTTCTCTTCTCAAAGAACCAACTTTTAGTGTTATTGATCTTTGCTATTGTTTCTTCATTTGTTTTTCATTTATTTCTGATCTGATCTTTATGATTTCTTTCCTTCTGCTAACTTTGAGGGTTTTTTCTTCTTTCTCTAATTGCTTTATGTATATCGTTAGGATGCTTATTTGAGATTTTTCTTGTTTCTTGAGGTAGGATTGTATTGCTATAAACTTTCCTCTTAGAACTGCTTTTGCTGCATCCCATCGGTTTTGGGTCATTGTGCTTTCATTGTCACTTGTTTCTATGTATTTTTTTATTTCTTCTTGATTTCTTCTGTGATCTCTTGGTTATTTGGTAGCATATTGTTTAGCCTCCATGTGTTTGTATTTTTTACTGTTTTTTTCCTGTAATTGATATCTAGTCTCATAGCATTGTGGTTGGAAAAGATACTTGATATGATTTCAGTTTTCTTAAATTTACCAAGGCTTGATCTGTGACCCAAGATATGATCTGTCCTGGAGAATGTTCCATGAGCACTTGAGAAGAAAGTGTGTTCTGTTGTTTTTGGATAAAATGTCCTATAAATATCAGTTAAGTCCATCTTGTTTAATGTGTCATTTAAAGCTGGTTTTCCTTATTTATTTTCATTTTGGATGATCTGTACATTGGGGAAAGTAGGGTAGTAAATCCCCTACTATGATTGTGTTACTGTCGATTTCTCCTTTTATGGCTGTTAGCTTTTCCCTTATGTATTGAGGTGCTCCTATGTTAGGTGCATAAATATTTACAATTGTTATATATTCTTCTTGGATTGATCCCTCAATCATTATGTAGTGTCCTTCTTTGTCTCTTGTAATAGTCTTTATTTTAAAGTCTATTTTCTCTCATATGAGAATTGCTACTCCAGCATTCTTTTTATTTCCATTTGCATGGAATATCTTTTTCCATCCCCTCATTTTCAGTCTGTATGTGTCCCTAGGTTTGAAGTCAGTCTCTTGTAGACCGCATATATACAGGTCTTTTTTTTTCTATCCATTCAGCCAGTCTATGTCTTTTGGTTGGAGCATTTAATCTATTTACATTTAAGGGAATTATTGATATGTATGTTCCTATTACCATTTTCTTAAGTGTTTTGTGTTTGTTTTTGTAGGTCTTTTCCTTCTCTTGTGTTTCCTGCCTGTAGAAGTTCCTTTAGCATTTGTTGTATAGCTGGTTTGGTGGTGCTGAATTCTTTTAACTTCTGCTCATCTGTAAAATTTTTAACTTCTCTGTCGAATCTGAATGAGATCCTTGCTGGGTAGAGTAATCTTGGTTGTAGGTTTTTCCCTTTCATCACTTTAAACATGTCCTGCCACTCCCTTCTGGCTTGCAGAGTTTCTGCTGAAAGATCAGCTTTTAACCTTATGGGGATTCCCTTGTATGTTATTCATTGCTTTTCCCTTGCTGCTTTTAATATGTTTTCTTTGTATTTAATTTTTGATAGTTTGATTAATATGTGTTTTGGTATATTTCTCTTAGGATTTATCCTGTATGGGACTCTCTGCCATTCCTGGACTTGACTGGGTGTTTCCTTTCTCATGTTAAAGAAGTTTTCAACTATAATCTCTTCAATTATTTTCTCAGACCCGTTCTTTTTCTCTTCTTCTTCTGGGACCCCTATAATTCAAATGTTGGTGTGTTTAATGTTGTCCCAGAGGTTTCTAAGACTGTCCTCAATTCTTTTCATTCTTTTTTCCCTATTCTGCTCTATGGTTGTTATTTGCACTATTTTATCTTCCAGCTCACTTATCCGTTCTTCTGGCTCAGTTATTCTGCTATTGATTCCTTCTAGAAAAATTTTAATTTCATTTATTTTGTTGTTCAGCGTTGTTTGTTTGCTCTTTAGTTCTTCTAGGTCCTTATTAAATGTTTCTTATAATTTCTCCATTCTACTTCCAAGATTTTAGATCATCTTTACTATCATTACTCTGAATTCTTTTTCAGGTAGACTGCCTATTTCCTTTTCATTTGTTTGGTGTGGTGGGTTTTTACCTTGCTCCTTCATCTGCTGCATAATTCTCTGTCTTTTCATTTTGTTTAACTTACTGTGTTTGGGGTCTCCTTTGTTCAGGCTGCAGGTTCGTAGTTTCTGTTGTTTTTGTTGTCTGCCTCCAGTGCATGAGGTTGGTTCAGTGGCTTGTGTAGGCTTCCTGGTAGAGAGGACTGGTGCCTGTGTTCTGGTGGGCAGGGCCTCGCCCAGTGGTGTGTTTTGGAATGTCTGTGAACTTGTTATGATTTTAGGCAGCCTCTCTGCTAATGGGTGGGTTTGTGTTTCTGTCTTGCTAGTTGTTTGGTATGGGACATCCAGCACATGAGCTTGCTGGCCATCGGATAGAGCTGAGTCTTAGCATTGAGACGGAGATTTCTTGGAGAGCTCTTGCCGATTGATATTACGTGGGGCCAGGAGGTCTCTTGTGGCCCAGTGTCCTGAACTCAGCTCTCTCACTTCAGAGGCTCAGACCTGATACCAGGCCAGAGCACCAAGACACTGTCAGCCACATGGAATTATCAAGATAGTGGTCATTGGCCAGTGAAACCACAAGAGAAGAGGCCCATGCTATGCCTGGTCCTGCTGAGCAATTTTCAGACATCAGCTCATTCTGACAACAGGGCGACTGGGTTGGTGACATGAGGCAGGACGGGTTCCATGAGGTGGTTGGTGCTCAGCAGGTGCATGGCCTGAGGGGCCAGGTCAAAGCCCTCCGGGAAGGCTGACAGCAGCCAGGAGTCCAGCCTCCTACAGCTGCGGCCTCTTTGGTCTCCCTCCTGGAGTCAGTCGCTCTCACTCCTGCTTTGGCGGCCGTGCCATTACCCTAAGCTTCTTCATGGTGCTTGCGCTCCCTGAGGTGATGTGCGAAAAACCTTTTATAAATCTCTTAATAATTCTTTCTAGCCACGTACTTCTTGGGAAGTACTATATTACTAAGGACCTTTATATAATTTTGTAAAGTTTTATAAGTTTCTCCATAAAGGGCCATTATGTATTTGTTAGAGTTAATGTAATATATTTAAAATTCTGTCATAACATATATTTTTAGCTTAATATCCTAAATTTTCTGGCTTATATTATATATTAGATTAATGTGACAGTCTTGATAAACCCTATTATTGATTCTTATATTTTTGTTAAATGTACTACTCTGTTTTCCATAAAGATAATTTCATCATTTTTGCAAAAAGACATTTATTAAACTTAATCTTTCTTCTTATTTGATGAATAGGATGTCTGATAAAATGTGAGAATTGAAAACATCCTTGTCTCATTGCTGATTTTACAGTTAACATTTTTAACTTTTAAAAATTACATTTTATGTTTGCTATAACTTTTTAAGATTTATCCTTTATCAGATTAAGGAAAAATCAGACACAAAGATTGAAGATAGTCAAACATTTCTCTGCACCTATTGACTTTTTGTTTGTTTGTTTGCTTTGTTTTGTTTGTCAAATAACATATGAAATAATATTAATAACTTTTATAATACTGAAGCAACCTGTATTTCTGTACTAAAAACAAGTTTGTCACAATGTGTATTCTTTGTATATATTTCTTCATTTACCTGAGATAATGTGTCAAAAATTTTTGTATAATATTTTTATTTATCAGAATAATTTGTAAAATTCTTTCTCTCTGACTTCTTTTGCTCTACATATTTGGGACAATCATTCATTCTTTTGAGTGTATCAGTAGTTTGCTCCTTTACATAAATGCATATTACATTTATAAATACATGATATGGAAATTCAAAGGACCCAGACTAGTCAAAACAATCTTGAAACAATACTGAAAAAGAAGTTCAAAGTTGAAGGACTTGTACTTCCTGATTTCAAAATTTACTACAAAACTGCAGTGATCAACACAGTGCAGTAGTGGCATGAAGATGGACAAATAGACCAATGAGATAGAATTGAGTCCATAAAGAAACACAAACATCTATGGCTAATTGATTTTCAACAAGACAATTGCATGGGAAAAGAATAGTCTTTTCAAAAAAAAAAAAAAAAAAAGCAAGTGGTGAAGGGACCACTGGGCATCCACACACAACGGAATTAAATTGGAAAACTATCTCACACTGTATGCAAAATATTAACTCAAAATGTATCAGTGACCTAAAGATTAAAGATAATACTATAAAATCAAAGAAGAAAACATAGGAATAAGTCTTATATCTGACAAGGAATTCTTAGATATGACATCAAAGTGTAAGCAACAAAAAAATTAGATAAATTGGTAATAAAAATTATGATAATAAAAATAGATACATCACATGAATATTAAAAACTTTTGCACATTAAAGAACATTATTAAGAAAGTGATAAAATGACCTACAGAATAGGAAAATATATTTGCAGATCTTATATATGATATCATGTATCTGATAAGGAATATTCAGAATATAAAAGGTACTTCTACAACTTAATAACAGCAACTAAACTCTCAACAGAAAATGGACAAAGGACTTGAATAGACATTTCTCCAAAGAAGATATACAAATGGTCAACAAGCCCATGAAAAAATGCTATCATCATTAGTCATTAGGGAAATGAAAATAAAAACCACAATGAGAGGGACTTCTCTGGTGACACAGTGGTTGAGAATCCACTTGCCAATGCGAGGGACATGGGTTCAAGCCCTGGTCCGAGAAGATCCCACATGCCGTAGAGCAACTAAGCCGGTGTGCCACAACTATTGAACCTGTGCTCTAGAGGCTGCGAGCCACAACTACTGAGCCCACGTGCCACAACTACTGAAGCCCACACACCTAGAGCCTCTGTTCCACAACAAGAGAAGCCACCGCAATGAGAAGCCTGCGCACCGCAAAGAAGAGTAACCCCCACTTGCTGCAACTAGAGAAAGCCTGCGTGCAACAATGATGACCCAACACAGCCAAAAATAAATAAATAAATTAATTTTAAAAATGATATCAATTCTCCCTAAATTGGTCTATAGATGAACACAATACCAATAAAAATACCAGACAGATATTAAAAAAAAAATAACCCCAACGAGATACCACTTTATACCCACTTGGAGGGCAATAATCAAAAGAGTGGAAAATAAGGAGTGTTGACAAGGATTTTGAGAAATTTGAACCCTCTTATATCGTTGGTGGGAATATAAAATCATACAGCCACTGTGGAAAATAGTTTTCAGTGGCTCCTTTAAAAGCTAAACATAGAATTAACATATGATCCAACAATTCCACTCCTGGATATATACCCAAAAGAACTGAGCACAAGTATTCAAACAAATACTGTTCAGACATGAATGTCCATAGTACCATTAGTCATAATAACTATAAGTTGGAAACAGCCCCCATGTCCAACAGTGGATGAATGGAGAAACAAAATATGGCATACACATAACAATGGAATATTATTTAACCATAGAATGGAAGAAAGTACTAATACATGCTGCAATGTGGGTGAATCTGAAAACATGCTTGGGGAAAAAAGCTTGACATAAAATGTAATAGGTTGTGTGATTCCATTTATATTAAATATCTAGAATAGGTAAATCCAGGGATTCAAAAAGCAGATTGGCGATTGCTAGGGGATAGGATATGGAAGGAATGTACAGTGACTTTAATGGTATGGGATTTTCTTTTGGGATCATGAAAAGAATCTAAAACTCGGTATTAGTGGTGTTTATACAGCACTGTGAATGTACTAAATGCCACTGAATTGTACAATTTAAAATGGTTAATTTTATCTTATACAAATTTCACTTCAATAAAAATAAATCCCAAGCTCAATGGTTTTTCAGGTTAGTATCATTTTTCCTTCCATGTAGTTATTTCCCCCTCCACTCAGAGCTAAGAATAGTACACAAAAATGTCTTCAACATCTTCTTAGTGTGGTAAATTGCTAATGCTAATTTGTTTTTCTTCCATAGATCCCTCATTGCAGATTTTGTTTTACTGTGATTCCAAATTTATGCTGATGTTCCATTTGGGCAGGTCCTCTTTTTCCTCTGCATTGAGCCTGTAATGACCTGAGCTTTAGAAAATTAAGTATTATATTTCATCCATTTAGGTTTTAACCTTTGAGATTTTCTCTAATTCTATTGCCACCTCATCTTTGATATATCTTGTGTATTTTACATAGAATTTTAGGTATTTTGTACCAAGCTTTTTTTTTTTTTTTTAAGTTTGCTAGGCTACCACATTGCCAGAAATTGAGAGTCATACTGCCTTGCCATTTATTTATTCTTCAGCTGTTGGTGCGAAAATGTTTTTTTCTCAGATCATAATGATTTTATATTGCAAAATATAATTTTATATTGCAAAGTTCAATGGACAACTTTCTTCCCTGCCATTATTTGATCTTTCTGTGAAATCTGAAGATTTTCCTACTTTTCCCTCATCATCAAGAGTTCCACTCTTTCCTAATTTTCCTTCCATCTGTCTGAACACTATCTCTTTCCTTAAAATTGTGCTTCTTTTATCTGTACCAGTGATTGAATTTGGGTTATACATCATAATCACTTGAGAACATTTGAAAACTATAGCTATGAATACTTAATATAGGCTTATTAGACCAGAATACATGGTGTTATATCTGTGCATCTTTATTTATATTTTTAATTCCTAAATTGATTCTTATAAGTAAATCTACTATAATATAAATCTTTTCAGTTTGATGATATTTACTCCTGGGTAATATTTAACCCTATATATACTTCAAGTTCACCAAGGGAAACACTGAACTAATGAAGTTTTAACATCAACTATTGCTCTACCTGTACTGTCTGTTTAGTTAATAGTTAATAGCAACACTACCCATTCTGTTATCTAAGCCAAATATTTGGTGAATTCATATACTCCTCATTCTCATTTATTAAATGTACTTTATGGCTATCATTGGGAAGCATGATATTATGAGTCAATTTCTGAAGATAGAAGTTTAAAATTTTATGGAAATTAAGAATTAGTAATAAAAGAGATCATCCAGATTGAAGCTACCAAGTTAAAAATGGCATAGCAAGAGTCAGGAAGGCCAAGTGCAAAATCAATAGTCCATGTTCACAGGTAGACAAGGTTTAATGGGCATAGAATGGGATAACTCTGAGCTGTTGAACAAAAGCTTCACCTATGTAAAAAATGTTTTTGTGGTTATTTTTAGGAAAATTTTATTCAGAGTATGGCCAAAGAGAGTCCAACTTCTGCTACTCAAAACCTCATTAACTAAGTGACGCTAGAAGTTCTCAGAATTAGCCTGATTTAAAACATTTCCTTGCTTTTGTATTTCTAGGTTTGGGGTTAGGTTTTCACTGTTATGCTGTCTAACACAGATTCCATAATTTCAGCTCCTTGAGCAGGACTTCGTGTATCAAGAGGTGAGGCAGCAATTTCTTCAACACAGATTCATTGTCCCCATATGGGGCATCTTTGTAAATTAGAAGGTTTATAATCAAAAATAGGATTTTGTTGAACCAAATTTAGAAGTGGTAAAGTGTGTCTGTGGATTCTCACAGTGATGGTAAGGATAGAGAGGGCATAGGATTTATGACATCTTTCTACTGTCAGGGGTCCAGGTAGTTGTCCACCAGATTTGGGCATAAAGGGTGCCTCTCGCCTGGAGGTCAGTTCCTGGTCAGCCTCTTCTGGGTATAAATGCTTGGAATTCCATGAGATATTTGTGGGTTTGTGGGCAACCTTTAGATTCCTCCAGTGTTATAGCTGCTTAGATGTTGGCAACTCTGAGGGATAAGAGGTGCATGGGAGAGCAACTGGAAAGTAAATGTATTAGCCTTAAATTGTGTTCCCAAATGAAGAAACACAGTAAGAGTTATATTGCTCAAACTGTGACTTTTGTGCTAAGTCACACGTTTTAGCTCAGGTCATCAGAATTCCTTAGTGGCATTTCTGGTACAAGCCAAGCTAATAATAGTAGAGTACCCTTTATTCCATTTTCCATTATTCTTTGTTTATTTCCAATCAGGAACAATAGGAGCAGGATGATGACTCTACCAAGACAAGATTAAGATATTCTTATGTCCCTGCATAATCCCATCAAAAGGCCATGCAGTGGCACCCCAATTTTCCCTAATTTCTAACCTCTAAGAAATATAATCAACTGGACTTAGTGAGCAACAAGACCTGGGAGGCAGAGAGAGAGAGGAGTCTAGAATAAACTCCATATGTCAGATGTGAAAAGGACAGTTGATGGCCATACACCATAGATGATATTATAGAATAGCATATGACGTTGAGGGACTGAGAAGAAAAATTGGGAGGTATAGGTTCTGCTCCTTTATACAAAACTATAAATATGCATTTACCATTATTGACAGTATTTGTCACTACCAATTTGTTCACTACCAATTTCAATGTTACTACATATTATTTTATCTTGCTCTCAGGGACAGAAACAAAGTTTTCCTCTTTATTTCATGATTTAATGTGCCCGATATTTTGAAGTACATTATATATTATTTCCATCACAGCTGAGTATCAGTTTAGTTCACCATCACAGTCAGAGTTTATGTACAGAGTTTATGTTTACATATTAGAGTTTATGTACAGTAGACAAATAGTAAGTGAAACTGACTGATCCTCTGAGAATAACAGGAGGACAGTTAGAAATTAGATATACTGAAAGGTGAATGTTGGAATAAATTTTATTGTGTTTTAAAAGCATTACAAGTCAAAACGAGTATGTTTCCAGTTTACTGGATGCTTCTTTTCACAAATAATTATTAATAATTATTATTTATTCTCTTAATGTTGAATGGATCACTGTGTTTCTAGCATTGATCTTTATCACCTATATATTCTAAATTTAATAAAACTGTTTAAACAAGTGTTTTTTTCCAAGAAGCAAATTTGAAAGAAATTTTAATAAAACTGGTTATATATATAGACTTAAAATAAACTAAAGGAAAAGCTCATTTTAAATTATATATTTCTTGCATGTGAATTGTCTCCTGTACCTTAAGAATTTCACGTGCTAAACCTGTTAGGTTGTTATTAGCATTTCAATTAGTGGTTTTCCATCAGTAGAAAGCAGATAGCCTGGTTTCCTGCTATTTGTAAAACAAACACTAAAAATAATAGATGTCTGATCTAAATATTTCTGAACTAAATTTAAGTACATATCAATGAAATATTGGCAAAAGCTTATTCCAAATTTCTGGCACAAAATTGCACCCACATTGTCATCTATAAACCACAGCTTGTGAGCATTGAGAAACCATGGGCAGTCTAATCTGCTGAAAAATCCCTTGTAGTATGTGCAATATCTTCCTGTGTAATTAAATGATAGTGGCTCGCTTCCTACTCTGATCTTCTTACCTTTCCCATACCATAATAAAATTTTAAAATAATTTTTACAATTTTAGAATGTTTTTGGGTTTACAGAAGAATTGCAAAGATACTACATAGAATTACAATATATCCCTCATACAAATTTCCTATTTTGAACTTCTAATATTAGTACGGAAACCTGTCACAATTAATGAACCATATTGATACATTCTTATTAACTAAAGTCCACACTTTATTCAAGTTTTCTTAGCTTCACTTAATGTTCCATTTTTTCAGTGAAACCGCTAGATGGCCTTTCAAGGGGCCTCCAAGGAGCTCTGGTCCTTTATGTCTCAGCACAGAACGAATTCAGCAAGAGGCAAAGTGATAGATAAGAAGTGATTTATTAGAATAGGACGCTTGGGAGGCTGCCCCGAGTACTTAGTGGGCTACATTTTTATAATCAAAGGAAAAGTGGGGAGGGGGAAAAGATCACCTTCCTCATTCTTGAGTAGATATCACACTTCCATCATCAGCTCCTCCTCCAGTTTGGGCAGGGGAGTTTTCTTGTCCCTACACAGTCAAGCTGGGATGGTCAAGGCACTATGGAAAACTTATTTCCAGTCTCAGTACAATGAGGGTCTTTCACTTTGAAATGTCACCTTTCCATAAATTATTGTTTATTATGTGTGCAGAGAGCATGTCTTAAGGGTCATTAACTTACTGAGTTCACTGGGCAGGGTGTGGGTCTCATGCCACCATTGTTTTTTGTTTGCATGGTTTTGTTGCTAAACAGGGCTGCTTGGTTTTGTGGTTAAGCAAACCTGCTTTCCTGAGTGATCATTAACTTACAGGGGTCTCCCATACTTCTTTCTTTACTTACAATAGTGGGATTAACTATTTAATCACATACTTTGTCCCTTTACTCTGTCTCTATCACCAGGATCCCATCCAGGGTATCACATTACATATAGTCATCTTAGGCTCCTCTTAGATGTGACAGTGTCTCACTTTTCTTATTTTGATGACCTTGAAAATTTTGAAGAGGACCAATCAGATATTTGATAGCATGTCCTTCAGTTGGGGATTATTTGTGTTTTCCTCATGATAAGACTGGGGTTGTGCATTTTAGGGAGGAAGACTACAGAGTAAAGTATGATTTTCATCACATCACGCATCATACCAAAGGTACATACTATCAACATAATATCGCTATTGATGTTGACCTTACTTAGCTGGCTTAGGTAGTGTTGTTAGAGTCCCCGCTGTAAAGTTGCTCTTTTTTTTACCATTTCCATACAAGATTCTTTGGAAGGAAGTCACCCCACTTAAGGAGTAAAGTTATGCCCCTCATCCTTGATCGTGGAGTATCTACATAAATTATTTGGAATTCTTCTGCATGGGACTTTAATCTAATCCTGTCCATTTATTATTTAATTAATCATGTATTTATATCAGTATGGTTAATGGATTTTTATGTTATACTTTGAGCATGATCCAATACTACTTTATTTTGTTGCTTAAATTCCAGTTTAGACTGGGGGGCTCTTTCAGTAGGTGCTTATGTCCCTTTGATTTACACTTATCGTTGTTTCTTTTGTTTATTTCTTGTTTCCCTTTTTGCTTCTTGTTTTTTAATTTCTTAACTTGGGTCATACAAGATACTTAAAGGTCCTCTTACGCATTGCCTGTCCTTGAATCAGCCATTTCTCCAAGGAGCTATTTATTCCTTCTGTTGGAGAGCTGTATTGGAAACCAGGACTTGGGTGCTAGTATACGCATTGCTATCAACAGTAAACATTTGCATTAAAAAAGCTAAAAAATTATTTATTTTTTGCATGCACCTATATCTGTATGTATATAGAACACCTGTCATACTTTGTTTCTTCATTGCTTTAAGTTCAAGCTAATTACAAATGTTATATGCTCCGTACAAAGACTCTTAGTTGGAGTTACAGTCCATTTCTTTGAGTGTGTGAAGAATAAGGAGTTATATCTAACTATAATATTGAAATGGTAATTGGAAGGAAAGCAAAGGATGGGCATTTAACCCAGTCTTAGGGTGGAGGGAAGGTCCTTTGAGAAATGATATTGAAGTTTGTACTTGTTAATATTGCTGTATAAAAAATTATCAAAAACTTATTATCTCACAGAATCTCCAGATGAGAAATCATCACAACTGAACTGGTTCTCTGCTCAGGGTCTCACAGTACAAATATACAGATATTCGCCAGGTTGTGTTTTCATCTGGAATTTGAGAGTCTCTTTCTAAACTCACGTGGTTTGGCTAAATTCAGTTCTTTGCAGTTGTGGAACTGACTTCCCATTCCATTGACAGCTGTCATCCAGGTGCCACTCTTAGCTTTTAGAGATCTCTCATTTTCCTTGCCATATGGCCCCCTCCAACTTCAAAGTCAGCCAGGGAGAATCTCACTCATGTTGAGTCCCTCTCATGCTTTGAATCTCTTTTTTCAGGAAGAGGCTAGTCTTTTATTTTAAGGCTTCACCTAATTAGATCCCAACCACTGAGGATAATCTCCCTTTCTTAAAGTCAACTGCGCCTTATCACAAAACCTAATCTGGGAGCAAAATCCATCATATTCACAAGTCCCATGGATTATAAAATGTGTGTGGACTGGGGGCAGAAATCCTGAAGACCATCTCAGAATTCTGCCTAACACAAGTCTGTGTTTTGGACATTTAATAGAACATTTTCCAGTTGCATAAATAGAGAAAGCAGGCACTAGGCAAAGGAAGAGAGATAAGCAATAGCAAGATATGTAAAGTAAATTTACAAGTATCTCAGGATTAATATAGTAAGAGACTTCCAGCCAAGACATTTGTGGACATGAGACTGTACACATGATTTGGCCTGAATTATGGAGACTTGATTTTATGCTAAGCAGTCTGCAATTTTTCTGTAGTTGGTGGAGCATTTTAATCAAGGGAGCAAAAAAGGTAAAATTTGTTTTTCTGATAAAATACCCAGGCAATAGCAGAAATGATAATTCTGCATAATACCGAGCTAGAGTCAGAATCAGTAAATAGGTCAAGCAAGAGTTGACAAAGGCCCACAATATGAAAATGACAGTAGAAAAGAAGAGGCTTGTGTAGGTAGCCTTGACATTTGGGTAGGGGTCCCTAATACCTTCAGTTGTGTAGGCCACACAAATATTTCTCAAGGAAAGGCACAATCAAAGATGTAGGGGAGGGAAAACTTGGGGTCTGTCAGGAGTATTTAGAGTTATTGAGCATGAATCACAGGAAAAATGTGAAGGTTTGTGGGAAATAATACTTGAAAGCTGGAATCAATCATTCTGTAAAGTATCTTGAATGGAAACATGCTGAAAAAAGTAGTCATTCATTTGCATTTGAGACTATTGAAGTATTCCAGTGCAAGTTTTTTGTTTTTGAAGGACAAATCCTGAGAACATGGGGATACCAAAGACTGGACAGTAAAAAGAAATGCATCAACAATTTCACAATTGAAAAGTTCACTTTACTTAGGCATCAGATGACCAGAATTTAAGTGTCTAATCTTCTGCTTAGTAAGTAAGTCATCTTGTTCAAATTATTTAAGAAAAAAGTAATGTAACAGTTTTATCATGAGATTTTGTATACATTCTCTTTAATTCTGGCACAAAATAATATTAAATAGGTACTATTTGGTCTTTGAAACTTACTAAAATCCCTCTCCCCCAGTCCAACACACTCTTTCTCCAGTCCCAACCTGGGAACAAATGACTGGGGTCAGAAAAGGAAAGCTATGGATAAAAAGTGACATAGTTCGGGAGAGGACACTACTCTCCTTCATCTCTTCTTTTTCTTCTCCCTTGACTCTGGATCCAGCTAGGAATTATGCATAGAGTTGCAAGAAAGACTTCTCAGTTTTTTAAATGACAGCTTTCTATTTGACAACCATCATCTCAAAACCAAAACAAACTTTGTCTCTTATTAGAATGGAATATACATCCACGTAAAAATACATTTGTATTTTGATTTCTGGAACTAAAACTTCTGCAAATGTACAAGCATCTTTAAGTCATATGCAGGCTACTGAGATGATTACACACTGCATTGTCACTGACAATTATCTTGACATACACAGTGGAAAGAGAAGTGGGCATATGGCAACTATCCATTTTATTTTTTCAGTCTAGAAAATTTGATTTTCTTTGTTCTGACATTGTTTGGCTATCTCAATGGATCTGTTTATTTGATAATAGTCGAATTTCTATGTCACTTATGTTTAGATTTAGCTTGAGCCAAGGAAATGTTTTGTCCTCTTTGCTTTTTAGATATCTACTTAGGAATCTGAATTAAGAGAGATTGCCTTGGAAAGGCACAGCAAGGTAAATAGTGGAAAAGGAAGATGTATGGACATTTCTAAGTTGATTTTAGAAAGTCCCAACAACAACAAAAAAGAAATCACTGCCAAAGGTATAGAATATACAACAGTTAGTGAGGACCTATGATCTGCAGAAGCCACAGGACTATATATAAAGAGAGAAGTGTTTTATCAGTGGCTAACTCTTTCATTGTCTAATCCACTAACCTAAGGATTAGAGATGATACAAGTGTGAAACTCCTCTTATTTTCCTCTTGCTTCATAAAATACTGAATACAAATCAGTACTTTATGTAAAATTTTGATAAATTAAGGAAACGAGGTATGGGCAGAAAAATTATTTGAAATTAAGTCATCATGCCTTTATCTTCAAGATTTCAAGGTCATGTCAAAAAATTTCCTTGTACTTTGCAGTTCATAAAGCATGTTCACCATCCTGATTTGATTTGGTCATAAAAATTGTCATGGAAATAAAGAGGATGCACACTGTCATTGGAGAATTTTATAAGACTTTGGAAGGAGATCGTAATGATCTTGCTTCCTTTCAAAAGAAATAATTTTGTAACTGAGCACATGTTCCATAATTTCTGATTATCAAACTTCCAGAACCTTCTATTACCTTTCCAATGCAGTTTGTTCCTAGGTAACAACAGTGGGTGGTGGCCATTCTTGGAGTTCCACACATCTGTACCTCCTTCATTTCCTCTTGTAAATTATGAACCTGAATTTTTCATGACTTTGTTTTAGGTCATAAACATATTCTCTATTTCATAAATTTCACTCTTATAAAGTAAAAGAGTTGCCTTTAAAGATTCTTGCACCATGATTTCAAAATTCTCTCAGATGGATAAGAGATAGAATTCATTAAACACAAAGTGATCAATCTTAATCTTGCCTGACTAAACGGATTTCTTTGACTGAACTGGGTCACATAGAAGAGAAGAAAGGAAAACAAAACAGAGATTAATATGTCAAGATATTATTCCAATTTAATAATTTTACAGATGAGGAAAGTTAGGTCCATAGTAATTTGGAGTCTTGTATATGATTATAGAGATAAAAAATGGAAAGAATAGCTTGAGATTTCCATGGTTGGATCTCATGGAAAGATCTTTTGATGAAATAATCTGATTTATCTTACAGAGAAATATCCTCAGTAGGAGAAATATGGAATTTGTGTTTTTCTTTTAAGGGCTAAATTTGATTAGATGGAGACTCAAAGATCTTTGTAGGGCAGTGACTGGTATTGACTAGGTGTTATGAGCATATTGAGAAGAGTGTAACTCACAGCTTGGATGCTTGAGGAAGTTGTAAATGGCAAGTGCCATTTTGAGAGAAAGACGAACTAGAAAACAGAATAAATGGAACTTATATACCAGAAGTTGTAATTAATTATCTCATGGGGTGGTAAAGAAAAAAGGAAAAGTAGGATTGGTAAAAGTTATGAAAAATGAGGCTTGTATGTAGGTCAGAAATAATCTTCTATGTTATTTGTTCCAAAGGCAAATGATTTATGATTTCAAGAGACACATGAAAACATGGTTAAATCTGTGATTTGGAAAGAGAATTACTAATGGTAGAATGTTGAAATAAAACTTTGTGGCAGGAAGAGCAGTTAGGAAATAATAGGAGTATCCCAAGAAGTAGTGATGGTTTATACTTGAAATAATTGAAGGGCAAGTAGTGTTATGAAGAAAAGAAGGCAGATCAAGATATATTTAGTAGGAAGAATAAACAGCGTGTAATGATTGATAGTATGAGAGATTGTGTGTGAAAACATCTGATATCTGGCACATATAGCTATTCAATAAATGTCCAATCTCCCCTTTCCTGAAACCTGTGTTGGATTCCCTTTAACATGATTATAACTCAGACCTGTCTACCTTAAAAGTTATGTCAATATAACTCCTAAAGCAACTGGAGTATGATTGGAATACTCCAATTATAATACTCTAATTATACACAAAGCCGGGGAAAAGGGAATAATGTTCATATTCACATATGCCTACATGAGCACTCATTTACATACAAACATACAATTTCATACACTTCCACAAATATACATGGATGTTATATTTGATTACCCAAAATATGGATGTTATATTTATAAATTTAGAATGTCAGAAAACCATTATGGTATCAAACTACTGTGCAATTAATATTTGCGAAACAAAAGATTGGTAAATCTTGATATTTTTTGTAGATCTACATTTTTCAAGTTAAGAGCAGAATAGGATTTATAGTAGTAATTTCTAATAATATCCAACAGGCAAAATCAGTAAACTTCCTTTATCATTTGCCACTTCAACTCTGCATTTTGTGCACTTGTTTATTTTTTTCTCTAGATATATAATAGTTTTAATAGATTAAGTTGGTAAGTAGTATCAAAAAGCTTAAAGCAATTTTAATAAGAAAGGAAATATGTAAGTAGTTAGGGAAAAGATGAAGTGTATCCTTAGAAAGAATCCTGGGGGAGTGCATCTGGAATTTTCATCCTTCCCATTGCTTAACTGTCCTTCTTTCACCTGTTGAATGGTATCCTTTGTCTTTATTAAACTCTTTAAGATTCTTCTGTAGTACCTGATGAGTCCTTCTATACCAAAAAGAAAACAAACAAAAATACATAGAAACCATGTTCCTCTTGGTCAGAATCTTTTATTGTCCATTCTTGACCCTATGGATTCATTAGCAGATATGCTTCAGGTATAAATATGTATATCTTACCTGATCTCCAAATATGTAGCAGGATTTTTAGCAGAAAATTGTGGTAAACGTGACTAGGGTATTTGTGACACTGGAGAAGGGAAATTCAGTATAAATTTTTCTTTTGTATCTTTTATAATGAAGATCCAGGTTGGTTTTCACAGAAAAAAATATTTAATAAGCTCATAGCATTTAAATATGATATATCACCCATCATTCTAGGTACCGAGACACAAGTTTTAGATAAAATAGACATGCTCAGACTTTCATAGGTATTGATATTATGTAAAAATTAGTAAAAAGTAAATTACCAGTAAAAGGATGGTGTTTTAATAAATGCTGTTGAGTTTGTTGTCTAGCCATATGAAAAATAAGAATCTTGATGTTGATCTCATACTCTATCCCAAAATTAATCCCAGTTAGTTCATGGATATAAATGTGTAAAGGAAACTAAACAAAACTTTCTAAAAGATGATATAGCATTATATCTCTATAATCTTTAAGAGAGTGAAAAGGGAGAAAAATATTAGCAATACATATAACTGAGAAAGGGCTTATAAACATAAAAAATGAACTATTATCAATAAGATAATGACAAACCCAATTATAAAGCATCAAGATTTTGGGATAGGAACTTCATTTAAACAATCCAAATCACCAATACGTCTGGGCAAAGAGTTGAATTCTTAATAGTGGCATGGACATATATCCACTACCAAACGTAAAATAGATAGCTAGTGGGAAGCAGCCGCACAGCACAAGGAGATCAGCTCGGTGCCTTGTGACCACCTAAAGGGGTGGGATAGGGAGAGTGGGAGGGAGGGAGATGCAAGAGGGAAGAGATATGGGAACATATGTATATGTATAACTGATTCACTTTGTTATAAAGCAGAAACTAACACACCATTGTAAAGCAATTATACTCCAATAAAGATGTAAAAAAAAAATAGTGTCTGAGAAAATTTAAGTTAAGCCACAATTAAATACCACTAAACAACAATCATAATGGGTAAAAACAAATGCAAACAAGTCCAAGTATTGAAAGGAAGTGGAGTAACTGGAACTCTCATAGACTACGGATAAGAGTGAAAAACTAGTACAACTATTTTGTAAAATTTTCAACTTCAGGCTAAAGTTAAATACAAAATGTTCTATGACCAAGCGTGTATGTACTCCTAAGTATATTAAGAAGAGAAATGCATATGTATGTACAACAAGAGTCAACAAGAATATTCATAGAAGCAATACCTATAATAGCTCTAAGTTAGAAACAGATCAAATGGCTGTAATTAATATGTTGGATAAATAAATTATGGTCTATTTAACAATAGAATAGCATGCAGTAATAAAAATGAATAAACTATAACTACACACAAACAACATGGATTAATATCACAAACAACAATGGATAAAAGAAGTCAGTTTTAAAAGAATATGTAATATGTTATTCCATTTATCAATATATAAAATGAGTCTATGGTTTCTAGAAGTCAAGGTTATGGTCATATTTAAGGAAAAAGGAGCAAGTACTAATTAACAGAGGCAAGAATGAAAATATAAGGTGGTAACAATTTGTTATTTCTTGATCTGGATGGTGGTTGTAGAGATGAGTTTAAGATAATTCACTGAACTGTACAATTTGGTTTTATACAATTTTCTGTATATTGATCTACTTCAATAAAAATGTTAACAATACAATTAACCATAAATATGTAATAGTGCTCTGCACAGCAGATGAATTCAAAGAATTATTGTCAATTTCACTAAGTATGAAAATGATATTGTGGTTATATAAAAATAAATGCCCTTAGTTTTAGAAATTCATAGTCTTTACTAAAGTATGACCTAAAAAGATATGTCTGCCATTTGCTTTAAAATATATTCAAAATTAAAAATAATAAATAGGGATAGATGAAAGAAATGTGGCAAATCTTGCTTAAATTGCATGATAGATACATGTCAGTAAATGGTACTATTCTATTTATGAGAATACATAGTACTATGGTACCATTCTATCTGCTTTTAAATATATTTGAAATTTTTATGATAAATATTTTAAAAAATCAGTGCCACAAATATCTAGCTCTAAAAATGACCAAAAATTTATTTCTATCCCTGTTTCCTAGCACAGTATATGACACCTCCTCATGTAATCAGTTGCTTAGGGAGTAACCTTGATATAATTCTTGATTTCCTCTCCTTCTTCAACCTCTTTACTTCAACCACACATTGAATTATCCTTGAAGTCCTACTGTTTCCATATCTTTATGACCCAGGGAACCCATCTATTTCACCTCTTTGCCCTGACCACTGTCTTATTTCATGCCCCCATCTTCCATAAACTGGATTGTTTCAGTAACCTCCTTAACTGGTCTTCCCATCTCCAGCGTTTGTCAGTTTCAATCAGTTCTCCACACTGGAGCCAGAGGCCTTTTTTAAAGCAAAGATTTAATCACATTACTTTCTTCATTAGAATACCACAGTGGCTCCCCTACAGCACACAGGATACTACCCTGGCAAGTATTTAGGTTCTCAATTGATATTTATCTAACACATCAACATATCTATTAAGATTCCTCCTTATCAGAATGGAGACTCACTCACAAGAGGTACTAGAATCTACCCCACAAACTTGAAGGATGTTTAATAACACTTCAAAATTGGCATTGCCTGTTTGAATTGCCTATGCACTCCTGTGTTCTCAGTTATATATGTATACATTTAATTAAAAAGGAAATCTCCGCGTGCCCTGGATTGGTTTCAAAGCTCTAAAACTAACACGAATTGCCCTGTTATTGCTTTCTGCTAGCCAAAACAAAAGTAGTGGCCAAGGAAAAAGCCTCAGAGAAGACGATTCAGAAGGAAGAAAATAGTCAAGGATGAGAGAGCCAAGAAGTTGAGGTTCTGCAGGTCTTCGTTTAGGGTAATTCAGGGAAACACTGGAATGAGAATGATTTCCACACTCATCAGTGCATGCATACATTTCCAACACACTCGCCAGTAGAGGGGGTTATTTAGTCCTTCATGTTCATTTCATGTGTCCTAATGGGGCAGAGGCGTATATTGGTTGGGATAAAGTTGCAGAAGGCAGAAGGGGATTGAATTTAGGTAAGTGATATTTATAGAATCTTTAGATGGGTTGTAGGAGCAGAATCAATACTGAGTTTCTTGCAGCAATATGTATGAAGACTCCACAGATCTGTCTCATCACGGAGCTTCTGTCGGCCCCACTGAGTCAGGAAATCTGGAAGCTGACAAGCAGTGTGGGCTAACAATCCACTCCATCAAAATGGATCCCCATATATTCTTCCACAATCCCATTAAGAACTTCTGCTACAGCTTCTACAAAAAGTGAAGTGTGTCCATGACTATACTCACCAACAGAAATAGCAGCAGAAGAAGAATTGCAGATACCACATGCTCTTCTATATATGTCTTCCAAATCATGGAAAGAAGGACATGATTGGAAAAACCAATATCTAGCTTGGAATAGTAACTGTCAGTGAAGCTGGATGATAGAGAGAGGTTTTTTTAAAAATATGATTTAAGGGGGACATACCACTATGTGGTTTAAATGAATGTCATTCAATACAATCCAAAAAAACCCTTCACAATGACCATGGAGATATTAGCAGGGTATTTCAATCAATAGCTCCCAAGGAAAGAAAATAATAAATCCAAGGGGAACTAAGTGAGTAGATAAGATTCTGGTTTCTCTGATGAAACCAGTGTCATGCTTCATGATATGCATAGGTGAATCACATAATGGATAGAAGTTCAGAATTTTATATAATTACATAAAAGGATTTTATAAAATAAGAAGGAATGTGTATAATTAATACCATATAATCCTGGAAAAAAGTATTCTAGAAAAAGAAATAATTGATTTCATTTATTTTCACATATTTACACTTAATCAGGGTTACTATTTTCCTAAATCAATTTTAAAGAGATTTTGGGAAATGTGTAAATTAGAAAAGAAAATCAGTACATGTTTATTTTTATGTCTGGCCTTCTTTGCCATACATTTAATAAACATATCTCCAAGTTATATTATTTACTGCTTTTTATTTTATTGGCACATTTTTTCCTCATTCTGCCTAAATTAATGCTTCATTTCTTACCAGTCACAGAACACTTTTCCTAAATACTAAGAAACAAAGGTTGAACAATCAAAGCAACGTAAATTTTATTATTCTATCAACCATTGAGGCAAATGTATTCATGAAATATGTTCATAAAACGTATTTCTAAAATTTATTTTTTAAGATGTCACTGATTAGGACAAAGAAAGCCTCAGTTACATTGTAGAAGAAATACTTATGGACAGTTAGGCATGTTTTGCTTGCTGTTCTCTTCTATGTGACTTTATTAGATTACTATAACTTGGAAAACATTCAATATTATACAGAAATTGGGTCAACATAATATTCAAGATTTTTAAGACTATATAATTGCATAATAGTAAAAGATAACTTATTAGAAACATTTGAATGCAGGAAGTATGTGAATAAAGTATATTTGTTTTTTCAATTAGTGTTTATAATTTCCCAGATATGGCTAAAAGCAAAACACTGCAAATATTAGATGACATTCAAGTCTAAGACATGGCCTCTATCATTATAATGACATTTACTACAGAAATTTTAAAACAAACTGCTGTAGCAGCCATGATGAGTCAAAGTAAAATCATTTTGATGTTCCACATGAAAAATAGATTTTAAAAAATTGGCTGAATTGAATCATTTCAGATTGCCCACCACCTGTCATTGCTTTTTCTAAACTAAAAGCATCCATTACTTTATATGTGGAACTTCTGCTATTGCAAATCAAATTTCTTTTCCAAATGGCTATGAGGCCCATTAGCCCATAGTACAATGGTTCATGTGTGAGAGGCCATGAAGTTCATAAAGAGGGTGATTTTATGTTAGAGTTTAGTTAAAATGTGGGAAAGTTTAGTTAACATACAGGGATTGAAGATGGATGGTTTGTTACGGGCCACTACAGCAGTCTCATTGCTATGTTTATCTTTGTTTCAAGCTAGCCCTAAATCAAGATAACAAGCGGACAAATATAACAGAAAATATAAAGAAAGAATATTTAATCACTGTATTAGCTTTGGATGAGTATCGATCCCTGCCCTGCACTCTGAGATAAATAAAAACCAAAAAAGTAAACTTCTTTTTTGGGAATTATCTTAGATCAACACCATGGGTGCTTTGGTATCAGCTGGGATTGCTTCCGGACCCAAGGCCCAGAAGGGAATTGACATCCATTTCCTGGTTCCCCTGGGGGCAGCAACATTGGTGACTAGCCTTTTGTTTTCATACATTTATTTCACTAAATGATTCAGCTGTGTTTAAGTTTGATTTTCTCCAGATTTATTTTTATATTTTTATCCTCAAGTGTCATAATCTGCTTCTTAATATGGAAAATTTAGTGTGAATTTTTCAAACTTTAGGTTTTCAGTTTTTAATATTAAAATGCATGCATAATCTAAAATTTTCAAACAGTATGAAAGCAATATGAGAGTTCTAGTCTTCTTTGATCATTTGTTTTTCCAGAGGTAATGACTACTAATAGTTTAAGGTGCATACTTCTTCATTATTTTTTTTTCTGAGAATATATAAATCTAGATGATGGGATATTACACATGTAAGCTTTATTTGTTGTGTGTCTAGGAAAAGAAAAATTTAAATGCTTTCATGTAATCATTTTCTGGCTAAACTTTATAAAAACCCACCTTTCTTAGGAATTCTAGGAGAGAGACTTGTAGAGACATCTTAGATAAGGTAAATGAGAAGATAGACACAGCTGCGCATTCCTAAGGTTGTACCCTTCAGAAAGTGTTTTTTCAGTAGAGGATGAAATAAGCTAAGAGGGATCACTTACCTCTCAGCATGAGGTTGAAAATAATAATGACTTTTTTTTTTAATAAAAAGTGATACTTACCACTTGGATCAAACTCCTAAGAGTAAGCTGTTGTTTTTATCCTGATGAATGAGGGACATCCTTTCCAGAGCAAATTCTAAATGGATCTACATATCTCACACACAAACACACACATCCATCCATACACACACTCATAAGGCTGAAGCTTCTCTTCTCATGTCTGCAGTACCCATGCCACAGGAAACATTAAAATTTAATCATAATGCTTTCTGACCACATCATTTTTCAACAAATGATATTAAGCATCCTTGTCTCCTAGCCTATCTTGTCAGAGTCCACAAACAATCTTTCATTCCTGGCTTATCAAACAAAACAGAAAAAGAATTAAAAGAAAACAACAACCAAAAAGAAGAAAAAAACACAATTACAACTAAGAGTTGCTATTGTTACTGTACATTTTCAGGATACTGGTAATGGAATACAGCTTTCTGTTTTAGGGTAGGTAAGTGGGCAAACTCAATCAGAAAAAATCCAGTACTGCCTGGATAATATCTTAGTCCTCAGATGGTGGTTAGGTTCATGAAAATTCAGGTACAGCAAATAACAAAATGTCTGGCAGAAATAAAGCATCCAAAAGTGTTATTGAATCTTTTTTGAAATGAATATCTCATTAGGATTCTTGAGATTGTTCTAAGAAACTCTGCCAATAAAGAATGTAAAATTCTGGATAAAATATGTACTTAAAACCCACTTTTAAAATTAAAGGCTCAGGGACTTCCCTGGTGGTCCGGTGGTTAAGACTCTGCACTCCCAATGCAGCGGGCACGGGTTTGATCCTTGCTCAGGGAACTAAGATCCCACATGCTGCATGGCATGGAAAAAAAAAAAAAATTCAAGGTTGATTGGCAAGAGAAGCAATGATCCTTGGAGTACAGAACTTTTTTAAAAAAAAAACATTCACCTGGGCTTCCCTGGTGGCGCAATGGTTGGGAGTCCGCCTGCCGATGCAGGGGATGCAGGGGACGCGGGTTCGTGCCCCGGTCCGGGAGGATCCCACATGCCGCGGAGCAGCTGGGCCCGTGAGCCATGGCAGCTGAGCCTGCGCGTCCGGAGCCTGTGCTCCGCAGCGGGAGAGGCCACAACAGTGAGAGGCCCGCGTACCAAAAAAAAAAAAAAACATTCACCTACGTTTTAAAGCAATTGAAACCAACTAGCTCTTCATTCCTTTTTATATCCAACACCACAGGGCAGCCAGGACTCTTTGCACACCCCATCTCCTGGAATCTCATTCCTTTAAGTCTTTATATCCTCTATTCTAATCAATTTTCTACCTTTCAACAACTCCTGAAGTACTCCTCCTGTACTTTTGGAAACACATATTCAGTCAGTTTCTAAATTCTCCAAATATTCAAATATTTTTTGGATTTGTTCTGATCATTCCTTTACCATCAGGCTCAGCTGAGAGCACTGCCCACCTCCAATCCTCTTAAACAGTGGATGTTTTTACCTTCTCACCTCCCATTCCACTATCCTAGAGGTTGGGTAGTGTCTTCCTTTGCTGCTCATTGCCACACTTCTTGATCAGTGATGCTCTCTCCCCCCTAAAACCCGTGTCACCACACCATCCTAATGATTTCTATCTGTCAGTCTCCATCTTTATTCTACATCTCTTTTCATGATCCATCATTGTTTAAGCTGTCAACTATCTGCTGCTTCTTTCCTGTCTCCGTACACACTTGGCAATATCCCATCCTGGCTCAGTCTAACTCTCTTGATGACTCTCTGCCTAAAATCATGCATCTGAATCTGTTCAAGAAAAACGGGAAAGACATACTGCTAGATCTCACTTTAATGTGGTTACTAATCAAAAGAGCCCCATAGAACTATCTGTTGATTACATTATATTTATATATCCCATTCATTCTACTACTGCTTTGTACAATCATTTATACTTTTTTCTCAAACCTCTTCAGCTTCTCTCATATCCCCATCTTTGATTTTCCTTCCTATTTTACTTAACTCAAACAGTCTCAGGTACCCAAGACCTCATCTACCTGCATGCTGTCCTAAACCCTGCCTTCTACTTTGTTACTATGGATGAATTATGTCTGGTCTCACATAAGTCTAGTCTCTGGACTTCTGTTTTCTACCCTTCCTTATCTTTATTATTCAAGGACATAACTCTAGAAATTTCCCCTTTCTCCTATATCATTATTTCTTCTTTCACTATATCCCATGTAAATACTTCATTATTTACTTCTCTATTTATTATATCATTTTTAATAATTTTTATTCAAAATATTAAAAAAGTCTTGCCTATAGATTGTTATACTTAACACTAGAAACCCATATTTTATGTAATTCAAAGTTATATATAATCTTTGAAATTGCATTATTCATAATTCTGATGTTGGTGTTTGAAAATATAATTCATTTTAATATATTGGTATTTTTACTATCAACATTGATAAACTTTTAATATTTCTCATAATTTTAAAATTGATTTACATTATTTATTAGAAAACCATATTTTCTCCATATTTTGACTTTTTATTTGTTTATTTACAATATTTTTAATTTTCTTCACTTATTTTCCGTTCTGATTTCATTGGCTGGGGACTTCAGAAAATAATGAATTGAAGAAATGTTAGTGGGCATGCTTTTCTTATTCCTGATTTGAAAGAAAATGTTTTTAATCTCTTGTATTTTTATTTTGCAAAAGACTTTAAAATCATGAAACGGCACTGAATTTTACTAAGAGTTGTTTTGAATATATTACAATTATCCTATCATTTTTCTTCTTTATGTCTGTCATTATGCTGAATTACATTAGTTGATATTCTAATTTAGAATTGTTTCTGCTATGCAAAGATAAATCTAAATTTGTCATAGTGTGTTACTACTATGTTTTTACATATTCCTGTTTTTAATTTTCTAAATTTTTATTTCAAACATTTGTATTTACAATTGTAAGATTGACTTGTGTTGTAATTTCCTATGTCCTTGTCTGATTTTAGCACCATGATTTTATAAACTTCATAAAATTGGGTGCAGTTACTTCATTTTAAATATGTTTTTTGAAAACATGTGAAACAGCTTGGGATTTCTATTATTGGGTAGAACTGTTTTTTGATCTATTCATGTATTCTATTTTTATTTATTTAAATTGTAGGGGGCTTCCCTGGCAGTCCAGTGGTTAGGACTCTGCACTTCCAGTGCAAGGAGTGTGGATTTGATCCCTGGTCAGAGAACTAAGATCCCACATGCCCTGCAGCCGGGCCAAAACAAAACAAAACAAAAAACAAAATTATACGGTAATAGACAACAAACCTGACTCCATATTCCTTTAGCTCTAACCTTTGTGCTCTGTTGCCTGTGCTTAGTCATGCTGGCTCTGCACCTTTGTAAAAGAGTGTTGCCTATAGCCTGAAATATACATAATTGCCCTTTCTCAATGCTCTGCCTCCTAGGCTTGACCTTTAAAGGCATAACACTTTTCATTCATAAAGAGATAAAAAGCTGTAGGACATAAAATAACATTTGTCTTGTTGGAGGTTTATTGGAACATCTTGACCAGATCTACATTGACACCCCCTTCCCCTGCTTTCCCCCTCCCCACCCCCAGGATTCTGGAGGGCACCAAGAAGTTTGTGACAACCATCCACACCCCCTCCCCTTTTAGTGTAAAAGAGGCCTGAATTCTAACTTGGGTAAGATGCTTTTTTGTGACACCAGTCTGCCAACTTCTAGGTCTGCTGGCTGTCCAAATAAAATTACTATTCCTTGCCCTGACACCACCTCTCTGAACTTATTAGTCTGTCACAGGGGGCAATACAAGCTTAGACTCAGTAACAATATTATTTCAGGATATTGTCCACCTGATAAAAGTATTATCATTACTGATATAAAAAACTATTCTAAATCTGTTTTTTTTTCCATTTCTAGTATTTTTATTTGTTTTTTCCCTGATGCCCTTATCCTCCATAACTAATCTTGAGTGAAACTGGCCTCTCTTTTATTTGGTACTTTTGTGGATAGATTCTATTTTATTCATATATGTCTTAATATTCCTTTCTACTGTTTATAAATTTACTCTAACTAATCATCCCTCTAACTCAATTTCATGATTTAAATTCCTATTTAGTTTTTTCACCATTTTTTTTACATTAGGAATTTAAAGTATAAACTTCCATATCAATATTATTTTCTAAATTTTTTAAAAAAAATATTTATTTTATTTATTATTTTTGGCTGTGTTGGGTCTTTGTTGCTGTGTGCAGGGTTTGTCTAGTTGTGGCAAGCAGGGGCTACTCTTCATTGCAGTACGCGGGCCTCTCATTGAGGTAGCCTCTCCCACTGCTGAGCAGCTGATCACCCTATGCTATGTGGCTGCTTCCCACTAGCTATCTACCTTACGTTTGGTAGTGTATATATGTCCATGCCTCTCTCTTGCTTTGTCACAGCTTACCCTTCCCCCTCCCCATATCCCCAAGTCCATTCTCTAGTAGGTCTGTGTCTTTATTCCTGTCTTACCCCTAGGTTCTTCATGACATTTTTTTTCCCTTAAATTCCATATATATGTGTCAGCATACGGTATTTGTCTTTCTCTTTCTGACTTACTTCACTCTGTATGACAGACTCTAGGTCTATCCACCTCATTACAAATAGCTCAATTTCGTTTCCTTTTTTTTTTTTTTTTTTTTTTGCGGTACGCGGGCCTCTCACTGTTGTGGCCTCTCCCATTGCAGAGCACAGGCTCCAGACGCGCAGGCTCAGCAGCCATGGCTCACGGGCCCAGCCGCTCCACGGCACGTGAGATCCTCACGGACCAGGGCACAATCCCGCATCCCCTGCATAGGCAGGCGGACTCCCAACCACTGCGCCACCAGGGAAGCCCCTCGTTTCTTTTTATGGCTGAGTAATATTCCATTGTATATATGTGCCACATCTTCTTTATCCATTCATCCCATGATGGGCACTTAGGTTGTTTCCATCTCCAGGCTATTGTAAATAGAGGTGCAATGAGCATTTTGGTACATGATTCTTTTTGAATTTTGGTTTTCTCAGGGTATATGCCCAGTAGTGGGATTGCTGGGTCATATGGTAGTTCTATTTGTAGTTTTTTAAGGAACCTCCATACTGTTCTCCATAGTGGCTGAACCAATTCACATTCCCACCAGCAGTGCAAGAGTGTTCCCTTTTCTCCACACCCTCTCCAACATTTATTGTTTCTAGATTTTTTGATGATGGCCATTCTGACTGGTGTGAGATGATATCTCATTGTAGTTTTGATTTGCATTTCTCTAATGATTAATGATGTTGAGCATTCTTTCATGTGTTTGTTGGCAGTCTGTATATCTTCATTGGAGAAATGTCTATTTATATCTTCTGCCCATTTTTGGATTGGGTTGTTTGTTTTTTTGATATTGAGCTGCATGAGCTGCTTATAAATTTAGGAGATTAATCCTTTGTCAGTTGCTTCGTTTGCAAATATTTTCTCCCATTCTGAGGGTTGTCTTTGGGTCTTGTTTATGGTTTCCTTTGCTGTGCAAAAGCTTTGAAGTTTCATTAGGTCCCATTTGTTTATTTTTGTTTTTATTTTCATTTTTCTAGGAGGTGGGTCAAAAAGGATCTTGCTGTGACTTATGTCATGGAGTGTTCTGCCTATGTTTTCCTCTAAGAGTTTGATAGTTTCTGGCCTTACATTTAGGTCTTTAATCCATTTTGAGCTTATTTTTGTGTATGGTGTTAGGGAGTGATCTAATCTCATACTTTTATATGTATCTGTCCAGTTTCCCCAGCATCACTTTTTGAAGAGGCTGTCCTTTCTCCACTGTACATTCCTGCCTCCTTTATTAAAGATAAGGTGACCATATGTGCATGGCTTTATCTCTGGGCTTTCTATCCTGTTCCATTGATCTATATTTCTGTTTTTGTGGCAGTACCATACTGTCTTGATTACTGTAGCTTTGTAGTATAATCTGAAGTCAGGGAGCCTAATTCCTACAGCTCCGTTTTTCGTTCTCAAGATTGCTTTGGCTATGTGGGGTCTTTTGTGTTTCCATACAAATTGTGAAATTTTGTTCTAGTTCTGTGAAAAATGCCAGTGATAGTTTGATAGGGATTGCATTGAATCTGTAGATTGCTTTGGATAGTAGAGTCATTTTCACAATGTTGATTCTTCCAATCCAAGAACATGGTATATCTCTCCACCTATTTGTATCATTTTAATTTCTTTCATCAGTGTCTTATAATTTTCTGCATACCGGTCTTTTGTCTCCTTAGGTAGGTTTATTCCTAGATATTTTATTCTTTTTGTTGCAATGGTTAATGGAAGTGTTTTCTTGATTTCACTTTCAGATTTTTCATCATTGGTGTATAGGAATGCCAGAGATTTCTGTGCATTAACTTTGTATCCTGCTACTTTACCAAATTCATTGATTAGCTCTAGTAGTTTTCTGGTAGCTTCTTTAGGATTCTCTATGTGTAGTATCATGTCATTTGCAAACAGTGACAGCTTTACTTCTTCTTTTCCGATTTGGATTCCTTTTATTTCCTTTTCTTCTCTGATTGCTGTGGCTAAACCTTCCAAAACTATGTTGAATAAGAGTGGTGAGAGTGGGCAACGTTGTCTTGTTCCTGATCTTAGTGGAAATGCTTTCAGTTTTTCACCATTGAGGACGATGTTGGCTGTGGGTCTGTCATATATGGCCTTTATTATGTTGAGGAAAATTCTGTCTATGCCTACTTTCTGCAGGGTTTTATCATAAATGGGTGTTGAATTTTGTTGGAAGCTTTCTCTGCATCTATTGAGATGATCATATGGTCTTTCTCCTTCAATTTGTTAATATGGTTTATCACATTGATTGTTTTGCATATATTGAAGAATCCTTGTATTCCTGGAATAAACCCCACCTAATCATGGTGTATGGTCCTTATAATGTGCTGCTGGATTCTGTTTGCTAGTATTTTGTTGAGGATTTTGCATCTATGTTCATCAGTGATATTGGCCTTTAGCTTTCTTTCTTTGTGACATCCTTGTCTAGTTTTGTTATCAGGGTGATGGCGGCCTCGTAGAATGAGTTTGGGAGTGTTCCTCCCTCTGATATATTTTGGAAGAGTTTGAGAAGGATAGGTGTTAGCTCTTCTCTAAATCTTTGGTAGAATTCGCCTATGAAGCTATCTGGTCCTGGGCTTTTGTTTGTTGGAAGATTTTTAATCACAGTTTCAAATACAGTGCTTGTGATTGGTCTGTTCATTTTTTCTATTTTTTCTTGATTCAGTCTTGGCAGGTTGTGCCTTTCTAAGAATTTGTCCATTTCTTCCAGGTTGTCCATTTTATTGGCATAGAGTTGCTTGTAGTATTCTCTCATGATCTTTTGTATTTCTGCAGTGTCGGTTGTTAGTTCTCCTTTTTCATTTCTAATTCTATTGATTTGAGTCTTCTCCCTTTTTTTCTTGATGAGTCCGGCTAATGGTTTATCAATTTTGTTTATCTTCTCAAAGAACCAGCTTTTAGTTTTATTGATCTTTGCTATCGTTTCCTTCATTTCTTTTTCATTTATTTCTGTTCTGATTTTTATGATTTCTTTCCTTCTGCTAACTTTGGAGTTTTTTTGTTCTTCTTTCTCTAATTGCTTTAGGTGCAAGGTTAGGTTTTTTATTCGAGATGTTTCCTGTTTCTTAAGGTAAGATTGTATTGCTATAAACTTCCCTCTTAGGACTGCTTTTGCTGCAGCCCATAGGTTTTGGGTCATCGTGTCTCCATTGTAATTTGTTTCTAGGTATTTTTTAATTTCCTCCTTGATTTCTTCAGTGATCACTTCGTTATTAAGTAGTGTATTGTTTAGCCTCCATGTGTTTGTATTTTTTACAGATCTTTTCCTGTAATTGATATATAATCTCATAGCGTTGTGGTCAGAAAAGATACTTGATACAATTTCAATTTTCTTATATTTATGAAGGCTTGCTTTGTGACCCATGATATGATCTGTCCTGGAGAATGTTCCATGAGCACTTCAGAAAAATGTGTATTCTGTTGTTTTTGGATGAAATGTCCTATAAATATCAATTAAGTCCTTTTTGTTTAATGTATCATTTAAAGCTTGTGTTTCCTTATTTATTTTCATTTTGAATGATCTGTCCATGAAAGTGGGGTGTTAAAGTCCCCTACTATGAATGTGTTACTGTCGATTTCCCCTTTTATGGGTGTTAGTATTTGCCTTATGTATTGAGGTGCTCCTATGTTGGGTGCATAAATATTTACAATTGTTATATCTTCTTCTTGGATCAATCCCTTGATCATTATGTAGTGTCCTTCTTTGTCTCTTCTAATAGTCTTTATTTTAAAGTCTATTTTGTCTGATATGAGAATTGCTACTCCAGCTTTCTTTTGGTTTCCATTTGCATGGACTATCTTTTTCCATTCCATTACTTTCAATCTGTATGTTTCTCTAGGTCTGAAGTGGGTCTCTTGTAGACAGCATATATATGGGTCTTGTTTTTGTATCCATTCAGCCAATCTGTGCCTTTTGGTGGGAGCATTTAGTCCATTTACATTTAAGGTAATTATCAGTATGTATGTTCTTATTCCCATTTTCTTAATCGCTTTGGGTTCATTATTGTAGGTCTTTACCTTCTCTTGTGTTTCTTGCCTAGAGAAGTTCCTTTAGCATTTGTTGTAAAGCTGGTTTGGTGGTGCTGAACTCTCAGCTTTTGCTTGTCTGTAAAGGTTTTATTTTCTCCATCAAATCTGAATGAGATCCTTGCTGGGTAGAGTAATCTTGGTTGTAGGTTTTTCTCCTTCATCACTTTAAATATGTCCTGCCAGTCCCTTCTGGCTTGCAGAGATTCTGCTGAAAGATCAGCTGTTAACCTTATAGGGATTCCCTTGTGTGTTATTTGTTGTTTTTCCCTTGCTGATTTTAATACGTTTTCTTTGTATTTAATTTTTGATCGTTTGATTAATATGTGTCTTAGCCTGTTTCTCCTTGGATTTATCCTGTATGGGACTCTCTGTGCTTCCTGGACTTGATTAACTATTTCCTTTTCCATATTAGGGAAGTTTTCAACTATAATCTCTTCAAATATTTTCTCAGTCCCTTTCTTTTTCTCTTCTTCTTCTGGAACCCGTATAATTCAAAGGTTGGTGCATTTAATGTTGTCCCAGAGGTCTCTGAGACTGTCCTCAGTTCTTTTCATTCTTTTTTCTTTATTCTTCTCTGCAGTAGTTATTTCCACTATTTTATCTTCCAGGTCGCTTATCTGTTCTTCTGCCTCAGTTATTCTGCTATCGATCCCATCTAGACTATTTTTAATTTCATTTATTGTGTTGTTCATCATTGCTTGTTTCATCTTTAGTTCTTCTAGGTCTTTGTTAAATGTTTCTTGCATTTTCTCTATTCTATTTCCAAGATTTTGGATCATCTTTACTATCATTATTCTGAATTCTTTTTCAGGTAGACTGCCTATTTCCTCTTCATTTGTTAAGTCTGGTGGGTTTTTATCTTGCTCCTTCATCTGCTGTGTGTTTTTCTGTCTTCTCATTTTGCTTATCTTACTGTGTTTGGCATCTCCTTTTTGCAGGCTACAGGTTCGTAGTTCCTGTTGTTTTTGGTGTCTTTCCCCAGTGGCTAAGGTTGGTTCAGTGGGTTGTGTAGGCTTCCTGGTGGAGGGGACTAGTGCCTGTTCTGGTGTATGAGTCTGGATCTTGTCTTTCTGGTGGGCAGGTCCACGTCTGCTGGTGTGTTTTGGCCTGTCTGTTTACTTAGTATGATTTTCAGCAGCGTCTCTATTAATGGGTGGGGCTGTGTTCCTGTCTTGCTAGTTGTTTGGCATAGTGTGTCCAGCACTGTAACTTGCTGGTTGTTGAGTGAAGCTGGGTGCTCGTGTTAAGATGGAGATCTCTGGGAGGTTTTTGCCATTTGATATGTGGAGCTGGGAGGTCTCTTGTGGACCAGTGTCCTGAAGTTGGCTCTCCCACCTCAGAGGCACAGCACTGACTTCTGGATGGAGCACCAAGAGCCTTTCATCCACACGGCTCAGAATAAAAGGGAGAAAAAGTAGAACAAAAGAATTAGTAGAAGTAGAAAGAAAGAAAGAAAAAAGGAAAGAAAGAAAGAAAGAAAGGAGGGAAGGAGGGAGGGAGGAAGGAAGGAAGGATGGAAGGAAGGAAAAAAGATAGAAAGAAGATAAAGTAAAATAAAATAAAGTAAGATAAAATATAATAAAGTTATTAAAATAAAAATAATTATTAAGAAAAAAATTTTTAAAAAAATGGACAGATAGAACCCTAGGACAAATGGCGGAAGCAAAGCTAAACAGACAAAATCTCACACAGAAGCATACACATACACACTCACAAAAAGAGGAAAAGGGGAAAAAATCATAAATCTTGCTCTCAAAGTCCACCTCCTCAATTTGGGGTGATTCGTTGTCTAAAGGAGGGAAGGACGGACGGAAGGAGGGAAGGAAGGAAGGAAGGAAGGAAGAAGAAAGAAAGAAGATAAAGTAAAATAAAATAAAGTTATTAAGATAAAAATAATTATTAAGAAAAAAAAATGGACCGATAGAACCCTAGGACAAATGGTGGAAGCAAAGCTATACAGACAAAAGCTCACACAGAAGCATACACAGACACACTCACAAAAAGAGGAATAGGGGAAAAAAATCATAAATCTTGCTCTCAAAGTCCACCTCCTCAATTTGGGATGATTTGTTGTGTATTCATGTATTCCACAGATACAGGGTACATCAAGTTGATTGTGGACCTTTAATCCGCTGCTTCTGAGGCTGCTGGGAGAGATTTCCCTTTCTCTTCTTTGTTCTCATGGCTCCCAGGGACTCAGCTTTGGATTTGGCCCCGCCTCTGCCTGTAGGTCTCCGGAGGACATCTGTTCTTCGCTCAGACAGGACAGGGTTAAAGGAGCAGCTGCTTCGGGGACTCTGGCTCACTCAGGCCGGGGGGAGGGAGGGCCACGGATGTGGGGCGAGCCTGAGGCTGCAGAGGCCGGCATAACGTTGCACCAACCTGAGGCGTGCCATGCGTTCTCCCGGGGAAGTTGTCCCTGGATCCTGAGACCCTGGCAGTGGCGCACTGCACAGGCTCCCCGGAAGTGGGGTGTGGATCGTGACCTGTGCTCGCACACAGGCTTCTTGGTGGCAGCAGCAGCAGCCTTAACGTCTCATACCCGTCTCTGGGGTCCACGCTTTTAGCCGCGGCTCACGCCCATCTCTGGAGCTCCTTTAAGCAGCGCTCTTAATCCCCTCTCCTCGTGCACCAGGAAACAAAGAGGCAAGAAAATGTCTCTTGCCTCTTCAGCAGGTCCAGACTTTTCCCTGGACTCCCTCCTGGCTAGCCGTGGTGCACTAACCCCCTGCAGGCTGTGTTCATGCCGCCAACCCCAGTCCTCCCCTTGTGCTCCGACCGAAGCCTGAGCCTCAGCTCCCGGTCCCCGCCCGCCCCGGCGGGTGAGCAGAGAAGCCTCTCGGGCTGGTGAGTGCCAGTCGGTACTGATCCTCTGTGCGGGAATCTCCCCGCTTTGCCCTCTGCACCCCTGTTGCTGTGCTCTCCTCTGCGCCTCCGAAGATTTCCCTCTGCGCCACCTGCAGTCTCTGCCCGCGAAGGGGCTTCCTAGTGTGTGGAAACTTTTCCTCCTTCACAGCTCCCTCCCACTGGGGCAGGTCCCGTCCCTATTCTTTTGACTGTTTTTTCTTTTTTCTTTTGCCCTACCCAGGTACGTGGGGAGTTTCTTGCCTTTTGGGAGGTCTGAGGCCTTCTGCCAGCGTTCAGTAGGGGTTCTGTAGGAGTTGTTCCACGTGTAGATGTATTTCTGGTGTATCTGTGGGGAGGAAGGTGATCTCTGCATCTTACTCTTCTGCCATCTTCCCCTCGTCCTCTATATATTTTTTTAAAATTTATATCATTTAGCTAAATTGAATTGTGACCTCTGGATTTATTCTGGGATTATAACGTTGATTTAACATCAGAACGTGATCAATGCTATTTACTATATTTTTTCAATATTTCGGAATCAAATTTAATAAACTCGTTAAAAAGTACCTAACAAAGACTTACAATGCATTTCATTAATAGTGAGAAATTATAGAAACTTTTTAAAAATATAAGGTCAAGTAAATCATCATCATTTATATTCACTTTTCAATTTTTTTGAAGGGCCAGCTAGTCAACACAGTAAGATGAAGATAAATATTAACATACCAAAATTTAGAATGGAAAAAGTACCAAAACTGACTTGTTTGCATATGATATAATTACATAAATTGACAGCCAAAATTATTAAAAAATTGAATGTTTTAACAAGTTGGTTAGTTATAAGATTATTACATAAAAATTGTATTTATTTCTATACCCAAACACAAACAAAAATGATGTGGATGATCCTTACAAATAGAATATTCAGCTAAAGTAAGCAAGTCATAAAATATTATATACAGTGGATTCTTTGGGGATATTTAATACAAGAGTTAATATAATTTTAAAAATTAACACAAATTTCAGAAGACTGTTTATTTCACCTGATTTTGTTGAGGAAAAGATGTACGGGGGTGTATTGCCAAAGATTCTGAACTATTCTGTTTATTATTGGGGGAAGGGGGCTTTTTAAAACAATAGCCAATTATTTTACATTTTTAATATATATATGTAGTATGTTCCACCACTTAAAAGGAACAACTCAGAGCTAACAATGGCCAAGACACTTCTAAAGAAGATTTGGCCTAACAGATATCAAATCATTTTAACTTATTGAAATAAACACAATATGTTTTTGAAGAACTATGGCATAGAACAAAGTCAAGAAACATATACATACCATATATAAATATATACCATATACATAGAAACTTGGTATGACAGAGGTTGTTTTTGAGATTATTTTGAGAAGAGAGCACTCTCTAAATGACACAAGGACAATGTATTATCTATTTAAGAAATAAAATGAGAACTTCTAACTATGAAAGAAAAAACTGTCAAGTTGAATACATTAAAATAGAATACTTTGTACATCAAAAGGCACTATAAAATGAGTGAAACTATAAGCCACAAATTGAGAGAAGATATTTTCACACAAAACACTGGTGAAAGAATAGTATTCATAATATAAAAATAGTCTCTACAAAGTTCATAGCATGTAATAAGGAAGTTATGAATCAATGAGAGCTAATGAGAGAAAAAACTGATACAACCACTTCACATAACAATTTTCTGTTTTACTCTAAAACTAAAAATCTGAAAACCATAACTGGAAATTCCAATTCCTAAATAAACTTTTAAGAATTAGCACCAGGCATCAGGTACAAGCCATTCTTGGTTGTGAGGGAGACCTGGCTGTGACAGCTGACACCTCATTGATCGCTAGGGTTGATTTGGCTGATCTTCCTGGCTAGGTGGTTGTCCTCTTCTTCCCTCACTGCTCCACGTGTGTCCCTCCTGAAGCTGTGCGCTCGGTCTAAGGCAACAACCTTCCCTGATAGGGGAAGACCGTTCTTCCGTCAAGGGTATAGGAGTAGCTGCACTCCTGCTAGAACCTCCAAACAAGCTCTCAAGCTATCCTTAATATTCTTAATAGTGTTGTCTTCAGTGGCAAAAAGGAAAACAAAAAAAAAAACCAAAACATTTTGTTTTTGGAAACATTACAAATGCATATTGACAAGAAAATGAAATGATAGTTTGTAGCATATTCATACATTGAAATTAAAGTCACAGATATATCTTGGATGCATAATATTGTTTAAAAAAACACAGGTGTCATCAAATTCTGTTTTAGTTTCTTATAGTTGTAATAAATTATCACAAAACTAGTGGCTTGAAACAACACAAATTAATTATATAACAATCCTGGAGATCATAAGTCCAAAGTGTGTCTCACTGGGTAAAATCATTCAATAGGCCTGGATTTCTTATAGAAGCTCTACGAAGGAAGACATTGCCTTGCCTTTCTAGCTTCTAGGCTGCTACATCCCTTGACTCATAGTGATGCTTTTGCATCACTCCGACCACTGGTCCCATCATCACATCTTCTCTGACTCTCGTCTCCTACCTCACTCTTTCGTTATGAAGACCCTTGTGATTGTATTGGATTCACTGGCTAATCCAGGATAACCTCCCCATCTCAAAATCCTTAAATTAGTCATATCTGCAAACTCTCTTTTGACATGTAAGGTAATGTATTCACAGGTTCCAGGGATTAGAATATGGACATTTTCTGCCTATCAGAGTGAGTATTATAATATTTTTATAAAGCTCAGAAACAAGCAAAAAAGTACAGTGTATTGTTTTGGATGAAATAACTTCTGTGATAATGTGTCTATTTTTTTAAAAAAAGGAAATGATGAAGACAAAATCCAAAATAGTGTTTTCCTTGGTGGGTGTGGGAAAAGCCTGGGGAATTAGATAGCACAGAAGCACCTAGCTAGATGCAAGAGATTGGCAATGTTAAAATTCTCAAGTTTGGTAGTGTATGTTCATGGGTTTTAAATTATACTTAATAACTTAGTATATTGTTACATATCTTACTTTGCTTGTAACACCCATTACATTACATGTATTACCTATTACAGTGAGATAGTTTAATAAAAATCAATATATAAAACATAGAATTTGAGAAATATGTACATTTTTTTCAAAGAGTGTACACATTTGTTTCTAACACTACAAGTGTAATGCATTATGTATTTGAGCATGTATAAACACAAGGGAATTTCTTATAAATTATAAGAAAGCAATATGAGACTGCATTGAATCACTCTACTGCTATATGACTCATGATAACTTAATATTTTTAAACTCATAATTTATTTGTAGAATTCATCTCAAATATTAAGTGTCAAAAACACCTAACACAGTTTACTAATTAATATAGTTTTATCACTTGTGGGTAGATGTGTAGTCAGAGTATATTAATCAGCTTGGGCTGCCATAACCAAATACCATAAACTAGGGTGGCTTAAACAACAAAGATGTTTTTCTCGTAGTTCCAGAGGCTGGAAGTCTGAGGTCAGAGTGCCAGCATAGTTGGATTTCTGGTGAGAACTATCTTTCTGGCTTCTAGAAGGCTACCTTCTCTGTGTGTGCTCACAGGTTGAAGAGAGAGAGCAAGCTCTGGTGTTTCTTCTTATAAGGGCACTAATCCAATCATGAGAGCCCCACCCTCATCTAAATCTAATTACCTTCCCAAAGTCCAATATACCAAAAGCCCTCACCTATAGGGTTAGGGCTTCAACACTGGATTTTGGAGGAACATAATTCAGTCCACAGCACACAGTTTCATTTTTAAAGTATCCTCTTCAAATAAGATGTCTTAGTCTGTTTGGGCTGCTATGACAAAAATACTATAGACGGGGTGACTTTCAAGCAACAGAAATTTATTTCTCACAGTTATGGGGGCTGGAAGTCCAAGATCAGGGTGTTAGCATGGTTGAGTTCTGATGAGGACCAGAATGATGACTGCTCATTGTATCCTCACATGGCAAAGAGGAGAGGGAGAAATCAAGCTCTTTTGTGACTTACAGCACACTGATCCCATTCACAAGGCTCCACCCCCATGACCTCATCTAATTCTAATCACCTCCCAAAGACCCTACTCCCATCATCTAAGGGTGGGAGTAGGTTTTCAACATACGAATTTGGGTGGAGGGGCCACACAAACATTCATTCTGTAGCATAAAATATTCTCTACAAAGTCCTCTAGAGTCCTGAGTGAAGTGACACATTTTATTCTTAGAGGTCATCCTCAGAATTAAAATACGTACCCGATGATTATCAATTATTACTGAATGAAAACTGAAACCAACTTGGTTTACCATTTGTATTTTATTTGTCCTAGCAATATGGTGCATATTAAAGAAATAAGCCTATTTATAGTACAAACAAATATACTGATGATTTTTTTCAGCTAATCTAACTTTGGAGGAAGGTGAAGGAAGAAAACAGCAAAATAGGACAGATAACATCTTATTCTGGAGAGCAATAAAGAATATACAAGTGATATACTGATCAATAATAATCAGTAGTTATTTTGTAAAATAACATTCTTTCTTAACTAATAAGTCTCTTACTTGGATTTTAAATTTTTAGAGGTATATTCCCAATTTGAATTCATATCAATCGTGTTTAAAGAAATATGCATACATTGACATCAAGCTATAAATATTTCAAATTTTAATTCTTGAAATTATTAACCAAAAACATGTCTGAATGTGAACTATCCTGCTGCAGCATTAAATTATTTAACAAGCAATAGCAAGATCAAATTGCTATTTGACCCACATAGACAAAGACAAATCTAGATTTACTCACAGTGGATCAATTTAACAATCTCATTCCATGACCCATACCCCATTTTATGCACATCTGCACCCAGACAGACTCATCTCCATACTAGTTCCCAAATCTGATTTGTTTTAACCATGCCAGAAGGAAGGAGATTAAAAGCCTCTACTGAAAGAGCTGAGAATTTTCATAAAATAACAATGCCTAGCAATCCTCCCTCCACAATAAATTCAAGTAACTATCAGTGTCTGAGTTTATTGCTTCTGTGTGACATTTACTTATCAATCTCTTAAATCCTTTCGGTTTAGACTATTCAAACAATCCACACAGAAACAAAACATAAAAAGACTGATCACCATGAAAATAAGCATCCTAGAAAAATGTGCATGTATGTCAAATTATTACGAATTTGAAGCACTCTGATCAAATGCAGAAAGAATTCCACTAAGTGTTAAAACAGTTGGAAAAGTTCTCCCCACCCCCAAGTCCTACTTTTAAGTTCCTTTGATACAAGGTGGCACAAAGTCAAGAGAGAACTTAAAACAAGCTTCACATTAATATTTGAAAAAGGGCACCCACTGTGTTTGATGTGGCGCCCTTCATGCAAATCATGTAGTCCAAGAGAAATCCCAGTAGGAAAGATGTTGCTTTCTTCTTTGCCTGCTCCCTTTTTTTTTACTGCTGGATAATAATGAACTTCTCACACTCCCTTTGCAACCCCCCTGAGCTATACAGAAATTAAGTTATTACTTGCTAGCTGAAGACTCTTTCGGCAGTTTATCGAGACATCTTTTTTATTATTATTACTGATTTTTGGTTAAGAGAAAAAGACAAATTCCAAACTTCATTAGGGGGAAAAAAAGATAACCTATTTTTCTACTAATGAGAAACATAAGGTCCGAGCAAATGTGACCAAAATAAGATATATTCATTTAAATTATTTCAATACATGATTGGTATTTACAAGAAGTATTCCTTTACCTACTGGCAGCATGCAGGGACATTGATTTAGCTGGAGACAGAGAATTATTAACAGAGAGAGACAGTGCATAGGAAACATGCCACTAGCTGACTGTGGTCTCCTCATAAAGCACTCCTGCCTTGGGGGGAAAAGTGTGAAAACTAAAACCCAATGTTAGAATTGCTACTATATTGACAGCACTCATTTTGTTGTACACTTGGAAGCTTTATATTTTTGGTGACTACGTACTTATCTTCGGGAATATTTTGAGAACTGAAATAAAGAGAGCCCTAACCCTTTCCTGCTTTAATAATGATATGTACAGATTTAATGCTTTCCCCAACCATCACCCTGATGGCAAATTCACCTTGGGAAATCTTGGGTAATTTTTTTTGACCTCTTTAAAATGGAGATCATTTTTGTTGTAGCCTAACCTAAACGTTTCAAGTTTGTGTTATTAAATATAACAAAGGACATATCAATGTACTTCACTTAATAGTTTATCAAACACTTTTACACACTAAGCTTTCATTTGTGCCTCACCACACTTGATGAGAAAATTACTCTTACTGTCCCTATTCTGCTAATAAGAAAATTGATTCTTAGAGAAGTTATGTAAATTACCTCTATGCTTATAAACAGGTGATCTAGTACCTTTGTCCTCTGACTCCAGATTGCTTGAATTTCTTCCAATAACCTAATTTCTTCAGAGTTAAATAGATATCAAAGAATTAAGATCAATTCCTTAGCCTGCAAGAAATTTGGCCTGAAATCGCCATAGGACAGACAGTAAATGGGTTTCTCTGTATATTCTATTTACATCAGCTCCAGCCTGTGAACGGGAACATTTATGGAAATACAAATTCTATGCCATGGTCCAGACTAAAACTGTACTAGTTTTGGAGAATGAAATGGTGAGTTTTAATTTACTTCACGTTGTCACCTGAAAACTTTTATCAAGAGGTTCCTTACAAAAATCCCTCCAAGTCCCTTCATCATTTTCCTCTCCCTGAACCTCCATGCTTCTGCTCTAGTGAATATAAAATATTGGATAGGAATGTGAAATTGATCACTTCAGATTTTAGATTATTATTTTTTTCTCTCCCATACTATTTGCTTAAGAATCCTATCTCTTAATAATATGTTTTCTCATTTCTATGTTACTTATTTTTAAGTATATACAATGTTGGTAACGTGTAGGTTTTACAGCTGGTTTATTTGCAAAACTGTCTGACACAGTAGGTGTATGGTAAGGCCACTCAAGATGGCTGTTCTCTTGCTCTCTGTACATCCCCTGCCTGACCAGGCCTGCTTCACCTACACCCTACTCGCATGACTGACCTTCCTACCTACTTGCCCCAGGCCCCAGCTAATGATAACTTATCAAAGGGGTGGTGAGCGGCATGACCTTCTGCTGGTTTCCTTGGTAACTACTAAGCCAACCTGGTGTCAATTCCCCCTATAATTAGCGATCTCCCCTTCCCGTTGGGAGCAAAGACTGCCACCAAGTTCTGCTAGCAGTCAGCTGTACATGGTGGGATGTCACTCCAGGACCTTGCTTCAGACGTGTAAGCTCCCCCATCCATTAAACCACTGATGTCTCTGTTGCTGACTCCGGGCTCTTTCTTCGGTCTTGAAGCTGGGCAAGCACAGGCTTTGTAGGACTTTCCTGGACTTTCTTGTTATTTCTTTTTTTTTTTAATTTTTTTATTTATTTTAATAAATATTAGGTTCTTAATAAATATATTATTCTGATGACAAAAATTACAATAGTTATTTATTTCTATTGCAGTGTACCCACACAATTTCTTGTGGGTTCTTGATTTTGATGACTTTGTATTACTTTCCTCATATATCTTATTGTTACGGCTTCTAATATGCTATATTAGAAATTATTTTGCCTCTTAAGCCATTGCCTGTGTAGAATAAGACCATACCATAAAATTTTTAAAATTAGGATAACTGATCCCAATTTAAAATTAAGAGCCACAGACATTAAAAGGCCTACTTTAATATTCTGCTCATTTATCTGCTCTGCAAATTTATCACAGTAAAGCTAAAAAGACACTTCAATAGTACTGCATTTGAATTTTGGAAAAACCTTGGACAAAGGATTTAGTTTCCTCCTTGAATAAAATTAACATATCTACTGACAAAGAAAAATAAACCCAAGGAAGTAAATAGATGTTAATAATGATGAAAAGGATATGCTTGTCAAAACATGGACTCTAATGATTATTTTACACAATTACCATCACTTTGATAGCCTTTAAATAATGATTTCTCATCATCTCTTCAAATAAGACCATGAATTTCAATGTAATGGATCAGACAATTAACGCATCTAAACTAAAACCTGCATGTGGTAGGTGCCAGTGGGCTGTTTGAGGGAAAGGCTAAACAAATTATACCTAGGTACTGCTCTACACAGCATGTGCTACTTATACGTGTGTGCCTAGCAGCTTCTAATTACTGTTTTAATGACCTTATCTTTCATAGCTCCACACAGTAACCATTTAAAGAGTGAGCAAATAGATATGCTTCATATTCATGTGTCTGTACAATTTTCTACCAGTCTTTAAGATTCCTTTTTTATGCTTTTATACATTATACATTCGTTAAATTATTAACTATCTACCACTGACTTGGTTTAGAACACGAGGGCATTGCTACTACCAAGTCAAAGTTTTCGGTTTTTTTTTCTTTTTTTAGCCCCCTGAATGACAGATATGGAATAAAGAATATGCTGTCTAGTTTGGTTTTGTTTGTTTTGTTGTTGTTAAGAAAACATTAATGAGGTCTGCTTAAGCATGGAATCACCAATTCAAAGACGCTGTTCTTTCATTAGTTCTTTCTATGTGCCTCCAAGTTAATGCCTATTATTTTAGCATATAAGATTATAAATTGAAGGTTTTAGCATGTGATGGCCAGTAGGTAAATTAATAAGTAGCTGCAGCTCCAGTCTTTAAAATTATACTTTGTAGAGAGAGGTGGTATTAAGTAATATTTGGGAACATGGTATATCATTGTGGGTTTTTTTTTGTTTTGTTTTCTTTTTTTTTTGCGGTACGCGGGCCTCTCGACGTTGTGGCCTCTCCCGTTGCGGAGCACAGGCTCCGGACATGCAGGCTCAGCGGCCATGGCTCACGGGCCCAGCCGCTCCGCGACATGTGGGATCTTCCTGGACCAGGGCACAAACCCGTGTCCCCTGCATCGGCAGGCGGACTCTCAACCACTGCACCACCAGGGAAGCCCTATCATTGTTTTTTAACAAAGTTAAATCTATCTTTGAACTTTCTGAATATTCTCTGTATATCTTTCAACAATGATATTTTGTACTTAATTAAAGCCTGATTCTAGACATTAAAAAGCTTTCTAATCCTCATCAGAAGCCCATGAAGTCAGGAGTATTATCCTTGTTTTTCATACACAGATGTTTGACAAATTTTAGAAGTTGATTCAAAGTTATAAATAATGAGTCAGTTATGGATAAACTTCATCATTTTATCCACCAAAATATTCTATCTCTTTTAACAATGTGAAGTGCAATGCTTACTATTTCTCTGTATATAAAATTTGTGTAATTATTATGTTAGCTAAAAATAAAAGTTGATAATCAGGATAGAATTATAGGTTAGTGCATCTATCTTTCTCCAACATAAACCAGAAATAAAGTTTTTCTTTTCTTTTTTCTTAACAAGTTGTTTGCTATATTTATGAGTAAAAAATGACAGTAGTCCCCACTTTTGCAATTATATTGGTCAGGCAGGAATTATTGTCTCAGTCACTGTATGTCTTCAGGTGGTTTCAATGAAAAAGTCAAAGTCATTTGACTTTTGTATAAATTCCTTAGAAAGTGCCTACTGTTTTCAAATATATTGGGTAAAAGTATCTTTGATATTAATCAGCTTGGAGAAGCTGAAGTGATCTATCTGTGTACTTATCTTTAAATTTAAAAAGGCGTTATAACCCCAATTGTGATTTTAGGAAGCCTGTCTTTCCAAGTTTATAGTTCCTAGTCAAAAGTAACACCTGTATAAAAATCAAATAGTATCACTTTTTGAATATATTCTTGTTTCCATTACAGAGCCTCTTCTAAGCTGGATAGAAATAATTATGAAAAAATTTGAGGCATCGTCCTTTGTTAACTCAACCAAATAACTCCTGTTTTTAAACATTGTGAGATGGAGTAGAGTGAAATGAAGTATGCTGACCTAAGTAACTTTGGAAGTAAGTGAAGTCTTAACTGAAGACAGAAGAAACTGTACATATGGATGATACTGTAAGTGATAAAGTTGATTCCCATATGATTAAGTCTTAACAATTCTGAAACCACTATACATGTGTCCAGGAACAGAACAATTAAGTGGCCCAGGAGCTGAACAATTAAGTGGAACCAGGTTTCTCACTGTTGGAGTGGAAAGTCACACATAAGCAAGGAGAGGAGGCTAGAGTGATCCACATTGTGATGGATTGATGTTAGTGTGAACTTATATTTACCATAACAGAGATTGATGGTTATATACAGAAATATATATAGGTATACCATATACACAGGTTAGTATGCATGCATATGTATTTCCTTGCTGACAGGGCCTAGAAGCCTAGAAGAAATCTTTCTTCTTTTCTAATATATTCATTCAATGCCATAAATTTCCCTCTAACCACTGCTTTTGCTATATCCCACAAATTTTGATGTTATGTTTTCAATTTCATTTAGTTCAAATATCATTTAATTTTTCTTGAGACTTCTTGACCAATGTGTTATTTAGAAGTATAGAAGTATGTTTTTTTAATCTCCATGTTCTTTGAGATTTTGCAGTTATCTTTCTGTTTTTGATTTAACTTACTTCCATTGTGGTCAGAGAGCAGATGAAATATAATTTCTATTCTTTTAAAAGTGTTAAGGTGAGTTTTAGGTCTCAGAATGTGGTCTGTTTTAGTGAGTATTCCATGTGAGCTTGAGAGTAACATGTTTTTTGAGGTTGTTGGATAATAGTTGCTAGATGTAACTTAATATCCAGTTTATTAATGGTGGTGTAGAGTTCAACTACGTCCTTACTGATTTTCTGCCTGCTGGATCTGTCCATTTCTGATAGAGGGGTTTTGAAGTCCCCAACTGTGAGAGTGTGTTCATCTGTTTGTCCGTGAAATTCCATCCGTTTTTGCCTTGCATAGTTTTATGCTCTGTTGTTAGGCATATACACTTTAAGAATTGTATGTCTTCTTGGAGAATTAACTCCTTTATCATTATGTAATGTGCTTCTTTATCTCTGATAACTTTCCTACTTTGAAGTCTGCTCTGTCTGAAATTAATATAGCTAATCTTGCTTTCATTTGATTAGTGTTAGAATGGTACATTTCTCTGTACCTTCAATTTTTATCTGTGTGTTTTTATATTTAAAATGGGTTTCTTGCAGACAGCATACAATATGTTGATGCACTCTACAATCTCCGTTTTAATTGGTGCATTTAGACTGTAGATGTTCAAAATTATTACTGATATAATTGTATTAAAATCTAACATACTCATTAATGTTTGTTGGCCTTGTTCTTTATTTCTTTATTTGTCGTTCACTAGTTTTCTGCCTCTGGTGATTTTACTTGAGCATTTTATATGATTTCATTTTCTCTTCTTCATTAACGTATCAGTTATACTTTTCTTTTAGTGGTCACCCTAGAGTTTGCAATATACATCTACAGTTAATTCCAGTCCACTTTCCAATAATACCATATTACTTCACAGGTAGTATGAGTACCTTATAATGACAAAATAATGCTAATTTCTTCCTCCTGTGCCTTATAGCATTGCTATCACTCATTTAAGTTATATATAACCATGCACAGGTGTGTGTATATATATAATTGAATACATGGTTGCTATTATTGTTTTGAACAAGCTGTTACCTTTTAGATCAATTAAGAATAAGAAATATTCTGGTGAGGTGTGGGGAGAGGGGAAGCATTCTGCAGTCCTATGATTAAGTCTCTGTTTTTTAGTGAGCCTGTGCTTCTGGACTGTGAACTTTACAAGTATTTCTGTTTTTTTCTCCCCCTTTCAGTAGCACAGGTGGCTAGAGTAGGCTGGATTTGGCTATTTTTCCTTCCCCAGGTCAATTAGGCTCTGCTTAACTAGTTTCTCCTGAGGGCAGACCTTATTAAGAAGAACAGAGTGCTCTGGTTTATTTCAAAATTGTTCCTTTTCCCTTCCCAAGGAAAGAAGCCAGAGAGGGTTTTTCTCCAATATTTACTGGGAATATGTGGTGGAGCTTCTGGGGGTAAATCTCACAATATTTTAGGGGGCTTGTATGACTGGATCCCCCAGGATTTTTTTTTTTTTTTGGCCGTACGCGGGCCTCGCACTGCTGTGGCCTCTCCCATTGCGGAGCACAGGCCCCGGACGCGCAGGCTCCGCGGCCATGACTCACGGGCCCAGCCGCTCCGTGGCGCGCCGGATCCTCCCGGACGCCGGGGCACAAACCTGCATTCCCTGCATGGGCAGGCGGACTCTTAACTACTGCGCCACCAGGGAAGCCCACCCCCCCAGGATTTTTTAACTCTCAGAGTTGTCCACACTGGGTCTTCAATAATTCTCCAGTTACAGTTCAGTATTTCCTGCCTCGATGCTGGTTCCTGCTGTGGTTTCTGCTAGCAAGTCTCTGCTCAGGTAAGTCATGATTCCCTGTATTTGCCTGACTCTCCAATCTTGGGGGCAGCAATTTGCCCTGTGTCTTCCCTTCTCTTAGGGATCCAAGGAAGGGTTGGTTTTTCAGTTTATTTAACTTTCTACTTCTTGTTAGGACTGAGGGGTGATTTCCAAGCTCCTTACATGCAAAACAGGAAACTGAAAGTTCCTTCTTTAAATTTTTTAATGATTTTGTGGGCTTCAAGAAATCGTTATATCATGTAGTCTTTTTTTTTCCTTCTAAACATTTTACAGCTTTATTTGTCATATTTAGGCCTAAAAATCCTAGAATTGAAATAATTTATAAAATTTAGAATTTATTTTTGTATGTAGCATGAGTTAAAGATCTACTTTTATTTTTATGTGTGTCCAAGTATACTAGAAAAAAATTACTAGATGATCCATTCTTGACCAATTGCTTTACAGTATCATCTCCATAACGTATCAGCATCCCATATAGGGGTTTATTCATGTTCTATTGTTTTGTCTGTTGATCAAAAGTCTTTCAACCCCATGCTGAAATTATTACATTTCCATAATCAATATTAACATTTCATACAAAAGCCTCCAAACTTGCATAGTTTCTCAGGATTGCTTGAGTGTATTTTTGGCTCTTTCTCTTCATATTTTCCTATAATCACATGAAAAAATTCATCGAAAAAAATGTTGAATTCTTAGTAAATATTCAGTGAACTTGAATATTAATTTTAGATGAATTGATTCTTTTTTACGTTATCACTCCTTTTTATCTAAGAGCATAATATAAAATCTCCATTCATTTAAAAATTTTGTGACTTAACTTTCAATACTTTCTAATAGTCCCTGTAATAATCTTCCATATATTGTGTTAGATTTTTTATGATGTAACCTGTATTGTTGCTACTGTTGAAGACATTATCTTTCAATTTTAAACACTTTTTCTGTTTTTGCTTGTATAGGGAAGTAGATGTAATTGCTAGTATATTGACTTCACAGCTACAATTTAATTAATTGTGCACTCATTTTTTTCCCCAGTGATTTGTCTTAGATGTATATTTCAACAATCTTACCACCTTAAATAATGGTCATTTGTTTCTTCTCAGTCCTTACACACTGCATTATTATCTTTTTCTTTCTTATTTTCTGTAATGTTAACTAGAAACACTGATAGTGGGCATTCTTGTCTTGTTTCTGATTTTCATCAGAATACTTTAAATGGTGCACAATTACAAATGGTACGTGACGTGGATGTTGTAGGTAAGATTCATCATATTGAGAAAGTTCCTTTCTTGCTAAAAGATTAAATCACGCACAGCTCTTGAATATTATAAAATATATTTTCAGTAGCTATTGAAATGATTGTACATATATGCACATATACATTTATATATGCTTATTATATAATTTGAATTTATATAATTATATTGTCGAGATTTTTGAAGAGTCTCAGATTTTACCCTATTTGCCTGTTACTGATTCAGAGATGATGGCAGAATACAGGATACCCTTGAGTCAGAGACAAAGGGCTTTCTCAAGGCAGAGCAGGCAGTATGAGCATCAACATGTCTGTGCTGTTTCCCCCTTGCTCCCAAGCCCCACTCGGTGATGTGAGGGGCCCACAATCCTAAGAACACAGCGGGTTTGTGTCACAGTTTAGGAATATAGGGCAAGGGCTCAGCAATTTTTGATTAAGGAGCAGACAAGGTAGCAAGCCAAAACAAGCCGATCCTCCTACCCCATAGAATGAGCAGTTACAAAGTAGTCAGGCTTCAGTTGCCTTGACCTCCTTATTTGCTTATGTGACCAGCTACAGAAATTCTTCTTAACATATGTAAATTGAATTGTATATAATGATATACTATTGGATGTATTTTGCTAACGTATTGTTGAGGACTTTTGCAAAAATGTTAATCTATAAGATGGGCTTCTAATGTCCCTTATTAATACTCTTCTTGTATGGTGTAGATAACAATATAAATGAGCTTATTAGCCTCATAAAATGAATTGGGTTGGATTTTTCCTGTTTCCTAGAAGAATTTACAAAAAACTGGAATGTATTCTTTTTCAAAACTTTGGTAGGAGTAATTAATTAGTTCTTTGGGAAAGATATATAACTGCTAATTAAGCATCTACATGAGCTGTCTCTTTTTCAGTAAATTTATTACATTCTAATATAGATCATTATAAATGATGTTTATTCAGAAATTTTCATCCTGTTCTTTGTTTTACAGTGTTATTATGAAGTATAGTATATATGTACAGGCATAGAAAGAGGATGAATTTAGAATGTAAGAAGTATTTTACAAATTTATAATACTTGGTTGGACCGGCCACTCTGACCAAAGTTTACATATTTTATCTGTCTTGTTTAGAGAATTATTAAGAGATTATTTCATGAGAGCTTTCATTCAACTGCTTTAGTAACAAAGCTTTACAGTTGGGCTTTATGAAGTTTGCATTTACTAGAAAATGGAAGAATAACATTCTTTTAATTTTGACATTCTACAAAGACCAGGAATGCTACTTGTGTAATGCTGTCTTTGAGGGAATAAGCTATATGCAAAATTGTCCCTGAGTTTTCAGAGCTTCATTGGAGTATGCTCTAGTTTGTAACACATTGATCATATTGTGGGTTTATACACTGGCTTAACTGGGCATAGTTAAAATTTTTTAAATCTGAGGTTCATTTTATTCTTCTGGGGTTTGACAGAATGATTTAAGAACACTCCAGTGGAACACATAATGACCTATTATACTCATGTCCATTTTATGTAGATATTAACAATAGTAACTGCAACAGGACCTTGAAGTTAATTACAGAAATCAGAAAAACAATGAGATTACTAAGATAGCTCTAGATAGTTACTGAAGTATTTTCCAAATTATTAAGTCTCTTAGAGTTCTAACCAATATAAGATGTATGGTAAACACTCCTGATGGTGGCCATCATGATGTTTGCTTCATAAGGTAAAAACTTTAGAAAGCTAGGGGTTTTATTTTCATCTGTTTACAGAGACATAAAAAAAAATACTTGGGGAGAGGAGACCATTATGGGAAGCTTGAGGATTACCCCAAGTTTGAGAATTGTCCCAATGATAAATAGATTGACTGAATTACCAACTGTATTGCCTCTTTGTAAGTTAGCTTTTCTTGTGAATGACTTCTAACCTAATTTTGTCTGTGGCCAAGAAGGTGGTTTATAATATATTTCCCTTTAAATTGCTGAGACTTGTTTGATTATCTAATACATGGTCAGGTTTTGAAATGTTCCATGTATACTAGTAGAGAATGTGTATTCTATAATTCTTGGGTATAATGATTATATGTACCCCCCAGAACAAACTATGAACTGTATGGTCCTAATCTACTACATTTTTTCTGATTTTTGTTAGTTTGATCTTGAATTACTGAAGAAATAAATGACAGATAACATGACTTTCTCTTTGAGGATATCTCACATTTTCCTCATATATTTGAAACTATACCTATATGTATTTATAATTTTCTATATCATATACAAGATAAATTGAGGTACATTTCCTCTATTTTCTTTTTTTTTGTATATTATGTATAAGACAGGGAATATATTTCTTAAAATGTTGGAGTATAGAGTTTGCTACTTCTGTCTATTTAGTAGTATTTTCATTTGAGCTGTTTTTCTTCTTAGTCCAATTTTTTAAATTTAACTTTCCCCAAATTAATAAACTTCATCTAGATTATTAAATTAATTGGCATTTTTTTTTGCATTTTTTTCATTTTAAAATAATTCTTGTCAGAGATACCTCTTGACAATAATTCATTCATACTATATTTATTGAATCCCTAGCATATGAAAATAGCCTGTTCATGCCTTTATGAAACTTATATTCTATTGGTAATGATGGATGATGATAAAAATAGAGATTTAAACATATAACTTGTAATAATGATAAGTGGTTTTGAAAGCAATGTATGCAGGATAGTGGAAGAAAAGGAAATGCAAGAGAGAAGCATTTAGTGGTTTTGTTATTCAACAGAGGGTATTCGGAAAAGGCTCCTTAATAAGATATACTTGTCAAAAGCCTTCAGGAGGTGATGGAGGGAGCCATCCAATTATCTGGACAAAAACCCTACCTGGCTGGGAAGCACTAAGGGCGAAGGACTGAGGATGGGGAATTTTTGGTGAGTTAGTGGAACAGTAGGAGGGCAGTGCAGCTGAGTAATGAAGTTAATAAAAGGAGAGCAGTTGGAAGATGAGGTCAAAGAGACAGGGGCTTGAGGGCTGCTTAAACTATTGTAAGGCTCTCACTCAAAATAGTTCTGGAATGTATGATACATTTTGTTTTCTCTAGCTGTGCTGGTTTCCCAGCACAAATAATAACAAATTACTGTAATCTGGGTATCTTAAAATAACAAAGTCATTCTTTAATAGTTCAGGAGGCCAGAGTCTGAAATCAACATGTCAGCAGGTTGGTTCCTTCTGGAGGCTCTGAGGAAGAAACCATCCCAAGCTTCTCTTTTAGCTTTTGATGATTTCTGGACATTCTTAGTGTTTGTTCCTTGCCTCTTTCAGGTTCTGGTATCTCTAGGCACTCCTTGCTGTGTGGGAACAGAACTCCAATTTCTGCTTCCATCTTCAGATGAACTTCTTCCTTGTATGAGTCTCTGTGTGTCCTCTCCTCTTCTTACAAGGACGCCAGTCACTGGATTCAGGGCCCATCCTAATTCAGTATGATCTCATTGCAAATAATTACCTCAGTAAGGACCCTATTTCCAAATAAGGTCACATTCTACATGAATTTAGAGGAGAGGGGACTATTCAACCCACGACACTAGCCAAAGATGAATCAAGTACAGTTTCCTTCCCAGAGTCCACTCCAGTCTGCAGGAAACATCTACCATTGCTTGCTGTCAGCAGTATTTCAACCAGCACCCCCTGTATTGCTCTCTGCCTGGTCTGCCTTCAGGGAACTCCAGCCTTGTTATTCTCTGGAGGAGTTTCTAGCTGAAGGTCAAACACCAATCCAACCCCCACAAACTACAGCAGATACAGGTCTGATTCTTGTCATATTCTGCTCTTTAGTTTAATGGCGTTGGGGCTCAAAGATTCCTGTATCTCAGCCAGTATTCATCCAGGGAGGAGGGGCTGGTCTTCCCTCTTGTAAAGCATCTCAACTGTGTACATGGTAAGAAGAAGCGAGGGGAGGGAATGCACAACATTCAGGCAGCTTTCTGCAAAGTAATCCTCTCTCCTGACTTTCTCTACCAATCGGCCTATCATATGCCTTTAGGTGAGCTGAGGGATGAGGTATAGTTTTCCAGTTCTCTCTTAGTAAATTTTCAGAGGACCTGGCAACTCTTAGAACGTTCTGATCACTTTATACCCTTTGTTTTAAGCTCATGGCCCTCAGCCAAAACTGAGACAACCGAAAAAGTTTTATTTAACATTCTGATATGGAAGAACTAGAAAAAGGAACAAAGATGAGTTCTTGTCCATTGTTGTTGTACATTCACCCAATTCAGGGATCTTCAAGTTTATGAGAGTAATGTATCCTCAATCCTAGTATAAAACAACAGCAACATAAATACAGAGTGGCACATTCGAATTCCAGGATTCATAAACATCAAAACCTTTTATTGTCCTCAGTTTAATTAATGGGGCCTGAAATGAACACAGACCACATTGTAAGCAGTAAGAATGTTATAATATAAATTAGAACAAATTATATTGGTTATGAACACGTAAAGCTGTGAATGTTATTCCAGCTGTTGGAGAATAGCAGTAAGACCGTTTTAACCCATTTTAAAGATGGTGAATCAAAGAATTGCATACTTCCCCAAAGACCAACCTAAGTAAAAATGGATGATCAACTAATAATTGTAAATAACTTTAAACTTTTGTCCTAATCATAGGATTTATACAAATTAACTATCAAACGTTCTAAAATATATAAAAACACAAAGCAATTCCATCAGATAAGTTTTAACATTTAAGATTTTGTTATATATTGTCCCACATTCATATATATATTTTTATTAAGGAGAATGTTTCATAAGGTTACATTTTACATTGGTTTGTTTATACCATACATGCTGTTTGCAATCTATTTTCTTAACCTATATGCTTAGTCCCAGCATTTTCCTGTGTCATTATATGCTCTTCTGAAGCATTACTTTCTTTTTTTTACTTTTTATTATAGAAAATTAAAAAATACACAAAAATAGAATAATATAAGTAGCAACATCATTTGTACATGCATGTTTCATCTATTGTCTTCCCAGTATTTTTTATTTGTTTGTTCCTGGAGTATTATAAAGCAAATTTTAAATATAATATCATTTTATCTGTAAACACTTCGGTGTACATTTCTAATAGTAAGAACTTTTTGAAAATATAACTTTGATAATATAATTGCACCTTACAAAGTTAACAGTAATCTCCTAATATTAATTAATACACAGTGTTTGCTATTTCCCTACTTGTCTCAAACATTTATTTTTATGATTGGCTTGTTCAAATAAGGATCTAAACGACTGGCACATTGAATTTGTTGGTATGTTTTATAAGTCAGTATAAACCTTTTGTGACTTTATGTTCCTTTATTTTATTTTATTTTATTTTTTTGTAAATACAGTTTTATTGGAACACCCCTACCCCATTCATTTTCAAATTTTCTATCTCTACTTTTTTTTTAACATCTTTATTGGGATATAATTGCTTTACAATGGTGTGTTAGTTTCTGCTTTATAACAAAGTGAATCAGTTATACATATACATATGTTCCCATATCTCTTGCCTCTTGCGTCTCCCGCCCTCCCACCCTCCCTATCCCACCCCTCCAGGCGGTTACAAAGCACCGAGCCGATATCCCTGTGCCATGTGGCTACTTCCCACTAGCTATCTACCTTACGTTTGTTAGTGTGTATATGTCCATGACTCTCTCTCGCCCTGTCACAGCTCACCCTTCCCCCTCCCCATATCCTAAAGTCCGTTCTCCAGTAGGTCTGTGTCTTTATTCCTGTCTTACCCCTGGGTTCTTCATGACATTTTTTTTTCTTCTTAAATTCCATATATTTGTGTTAACATACGGTATTTGTCTTTCTCTTTCTGACTTACTTCACTCTGTATGACAGACTCTAGGTCTATCCACCTCATTACAAATAGCTCAATTTCGTTTCTTTTTATGGCTGAGTGATATTCCATTGTATATGTGTGCCACATCTATTTATCCATTCATCCGATGATGGGCACTTAGGTTGTTTCCATCTCCGGGCTATTGTAAATAGAGCTGCAATGAACATTTTGGTACATGACTCTTTTTGAATTTTGGTTTTCTCAGGGTATATGCCCAGTAGTGGGATTGCTGGGTCATATGGTAGTTCTATTTGTAGTTTTTTAAGGAACCTCCATACTGTTCTCCATAGTGGCTGAACCAATTCACATTCCCACCAGCAGTGCAAGAGTGTTCCCTTTTCTCCACACCCTCTCCAACATTTATTGTTTCTAGATTTTTTGATGATGGCCATTCTGACTGGTGTGAGATGATATCTCATTGTAGTTTTGATTTGCATTTCTCTAATGATTAATGATGTTGAGCATTCTTTCATGTGTTTGTTGGCAGTCTGTATATCTTCATTGGAGAAATGTCTATTTAGGTCTTCTGCCCATTTTTGGATTGGGTTGTTTGTTTTTTTGTTATTGAGCTGCATGAGCTGCTTGTAAATTCTGGAGATTAATCCTTTGTCAGTTGCTTCGTTTGCAAATATTTTCTCCCATTCTGAGGATTGTCTTTGGGTCTTGTTTATGGTTTCCTTTGCTGTGCAAAAGCTTTGAAGTTTCTTTAGGTCCCATTTGTTTATTTTTGTTTTTATTTCCATTACTCTAGGAGGTGGGTCAGAAAGGATCTTGCTGTGATTTATGTCATAGAGTGTTCTGCCTATGTTTTCCTCTAAGAGTTTGATAGTTTCTGGCCTTACATTTAGGTCTTTAATCCATTTTGAGCTTATTTTTGTGTATGGTGTTAGGGAGTGATCTAATCTCATACTTTTACATGTATCTGTCCAGCTTTCCCAGCACCACTTATTGAAGAGGCTGTCCTTTCTCCACTGTACATTCCTGCCACCTTTATCAAAGATAAGGTGGCCATATGTGTGTGGGTTTATCTCTGGGCTTTCTATCCTGTTCCATTGATCTTTCTGTTTTTGTGCTAGTACCATACTGTCTTGATTACTGTAGCTTTGTAGTATAGTCTGAAGTCAGGGAGCCTGATTCCTCCAGCTCCATTTTTCGTTCTCAAGGTTGCTTTGGCTATTCGGGGTCTTTTGTGTTTCCACACAAATTGCGAAATTTTTTGTTCTAGTTCTGTGAAAAATGCCAGTGGTAGTTTGATAGGTATTGCAATGAATCTATAGATTGCTTTGGGTAGTAGAGTCATTTTCACAATGTTGATTCTTCCAATCCAAGAACATGGTATATCTCTCTATCTATTTGTATCATCTTTAATTTCTTTCATCAGTGTCTTATAATTTTCTGCATACAGGTCTTTTGTCTCCTTAGGTAGGTTTAATGTTCCTTTATTTTTTCATCCTGTTTTTTTGTAGAAAAGTAAATAGATCTTTGGAGTGCAGAATTTTCCACATTCTGGATATGACCAATTTCATTCTTATGTTGTCATTTGGCATGCTTCTCTCCCTACTGCATTTCCTGTAAACTGCTATTTAGATCCTCAGTTTTGATTAGATACAAGTTTAATTTTTTACTGACAAGAATAATTTTTATGCAGTGCTATGGTCTTCCTATTGTGTCACATGAGATGAAAGACAGTGTCTATCTTAACTACAGTTATATCACTTCCAATGACTGCCTAGAATTTAAATAATTATAATATACTTTCCTTTTTTTAAAAAAAAGAATCCCTTATTCTGTATATTTGGAATCCAAAATGTGCTTCATGGAATTTGATAAAGTTATAGTATAAATAACATCTTCTAACAATGATAATTTTCTTACTAAAGACATACATTATAAACAGAAAACTCAACTGAGGAATTTTGTAAGGCTTGTCTTCCTTTAGTAATTTCTCTACTCCTGGTCACATTCAATTTAAAATACAGAAAAATCTAGGATTTGGCTCCGATCCCCTGAATTAATGTCTGCATGGGAGGTGTAATATAACCTGGGAGTAACTCAAATATTGGCATTTATTATTGCTCAATTAAACTTTCAAACAAGTGTGTGGTCATATATACTAAGGAGGAGTTGTGATTTAGAATACAGTTAAATAATCATTAAATACTTAACAAAATCTACAATTATGAATGCCTGCCTATAAATGATATTGAGGAGTTTCATAATTATACTAGATTCTTCAGTATTTGCTGTTGAGAACTCTCTTCTGTATATGGTACAGATCCAGGGCAGAGTTGGTTGGTACCTCTATGCTACCTAGCCCTCAGTGGCTAAGAAAGCCTCACAATAACTACTAACATTTCACCTCAAGATTATCTCCTAACCCTGACTTGGAAATAAATGACAGGTCCTTGTTCTGAAAACATGTTCAAACTGTTGCTTTCCAATTCCATGGGATGTTATTAATTTTTCTAATAAGCAATAAAATAGTTCAACAACAAGTGCCATGTGTGTAAGACCAAAGAGTACAATGTATGTGGGTCAGTGTTTTGGTCATATTCTTTTCTGTGTAAGCTGTGGACCTCCAAATCAAACGGTAGCTGAGCGGCAGATTCCTATGTCCGCAAGACTAACACTCTCTCAGTCTCTCATTCTTTTCTGCTTCTCTTATCTCTCTCATTCCTTCTTTTCTCTGAAAATCAGCTTCAGTCTTTCAGATTAAGTCAATCTGTAACTATGACCTTTATCAGTTTGCTGATTGCTTTATCATAAGACAGTGATGGACTCTGATTCAAATGTAAAATTTTACCAGGCAAGAAGGAAGGAAGGAAGGAAATCTAGCAAATATGTGTTGGTTTAATTTTTGACAGAGGTGTCAAGGAAATGCAATAGAAAAGAACAATATTTTCCAATAAATGGTGCTGAAATAACTAGACACCATATACCAAAAAAAAAAAGCAAACCTCAAACTACACATTCAGATAATTATACATAAATTAACTCAAAATGAACCATAGACTTAAAGATAACATGTAAAATTATAAAAATAGTAGAAGAAAGCATGGGAGAAAATCTTTGTAACCCTGAGTTAGATAAAGGCTTATTGGATGCACTACTAAAAGCCCAATATATAAAATGATAAATTGGATTTCATTAAAATTAAAAACTTCTGCTGTTTGAAAGATATAAAAATGAAAAGATAAGCTGCAGACTGGGAGAAAATATTTGCAAGTCATATATCTCAGAGAGGACTTGTATGCAGATTATATAGAGAACTCTCAAAACTCAATAATTGTAAAACAACCAATAAAAAAACTGAGCAAAAGATTTGAACAGACATTTCACCAAAAAAGATATATATTGATGGCAAATATGTGGCTGAAAGGAAGCTCAACTTCATTAGTTATTAGAGAAAGGCAAAATACAATGAGATACCACTGTTTACCTATTAAATTGGCTTAAAGCAAACAGACTGACAATTTCCAGCATCGTTAAAGATGTCCAAAGTGAAGTCTCTGATATATTCTTCATTATGTAATCTAAAAGAGTAATCAACTTTTCTCCTTCTTAATTTCCACATCTGTAAAATTTGGCTGTTAATACCTACCTAGTCTATGTATCCTATTGGGCTGCTGTGAGAAACAAATGCAAAACATGTAGGAAACATTTTGTAAAATACTAAGTACTTTACTAATGTAAGAGATATTGCAGTAATATAACTTCAGTGAGGTTGATAGGAAAGATTCAAAACATAAATGCTGAAAGCATAATGATAATCCATTGGTATATGAGGGATATTTATATCATTTATTATACAGAATTCTTGAAAGATACTAAAGAACCATCATTATCAAGTAAACATGGCAATGATCTTAATGCTAGCAATTGCTTTTTGATCATAAATGATTGGCCCAGAATATCAAAAAAATGTTAGTAGCCAATTTAATGGTATGAATATTATATGTGTATAAACCATCTCTATGTGATAGTCAAGGCAAATTGAGATATTAATCAATTATTTCAATGCTTGCCTTCAAAATAGCCTCATATTTAATAAAAATATTCATTATACAAATATATTTTCCTCTTCTTTGCTTCTGTATCTGATCAGTTACTATAAAGCAAACTGATAATACATTGAGCTGTACTGTTCTGCAAAGAAAAGATGAAAAGAAATAAAATGACGACTCCCAATCTAAAGAAAAAACTAAAATGTCAACAGTCCCTTGGTGACAGTTTTAAATGAATCTTTAAAAGAAGCTTATTTTGGAAAGCCTTCTGGTCACCCCCAATTACTATGGTTGCCTTAGTTGTGACAGCTGGTGTATAATCTTTGATTACGCTGTCATTAAAATGTCTTTTATACCTTTTTTTAATGCCATCAACACACCATTTGCTTTTCAAATCACACCCTAAAGTGGGTGGATCATGGGCACTGAGGTATCTATGAAGTTTCTAAGCCTCTTTCACACTTTTAGGAGCTGGTAAATTCAGACACAATGTGGGAATCTGATGCTGCTCCAGCTCTGACATACTAAACTTATCCTAGAATTTTTTTTAACATCAACTCACATTTTTAATATTTCTTTTTCTACTCTCTACCTCAACAGGAAAAAAAAAAGTATTGATTTTATTAGAGTTCATCAATGTACCTTGTTGAAAATGGTAATAATGAGGTCAGGACAGAGGTGCAGCCACCAAGCACATCCATTACAGCTTCACAGGGAAAAACCACAATAGTTTCATAGCCTTAGACCACATCTTTAACCCAGTGAGCAGGCATGAAAATTTGCATCAGTGAAGCAAAGGAGCATGCAGATTCATCTCTGGTATGTGCAGGAAACTTAATGAGGAATCAGTGTCTTTTTTTTTTTTTTTTTTTTTTTACCCTTTTCCCAATCATATGGTTTAAAAAATGAATTCAGGTATCTTCATTGAGTCCCAGTTTCTTTGAGAGTAAAATGAGGATAATAACTGCTCTTTTTACTTCTTGGAGTTGTTTGGATACACATATTGACACCATATAATAATCTGGAAAGCTCTAACATAATACATCCCTTGTGGTAGTGGTACCTCTACAAGTAAGCTAATCAGAACAGGTGTCCAGTTCCTAGTGGCTCAGCAACCTGGGTGCCACAAAAAGAGGACTGGCCAGGTCAGCTGAGGCAGTTCTGTGTCTGCTCGTGTCTTCAATTGCTCAGCCAGGCAGGAATCCACTTCAAATTTTCATTAGAAAGTAAAAGTTTTTTAAAAAAAATCAGTTTTCAAAAACATTTTGAAAAAAGGATATTTACTATGATTCCATTTTTTCATTGGAGAGATTTTTAAATAGTTCGAAAGATAAAATAAAAAATTTAAGCACCTTAGTAAATTGTTTTCAATAAGAGATCTTTAGATACTTAATAGACTGAAATGTTGATAGAAATGGGGTTACAGAAGTTGCTATAAGATTTCAAGAAGCATGAAAGAAATATATTTAAAAGCTATAGTATCTTGCATTTTAATGTTTTTAATTATTTATGTTTTGCTTTTTGCTGTATAAACAGTGGTTTTCTAGTGCTGATTAAAATATCTGATTGGCAATGTCTTGGAATAATGCAAACCAAATAAACCTAAAAGTAATTGGATATATTAAGTTAGGAGATTAAAAAGTTTTAAATCATGAGTTTCATGTGAGAAATGTAATATGAGTTCTTTAATTGGAAAAAGGCTAGTAATCTCAATTTTAAACCTTAAGACAATTATCCATGAAGTGTGTTACAATTACATTACTTGAAATGAACCATCTATTTACTATATTATTTACTGCGTTTCTTAGTTTAAGCTCAGATTTCACTGAAGTTTTCTAGGCTCTTTTTTGAGTATGGGAAACTTTCCAATCATCAAATGCTTATTGCTTTTAAGGTACATCCTTGTCAATATCTCTGCTATTTCACACTATATTTCCTCCACGGCTCATCATAAAGCACTCCTCCAGTTCCAGTGATTTACTCCTGGTGAATTTCTAAAATTGCATCATGAATTCCTTCATAGAGACTTCGCTCTCTGTTAAACCCACACTGATTTTCCATGAAAAGTGCATTTGGAATTGGAATTTTCCCATCATTATATATAGTAAAGTCTCACGTAAAATATTGAAGTTCTGAACTAGTTCCCTTCTTACATATTAGATATTTAGAGGGCTTGTGATTATGAATGCAGCCTTTGCTTAAGTATATATTGGTTCTGAAATAGGTTCTCCTTTTTAACCATATTCCAAATAATAAAACCTATGTGAATTATTCATAATAAAGGGAGATGATTTTTTGGTGATATGTTAAAAATCATTCCAGAAAAGAATGAATTCTGAAAATCCTGCCATCTGTTACCAATTAAATTCAAAATTTGTAAATGACTGTTAAGTAGACAATGTAGTAAGTATAAAAAATGAGAATTATGATTGCTTTTAGGGAGTTTATTCTCTCTTTAGTAGAATAATTTAAGTATCTGCATAACTACTAATCAATATCCGATAAATGACTGAATAGAGACATTGGGAGACCCACTATGGATTTGGGATGATAGCACTCCTTGAAACTTTCTTAATTTCCAAAAAGAGTTTCCCTCAATGCTGTGGGATCTAAATGTTAAGAAATAAGTGTTATAGAACAGGGACCTAATTTTAGCCACATTTATTGGTGTTTTGAACAGGGCTGTATTGTGTAGGTCTGTATTATTGATTGAGGCCAAGATAATTGTAACTTAAGGAATGGATATAGTATAAGCATTAGAGGGTTTTTCAAAAAGCATAAATCTTAATGTGTAAAATCATAAATAAGTTATTGACTGACCAAAGCAGTGTTTGGAAAACCAGCCAAATCCCAGGGTCGCTGGAAGGACCATTCACCATCCGTTTGAGGATCTGGAGGTCTGAATGTGATGACAAGTATATAGTCATGCAAGTAAAGGAGTAATGGCCCTTTCTCCTTGAGTTTGTGAAGCCTTGACCATTTTATAGTTATAAAGACTTGCAGATTACCTGTTTGGGGGTATGTGATGAGTCAGCACATATTGAGAGTATCATGAAGGAAAATGAGAGAATGGTATAAATAATATAAAAATGTGTAAGGAAGGAAGAATGAGGAAAAAAAAATCCTGCCTCTTTGTGAAGCTGAATCTTTGAGAATAGCACAGTCTCTGTCTCTTGCATGGATTTATCTACTCATGACCACTGCTGATGGATTGTAATACCTGAAAGAGTCTCTAACAGTTGAATGAGTGTGTGCGATTTCTTTTGGAATCAACAGATGCTCAAAATGGTATTATGAGTCCGCCACTTGTTATATTGTTTCTTTCTGACTATATCAATGTAACTCTTTTAAAACTTTGCTCAGCAATTATCTAATCCAGAAAGATAATGTTATGTTAAGGGCCACTCCTCTTTGCTACTAATGCACATTCAATTACAGCACTAACTAAATTCTGTTGATTAAACCCTGGCTTAAAATTTTGGTGGCGAATGTGCACGAGTACTTTTCTGCTTAGCATAGGCAGACAATCACATATCTTTCTCTCACCCCTGAATTCTCAGTGTCCTTTTCTGTCCACTATCCAGGCGTTGATATGTCTAAAGCCTTCTATTCCCGTTTGACTATTCTTCCATGCTCTCAGTTTCCTGACAATGAGAAAGACCCAATTTAACCTGAGCTTTAATGACCAATAATGAGAGTTAATATATTACTCTCACTCATAGGCATGTGCATTTAAACATTTGTTTAAATAAGTCCTTCCTTAAGGACATTGTATCTCTAAATTTTAAACTGTACCCCACTCACAGGTTGATTTGAAAAGAGTTTTTGAGTAGAGTATAACTCTTGGTTCATCTCAAAACCATGTTTATTGTTCATCTATATATAATCTCAGCCCTCAATAAATATGATAGTTTGATTTTGAAAACACAGTCCTCCCAGAATCAGCTAAGCACTTGTCTTGAACATCAACTACATTCTTACCCATATATCAAGTGGTATGTGACTACTAACCTTTTTCTTTACAATAACCATGCTATTATTTTGCCCAATATTTCTAATCGTATTACCTAAACCTGCTGGACTGCTTTCCTTATCTAAACTATCTAGATCATTGATAGGAAACTGAGAATTCAGTTTGAAGATGAAGGAAATATTGAGAGTTAGAATTAAAGATGGGGGAAATATTTTACCGTTTAAGCATATTTCTGTAAAGCCTTGATTGTGAGATAATTCTTAATAAAGCTCCCATATCTCATTGTGGTTTTGATTTTCATTTCCTTGATAATTAGAGACGTTGAGCATCTTTTCATGTACCTGTTGACCATCTGTAGGTCTTCTTTTGAATAATGTCTCTTTGAATAATGACGCTTCAAAAAGCGTCAGGTACCACAATGTTCATTGCAGCTCTATTTACAATAGCCAGGACATGGAAGCATCCAAAGTGTCCATTGTCAGAGGAGTGGATAAAGAAGATGTGGCATATATATACAATGGAATATTACCAGCCATAAGAAGAAATGAAATTGAGTTATTTGTAGTGAGGTGGATGGACCTAGAGTCTCTCATACAGAGTGAAGTAAGTCAGAAAGAGGAAATGAAATACCATATGCTAACACATATATATGGAATCAAAAAAAATGGTTCTGAAAAACCTAGGGGCAGGACAGGAATAAAGACGCAGACATAGATAATTGACTTGAGGGCATGGGGAGGGGGTAGGGTAAGCTGGGACGAAGTGAGAGAGTGGCATGGACGTATATACACTACCCAATGTGAAATAGATGGCTAGTGGGAAGCAGCCACATAGGGAGATCAGCTCGGTGCTATGTGTCCTTCTAGAGGGGTGGGTTACGAAGGATGGTAGGGAGATGCAAAAGGGAGGCGATATGGGGATATATGTATATGTATAGCTGATTCACTTTGCTATAAAGCAAAAACTAACACACCATTGTAAAGCAATTATACTCCAATAAAGATGTTAAAAAATAAATAAGAATTAAAAAATAATTATTGATATAAATGTACTTATTGCAATATTTTTCCATGTTTTCCTGGTATTTTTGTAGTTCTTTGTTCATTTCTTCTTTTTGTTTTTCATTTTGTGGTTTGATGGTTTTGTTTTGCAGCATACTGGAGTTTATTTTTGTGTGTGAATCTGTTGTCTGTTTTTGATTTTTGGTTACCATGGGGCTTATGTGATCCACAACTATATGTACTTGCTTTAAACTGATAGTCATTCAAGTCCAATCACACTTTAAAAGACCTATTTGTTTTCTACTCCTCTCCTCAAAGTTTTGTGATTTTGATGCCCTATTTTTCATCATCATACTTCTCCTTTTACTGTTTCTTGTAGTTATACTTGCTTTTACAATTATTTTTTAATCTACATACTGGTTTATTTAAGTGATTGTCAATCCTTACTTTAAATTTACCTTTCCTATTGGGCTTTTCCCTTTTTTGTAGCTTCTTTCTTCTTTTTCATTTCAAGAAGACCCTTCAATATTTCTTTTAGGGCAAGCTTAGTATTGCTAATTCATTTAGTTTCTGCTTGTCTGAGAAATTCTTTATCTCTCCTATTGTAAATGATAATCTTGCTGGGTAGAGTGTCCTAGGTTGCAGGGGTTGAAAGTGTTTCCTCTCAGGGCTTTGAGTATATCCTTCCACTCCCTCCTGGCCTGCAAATTTTTTGTAGAGAAGTCAGCTGATAGCCTTAGTGAGCTTTCCTTGTAAATGACTCTTTACTTTTCTCTTGCTGCTTTTAGAATCCTCTCTTTAGGGCTTCCCTGGTGGCACAGTGGTTGAGAGTCCGCCTGCCGATGCAGGGGACACGGGTTCATGCCCCGGTCCGGGAAGATCCCACATGCCGTGGAGTGGCTGGACCCGTGAGCCATGGCCGCTGAGCCTGCGTGTCCAGAGCCTGTGCTCTGCAGCGGGAGAAGCCACAACAGTGAGAGTCCCACGTACTGCAAAAAAAAAAAAAAAAAAAAAGAATCCTCTTTTTAACTTTGCCATTGTAATTATGATATGTCTTGATGTGAGTCTATTTGGGTTTATCTTATTTGAGACTTTCTGTGGCTCCTGTACCTGTATATATTTTCTTCTTTAGCTTTGAGAACTTTCCTGTCATAATTTCTTCAAATACATTTTCGATACCCTTCTCTCTCTCTTCTCCTTCTGGAACTCCTATCGTGTAGGTTTGCATGTTTTATTTTATCTCATAGGTCTTGTATATTGTTTTTATTTTTTTTCTTATTTGTCTCTTTGTCTGCTGTTCTGATTGGGTGATTTCCATTGTTCTGTCTTCCAGATCCCTCCCAGGGGTGGAAGTCCCAACTTTATGCCTTTTTTCTGTTCAACCCAGTCACTTGGAAATCTTTCTTGTGGCTTTGGTTGTATAGGAATTCTTCTGCCAGTTTCTAGTTAGTTTTCCATGTGAATTGTTTCACATGAAGATGTATTTTTGATGTGTTTGTTGGGGGAGGTGAGCTCCATGTCTTCCTACTCCACCATCTTGTTCGGACCTATGAAAAAAATATGTTTTAAGAAGTAAGTTTATTTCAGCATCCCTCAGTATTTTCCTATTTTTTTCTGTGTCTTCTGCCCCTTATGTTGCTTCTTAATGACATAAATTTCATATTAAAGTGCATATGTGTATATATGAATCTCTATGTGTGTGCATGTACATATATGAATATATATGATATCTCTATGATATTTGTAGATATGATATATGATACCTATCTTTATGAAATAGATTAATGATAGATATTCATCCAGATTGCTGAATAGCCTTGAGATTAAGGTTGATGGCACATGGCTAAGAAGAAAGTAATTAAATTCTAATACTCTGTGTTCTAAGAGGGCTCAGATCTTGGTGTAAGATGATGCTCAAGAGAAACCAGATGGTGTTTTCTGTATTTATCTTCAGGAGACTCTAGAGAAAGTGAAAGTTCTGAGAGAAACATTCTAGGTGGCTAAGTTTAGGGTGTATTTTCTCTCAGGAGAGCTTGGTTGGTTCCTTAAGGCAAGGGGTTATATTTTAATAGAGGGACTAGTACCTGACCCTGGTCTGGAGATGTCTAAAGCAATCAGGTATACAGGAATAGCCCACTCTTAAGGATTCAAAGGACCAAATTCTGTGTGCCTAGGAATGAGAAGATAGAGTTTCCCCCTTACCCGTTCAAACTTAGAAGTTGGAAATAGGCCTGGAATGGCCTCTTTCATAGCATGGTTGGTGTCACTATTGAGCTGAGGGAGCATGTCAGCCTCTCAGTCTTACAGACAATACCACATGAATTGTCAGTAGGACTGAGTGAGACATAGCTTAGCTTGTGGAGGTCCCCCATGAGGAAAGAACTTTGTTGACATGTCTAAGCATGCCTACAAGAAATGTCTATACTTCCTTCTTGATTCTGCTCTATAACCTCATCAACATCTTCATTCTATGACCTCAGGTTGCTTTAGATAAATTGACTAGTGAATAAATAATTCAGAATAAAATATTCCAACATGATTTCCACCAATAAAAATTACTGTTATCTGAGGAATATGGGAATTGAAGGCAGTATAGCAGGAGGAAGAGGGAACTAAACTGATTATTTTTACAACATTGATTGTGTGGCAAGCAGTATACTCAGTACCCTACATGTAATACATCACTTAATCTCTACAACAACCTGTGAAATAATAAAATTCATTAGATGAGAAAAGTGATTTTCGGAGCACAGAACTGATTTTGTCTAAGATCACACAAAGAAGTATTGGCAAAATCAGAAACAACCCTAGGTCTGTCCTCCTCAGGAGTTGAAATGCTTTTTGTTATGACAGCTTCAGTAAGGAGAACTTTTTCATCAGGGGACCTTTTTATACCTTACATTTTAAGTTTTCTTCTCCACTCATTTATAAAATGATCATTGCTTTTAAAACCTATTCTCATGGTATCTATGTATCCCTAAATTAAAAATGCATATATTCAAAAGATTTTAAAATTTTGATCATATACTACCTTAACAAGTTTAGATGTATACATTCTCAATATATCTGTGTTTATTTATAAAATTTTTAAATAATATTTTTAATATGAGGTAAACATGTCATATAGTATTATGTACAGTTGACCCTTGAACAACGTGGGGTGTTAGGAATGCTGACGTCCTGTGCAGTGGAAAATCCATGTGTAACTTTACAGTTGGTGCTCTGTATCTGTGGTTTTTGCATTCCTGTATTCAACCAACTGTGCATTAGCATAGTACTATATTATGTGTTTATTGAAAAAAATCCAAATACAAGTGGATGAGTACAGTTCAAGTCCATATTGTTCAAGGGTCAGCTGTACTTTATAAGTATTAACTCATTTATTTATCACATCACCCATGAGGGTACTATTTTTATCCTTATTTTAAAGATAAGGCACAGAGAAGTAATTTTGCCAAAGTGCCTTATTTAGTAGATGATGAAGATGGGATTTGGAGCAAAGTTTTCAGCTTCCAGAGGCACACCCTTAATCACTTTGATACATTATTGCTTCTATATGTCCTACTAAGATAATGGTATGAATTACACAATTTCATTGAGTTGCATGAATATTATACAATGTACACAAAAATAGAAATTAAAAACTGATGAAATACAAACAAATATGAAACTATGTTCTGTTATGTCTTCTAAGCTTGAAAGGATCATCTTTTGCAGCCCAGTTTGGAAAATACTGACTTATTTTCTAGAATTTTTTTTTTTTTTTTTTTTTGCGGTAAGCGGGCCTGTCACTGTTGTGGCCTCTCCGGTTGTGGAGCACAGGCTCCAGACGCGCAGGCTCAGCGGCCATGGCTCACGGGCCCAGCCGCTCCGCGGCATGTGGGATCTTCCCGGACCGGGGCACGAACCCGTGTTCCCTGCATCGGCAGGCGAACTCTCAACCACTGCGCCACCAGGGAAGCCCTGTTTTCTAGAAATTTGATCTCATCTTGACTTTAACAATTGCAATGCTGCCTTTAGTTATATTTTGGGAAGAGGGTTTTATTACTTTACAAAACAAGCAAGGGAGAGATAGGAGTTTTATTCCCTCAAAAGGTTTTGTTGACTAGACCCTGAAGATCATCTTTGGAATAAGAAAGAAAAGAACATATGGAAATTAGTAGCAAACTATCAAAAGAATTGATATTTCAGAAGCAGTAAGCAGAGTTTAAAAACCATCTGTTTATTTATTGAATATGTCTGTATAATAAACATGCTTTGTAGGAGATCAGTTGGGTTAGCAGGAATGGTTTTATCTCTGTTGTCTGACTGATTAGACCAAGAATCCTCTCCTTCTGAAGAAGTGCTTTCCTATCAGACACAGAAACTTAAAAAAGGAAAAGCACTAATTAAATATTTATCTACATTAAATGCATAAGATTTAGCATTATAGAAACAGAAAAGATTGTTTCAATTAGTTTAATGAAATTCATACTCTAATAGGAATTTTTATATAACAAACTACTAGATTTCTGCTATTTGTCCAATTTTCGCTTTTGGCAAAAACATGAGTTTTAGCTTCATTGCACATTTCCCTCCGAGTTTTCCCAGCCATAAGTAGACAGGTAATTCGTATGTCTCAGTGGGGGTGTTTCGGAGCATGTTTCATGCATGATTTGAGAGAGAGAGGGAAATGAGATAACCAGGAGAGATCCCAGGAGCTAACTTTTCCTAGGCAGAAGCTCCATTTAAAAAGCATAACATCGTAATAAAAATTAAAAATTCACAAAGTGCATAGAAGCGATGTTTGTGGTTACAGGAAAAGAGACTGAACTTAATCACTCTTTTCCCTAAGAATTCTGTTATTTATTGCAGATAGGACAGGGACTTATTTTGGTGGTGGAATTTAGCTAGTAGGCAAATGTCAACATGGAATTGCCAATTTCAGTCATCAACCTCAGTCTCAATATCCTTCATCTTGAAAACAGTTTCAATGAAAGTTGCTAATAAACAGAAGGGAGACTATTCAATTCCAAATACTTTAACTTGATATATTAAAAATATTTAAAATTTACTCTTCAAAACTTGAGAACATGTCATATTACTCTATCCTTAGAAAAATCACTTTAATATAGCTTACTTTATTTATAATCATTTCACGTTTTCTAAAAATAAGGGTTATTCCATGGAGAGACCATTCTATATAATTTGTGCATTTTCTAGTATTTTTTTTTTAATGAATTTGGAATTTCAGTCTGCCCAACACATTTTCACATATACTTAAGCCCACAAAGCTTAACATTAGAATATATTTTCTCTGGAAGTTCTGAGATGTTATCTCCTATAAAAGAGAGACATACTAAGAAAAACAGTTTTTAAAAGATGTTTTAAATTCAATATATATTATGAATAGTAGATCTACTTTCTTAAGAGAGTACAGAATCTACCCTACCCAATTAAATACATCTCCATGCTAACTGTTTCTATGGCCAAACAGAACTAGATATTCATATTCTCTAGATAAATGACATATCTTATCAGCAGCAAAATAATGCTAAAGCCAAGATCCCCAAACTTACTGTTTTTTCCATACTTTGAATTGTGAGTTACAACAGTTATACTCAATTCGGAAAGATGAACTCTACAAACTATTCAACAATACCAAGTGTTTACTTCACCCAGCCATTGATAACATAAATGAGAAAACATGAATTAGAACTTGATCTGATCCTAGGCCTGGATGACAGACAAGGCAACATTTTATCTAAAAATGTTTTTACTTAGAATTCCCAGGAATGAAGTATTATACTTCCAAAATGTAAAAGCAACTCTAAAATAATGGGTAGATAGATATGGATCTAAAGCAACTCTAAAATATGGATAGATAGATAGAAAAAAATGTATATATATAATACATAATCTAAATTCTAAATACTGCTTAGGACCTCTTCTATAGACGATTTTAAGAAGAAAATATTTCAAGGATTGGATCCTCTTTTTCAAATAAGGCACATTCTCTTTGACTCTGTTCCATATGTTATTTTGCAAATGCTATTTGTATATTGAAGTATTCAAAATTGAAAAATCCTAATTGGCTTATTTTAAAGAGTACATTGTCAATTCTTAATACTGTGACATTACACTAGTAGCACCTTGGGTAGTACAAAAGCCCTCCTTTTTGCATGCCTGGTTGTGTTTCAGAAACGTCTTACATACCTTTGAATTTACTTTATTCTCTTTACAGAAATTTAATGCATTGTTAATATAAAAATTCAACAAATTATATGTTCCATTTAGATAACAAATATTATATATCCAATAAGTGAGATACAGTTTTTAAAACCACTGGAATAATTTAGGAATGCCATGTTGCCTCATCAAATAACTGTACCTTAGTGGAATTACATTTATAGCATGGCACGTTTATAATAGGACCTGCTCCTATTTCACTATTGTTATATCTTTTTTCAGATATTATCACTTTACCCTTTTCTTACTTTACATTTTATCTTTCTTCTGTCAGACTAGAAGAAAAGAGATAAAATAATACTCTTAAACAAAGCTCCTGTCTATATAAACAATTTAAATTACCCAATCAGCATGTCAACATTATTCCTGAGGCCTAATTTTGTGTCGTCCTTGGAAAGAAGTGCTGCATGGGACAATAGTACCTTCTCTAAGCCTTACTGCTAGAACCATCCCAAACACAGGATCTCAGAAGAGCCCCATCTGTGAGTCCAAGGGCTTCTGGGGGCATCTGGATGACTCCACAGAGTGAGTAGGGAGTGGTAGAGACTCACAGGGCACCCTGAAGTGTACCAGTTAGAACACAGTATGTTCTGCTCTTACAGTGTTATCTATCCTGACAGCTCCAGGACATCCAAAAGAAACAAAGAAAATTTTGGAGAAGGCACATCTGAGCACCGGAAACCCAGTGAAGCCAGGGGCCTGGAACAGAGGCATGGCTTACTATGTTAAAAAGCAATATTCCTATGAAAACCCTCCTGTCTTTTTTTATCAGAATATTTTAACAACCTCCTTTATTCATAATATAGTTGAGTGACTAAATCACAAGTACGTAGTTCTCTAACTTTTCTCCTTTTTCATCCTTGTAATTAATACTCAACAGTTTTTACTTTAACTTAAGTTTTAGCTCTGAACTCAGGTCAAAGTGGTTTTTCCCCTAAAGCACTTAAATATAATGTGAACAGATAGAAACTGGGCAATTTTAAACATAGTTAAAAAGACTTTCTTATAACTTTCCTGCTTTAATTAACCTTACGTATTCCTCTCCTTTGAAAAATATTCCATGATTTTCATTGATGATTTAAGAATTCAAGTGTTACAGGAATCATTTTATCCAAAATTATGAAGTAATAATTATTAAAGTATTGAGTACAATACATGCCCAACAAATACATGAGGAGTTTGAATATGAAATGAATTTTATTTTCATTGCATTATGTTCTCTTTTAATAACCCATCACCTTTATCAATTAATTAATTTATTCATTCAGCAAACATTACTGAGTGCTTCTTACGTGCAACACACTAATCTAGATCTGGATAAACATTACATAATATAACAGAAAAAAAGATCCTTCACTTTCCTTTTTTAAAAAATTTTTAATATAATTTTATTTTTTTTATACAGCAGGTTCTTATTAGTTATCCATTTTATACATATTAGTGTATATATGTCAATCCCAATCTCCCAGGTCATCCCACCACCACCGCCCGCCCCCACCGCTCTCCCACCTTGGTGTCCATACATTTGTTATCTACATCTGTGTCTCAAAATCTGTCCTGCAAACCAGTTCATCTGTACCATTTTTCTAGGTTCCACATGTATGTGTTAATATATGATATTTGTTTTTCTCTTTCTGACTTACTTCACTCTGTATGACAGTCTCTAGATCCATCCACGTCTCTGCAGATGACTCAATTTCGTTCCTTTTTATGGCTGAGTACTGTTGCATCGTATACATGTATCACAACTTCTTTATACATTCGTCTGTCGATGGGCATTTAGGTTGCTTCCATTACCTGGCTATTGTAAATAGTGCTGCAATGAATATTTGGGTGCATGTGTCTTTTTGAATTATGGTTTTCTGAGGGTATATGCCCAGTAATGGGATTGCTGGGTAATATGGTAATTCTATTTTTAGTTTTTTAAGGAACCTCCATACTGTTCTCCATAGTGGCTTTATCAACTTACATTCCCACCAACAGTGCAAGAGGGTTCCGTTTTCTCCACCCCCTCTCCAGCATTAATTGTTTGTAGATTTTCTGATGATGCCCATTCTAACTGGTGTGAGATGATACCTCATTGTAGTTTTGATTTGAATTTCTCTAATGACTAGTGATGCTGAGCATTCTTTCATGTTTTTGTTGGCAATCTGTATATCTTCTTTGGAGAAATGTCTATTTAGGTCTTTTGCCCATTTTTGGATTGGGTTGTTTGTTTTTTTGATATTGAGCTGCATGAGCTGCTAGTAAATTTTGGAGATTAATCTTTTGTCAGTTGCTTCATTTGCAAATATTTTCTCCCATTCTGAGGATTGTCTTTGGGTCTTGTTTATGGTTTCCTTTGCTGTGCAAAAGCTTTGAAGTTTCTTTAGGTCCCATTTGTTTATTTTTGTTTTTATTTCCATTACTCTAGGAGGTGGATCCAAAAAGATCCTCCTGTGATTTATGTCAAAGAGTGTTCTTCCTATGTTTTCCTCTAAGAGTTTTATACTGTCTGGTCTTCATTTAGGTCTCTAATCCATTTTGATTTTTTTTTTGTGTATGGTATTAGGGAGTGTTGTAATTTCATTCTTTGACATGTAGCTGTCCAGTTTTCCTAGCACCACTTACTGAAGAGGCTGTCTTTTCTCCATTGTATATTCTTGCCTCCTTTAACAAAGATAAGGTAACCATATGTGCGTGGGTTCATCTCTGGGATTTCTATCCTGTTCCATTGACCTATCTTTCTGTTTTTGTGCCAGTACCACATTGTATTGATTACTGTAGCTTTGTAGTATAGTCTGAAGTCAGGGAATCTGATTCCTCCAGCTCCATTCTTTTCCCTCAAGACTGCTTTGGCTATTAGGGGTCTTTTGTGTCTCCATACAAATTTTAAGAATTTTTGTTCTAGTTCTGTAAAAAACGCCATTGGTAATTTGATAGAGATTGCATTGAATCTGTAGATTGCTTTGGGTAGTATAGTCATTTTCACAATATTGATTCTTCCAATCCAAGAACATGGTATATCTCTGCATGTTTGTATGAGCTTTAATTTCTTTCAGCAGTGTCTTATAGTTTTCTGCATACAGGTCTTTTGTTTCCCTAGGTAGGTTTATTCCTAGGTATTTTATTCTTTTTGTTGCATTGGTAAATGGGAGTGTTTTCTTAATTTCACTTTTAGATTTTTCATCATTAGTGTATAGGAATGAAAGAGATTTCTGTGCATTAATTTTGTATCCTGCAACTTTACCAAATTCATTGATTAGCTCTAGTAGTTTTCTGTTGGCATCTTTAGGATTCTCTATGTATAGTATCATGTCATCTGCAAACAGTGACAGTTTTACTTCTTCTTTTCCAATTTGTATTCTTTTATTTCTTTTTCTTCTCTGATTTCTGTGGCTAGGACTTCCAAAACTATGTTGAATAATAGTGGTGAGAGTGGACCTCCTTCTCTTGTTCCTGATGTTAGAGGAAATGCTTTCAGCTTTTCACCATTGAGAATGATGTTTCCTGTGGGTTTATCATATGTGGCCTTTATTATGTTGAGGTAGGTTCCCTCTGTGCCCACTTTCTGGAGAGTTTTTATCCTGAATGATTGTTGAATTTCGTCAAAAGCTTTTTCTGCATCTATTGAGATGATCATATGGTTTTTATTCTTCAGTTTGTTAATATGGTGTATCACATTGACTGATTTGCGTATATTGAAGAATCCTTGCATCACTGAGATAAATCCCACTTGATCATGATGTATGATCCTTTTAATGTGTTGTTGGATACTGTTTGCTAGTATTTTGTTGAGGATTTTTACAACTATATTCATCAGTGATATTTGTCTGTAATTTTTTATTTTTGTAGATCTTTGTCTGGTTTTGGTATCAGGGTGATGGTGCCTCATAGTATGAGTTTGGGATTGTTCCTTCCTTTGCAATTTTGGAAGAGTTTGAGAAGGATGGCTGTTAGTTCTCTAAATGTTTGATAGAATTCACCTGTGAAGCCATCTGTTTCTGGACTTTTGTTTGTTGGAAGATTTTTAATCATAGTTTCAATTTCATTACTTGTGATTGGTCTGTTCATATTTTCTATTTATTTCTGGTTCAGTCTTGGAAGTTTATACCTTGGTAAGAATTTGTCCATTTCTACCAGGTTGTCCAATTTTTTGGCATAGAGTTGCTTGTAGTAGACTCTTAGGATGCTTTGTATTTCTGCGATGTCTGTTGTAACTTTTCCTTTTTCATTTCTTATTTTATTGATATGATTCCTCTCCCTCTTTTTCTTGATGAGTTTGGTTAATGGTTTATCAATTTTGTTTATCTTCTCAAAGTACCAGCTTTTAGTTTTATTGATCTTTGCTATTGTTTTCTTTGTTTCTATTTCATTTATTTCTGTTCTCATCTTTATGATTTCTTTCCTTCTGCTAACGGTGGGTTTTGTTAGTTCTTTCTCTACTTCCTTTAGGTGTAAGGTTAGGTTGTTTATTTGAGATTTTTTTGTTTCTTGAGGTAGGATTGTATTGCTATGAACTTCCCTCTTAGAACTGGTTTTGCTGCATCTCATACGTTTTGGATCATCTTGTTTTTATTGTCATTTGTCTCTAGGTTTCTTCAGTGATCTCTTGGTTATTTAGTAACATATTGGGTAGCCTCCATGTGTTTGTGTTTTTTACGTTTTTTTCCCTGTAATTGATTTCTAATCTCATAGCATTGTGGTCAGAAAAGATGCTTGATATGATTTCAGTTTTCTTAAATTTACTGCGGCTTGATTTGTGACACAAGATTTGATCTATCCTGGAGAATGTTCTGTGTGCACTTGAGAAGAGAGTGTAATTGCTGATTTTCGATGGAATATCCTGTAAATATCAGTTAAATCTATCTGGTCTATTGTGTCATTTAAAGCTTGTGTTTCCTTATTAATTTTCTGTTTGGATGATCTGTCCATTGGTGTAAGTGAGTTGTTAAATTCCCCCATTATTATTGTGTTACTGTTGACTTCCTCTTCTACAGCTGTTAGCATTTGCCTTATGTATTGAGGTGCTCCTGTTTTGGGTGCATATACATTTATAATTGTTGTATCTTCTTCTTGGATTGATCCCTTGATCATTATGTAGTGTCCTTCCTTGTCTCTTGTAACATTCTTTATTTTAAAGTCTACTTTATCTGATATGAGTATCGCTACTCCAGCTTTCTTTTGATTTCCATTTGCATGGAATATCTTTCTCCATCCCCTCACTTTCAGTCTGTATGTGTCTCTATGTCTGAAGTGGGTCTCCTGTATACAGCATATATATGTGTCTTGCTTTTGTATCCATTCAGTGAGCCTGTGTCTTTTGGTTGGAGCATTTAATATATTCATGTTTAAGGTAATTATCAATATGTATGTTCCCATTTCCATTTTCTTAATTGTTTTGGGTTTGTCTTTGTAGGTCCTTTTCTTCTCATTTGTTTCCCACTTAGAGAAGTTCCTTTAGTTTGTTGTAGAGTTGGTTTGGTGGTGTTGAATTCTCTTAGCTTTCGCTTGTCTGTAAAGCTTTTGATTTGTCCATCGAATGTGAGTCAGATCCTTGCTGGGTAGAGTAATCTTGGTTGTAGGTTCTTCCCTTTCATAACTTTAAGTATGTCATGCCACTCCCTTCTGGCTTGTAGAGTTTCTGCTTAGAAATCAGCCGTTAACCTTGTAGGAATTCCCTTGTATTTCATTTGTCGTTTTTCCCTTGCTGCTTTTGATAATTTTTCTTTGTCTTTAATTTTGGCCAATTTGATTACTATGTGTCTCGGCATGTTTCTCCTTGGGTTTATCCCATATGGGACTCTCTGTGTCCTGGACTTGGGTGGCTATTTCCTTTCCCATGTTAGGGAAGTTTTCGACTATAATCTCTTCGAATATTTTCTCAGGTCTTTTCTCTCTTTTCTTTCTGGGACCCATATAATGCAAATGTTTTTGCCTTTAATGTTGTCCCAGAGGTCTCTAAGGCTGTATTCATTTCTTTTCATTCTTTTTTCTTTATTCTGTTCCGCAGCAGTGAATTCCACCACTTTGTTTTCCAGTGCACTTATCTGTTCTTCTGCCTCAGTTATTCTGCTATTGATTCCTTCTAGTGTATTTTTCATTTCAGTTATTGTATTGTTCATCTCTGTTTGTTTGTTCTTTTTTTTTTTTTCTGTGGTACGCGGGCCTCTCATTGTTGTGGCCTCTCCCGTTGTGGAGCCCAGGCTCCGGACGCGCAGGCTCTGCGGCCATGGATCACAGGCGCAGCTGCTCTGCGGCATGTGGGGTCTTCCTGGACTGGGGCATGAACCCATGTCCCCTAAATTGGCAGGTGGACTCTCGACCACTGTGCCACCAGGGAAGCCCTGTTTGTTTGTTCTTTACTTCTTCTAGGTCTTTGTTAAACATTTCTTGCATCTTCTTGATCTTTGCCTCCATTCTTTTTCCGAGGTTCTGGATCATCTTCACTATCATTTTTCTGAATTCTTTTTCTGGAAGATTGCCTATCTCCACGTCATTTAGCTGTTTTTCTGGGGTTTTATCTTGTTCCTTCATCTCTGCCTTTTCATCTTGTTTATCTTTCTGTGAATGTGGTTTTTGTTCCACAGGCTGCAGGATTGTAGTTCTTGCTTCTGCTGTCTGCCCTCTGGTGGATGAGGCTATCTTAGAGGCTTGTGCAGGTTCCCTGATGGGAGGGACTGATGGTGGGTAGAGCTAGCTGTTGCTCTGGTAGGCAGAGCTCAGTAAAACTTTAATCCGCTTGTCTGCTGATGGGTGGGGCTGGGTTCCCTCCCTGTTGGTTGTTTGGCCTGAGGCAACCTAACATTGGAGCCTACCCAGGCTCTTTGGTGGGGCTAATGGCGGACTCTGAGGGCTCACTCCAAGGAGTACTTCCAAGAACTTCTGCTTCCAATACCCTTGTCCTCATGGTGAGAAACAGCCACTCCCTGCCTCTGCAGGAGACCCTCCAACACTAGCAGGCAGGTCTGGTTCAGTCTCCTATGGGGTCACTGCTCCTTCCCCTGGGTCCTGATTCACACACTACTTTGTGTGTGCCCTCCAATAGTGGAGTCTCTGTTTCCCCCAGTCCTGTCGAAGTCCTGCAATCAAATCCGGCTAGCCTTCAAAGTCTGATTCTCTAGGAGTTCCTCCTCCCGTTGCCAGACCCCCAGGTTGGGAACCCTGACGTGGGGCTCAGAACCTTCACTCCAGTGGGTGGACTTCTGTGGTATAAGTGTTCTCCAGTTTGTGAGTCCCCCACCCAGCAGTTATGGGATTTGATTTTATTGTGATTGAGCCCATCCTACCGTCTCAGTGTGGCTTCTCCTTTGTCTTTGGATGTGGCGATCTTTTTTGGTGAGTTCCAGTGTCTTCCTGTTGATGATGGTTCAGCAGTTAGCTGTGATTCTGGTGCTCTCACAAGAGGGAGTCCATTCGCTTTCATGAAGACTACTTTGGCCTCCCTCACCCACACCCAAAGGCTTCTGAACCACTAACCAAGGGCAAGTTTGCTTCCTACATTGAACTCCATATATGCCTCCTCCCATCTGTATAGGCCTCATTGCTGTCTGCTTTCTTTCCTTGTCTTAAAGCTTACCTATTCTGGAAAACCTCTGGTCTGGTATTGGTTGGTTGGTTGCTTGGTTGGTTTTTTTGGTCTGGTATGTTAATGACCCACCTTTCTAGCACCATATATTCATTTCAACCTCACTCTACTGGAAATACCTCCACTGCAGTTGTGGCTTAATCTTGAGGAGTGGTGCCTGTCACGCTGTACTGTACAGTTCAATTATGAGAGAGGGCAATGTAACAGAAAACTACTGAGGAGATGGTTCTGTTCTTCAGAGGCCTTATAGTTGCACTCATATATTATCTAACTCTGTCTGAAGGCTAAGGTCTGTCTTTCCTGGGTCACTGATACTTTAGGAAGAAACAGGTCAGTTTTCTACATTTGCATTCTGTTGCCATTTCCCCCCTATATTTCAGATCAATAATTTACATTATAATAAACATTTTAAGTGTTCAGAAAATAAATTTTTATGAAGGTGTATATCCAAGTAGCCATCACCATAATCAAGATCTAAAACAGGTACCTCCCCCCAAAATGTTCTCTTGTGTCATTTACAAGACAATCTTCTTTCAAGATTTTGACCTATGCAACCTCTGATTTTTCTTTTTTTTGGTCATTATTTATCTTTTCTAGAGTTTTATAAAAATAGAATCACCTGATACGTACTCTTGTATGACTGGCTTCTTTCACTAAGCATGTTTTTGAGATTCATCCCCATTATATCTATTAATAGTATGTTCCTTTGTATCACTGAGTAGTATTGCATTTTACAGATATATTTCAATGTATGTATCATTTCACCTATTGATGAACATTTGGGTTAGTTCCAGTTTGGGGTTATCAAAATAAAGCTGCCGGTGTCATTCCTATTTAAGTTTCTGTTTGGATATATAGTTTAATTTCTCTTGGCACACATCTAAGAATGGAGCTGCTAGGCAGTATATAATCAGTGTATATCTAAATAATTAAGATATACACTGTTAAATTGCCTTTCAAAGTACTTGTACATTTTACCTTCCCAAAAGAAGTGTATAAGAGTTCCACTTTGCTCCATTTTCAGACCATCAATTTATATTGCAAATATTTATTAATTTTAGTCGTTCTAACTTCAATGTAGTATCTCACTATAGTTTTAATTTTTATTTCCTTGATAACTTAAGTTTTTTAAACTCATCTTGTGTTTATTGACCACACAAATCTCTTTTCATGAAGTTTCTGTTCAAATCTTTGGTCCATTTTTTATTGGATTTCTTGATTTCTTACTATTGAATGTGTATACTCATTCTAAATATAAGTCCATTGTCAGATGTATGCATTATAAATGTATTCCCCCAGTCTGTATCTGTCTTTTCATTTTTAATGGACTAATTTTAAAGCAGAAGATAATTTATTTTTTTGAAAAAAATGGTTGTGTGTTTTGTGTACTATGTAACAAATCCTTGCCTAATCAAAGTTTGCAAATACATCCTCCTGTGTTTTTGTAGCAGTTATAACATTTTAGCTTTTAAGTAAAGTCTGGGGTACCTTTCAAATTAATTATTGCTATGAGGTGAGGTAGTAGTAAAGTTCAGTTTTTTCCCCAATTGGATATAATTTAATTTTTTCTGCACCATTTGTTCAAAAGACTATCCTTCCCTACTTAATTTCCTCAGCACCTTGTCAAAAACTAATTGACTATATATGTGTGGGTATGAGTATGGATTCTTTATTCTGTACCATCGATCTACATGTCTACATGCATGTCTGCATCCTGATCACTGCAGCTCTATAAAAAGTCTTGAAATCAAGAGGTACAGGTCCACCAAAGTTTTGTATCTTTCTTTGCATTTTCATATAAATTCTAGAGCCAGCTTGTTACTTTTTACCAGGGTGGGCAAGTTTTTAATTAATTATTTAATATATTGTAGTTGATACAGGGACTTTCCTGGGTTTCTAGGTCAGTTTTTTAAATGTATGTCTTACAAGGAATTTGTCTATTTCATTAACACTTCAAATACATCAGTTCCATTGGCATAAAATTGTCTACACTATTCATTTATGTCTGAGGCTTCTCTGATGATGGTCCCTCTTTCATTCCTGACATTGGGAAATAGTATTTTCTCTTTTTAAATCAATCCATTTATTTTTTTATCTTATTTATTTTATATTTAGTTTAAAATTTTTATTTTATTAACCTTTTCTGTCAAGCTGGTAGAGATTTACTGAAATTTTCTAGGAAGCTGATTTTGGTCTAATTATTTTTATCCAGTGTTTGCAAGTTTTCTATTTAATTATTTCTACTCTTGTAATTGTTATCTGCTTACTTCTTCTTGAGTTTGAATTGCTCTTTTATTTCTACCTTCTAAAGTTGGAAAGTTAGATAATTGATTTGAGATATTTTTTCTTTTCTAATATAAGCTTTTAAATGGACTAATTTTACTCTGCAGACTGCTTTTGTTGCAGCTAAAGATGTTTGATATTTTTCTTTCATTTTTGGTCATTTTGAATATTTTTCAATGCATTTTGTGATTTTATTATTCAAGCTTATGTTGTTTTATTTCCAAACACTTGGAAATTTGGGTGTTTTCCTATTGATTTTTAATTTCATTTGACAGTAGGGATGTTACAGATTTGATATGACACACTTTTACATTTATAAAGACTTGTATTATGAACCAGCAAATGGTCAATCTTGGTGAATGTGCATGTGAAAAGAATGCATGTTTTGTAGTTATTTGTTGGGTTGCTCTAAATGTTGCCTAGGTCAATTCAGTTGATAACATTATATCTTCTATATCTCTACTAATTTCCTATTTACTAATTTCCTATTAATTAATGATAGTGTAATACTGAAATTTCCAACTGTAATTATAAAGTGGTCTCTTCCTCTTTTCACCTCTGTCAATTTTTTCATGGACTTTGAAACTCTGGTATTGGATGAATACTCATTTTGTATTTGTATATTATTATTATTGCTTAGTTTGTCCCTTTATCATTATGAATTTTCCCTATTTATACCTGATGCTATATGTTGTTCTGAAATCTAATTGCTCTCACTTTAATACAGTCACTAAATTTTTAAATAATTTCTCATTGTATGCTATGTATTTTCCATTATTTTACCTTTTCTATGTATTTATATTTAAATTGAATATATATAATATATATTTCCCCCTTTCTCTTTTTTCCAGTTTTATTATCTCTACCTATTTATTGGAATGTTTATATCATTTATATTTATTGTTGTTACCAGTGAAATGAGCTTTAGATATAATAATTTGCTATATGATTTTTGATTGAATTTTTCATTTGTTCTTCTAGCTTTTTGTCCTCAGTAATTTCTTTTTGATTAATAATATTTAGCATTCAAATTTCTCTTCAGTGTTGGCTTACTAGCTATCTCTCTTTTTTCCTTTTTTTTTTCTTTATGTTAACTCTGGAGTATTGATATGCACTTTTAAGTATCACAGTCTACCATAAAATGATATTACATTCTTTCACATTATATGTAAATTTTTATAACAGTATGCTTCCATTTCTTTCCTCCTTTCTTTTGTTTTATTACTATACACAATTTTCTTCTACATGTTATAAAATCTGCAATAGTCAAATGGCCTTTTAAGAAATTAAAAAGTAATACAAATGTTAATATTGCCTACATATTTATTATTTCTTGTGCTTTGTCTTCCTTTGTATTAATGCAATTTTTAAGTTATATCATTTTCTTTTGTCTTAATGATTTCCCTTTATATTTAATTCAATATAAAAATATGAGTGATACATAAACTTTGCTTTTTCCCTGCAGAAGTCTTCATTTTACTTTAATTTCAAAAGATATTTTCTCTGAATATAGAAATCCAAATTGAGATTTTTTTTTTTTTAATTAGTACTCCAAGGACACTATTTCTTTGTTTTCCGGCTAACATAGTATTTGATAAGATGTGTGTGATTTCCTAATGTTTCTATAAGTAATGTACCTTTTTTCCTGAGATATTTTTATTTTTATCACTGTTTCAATAATTTATGTTGTTTATTAGAATTATTTACTTTATGTTAATACTTATTGGGTTACATTGAGTTTCTTGGATATATGAGTTTAGAGTTTACTTCACATTTTGCAAGTTTTATGTTATTTATTTCTTCACATATTTTTTTCTGACACCTCTTTATTCTAACATCCCAATTCCTTTATGCTAAGTTGTTTAGTATATTACCATAAACCAGTGAGAATTTATTCTTTTGTTATTTTTTTCTTAACTATATTTTTGGATAGTTTATATTACTGAGATTTTAGGTTCACCAATACCTTATTCTGCAGTGTCTAGTTTAAATGAATCCTAGCTACTAATTTTTCCATATTTATTTTTTCTCTTTTTATACTTTTGTTTTCATATCTTTCATTTCTCACCATTCTTATCTTTTCTAGTAAATCATTGATCATATTAAGCTTATTCACAAGAGCTTCTTAACATAATTTTTCATCTTTGTTATTTCCAAATCTAAACTGAATTTCCTCCTCTTCTGTTTCACTTTTTTTTTCATATTTCGTAATTTTTGTTTGGATACTGAACATAGTAATTTTATAATGTTGAGTGTTGAATTTTTGTATTAGTTTAAAGAACGTTGGGCTTTGATCTGCTCATAGTTAAAAAGTTACTTGCAATTTGTTTTGATATCTTGAAGGTTTTTTTGTTTGTATTTATTTTAGTTTTAGTTTACATAAGACTGTGTATAATACTTATACCTTTGTACAAGTTTAGCCCTAATGCTGAGACACAAACCTTCTAAGGTCTCTACTGAAAGCTCCATGTGTTCAAAGATATTTTTCCACCCTGGCAGGTGAAAATTTAAATGATATCCAGGTCTGTGGGTTCAGATGATGATTATTTCTCCAAAAATTTATCTGTGACCAGTATTGTCAATCTCTACCCTATTTGTGTGCTGATTGTTATTGATTGTTATTACCAAAGATTAATAGTAAATCTCTACAAATTTCTGGGCTCTCTTATTGAATTGGAAGGTCTCTCTTCCTGTGCTGTGATCTGGAAATTTCCCCAGGAGAAAATCTGGAGCAAATGTATGACATATATCATTTGCTTCTCTTCTTTCAAGGATCACAGTTCTGTGATTTCTCTTATTCATGTCTACAAATTTTCATTTCACATGTTTTGGCCTACTTTTCTAGAAGTATGTAGTAGGAGGATAGGTCTTGAAACTGTTATTCCTTGATGACTAGAAATAGTAGATGATAATCATTCTACTTTATGGCTGTAAGTTTTCCCTTTGTAAGGTGAAAAGATGGAGGTCATATATGTCCTGGATTGAACAAAAATCATAGGTCATAGTAATTCGTTTAAAATAAGATAGGTTATTCCATTGACAGTAGATGAATGATTTGGCTACATACACACACACAAACACACACATACACACACACACAAATTCTGTTTTCTACAAAGGTATTCTGCCTACAGTCTCAGTGTTTTCATCAAAAAGGATGACAATGTTTCAGATGTTCCCTTGGCAGTCAGAATGTGGCCATTTGCAAACAATCTGCAGTAACCCATAAGTGATTTGGAACTTACCAGTAATATCACAAATTCATAGCTTTGCTGTGCTGTGTAGAAAAAGCTTTTATCTGTTCACTACTAATTTACTATAATGTGCTTCTCTATCCTGCAAATCACTAGAGGTAATGACCTGAGTTATGGTTCTGTAGCACTACATCATAATGAATCAGAAAATACTCCAGGAGATGTATACGTAGGACACACTTCACCCATTGCTAAAATGATACTTCCTTTGAACTGAGGTATCACAACTATTTCCGGTTGTTATGTGACAGAAGCCTAAAATGTCGTTTTGAAACCAAACATCGCACTGCATCTTGATAAAATTCACCAAATCACAATTCAACTGGAAAAGAAATATTGATGACATCAATATAATAAGCCACATATCCCTGATGTATAAAATATACTCTGCTGTTGGCAGAGGTTTGTGGAGAAGTGATGGTTAATCTTTTTTTTTTTTTCCTGGTACGCGGGCCTCTCACTGCTGTGGCCTCTCCCGTTGCGGAGCACAGGCTCCACATGCACAGGCTCAGCGGCCATGGCTCACGGGCCCAGCCGCTCTGCGGCATGTGGGATCTCTCCCGGACCGGGGCACGAACCCGTGTCCCCTGCATTGGTAGGCGGACTCTCAACCACTGCGCCACCAGGGAAGCCCCAGTGGTGTTAATCTTAAAGACTCCAAACAATTTTAGTACCCTGGAACTTTTAAGTTAGATACGCATACAGTGTCCAAAGAGCCTAATATGACCCTTGAATGGGCAATATTAACTTATCGTTTTCTCCTGAGCATGCTTTGAATTAATAGAACAGAATCTCCATCCACTTCAAGGAAAGATGGAAAAAAAACTTTGGTCCCTAAGTAGCCACAGGGCAACTTGGAATTTCTCAAGTTAAATATGGCCATGTCATTTCTACCATTAATCATTCTCAAACTGTTAATTTAAATAATACTTGACACACCCTATCTTAGAAATCCTATACTGTGTTTAACATTAGCTCACACAATTTTTTTGGTAAAAGCAACTGGCAAATATTATAGAATGACCATGTCTTGTCTGCATTGAAATTGCAGAGGTCTAAAACAAGCAGATTAAATCAGGAGAAAAGACACTGGGAGCCCTGCTAGAATATAAAGTGTTTCCCTCACTTGCCAAACACCTAACTGCAAAATTCACCATTCATCACTCTTTAAGACTTGCCATTTGATGTGTGCCTGACGTTTGACATACTATAGATTTTCATCAATTCTAACCATGGGGGAGGGGCTTTAACTTCCACAGGTGAAATGGATAAAGAACAAACTAGGATGAACACAGAAAATATAAGGAAAAGGACCACAACTCAGTTGAAAATGATTTCCACATGAGCTCTATTCAGTTTTTTTTCTTAATTCCTTAAAGAGATTCAGCCTTATTCCCTAGTCAGTCTTCTCCTTTATAATAACAGGTATTCAAATGTTTTATCTGATTTGACAGCTTGCATATAAAAAAAGAACCAGTGTTGGTTTTCATTTACTTTAACTTTTCGCATTACAAAGGACCACATTAATGCCGCCTTTGTAAATGAAAGTAGACCCCATTGCTTCCCACAGTGGATCTTGCTGAAATACTATTGCATGAGTTATGTAGATCAGCTGATTTCAGCATTATGGAAAAGGCAATTTAGAGTTACATCCTATGTAAGTAGAAATATATAGAAACACTAGACAAAAGAGCCAGTTATAGCATGACTATATGCCTTGATAACATTCAGATGTCTGCAGCCATTTGTACGTCTATTGCTGGGACCCCTAACTTGAGTGGTCTGCAACAGTGCAAATTTTAGCTCACCATAAACACTTACTGCAAAAATATTCTACTGAAGCAAGTGGCCCTCCTATTACAATTCTTTCCATTTCATTGAGATCTTCCAAATAATGGTACAACAAAATTCCTGGAAACAGTGCAATGTTCAGAGAAACTGAGTACTCCTATAGAGGAAAGGAATGACAAGGAAATAATTGGAAAGACAAGCCCCCAGTTTTCCTAGCCCCTCCCACACATTCACTCTCTTATTTTCTTTGCTCCATATGCCCAGAGTATGTTGAATAGTATCTGAAACATGCAATTGAGATTATCATGGAAAAAGGCACAAATAAATTAGAGAATAGATTTCTCTGGGACAAATTCATTACTTTCCCTAAGCTCCTATTTTACAAGACTTTTGCTTTGCTTCCCCCCTCTTTTTGGAAAAATTAAAATAAAATCTGAATTTTTTCTTCACCATTTATATAATATTACTTGACACAGTATCTCAACAGGACACTTTGGGAATCAACAGAGCCCACTTGATTGGCTATAGTCAGGGAAAAATTAAAATGAGAAATAACAGACATTTCTCCCTTCTGTACTTTGGCAAGGTAGAGTCATATTTGAGTGACAGAGTTCACTGACAGTCTAAAAACCATGCGATTTATGACTATTTAGAAAGCCCAAAGACTCTCGAGAACTGAATTCATGTTCTTTCTTAAGTTAGTAACTAAAGATTATATCAACTCTATCAACTGCCTTCTTAAATATCACCTGTTGGGCCAATACATCCTTAAGTCACATATTTTCAATGTCTATATTTTAAAAGAGTGCCAAAAAACAGGATTTTATATTTGCATTTGGTTGTGGGAGGTAGGGAGTGAGGGATAGGTGGTAATATCAAATCAGTATATATGTATTTAAGTCTAATTTATTGTCATAGAATTAGAGAAGTTTTGCTACAACTTGTCTTTTCCACTCTTCTTTAGTAAATTTGCTGAAGTAACCCAAAGTAGTTTCAAAGAAATAGGATCCTAGGGAGTGAAATCAGGCATAGGAGAGTCTTGAAGCATGATCCCGTATACCCTTCTGTGTTTGGATTTGGAGTGAGATGACAAAGGACCCCCACGAATAGATACACTGGTCTGATTGGCTTCTCCGTATCCATCTTTACTTCGTCTTTCAAAGCAAGTTTATTGAGACCAAGGCGCATTTTTATCTCCCTAATTTCTGTAAATACTACCTGGCACCTAGTAGGCAATCAATATATGTTTTTAATAAATGAATTAACAAAGCAATTACCTGCGCTGCCTTCAAAGGTTTTATGTATATTTTATGCTATCCTGGGATCAGTGAGTTCTGTCATTTATATTTCAGTTACAGGTGTAGGGGAAGAATCTATGTTCTTATTTTACCTCAAGCCAGACCTGCTCTTGCCTGGGAAGATATATAGGGGATCTGGAATTCATATATGTATGCCCTTAAAGTGTCCTATTAAGAGCACCTGATTTTCCTGCTACATCTACCTGGTGCTGATGGATGTTAACCACAATTATTGTGGTGATTATTTCACAACATATACAAATATTAAATCATTATGTTGTACACCTGAAACTAATATAATGTTTTATTTCAATTATGCCTCAGCCAAAAAAATTACTTGGAAAAAATCAATTTGATTTGAAGCTAAATTCTAGGTCTTGTATCTGACCCAAGCCATCAAGGTCTTAAGAACATTCCACTGTACCCTATGCTCAGTGTATTCTCTGCAATATATCACCTGATAGTATACAGCTAAGCAGAAAACAAACACCAAAAATGTCTCTGTAGTACTATACTTTGCTAGATGTTAATAAAGGTAGATTTCAGAAACGGAGATGCCACATTAAACTATGACTGGAAATTCACTTTTCCTATATTTAATCTACTGCTGGCGATTAATGAAAATCATAAAAACCAGGAGACCATGTTTTCTAAATATTAATTTCATGTCTAAATATGTTATGGAATGCTATGAAAATATTAGTAGGTGATGAATATAATTTGACCAGGATGAAGCTTACAAATAGAATTATCATAAACATGGGTACATCCAGGAAAAAAAAAAGGCAGTGTGACCATCTTGGGCCAATGCACTAGATGAAATGTGTTACTGAATGAAGTTGAGTAGCTGCTTCTTGGGAACTCCAGCACTGAGCAACCTATTTTTCAACCTAGGGTTCCATTCAGTCCCTTATCTGCTCTTTTCATTGGTTATCTTCTCCAAATGTGTGCACAAGGCTATCTCTACCAATAGATTATAAATTTCTAGTGTACAATGACCAAAGTCTTATTTATCTTTGTATCTTCTAATGTACTTGAAGAATACAGATTACATAGTAGTTGCTGTATAAATGTTAGTCATATAATTCTAAAAGATGACACATAATAGATATATATCACATTTAGGTAAGTCTTTCCCAGCAGAGGGAGACAGAATATGGATGTCCTGTTAAGCCTTTTTATCCCTAAGGAATTAGGGTTTTGTTTATTTTTACTTCTGTGTCTCCTGAGATTATTGCTACTTTCTTGACTAATGACCACATCAAGTCAATACTTCCTGGCCATATTTTTCAGAAGATTGATGAGTCAATCTTGGGCAAGATTGCCAAAGCATCAATTTACCATAAAATTGGCCACTTCCCCAATTTAAACAATGCAGCAGATTAAAGCAGCTTGAGCACAGCAATGAAAATATTAAGCCATTGGAATGCAAATGCAGACACAGCCTGAGGCTGCTTGATTCACAGGAACATAATTACATTTAAGCAATGTAAAGAAATCTTTCCTCTTAAGGGAAGATCTATTCCTGCCCAGAAATAGTTGTGTCCTCCTGTCTAAAGCATACTAATATGGCATCTCGCTAACAGGCTTTTATTTTACTGCCTCTAGATGGATATATTTGGCTAAAACATACAGGGCTTTGAGTCTGTTTTCTACTTTAAGATTAGGTCATACTAAATATTCTGATGTACTGTTGTTTTAGTTCAACAGTCACCTTCAACCAGATTCTTGTGGAATCTGGTTTCATTCTCAGGTCAAACACCAGCATTATCACACATGCAATCATGAAGATAACAGGCATAAGGAATCACTTCTTTAAGTCACTTAATTGAACTAAATCAACTATTCACTAATAAGTAATCAAACATAAAATTTAGAAAAACAATTCTACAAGTTTAATGAGGAAATCTGTTCTATTGTATAGACAAGGCCTTTGCATGTTTCAGCTTCATTCCATTACTTTGCTTAGGTCAGAGTAATAAAAGCACAGGTTTGTACAATTACAAATAGAACTGAACCTGTCTAGACAGCTAGCTCAGAATGTTCAGGGAAAAAAATCTTGTTCCACCTTAGAAAAATCCTTTGATGACTGACTAATACAGACATTTCACATGAAGGAGAAAAAAAAAAAACACAAGTAATTGCTAACATAAATGTGCTAAGACATATAAACATATTTCTGTGTGACTATAAGAATTTTATTTCCCACGTATTCAAATCTCATCATATTCTATAGACATCCAAGAGGGATAACATTAACTTCTATCTAAGAATAAATCAATAGTTTAATCATTTTGATAATTATGTATACTACTTATGAAACTTATAAAAGCTATTTTAAAATAGAACAATAGAAATGGTTGAAAATTAGGATATCCTATAAAGTTGAATTTTTTGGGCAACTGAGAAAAATTACATATTTATAAATATTACACTTTTAAAATTATAGTTATAAATAAATTAAAAAGCATTTATACAAAAATAATAGAAACTCAGTTAATATTAATCAAGGACTCACTTTATTTCTGGGTCATCATTATGAACAAACATGGCCTTTGTGTATATGCCGATGTAGACCAAGGAAGAAATTAGCATACATCTTGTATTATGACATATTCTATAAATTACATTTAAAATAAATTCACAAGTACGGTTTATTTATTTGCCATTTGTCCTCACTTATTAAAAAATGGGCCTTTTAAATCCCTAATCTTTCTAGATGCTAACATTTCAGGTAGTGGATTTGATACTAGGTTTATTACAAATAACATGTGAGAGAAAATTCAATTAAGAAAACAAAAACAGATTTTTCTAAGAACCTACTAGGAGGAAAGCAACTTGATAAATTCTGCGTGGTGTTCCAAAGCTGCGAAGCTGCTTTCACTCCATATCCTGGGCCTGTGCTGTCTGAATAGGGTAGCAAGAAGTATAGGTCACATTTTCCACCCTTTGGAAGCTTACACTCAAGGTAAAACTAATAGGCACTAAATAGTTGAAGAATAATAAAGGAGATTTTATATATACATATATATATATGTATATATAAAAGGGAAAGTGTTCTAATTAAGTGGATTTTTCTTATTTCTGTTTCAGTCTGAAACCGTGTCATTGCCAATGTAAAATGGAAAACTGGCAATAACAGCATCCATTTACATGAGAAATTACCCAAATGCCCCCGCACATACTGCCTTCCGTGCACAATACAAAGTGGTTCCATTTTCAGTAGAACATATGCTAAATGTTTCAGCTCAACGATGATTTAGGCAAAATGGAAAAGATTTTTTAAACATTTATTTTACACTTTACAGAATTCATTTAGACTGGCAGATGTTCCAAAACCCAAAGAAAAGTAACTTAACTAGCTAGTGGAAAAGACAAGGTTTGAGGAGAAGGCAAGAGAAAGAAAACAAACAAACAAACCCTCACCTTGTAACATTTAGTATCAGAAAACATATAAATGAGTCAATAAGTAATAAATAAATAAAATTCCAGGAGAAATCTAATAGTTAAAATACTGAAGGGATTCCAAATTCTTTCAGGTACCTGCAGCAAATGATGTATTGATCTTGCTGTTAAATTGCACAGCTGTAACCAACACATTAGACATGGAAGATAAAAGTGATGACTAAAAGCACCTTATTTCATCTGTCACACCTGAGGCACTGCCTTCTTCAGACTTTTAGTGTATTTGCACAGAAAATCAATTAGGTAAAGAGCTAAACAAATGAAGGGAGAATAAAAAAGTCCTCATTCACCAAGTGTCAGGGATGTCAACAAGCCCAGGAGCCTTTAGTAAACTATATGATATCTCCAAATAAACCATGACAGCTTTTTCTGAACTTTTAAAAGTCAGCGGTTATCTATCATGGATTCCTCTAAGCCTATTTTGGAAAGTCCTCAGTCATTAAACAGCACATGATAACTCTAAATTGCTTATGGACAAAAAATGAGCCATCTGGGACATATACAACAAAAGTATTTTGTTTCAGGTTAAATTTTAATACATATACATCTCTTAAACAATAAAATATTCTGTGTCCAAAAAAAGATCCCAGTGTAGTTGCTACCCTAAAAGATTCTTAAAATGATTATATCATGAATCTTCAGATAAAGATCGTTACTTAAAATTTGTACGGCCTCTTCTGTGCTCCCGTATGAGCCCCAAATCTGCAACCTAGATGACTAATTTCTTAGCCACATAAATAATAAATTTTTATCACAAGAGTCAAATGGCTCTTCTTTAAGTAGACAAAGCATTGAGCGTAGGATCAACCTCAGGGATTTTAAGTACCATGATATATTAATCTTTCATTAAGGAACTTGATTTTTCCTACAGAGAAAATCAAGCTACTTCTTGAAAGGGATCTCATAAAGCAACAAAGGGAAAGTATGGAAGCCACAGTTGGACACTGAGATTGTTTTATGGTCAATGCTTACCTCTTTTCCTGCACCTTCCCTGAATTATAAAACTATTTCTTTTTTATATCTCTATTTCTTACACGACTAATACATACCACCTCACCAATATTCAGGTCACTGACTCTTCATCTCATTTAACCACAACTGTTAATCTAGCATCTCTTCTTCTCTTCCATCCCTTATCCATCTTTCCCACAAAACACTTCATAGCTCAGTATACAGACCTCCACATGCTCCAGCTCTGCCCTGGTCAAATTCTCATAACCTCTTGCACTCACTTGTACCCTCTGCCTTCTCATATTAAGCATTGATGTCCAGATATCAGGACGTTTCCCATGAAGATTCAGTTCTCCCACTTCTCTTCCTACTGGTTAGCTTCTCATTGCCCAGGCCCAATACCAGTCAGTAACTCTATATCCTGCTTCCTCCACTGAGATTCAAATCAACAGATATTCATTGAAGGTGCACTACGTTTCAGGCCCTGTCCTTCCACTTTGTATGTGTAAAAGCATACATAATTTAGTCATTTCAACCTCAAATCAATCTGTGACCTCTTGGTTCATTATTACAGATGACAAAGCAAACTTAGGGAAGATTAGAAACTTGCCAAAGCTAGTAACTCTATCTAGTCATAGCAACACTCACTGAAGACTTGCTCTTTGTTACCTCCGCCTAGGAAAACCTTTAGCTTTCTCTCTTTGTATATAATTGTTTATCAAGAGCAGCCCTTTGCCATCTTGGATTATTATAATGCCCTGAGAAGAAGAAATAGAAGTTCATCTCTAATATTTCCAGTGTGCCACCAGGAAGAGCTAATAAGTGGTGGAAATGTGGGAGATGAGGGAGGGTGGTAGTGGACCTTTGGAGATTGAGTGTGTATATGCATACACACACCTACATACATACACACATGCATATACCTATGTGAGAAAGAGACGTGGAGGAAAACAGAAACATGAGATTAAAGAGGAAAACAACAGGAGAGGCCTCATGTGTGTGGCATATCTTCAAAATTAGCTTAGGTTGGTGTTCCAGAAATAAACACAAAAGAAAGTGGGTATTTATAGGGTATAAGGGTCAAAAAGCAAATCTCACTGACTTCACAATTTCTCTGAGATACAATGCTATTTATAATAATATTTTATATATGAAATTGCTACTTTCAATACAGAAAACACAAATTAGAATTCAATCTTTTTATCAATGGATATCATGTGAATTCAGATATACTGTGTAAACCCAAATTTTCCAAGGTCAATATAAATTTTCCCTTGGTATCCACAGGGGTATTGGTTCTAGGATACCTTGCAGATATCAAAATCCAAGAATGCTCAAGTCCCTTATATAAAATAGCAAAGTACATTTGTTCCTCTGTATCTACAGATGCTGAACCTGCATATATGGAGGGCCAACTGTATTGGGAAATATCTACTTTAAAATATACTGTTGAGGAAACTCTGAGAGTTCCTTTAATAAGAATTGAATCTTTTGAAATGTGACGTGAACATTCTGCTTGGAGGACACCTAATGAATATTCAGTTATATAATAAGGCAGTTAGTGATATTTGCATAACGTATGCAAGATTTTATAGACTCATATTGCAAGCATGAATAACAAGCTTCTATGATTTTGGTACCTATATTTTTGGACTATCAATTGCTTGATTCAAAATTATATCATATACTCAATAACTTATAGTATATAGTGCATATAGTATATATAGAGAGATTTTCAAAATTCTACAATTGATCATGTATATTGTAAACCATCGTAATAGAATATGAGAATTTTTGTTGTTGTTGTTAATGGTAGTACATGCATAGCTCTGAACCTGGGCTGCTCAAAAGAGTTCAAAGATTTCTGGACAATTTGTAGCCAACAAAATATCCTATAGTTTTGTATACTATCTCATGGCTATGCCATCTAAGATTGCGCATAGTTGAGTACGTCATAAATGCACGTCTTGGTTTTATCATTTTAGCACTTGCTGTCAGTTTCAGATTTTCCAGCCTCCCAGCTGCTAAATGCAAACAAACATCTTAATCCCCTGAAAGTGAACAATTTTTCTGAAATTGATAATACATGATCGCCATGGATATTTTATAGTTTGACAAGCCAATTTAGAACAGCTCTAGGGGTCCCAGAGGTTTAAAAGTCCAGCTTTCACCAGGATGACTTTCACCAGGATGACCAGGATGGCTTAGTACATTAAGAGTACAGAGTGACTTTCTAAGTGACTTCAGATATTAGGAAAGAGGCCTGAGTGATGGCTGAAAGTCTCTTCATCAGTATCATTTTTTTCTGTAAGTTAATATCATAAGTTAATGTCTCCAAATGGCTCTTTTGAAATGAAACTCTATTAGCTGAGAAGATAGTACATTGTTCCATTAGCCTGTGAGAAGGAATTACTTAGCAAGATTCTCAGGGAATGAACACTAATAAATACATTTTGGTAAAGGAGAAAACTGAACGTCAGAAAAAATCTGAGCATGGACCTTTGCCCAACCAGATAGGCAGAGGTGGGTCACCCACAAAACTAGCAGAAGGGCACATTTGAGGAAGCAGAGATAAAGATAAGGTCATGCCAAAGACAGTTTTTCCCCAGAGTTTAATAGGGCTCTATAGGGGGAATTGTAAGAGTATTTTTTATGGTTCCAGAGTGTATGGATTCACTCTCCTCTGCTTCTACCTCCTCTTCTGAGAAATAGAAATAGTAATAGAAACTGAATCATTATAGATAATTCATTGAGAAAACATACGTAAAGCATTTAGAACTTTACAATATTAACTTTTCTAAAATGTAGAGATGCATTAATATTGCAGCAAAATGTCTCGGCACCTTCTCCATTTTACATTTAAAAAGTACTATTACCATTATGAATTAATCATATTCCAAAAAGCCAATGCCCTGAAAAAAATTTGTTTTGTACAGTGTTTTATTTTCTGCAGCATGATCAAGGGTGCTTGATTTTTGTTTTTTCTGTAACCTAGTGAAATGTCTGAAGCTTTCCTTTCTAGTGTTAGAGAATGAATTTCAAACCAATTATAAGCAGCTGTCCTCAATTTTCATTCCTAGCAAATGAACATATTTTTAAAGGCTATTACAGGGTATTTTTCACACTCCTCCTAGATGATAAATTCTTCAGGCACTTCTCATTGCCAGGAAAAGGACGCTCTTGTTGCTGTTCCAATAAAGTGAGCATACACAAGAGTCTCTGGGAGACTGATGGTCTCACAGTTTCATTTGTCAGCTCCCTGTAGTCTATGAGCTTGTCTTCAAGGAGACTTCACCTGCGTGAGGATTTCAGGATTAGGTTTTTCTATGTAATTTCCCTCTCTAATAATGGGATTCTGTGGGCACTTTCTCAATTATTTCTACTTCCTAGGGTCAGGCTACAGAGGTAAATGTAGAGATTTGCCCACTTAATTCCCTGTGGATCAAGATGAAAATACCCACTTTCATTCTTACTTTTTATTTACTAAACTTCTGTACAGCTGGTATTTCCTCCAATTTACAGGCTAATGTGGAGGCTTAACTTTTCTTTCTCTCTTTTCCATCTCTTAAGTTTCTTCCTTTCTTCCTTCCTTCCCTCCCTCCCTTTCTCTTTCCTTCCTTTCCTGTAGTCAGCAAATAGGGATTAATGTTTCAGTTCCAGCATGTTTTCCCTTCCTTTTGAGAAATAGCTCTGCCTTATTGTGTATTTAAAGACCCAGAGAATCATGCAGAAATAAATCCATGCACAAACGAAGTAAATTCTCAATTAACTATAATAAAAATAGCTGAACATGAAACAACTCCCCCTTTTGCCACCAACCTCAAAAATTTCAATATACATGTTAAAGACCCTCTTAAGAACATAGTGCCACATTTATTTGAACTCCAATATTTTGATTATTGTTGTCCCAATTTAACTTTCACCTTAGTAATCAGCCACTTTGATACTTCCTTCTTTAAATCTAATCTCTAACCAAATATTTTATTGATATGGTGAATTAGATTTTTTCAATTTTCAAAAGTTGGACAACTTGCATTACCAGGACATGACCATGATATATTATTTTTTGTGTATATTGATGAATTTCATTTTCTAATATACTTGAGAACTTCGTGTGTACATGATGAATATTGAGCCACCATTTTATTTTATTTCCTTTCTCTCCCTCTCTCATTCTTTCTTTCTGCTTCACTATAACAATGACCTAGTAACATTAGTTGAGAAGTATAGGATCTTCTTGAAAGCATCTGTGCCTAAAGTTTTATTGGAAGGGTTTAACTGTGAATTCAATTTATTCAATGGATAGTGCAATTTAGATTACTAATTTCAGGATTAAATTTTGGTAGTTTAGTTTTTCAAGGAATTTCCTAAGTGGTAGAATTTATTATTAAAATGTTCACAGTATTCTTTTAATAAGTTTTTAATATCATCGGGATCTTTAGGGATGTCTCCTGGTATTTGTAATTTGGTATTCTCTATTTTTTCATAGTCTGGCCAAATTTTTGTCTTTTTATTTTTATAGTTAGTCAGCTTTCAGTGTTCTTAATACTTTGTTTTATTTTACAGTTTCATTGATTTATTTCTGATTTTATCTGAGTTACATCTTTCTATTTAATTTGAGTTCAATTTCCTCTTCTTTTCGTAGTTTCTTAAAATGAATACTTAGATCATTGATTTGAGACCTTATTTCTTTTTTAATATGAGCAATGAATGCTATACATTTCTCTGTTAACTGCTTTAGCTCTCTCTTTCAAATTTTGATATGTTTTGATTTTCATTCAATTCAAAATATTTCTAATTTACTCTAACCTTTATATTTTATCCATCAGTTATAGAAGTATGTTATGTAGTTTTTAAATATTAGTGCATTTGTGATACATTTTTGTTATTTATTCCTTGTTTACATCGTAATTAAGGAACTTATTTCATATGTTTTTTTCTTTTTTAAAATGTGTTGAGGTTTGCTTTGTGGCCCCAAATATCTTTGTGAATACTTTCTTTGTGAATTCTATCTTTGTGACTATTCCATGTGCCCTTGAAAAAAAATAAGTATTTTATTACTCTAGGGTAGTGTACTCTGTAATTGTAAATTAGATCAAGTTGATTGACAGTGTGATTTAGGTCTAATTTTCCTTAAACTTTTCTAATGATTACTAAGAGAGAAATATTTAAGCCTTCAAATATAATTGTAATTTTGTCCATTCCTTTCTTCTATTTATCAGTTTTTGCTAGCACTTCCATTTGATGCTTATGTTCTCGCTTTACTAAAATTCCCATCTGTGCATGCATGTTGTATAATGTTTCCCCTAGATCTTTTTTTTTACATATTTATAATAGTTATTTTAAATACTCTATCTGAGATTTATAGCATCTGTGTTATCTCTGACTCTAATAATTGTTTTGTCTTTTCTTAATGGGGTGCTTTTCTCTTGATTTTTATGTATTCCATAATTTTTAATTGAATGCCATAAATATTTTATAGAATAGAAATGTCTGAAGAAAGTAGTATTTAAATTTGGTAATGGGCCCCACTCTTTCAAGAAGTTGGTTTGTGTGTGGAGGGTCTAAATTCATCAAGCCAATATTTGACCTGAGTTTGGGTTTTGTCATTGTATAACTACATGAAGTATACCATAGGCTTCACTGTTTTCTAGTCTGTGTCTAGGTGGGAGCTGGGTTGCCAGAAGGTTTTACTCAGTGTTAGAGTTCCACTTTCAAATTTCTGTCCTACAAATCTGTGTCCCATATGGTGTCCCTCTCCAAACTCTTGCCCTTTCTTCAACGTTAAATTGCTATTGTTTGTTCTCAGTGTTTTTTATCCTCTTGGTGGAGATAGAGGTGTGCCGTGTTTTCTTAGCTAAACCTCAGTCTTAGGATAGCCCTGTGTTCCTGACCCGTGAGGCTGTTAACAGAGACAGAAACACACATCAGAACAACAGCCTACCTCAGTTCTTCATTATTTCTCTGAATTCCTGTTCCATTCTATTTCTTAACCTTTGTACATACATCTTGCTTTCTTAACTCAAGTTAAATCATGTTATGCCTCTGCCAGGGGTTCCCTGTCATGCTCAAAGTAAAACTGAAAGTCTTTAGTAGCCTACAAAGTGCTTCATATTCTGGCATCCCGTTAAGTCTCTGACTGCTTCTTATATTATTTTCTGCCATGCCTCATTGATCACCTTATTGTTCCTGGAACATGTTAGGCACATGCCCACCAGAGATCCTTTTTGCTGGCTGTGTCCTTTGCGTGGAATGATCTTCCTTAAGATACCTTCATGCTTAACTCCTAAGTCCTTTGAATCTGGACTGAAATATCCCCTTTCCAATGAGGTCTATTCTGACTTCAGTTAGCACTGAAATCTCTCTCCTCTCATCTGACCTCACAATTTCCCATTGCCTTACATTACCTTATTTACTTTTCTCTTAGTATTTATTTCTTCTGACACATGGGCAAGAATCCTTTACTAGTTTATTCACTTACATTGCCCAAAGACCTGTAATAGTGTCTGATACAAAGCATGGACTGTCTAAATAGGCACTGAATGAGTGGTTGCATTAATAAATAAAAAGATAAGTGGCAGAAAAGCTAAAACAAAACAAACATATTAACAAAAACAAGAAGCAAACCCAGGCTATCAGCAGAGGCACTTAGTAAGCAGAAGGCTAAGAAATTTTGATTAAATTGAGAAAACTAAAATGACTAATTCAGAGAAAGCAGATATAGTGCAAAGAAACAAACACTCTGAATCAGATGATGGACATTTAGATTCAGTTCTATATTACCTTCTGGTGTGACGTTCAGAATTTCCTATAATTACCCAGTGTCTCACATAATATCGTGTCATGAGATAACCAAGTTCCTTCTGTTTTTAGGGCCACCACATTGCACTATCCTAGGGAATTATATCTTATTGGTAAATAGTTTTTCCTTATATCACATTGGTTCTACCTGAGATTTTTTCCCAGAAACTTTACCTGAGGAAACACTATTTCAAATAGAGAGACTGCAACTTTCCAGCACAATTCTACTTTATTTCTTCTGCATATCTTTAAAAGATCTTTCCAACTTTACTCTTACAGAAAAAATCAATAGGGGAGAAATAATTTGAATGCTTACTATATAATGAATTAGATCAAGTTTAAAATGCTTCAGGTACAGGCATTTTCTATTAGACAAATCAATCTCTTTCTTGAGTAAAATCTTACTATCAGTTTTTCTCTTTCAAACATGGCATATTTTGATTCTCAATTTATCAGAAACATCCCAAATGGCTCAACAATTCTCAACTTAAGGATGCAGTTGAGCATTTTATGATTGTCTGCCTGTTGTGAACTCTGAAAAATAAACAAAAGTTTGACAAAATAAAGAGGAGAATCAGAGGTTAAAACAATGTGCTTTGTTCTGTTTTTAAATGTTCTCAGATAAATCATGTATCATTTTGTTTTTATTTCAACAAGTGTCTATATGGCTTACCCTGAGAAATAGTTTGTGCCAGAAGTAGTTTATGTTCAGGAAGCACACAGTATGCTAAAAGATTAAGGATTAATGACGTCTGGCTGAGCAGGATATCTGATTATGAATTTGATATTTAAAAGCTGTGTTACAATTTACATATCACATAATGTATGTTTGCTCTCTTTCAGGAATAAAATATATCATCCTTTAAACAGACAATTTTCAGAGATCTTCTTTGTATGTATCCACAAAGACAGGAAAGGAATATGTTTACATAACTAAATGTGTATTAGGAAAAGTCAATGAAATACTAATTCTAATCAATTATCAATTCTAATTTACAACTATCTCTATACTTATAAATAAGAATGACTACTATTGATATATGAAAAATGAAGAAGAAAATAGTAATATTCATTTAGCAAATGATAGTAATGATCAATAATATTTATTTCTCCAGACATTATTATTTTGACAAATCCATAGTTGCTACACTGTTCTAATTAAATTAAAAACAAAGAAAATAGCTATTGAACTCCTCAATAGGTATAGAAAGCTTCCACAGAGGAATTTCTTACTATCACAAATATGAGCTTTAACCCTTTCATTTCAAATGTATTCCTTAATATTAAAATCATATTCTAAACCAAAAGGCTATCTATAAGACGAATCTTGGTTATCAGTAATATTTTAAAATTTTTGGCTAACAGTAACCATTAAAAGTCCATGAACACGAAAAATTAACTCCCCAATCATTTCAGGTCGATCCTTATTATTTTACTGTCTTTTTCAAATGTATCTTTTTGCCTACCTTAGCAAGCTCATGAATCTGAAGATAATTGAATCTGTAATAATTCAGGATCTGCAATGCCTCAGGCTCATCATCTTAAGCATCAATTCTCATTGCATAGGGATGGAGATGGAATTATAGAGGGAGTATAGGATATTGGCTTTGGTCCCTACTGACCCAAAGATTGGGCCTAAAAGTATATATTTTCAAATAAATCTTTAAGAACCAATTATTAATTTATTATTTACCACATATCCCAAGTGTAAAAAATAAGAGGTAAACAGTTGGGTTATTTGAAGGTCTGATCAATCATGTTTAAATTCCCCTTTACTACATTTTCCTTCTCTTTTGGATGCTTGGCCTTGTAATGTATCTAAACAGTATTTCTTTTAAATATTAGGAAATTCAATGTTGTATTTTCAAAGGAACCACCAGTTTTGTCTTTACTGACTGAGAAGTCAAAAGGTTAAGTTGTTGTTAGGTATGCCTCAAAGCTAAATTTACCACAATATGTAGATTTGTCACTGATAACACATATTGATTTGTTAATTGTATGGAGTTTTTAGCTGACTGTTTAAAAAATGTATTTTTAGCAATTTCAAGTCCAACATCATTTTCTAAATAAAATCACAAAGAAGGAATCTTTCTTGGTACCAAATAAATATTAATATGGGATTAATATTTCTAATTTCAGGGAAGTTAGTGTAGACAGACTCTCCCCTGTCTCTCCCACTGAATGCAACTATAAATCCTGGGCACAGTGCTTGGAGCAGCTTTCTAAGAACTCTGAATATAAATAGCAGGTGGATTGAAGAAGAGACCAGAATTCAGAGTTCCACCAATCTGGTGCAGGTTTTACTACCTTCCTCCACTATTGCCTGCTTGAACTCAGAGGCAGATTGAAATACATTGTGTATACCAGGTATGGACTGAAAGAGATCTTATAGAAGCCCTCTCCTTCTGGACCAAAGAGGATGAAAGAGAAATGTTATGGGTCAGATAAAGTGGTAGAAATACTGTCATTATTATTGTTTTTTTATTGATTTCCTTTCACTCCCAGACAAGCTACCAGGCAATACCACCACAATGGTGGCAGCTAGGTGGACATGAGCAGTTGGTGACATCTAAAAGTCTAAGGATGATAAACATACCTCAGTACCTCAGAAATCTGACTAGAAGTCAGGGAAAGAAGGCAAGTAGGAAGAAAGGAAATAAGTAGAGTTCAGAGAGAAGAGTTTCAGTCCATAGAGTTGTATATGAATGCCTAAGCTCACCTCCAAGATACACATCTGGTAATCTGACCCTGAACAGCATACCACAGTTTTAGAGAATCTGCTATAGAGTAGGTCCCTGTCCAAGTCCCACATTGGTCACTAAGATGTTATATATATATATAAGACATATGTGAATAGCACTGCCAAGTCTTTGAGAATTGAACTGACATTGGAGCCACAGTCCAGAAAACGTGTATTGAAATTTGTGAAAATAAAACTGAAATCTGTGAAAATAGAAAATATCTGTTTCAATGAACCTAACTAGGTGAAATGCCTGTTCACACATCATTCTCCTTAAGATTTAAACATTTAATCTCATTATATCAATATATATTTAAAATATCAAAATGTCTAGGATATAATCCAAAATTACTTGGCATAAGAAGAACCTAAAAAATCTGAATTCTCAAAGGAAAATACAAAAATATATACCAACCCTGAAATGATAATAGATGTTGTAATTATCAAGAATTTAAAGCAGATATTATAAACATGCTTCCGTAAGTAAGGGTAACCCCTCTTGAAATAAATTGAAAAATAAAAAACTCAGCAAGTAATAAAAAGATAATAAAAAGAAAAAGCAAATACAAATATTATAACTGAAAAATAAAGTAACAAAAATTTAAATGGGCTCAGTAGCAGAATAGGGATGCCAGAGGGAACTGTCTGTGAATTTGAAAATAGAAGAATATAGTTAGGTAACTCAGTAGAGACACAGAAAGGTGTAATCAGAGGTTTCTCTGACAAGATCTTATTTGAGAAGGGACCTAAAGGAAGTAAGAAAGTAAATGATTGCTTTTTTATAGAGGGAAAGTATTTCAGGATGAGACATGGGCTTGGGGTGTGGACTTGGTCGGCGTGCTTAAAGACCTGCAAGGCAGTCATTATGACCAGGGCAGAGTGAACCATGGTGTGTACTTTGTACACAAAGAGAGAGCAGAGGTGGGAGGTAAGCCAGACCTTGAAGAGAATTGTAGGACACAGTAAGTGTTTTAGCTTTTATTATGAGAGTAAAGATATTGAGCCACTCTGACTTTAGGAATAACCTGATTTACATTTGAATGGATAAAACAGTTTGCTGCGGAGTTTAGATTAAGGTGAATTGAGACATGAAGGGAAGCAGGAAACTAGTGAGAAAGCTATTGAAATGGTTCAGGGAAAACATGATGGTACCTGGACTAGAAGTTAGCACTAGAGGTGATGAGATTGACTCTAGGGATAGGAGGATTTTTTTTTTTTAAGAAGAAAATTGTAAACATTTTTTATGCCCTTGGAAGAGTGAATAAAGTGGAGTAAAGTAAAATAAACATATTATATTGAATATGAAAATTAATTTCTAGAACAGAATTGTGCCTGAAACACAAAATAGGGTTCCCATAGAGGACTGGATAATTTCCACACTCAAAGATCATTAAAACGTAGCCCTGTCCCTTTTCTCTTTCTCTCTATGGACATTCATACATTCTAAGAGCTTTTGAACAGGTTGAGCTTCCACCTCTAAGTTTCTTTCTCATTGTTTTCACCTGAAAATTAAAAATACAATATAAAATTAAAGAAACTTATTTTATGTAACCCTTAGAGAGGTAGTAAGGAAATAAATTTGACAATTTTTATGAAACATATATATGTGTGTATATTACATAGATATTTATACAATATATTCATATATATAATTATATACTGCTAGATGTATAGATAAATATATGAATGCATGTACTACATATATATTACATATTCAATTTTATATACACACACACACACACACACACACAGCATTAAGAGTTGGAAAAAGATATTATTTATTCAATAGTCTCTCTTCTCTTTTCAATCTTCCTACCTTTGCAGTCAGAGGAATCATATCCTCCTTGCTCATTTTCTGTTGGATTGCTTTGTTTTTTTTTAAGATTTCTGTATAGGATCTTTTCCTCTGCCTCTTCTTTTTCCTCCTCCTCCCCCTTCTCCTCCTCCCATCCATTGACCTGATTTTCATCAAATTATTTATTTTTTAAATAAAATTAATAAGAGGACTCATTCTTAAACCTTCAACTTCTACCTCATGCTTCTAAATCTAAATCTCTAGTCTTGATCAGTCACTCTTTTTCCTAACTGGAATTTTCATATAAGTATCAGACAGTCTCCTCAATGTGTTCCATTGGGCTAGTGGCTCGCAATCCATTCCTCAGGCTTTGTACACAAATTATATTTTCCTTGCAGCCCGAATACTAGATAGTTTTGACCATCAAGAGGTTCTAGTAGGAGATTAGAGGATGAGGAAATAGATGCTAGAGTACCTCCCACTTCCTGCTTCAGGGATATCTGTGGAAGTGGCCCTTTCTCTTCCATAACTGCATCAATCTCCAGGTAGGCGTACCCTTCATGGGTATAGAGGCAGTGAATGATGCCTGCTCTTGACTCTGGTAACTCATCTGTTTTCCTTGTACTTCCAGCCACAGGAGTGGTAGAGACTTCTTGTTATTACTAAATTCTGCATTGCCACACTCCCATTTTGACTTTTCAGTTCTTCTAACACCTTAGAAGGTATCTGTATTATCCATGTCACCTACCTTTCCCACTATTATAAATGATATCATGGTTATCATGACCCCAGCTTAAAACACAGAGATCACCATGCATATCGGTTCTAATTCCACTGTGAGAGGATCTGAAGTACAGGTACATATTACACAATGATGGTTCAAGCAACCAGGAATTTATAATCTAGTTCAATTTACATAAATTACATTTAATATATCTAAATACCCTGCAATATGACTAGCAAAGTCCCATTTTACTGATGTCTACATCAGCTCTGAGAGGCTAAACAACCATTCTAAGATCAGACAACAAGTAGGTTGAGAAGTTGGTACATAAAATGATGTATTTCTAGCTCATATCATGTTATTTACAACATAGTCAAATGAATGAAACCAATTAATGAATAACATTCACCATAAGCCATATTCTTTTCATAAAGACACTTGATACCCAGATACAGCACTGGCATCCAAAATGACTCATTGTCATCTTAGAAATCTTTCAGGCTCTTTAACTTTTTGAACAAATATATATTTGTATTTGACCAAATATAAATGTATATATATGAAGAGAAAGAGAGTAAAAAATATATATATAGAGAGAGAGTATAGAGAGATTAAAAATTAGCAGTAATCTCTAGCACTTTGATATCTTCTCCCCTCATCCCCTGCCAAAGGAAGCAATACAAGTAATACCAATTCCAAAAGCAGATTTATAAATTCATTATTAGATTTTTAAAAATATATTTTATATATTGTTTCCAAAATATATTCAGGAAATAATTCTTCCATTAAATACCAATAGGCCTTCTTGACAAAAAGGAACTACATTTATATACAATTATATAAATATTGCAAAATTTGGTGCTTGAAATTCAGAATAACTATTAATATACTAAAAGTTTAAGAATTCATAAAGAACTATGTTTGTTTTTATTAAACCTTGAATTGCAATAATATCTCTGAGAGTTTGATATATAAGCACACACACACATGCAGTCACACATGTTATAAGATGTATAAAACATTCAACTTAAGCATAGGAAAAGATGTTAGTCTCTCTATACATAATAGAACTGTGTCCTCACATATAGTATTTTATTAAAATTTCCTCAGTCATGCTCTTAATTTTTGACAGAATCAGAATTGGAACACAAGTCTAAGAATGTTCAGTTCATTGCTGACCAAGTCAGCTATGGTTAGCAGAAGGAGCATAATATTTCAGATTATACAATTCAAGTTTGTGCTTTGCCTTCACAGCTTACTAAGTGAGCCAAAGATTTCTCATCTCTAAGATGAGGTTAATGGTAATAATATATGTCCTAATTACTTCACAGTGTTAGTATTGTGAAGATCAAACAAGGAAATGCCTCTAAAAGCATTTTAAAATCAACCTTGTACCATCATTTTAATTAGATTGGAAAGACAATATCATAAAAATCAGATCATTTAATGATCAACAGTTCATATTTAATATGATAAATTCAGATTTCAAAATACAATAGAAAGTGCCAAAAATTAACTGAAATTTAGGCAAATTTGTTTTAAATTTAAATGTTTTAAGTGTTTTGTTTGTCTTTGAGACTCATTTATGCTTGGATTAACTGAATATTTGTACAAGTTCTTTGCAATTCAAAGACGTAAAAACAAAATATTTGTATTAGATTAAAATGCAAGAATTTTAAAAATACTTTATTACTTTCAAAAATATAAAAATACGTAACTTCCGATTATATCTATTTGACAGTTCTCGGTAAACTATTATTTTTTGTTACTTTAATGACCAATTTGAGTTTAATTCCTGATATATCCTATCGATTGTGTCAAACTCAGTCCTCAGAAGATCCAGAAAGGCCATTTTAACTGTAAAGTAGTTGATTCTGGAGTTTCACATAGATATGGCCTGGGAATATTAAGTTTCTCATCCACTGGAACCATTTTAGATATACCAATGGGACAATGTCATTTCATGATTCATTCAACTCTCAGTTAACCTTGGAAATGGGAAATGGCAAAATCCGGATGAATGAAATTCTCAAATAACCCCTAATCTTACTGCAGTCATTAATGTTCACATCCTTGACTAATTTCTGGCCAGAGGTTCCAGGAAATAAGCAAATGACAGATTTTAAATTCACCCCACACTTGTTTTCTTTCCTACTACCCATGAGATGCAGGTGATAATGAGCAGAGAGAAATGATGAAAATTTAGGAAGCCAAATGGAAGAGAAGACCAAGAAAAATAGTCAACTCAATTGTGTAGAAAGGTGGAATGTTTCATTTTCACATCAATTGTGGACTATTTTACTCAAATATGATTTCAAAAATATTTTTAGTAAACACTGTACATATTCTCATTCTATCAAAGGATAATTTAGGAAATGCTGAAGGCAAAACTATGTGGTGAAAATATTCCTACACATTAGACCAAATCTAAATACATTAGTACACTAAAGAGCATAAAAATAAATTTCCTGATGGGTTGATAAAAGGGATTTTTTTTTAGGTGACCTCTGATTTTGCCCTGACCAAAATTCTATTTTAACCTATGTGCAAAGTACTTTGTTGAACATTCTGGGAAATTTAGGATATTTAAATATGGTTCCTAATCTCAAGAAACTTGAAAAGTAATTGAATTGCCTGTATTCACAAGGAAGATGGTAAAAAATCTTCTCTAAACAAAAACATGAGCAAAGAGAAAATATTATTTATACATATTTACACCTGCGGCGGGAGAACTTGATAGAAGTTCATACTTTATCTGAATTTAGAAGCATAAATATGATTTTTATAGGTGGATATTAAGGTAAAAGGCATTCAAAATAAGAACGAGAAAATCAGTTATGAGAGGACATAGTTTATACCTAGGTGATATATAACAGTCACATGCCACTATTTGATTTTTCATCTTAAAACATGGAGATCAGTAATTTTAAAATATATTTGTATGGTCTATAATGTAGCCTTGTAAGCCTCATAATGATTTAAAATGGGAGTCTCTTTATCACCACATCTACTCAGTTATCAGAATCTGCTGCCTCCCTGCCTTATACTATAGATGAACTATTCTCATTTTCTGTCTTCCATAGCTGATTTTTCCATTTATCAATAATATTTACTGTCTGTATTTAGCAGTGAAGTATCACAAACTGATTCTCTTAAAACAACAGAAATTTATTCTGTCACAATTCTGGAGGCTAGAAGTCTGAAATCAAGGTAGCAGCAGGACCGTGCTCTCTCTGAAGACACTAGGGGAGGAATCATTCCTTCCCTTTTCTAGCTTCTGGTGGTTTCCAGCAATCCTTGGCATTCTTGGCTTGTAGATCTGTCACTTCAATTTTTGTCTCCATCTTCACATGGTCTTCTCCCCCATTTATATCTGTGTAGAAATTTTCTTCTTCTTTTAAGGACAGCAGGTGTTAGATTAGGACTCATTTTATCTTAACTTGATTATATTTGCAAAGACTCTATTTGGCAAATAATGTCACATTCACAGGTTCTGGATGGACATGAATGGGGGGATGCTTTTCAACACAGTACACTGTCTCATTACATCATCATGAAAAGATGATGCTGTATCTCTCCTGTTAAAAAGTGTGCTCTAAACCCCATTTCCTCACCAGCCGCTAATTTATCTTGTTTTATTTGCAAAAACCTCTTTAAATACATTGTTTATATTTGCAGTCTCCAATTTGTCTCTCCCTATTGTCTCTTGTATTTGTCTCTTATATTTACTCCTTTTGTTTAATTGGAGAATAATTTCTTTACAATGTTGTGTTAGTTTCTGCTGTACAAGGAAGCGAATCAGCTCCCTCTTTGACCTCCCTCCCACCACCCCCCCCATCCCACCTATCTAGGTCATCACAGAGCACCGAGCTGAGCTCCCTGTTACTCTTAATTATATCCACCTCAACATCTCCTTTTCAGATCATGAATGACTGGCATGTGGCTAGTTTCAATGGTCAATATTCTGTCTTTATTTATTTGACCTGTGATGGCATTTAACCTTGATAAACTTTCTTTACTTGGCTTCCAGGACAGTACCACATTTTGATTTTCCTCAAATCACATGGTATGCTTCTTCCCAATTTTCTGTTTGTTTGCCCGATCTCTCAGCCTGTTGGTAGTGAGTCCTGATGCTCAGACTTAGGTCTTCTTCTCTGGTGATTTCTCAGAGCTTTAAATACTATCTATGAGTTAGTGATCCCTACATATTTATTTTCAGTCAGTATTTTTTTTATGACCTACAAACTCCTATATCCACTGCCTGCTTCACATCTGTACTTGCAAGTCTATTTCATATCTCAAATCGCCATGACTTAAATAGCATTCTACTGACCCTTTTAAAAACCGTCTCCACTGGCAGCCTTCTGCATCTCATTTTAGAGCAAATCCATCCTCCCGGTTGTTCATGTCTAAAAACTTGAAGTTAAGTAAGACCCTTTCTTTCTCTATTTGCCTACATTCATTCCATCAGGTAATCAAAATTAATATGGAATCTGGTCACCTTTCACCTCTCGCATGTATCATTGCTTTTGCCTCTTAGCTGGTCTACATGATTCTTCCCTTGTTCACTTGCAATCACTTATCAACACAACTGTGGGACTGATCCACAATCAGCTCATATCATACTGTTCCAAAACTTACCATGACTCCATACCTCACTAACTAAACACCAAAGTCAAGTAATGACCTCTACGCCTATGAGATCCTGATTCTCAACATCTTTCTGACCTCATTTCCTAATTCCTCTTCCTCTCACTCAGTTACAACTATGTTGGATTCCCTGCTGATTCTTGAATATGCCAAGCATGCTCCCATTGTAGAGTCTCTGTGTTCTGTCTAGTCTGCCCTTCCCCAAAATTTCTCAATTGATAACTCTCTCACGTTCTTCACATATTTGTACAAATGTTACTTTCTCAATGAGTCAGTTCTAGACTAATTTTTCTATTGCTTATCCTACCACATATATTGTATCATCTCAATGATCAATTGACTCTTCCATTTTTCTTTACCTTTTCTTATATATGGCACACACATATATACATACACACATATATATACATATTCATATATATTATACTTGTCACCTTTGGAAATACTATACATTTACGTCCTTATTATGTGTGTCATCTGTGGGCAGCAATTTTGCTTGTATTGTTCATTAATGCATCACAAACACCTAACCAAGGGACTGGCACACATTTACTGTATAAAAAAATAAACTAGTTTTAATGGGGAAATGGAACACAATTCCTCTTCTATCATATGTTATGGGCTCTAGTTTGTCTGTGTTCTTCTTGCAGGATGATTCCCGGAACTCATAACTATGACATTTAATGTTTATTATATGCGTATAGTGTGCCAAGTCCCATGCTAAGCCATTTACTGGCATGATATATTACTATCACACAAAACCTCCTCTTTAGAAACAGCTAGTTGTATTAGTCCTAGCTTGCAGCTGGAGAAAGTAATGAAAAGATAAATATGACACCCAAGATCACACCCGGCAATGAAAGAGCTATTAACTATTAAAGAACATTATTCTCCCTGCTAATACACTACTCTGAATGTAGACTTCTATTATGTGTGGCCAAAACGATGAATGCACATGGATACCAGTTTTTAAAGAAAATATACACATTTTAGATGAATAAATCATGGGAAGTTATTATCATTTATATTTTCTCTATGATATTTTGTACTTATTTTTGTTTGTTTATTAGGAAACATTGTATAAAAGATGTTGATAAACTAATAATCACAGACTTACCTTGAAATATGACAAGACTTTAAATTTCTAAGGAATCTATTATATACCTAAATATAGTCAAATATTTTTCATAAGAGACTATTAAAAATATCTTCACATAAGATAAAGACAAAATAAATCTTGTATATCATAAAATTGATCTTAAAGTATATTCTAAATAATAGTTGTTTTCAAATCTTTCGGTTAACAGTAGAGTTAATACAGCAGCTCTGCAGATCTGGTAAAGCCAATCCTTTTGCAGCATGAGGCTACTTAAATCATTACTGAATAATAGTTTTAAAGTGGCACAGACATCTTAATCAGGAGTCTATTTCAATATGAATAGACTATTTTTAAAGTTATTTTCTGTAAATGCAAACAATCTTATTTTTGTGGATTCCACTTATTCAGAAGCTCACTGAAATTGGGCGCCTGTCTCTTTTCCCATTCTACAAGGACATAGAAAGCACACCCTTGTGTTACCTTCTGTTCTGAGCTACTTTTTAACCTTTCAATTTCAAATTGATGTTTTACTCTTAAGTTTGTGACATTAAATAAACCACACAATGGATCAGTTATTTTTCAAATGATTATAGTAAAATGAGTGGAAAATATGAGTGATTAGATAAACTTACTGTATTTCTAAGGCAATTGATAAGATAAACAAAAGGCTAAATTGGTATTTCTAGTCCTACACAGTTATAAGGCATTTCCAAAGAAATTTTAAAAACCTCATTATATTAAGTTGAATTTTATATTATTTATATACTGGAATATTATCGCACATTTAACCTACTAGCTCCTTTGGCTGTTTGGTTTCTAGAAAGAGAGCTCAACTGTTGCCAAAGATATCCTAATTCTCATTCTGCCGTTTTTGACGGTTTCCTCATTGGGAAAAATATCTTTCTGAATCTGTGTCTCTGTGGATTAAATGAATCTATTAAATTGGAGATTGACAAGCTATGGCTTGTGGCCTATTTTTGTAAATAAAGTTTTATTAGAAACAGCTGAATCCATTTATGTATTGTCTATGGCTGCTTTCATACTTTAATGGCAGACTTAGATAGTTAGGGCAGGACCATCTGGCCTGACAAGCTTAAAATAGTTACCATCTGACCCTTTATAAAGACTGTTTGCAAACCTCTGGTCTAGATGGTATCTATGATTGCTCTAAATTTTAAATCTGTACAATTCTATGGTTCTTTTTGTTTGATCAGTACTGCCAAAAACTAATTACTTGCTATACATTAGACTCATGGGTGATTAGTTGGTATACTGAAGGGTATAATGAACCACTCCTGTCCTCAACAGTATCTTAAATGTCTTACAATCTCACTTGAGGAATACAAGATACATATCAATATGTAACTGGAAATACTAGGTAGCATCTGCTAAGAAAGTGTCGTAAAGGCATGGGTATTAAGGAAATTCAGCATTGAAGTAATCACGGAGAAGGAAGCCTCTCAGGGAAAACTTTTAAGCAAAAGTGGAAACTGAACTGAGTTGAGATGAAAGAAAATGAATATATTGAATATCTACTATATATCACAGTTGTTGAAATAGGCACTTAGGTGTATTATCTTCTTTAATCACCTAATCCTGTGTGGTAGTTATTAATATCCTCATTTTACACACAGTGAACTAGGGTTCACATAGCTACTACGTGATGGAGTTTGGATTTCACTCCAAGTCTACCTGTAACTTTCACATATGCACACACATGCTCACACACACATATGAGACTCCGTACCCAAACACTCCTAAAACTCTCCTTGGTTCCATGATAACACCCAACAATCAAATTCTTAGAGTTAGCCAAGCTAGAATCTTTTTTTGTTTTTCCCCCCTGCGGTACGCAGGTCTCTCACTGTTGTGGCCTCTCCCGTTGCGGAGCACAGGCTCCGGACGCGCAGGCTCAGCGGCCATGGCTCACGTGCCCAGCCGCTCCGCGGCATGTGGGATCTTCCAGAACCGGGGCACGAACCCGTGTCCCCTGCATCGGCAGGCGGACTCTCAACCACTGTGCCACCAGGGAAGCCCCAAGCTAGAATCTTGAATAAAGATTTTATGTCTATTGTAATTATCAAGGCATATGTTAAAAAGGGCCTGAACTAAGAAAAGTATGAGTGTAATGTGTCTCTATATGTGCATGTTTGTATATATGTAAAATTATATATTGTATATATTATATTTATACATATATTCATACATTCACACACTTTGCCCTATTGTTATTATTAAAATGTTTCTAAGTATTATTTAACAAGGCTACAATTTATGCAGAGAAAGAAATGGAGTCAAAGTAGTCAAAAAATAAAATACCCAAAATGAAATCAAAATAAGAGAGCACCCCAGAAAATTTCTATAGAAGAGATGTAATTTCCTTTCTTTTTTTTAACTTTTTAATTCTAAGACAGGTGTGTAAAAATCAGTATTGCTAATTTCTTGTCACATGATTTGTCTAAAACTGCTCTATATTTTTCTCAAGGAAAATTCAGTAACTGGAACCAGGATGACTGACTATAAAGCTAGTAATTATTTCATATCTAAGCATGCCATCAAGTGTAATTTCTAGTGTTGTTATTCCCAGTGACAGAATAAAATGCAGAGGAATGGGATGATAATCCCCATTAATACAATGAAGAAACACACAGGTGGAAAGGCTTCTTCACAAAGGCATTATGAGAACTAAATTACATTGTAAATAGAAAATGTTTTGAAAATGTAGCATATAAAACCATCAACATCATCTCTTGAGTGCAGAAAAATAAAAGAATATTGCTTCCTAGAATCTGAAATTGCTCTTAAAGAAAATAAACAGAGAAAGTAACATAGAGACTGGGAAGCTTATAATGTTTATTCAAAATCTCCAACTGGCTGACCTAAATATTTTCTATATGGTTTTGATAAACTTCTGCTTAAAATCTAGGTTTCAATTTTGTTACTATAAAGAAATAAAGATGATAACTGTAACCCAACCACATCCAAAGATTTAGCTTAAAAATCTACTATGATGATTGATGTACATGGAATCTTTGATTAATAAAAATGTTTTTAAGGATGCAATATAGCACAGTAATTGAAACATATCTAAATGAGTTTGGTTCCCAGAAGAAATTAATTATCTATACTAGTATAATTTTCAATGTAATATTTTCTTTATTGTCCAAATAATCATCAAATTAATTAATCCTGAGAATATAATATTTCACTGTTTGAAAGTACTATATACTTCCTCATTTAATCCTGTCATGTAATTATTATAATCATTATTACCATATATTGAACACTCCACATGCCAGCCTTACTGAATTACTGACAGATATTATCTCAATCAATAATTGCCACAGCCTAATGAAGTGTTATAATTATTATTCAGCTATTTTTTTTAAACAAATGTGTGAAAATTATTTTCACAGTTTGGGAGGAGGTTTTTACTTATGTCAATGGAGTAAACTTCTGTAAATTATAAATTGTAAAAAATTATAAACTCTAAATAATATAGTAGAAAAATATCTGAAGGCACTAAAGTGTGACCTAAAACCAGCAGACCCTGGGGAAGAATCAACATTAGGAAGAAGACAATAGCTCTGAGTTTCCCATTTTAATCAGTTTTTGCCTAACGAAAGTCTCCAGCCAGCAATCGTGACAGGCAGCTACAACTTAGATAGAACTGGTGATCTTAATGGCTTTAGGAATTAGGGAACAGATAGCAGGGATATGACAGCAGCTGGAATGTGAGGAGTGAAACTGTACAAAGGAGAAAGCCATAGAGAGGCGGCCCCAAATTCTGCATGTTTCCTTTTCCCAACTCTCTAGCTGATCTCTGTTCTGTGAATGCATGGGACAGACTCTAAGCAGGCTAACTATAGATGCTGAGGTCAGTGGCTGCACCCTACATGTGAGAGTTTGGAGTTTGAGTTCAGCCAAGGTAATGGTCTGCTAAAGCAAACAAGCAAGGAAAATCTTAATACTACTCAGAGAAATATAACAGGACCCAGAATCTACACAATGTATCATTTAGTTTCCAGGATATATGATAAAATCTCTAGAAGACATACATATAAAAAGAGAAAAACAAGACAACATGATCCATACTCATCACAAAAGGAAATTAATGAGCAAGTCTAAAATAACCCACATATTGGAATAGACAGATTAAGATCTCTATAAAATATATAATCTATGAAAAAGAGCACCCCAAAGGCACCAGTCAAAATTTTGGAATGGAAAAATACAGTATGTGAAATTAACACTTTACTGGATGTTCTAGGGAATTTTCCAGATTCACATAATTATGAATTGCCATAGCTAATATACAAACTAAGTTTGATTCCGGAGTCAATGCTCTTAATTACAACTTCATGCTATTTCCCAATAAAGTATATGCTATTATACTCTATAATTCACATGTGGAAACTGAGACTTGATAAATGAAACAATATGCTAGATGATAAAGACAGAGTAATAAACACGATAGAAATGCCCAGTAGAGCCTACAATCCAGTGAGAGAAACAGATGCTGCACAGATACCATCAAAGATTTTTTCATTACAATTGTGGTAACTGCAATTGTAAAATACATCATAGGAAATGAAATTGTAAAACAAGGTGACCTAAATTTGAGAGGATAGAAAAGCTGTATAAATGACACCTGCTGCTTCTCTGTATTTAGTTAAAAACTACTTCTCTAAAATATGATTAATCTTTAAAAACTCAAGTGTAATTTTGTCCTGTCTGATGAATGGATATTTAATTTCTCAGTTCTTGAGGAAAAGATTTATCTTTGTTGCGGTAGTGTATTCAGTTGTATCCTGCCAGATTAACAACATGTAAAGCACAATAATCTAAAAGAGGTTATCTGTAGAAAACAGAAAACCATAAAAGAGATTGTAATGACTTTGAAGTGCCATGATTACAAAAGTATTAGTTTGGGTCATAACATTTCTAAGAATAATATTGCTATTAGGTAGAGATACCTACTGTACTGGCCTATCTTCTCTCAGTGTACACTTCACTGTATAAAGCAGACATAGACTAGTGAATTATTCACAAAAAGTAAACATGAATATTATACTGAAGGATTAAATATGCTTTTACAGCTCTCTAATCCAACCACACTCTAGCATCTAAATTGACTCCAAGATATCGTTTGGTCACTGACAATAGTCGAATCCATTGATCTGGAACACCTCTATCCATGCAACTTTTTATTAGTCACCCTAATTTATTGTAATTTACATGAAAATAGAGTTGGGTATTTATTCTCTTTTTTTTTAATGTCCAAGGGTACAAATACTTTTTCACAAAGTTACAGTGAGACTCTCAAATAAAAATTCTGTTGTCATTTGAAACAGCCCTTATTATAAGAATATAAAGTACCAATGAGAATTTTTAGGGAATCACAATCCACAAAACACAATCAACTCACATACACCTCACTTTGTACATTTTTTCCTATTTTTGTTTGCTAAGCTTCCCACTTTGCCAAGGTTTTTAATGAGTGTGGAAGTAGCTGGGAATTTCTGTCTTCCAGCAAATAAACATCTCTGTTCACTGTCAATAAATATTCTATAGTCAGTGATTTAAGCTGCGTCTCTTCATTTTCTTTCTTGCAGGAAATCAAAAAAAGTCTTCTGCCCAAAATATTCTCTACTAGAGATCCCCACATCACATCAAAAACAAGGCAGAGGAAGGGGTGGGTAGTGACAGAAAACCGTAAATTTTTGCAGCTATCCTGGACATCTAATTCTGCTTATATACCATTACTGCTTTCCTTCTGGAAGGTGCTACTAGCCCTGTTCTACATTGCATATATGGATTTAGACCTTTTTAAACTTATGTACTCTTTATTTATTGTTTGTTTGTTTGCATTTTATTTTATTTTTTATACAGCAGGTTCTTATTAGTTATCCATTTTATACATATTAGTGTATATGTGTCAATCCCAATCCTCCAATTCATCACACCACCCCACCCCCTGCCACTTTCCCCAATTGATGTCCATACATTTGTTCTCTACATCTGTGTCTCAATATCTGCCCTGCAAACCAGTTCATCTGTACCATTTTTCTAGGTTCCACATATATGCATTAATATACGATATTTGTTTTTCTCTTTCTGACTTCACTCTGTACGACAGTCTCTAGATCCATCCACGTCTCTACAATGACTCAATTTCTTTCCTTTTTATGGCTGAGTAATATTCCATCGTATATATGTACCGTATCTTCTTTATCCATTCGTCTGTTAAGGGGCATTTAGGTTGCTTCCATGTCCAGGCTATTGTAAATAGTGCTGCAATGAATATTGGGGTGCATGTGTCTTTTTTTTTTTTTAAGAAGATGTTGGGGGTAGGAGTTTTATTAATTTATTTATTTTTGCTGTGTTGGGTCTTTGTTTCTGTGTGAGGGCTTTCTCTAGTTGTGGCAAGCGGGGGCCACTCTTCATCGCGGTGCACGGGCCTCTCGTTGCAGAGCACAGGCTCCAGACGCGCAGGCTCAGTAGTTGTGGCTCATGGGCCTAGTTGCTCCGCGGCATGTGGGATCCTCCCAGACCAAGGCTCGAACCTGTGTCCCCTGCATTAGCAGGCAGATTCTCAACTACTGTGCCACCAGGGAAGCCCGCATGTGTCTTTTTGAATTGTAGTTTCTGAGGGTATATGCCCAGTAGTGGGATTGCTGGGTCATATGGTAATTCTATTTTTAGTTTTTTAAGGAACCTCCATACTCTTCTCCATAGTGGCTGCATCAACTTACATATACACCAACAGTACGAGAGGGTTCCGTTTTCTCCACACCCTCTCAAGCATTTATTGTTTATAGATTTTCTGATGATGCCCATTCTAACTAGTATGAGGTGATACCTCATTGTAGTTTTGATTTGCATTTCTCTAATAATTAGTGATGTTGAGCAGCTTTTCATGTGCTTCTTGGCCATCTGTATGTCTTCTTTGGAGAAATGTCTGTTTAGGTCTTCTGCCCATTTTTGGATTGGGTTGTTTGTTTTTTTAATATTGAGCTGCATGAGCTATTTATATATTTTGGAGATTAATCCTTTGTTGATTCGTTAACAGATATTTTCTCCCATTCTGAGGGTTGTCGTTTTGTCTTGTTTGTAGTTTCTTTTGCTGTGCAAAAGCTTTTAAGTTTCATTAGGTCCCATTTTTAAATTTTTGTTTTTATTTCCATTACTCTAGGAGGTGGATCCAAAAAGATCTTGCTGTGATTTATGTCAAAGAGTGTTCTTCCTATGTTTTCCTTTAAGAGTTTTACAGTGTCCAGTATTACATTTAGGTCTCCAATCCATTTTGAGTTTAGTTTTTATTTATTTATTTTTTTTGCAGTACGCGGGCCTCTCACTGTTGTGGCCTCTCCCGTTGCGGAGCACAGGCTCTGGACACACAGGCTCAGCGGCCATGGCTCACAGGCCCAGTCGCTCTGCAGCATGTGGGATCTTCTTGGACCGCGGCACGAACCCATGTCCCCTGCATCAGCAGGCAGACTCTCAACCACTGTACCATCAAGGAAGCCCCCCATTTTGAGTATATTTTTGCGTATAGTGTTAGGGAGTGTTTTAATTTCATTCTTTTGCAGGTAGCTGTCCAGTTTTCCCAGCACCACTTATAAAGAGACTGTCTGTTCTCCACTCCTTGCCTCCTTTGTCATAGATTAGTTGACCATAGGTGCGTGGATTTATCTCTGGGCTTTCTATCATGTTCCATTGATCTATTTCTGTTTTTGTGCCAGTACCATATTGTCTTGATTACTGTAGTTTTGTAGTATAGTCTGAAGTCAGGGAGCCTGATTCCTCCAGCTCCGTTTTTTTCCCTCAAGACTGCTTTGGCTATTTGGGGTCTTTTGTGTCTCCATACAAATTTTAAGATTTTTTGTTCTAGTTCTGTAAAAAAAAAACTGTTGGTAATTTGATAGGGATTGTATTGAATCTGTAGATTGCTTTGGGTAGTAGAGTCATTTTCACAATGTTGATTCTTCCAATCCAAGAACATGGTATATCTCTCCATCTGTTGGTATCATCTTTAATTTCTTTCATCAGTGTCTTATAGTTTTCTGCATACAGATCTTTTGTCTCCCTAGGTAGGTTTATTCCTAGGTATTTTATTGTTTTTCTTTCAATGGTAAATGGGAGTGTTTCCTTAATTTCTCTTTCAGATTTTTCATCATTGGTGTATAGGAATGAAAGAGATTTCTGTGCATTAATTTTGTATCCTGCAACTTAACCAGATTCATTGATTAGCTCTAGCAGTTTTCTGTTGGCATCTTTAAGATTCTCTATGTATAGTATTATGTCATCTGCAAACAGTGACAGTTTTACTTCTTCTTTTCTAATTTGTATTCTTTGTATTTCTTTGGGTTTGCTTGTTCTTCTTTCTCTAGTTCCTTTAGGTATAAGGTTAGATTGTTTATTTGAGATATTTCTTGTTTCTTGAGGTAGGATTGTATTGCTATAAACTTCCCTCTTAGAACTGCTTTTGCTGCATCCCATAGGTTTTGGATTATCGTGTTTTCATTGTCATTTGTCTCTTGCTGTTTCCTGATTTCCTCTTTTCTTTCTTTGTGATCTCTTGGTTATTTAGTAACATATTGTTTAGCCTCCATGTGTTTGTGTTTTTTACTTTTTTTTCCCCTGTAATTGATTTCAAATCTCATAGCATTGTGGTCAGAAAAGATGCTTGATATGATTTCAATTTTCTTAAATTTACTGAGGCTTGATTTGTGACCCCAGATGTGGTCTATCCTGAAGAATGTTCCATGTGCACTTGAGGAGAAAGTGTAATCTGCTGTTTTCGGATAGAATGTCCTATAAATATCAATTAAATCTATCTGGTCTATTGTGTCATTTAAAGCTTCTGTTTCCTTATTAATTTTCTGTTTGGATGATCTGTCCATTGGTTTAAGTGAGTTGTTAAATTCCTCCACTATTATTGTGTTACTGTTGACTTCCTCTTCTACAGCTGTTAGCAGTTGCCTTATGTATTGAGGTGCTCCTGTGTTGGGTGCATATACATTTATAATTGTTGTATCTTCTTCTTGGATTGATCCCTTGATCATTATGTAGTGTCCTTTCTTTTCTCCTGTACGATTCTTTATTTAAAGTCTATTTTATCTGATATGAGTATTGCTACTCCAGCTTTCTTTTGATTTCCATTTGCATGGAATATCTTTTTCCATCCCTTCACTGTCAGTCTGTATATGTCCCTATGTCTGAAGTGGGTCTCCTGTATACAGCATATATGTATGTCTTGCTTTTGTATGCATTCAGCGAGCCTGTGTCTTTTGGTTGGAGCATTTAATCCATTCACTTTTAAGGTAATTATCAATATGTATGTTCCTATTACCATTTTCTGAATTGTTTTTGTAGGTCCTTTACTCCTCTTGTGTTTCCCACTTAGAGAAGTTCCTTTAGCATTTGTTATAGAGCCGGTCTGGTGGTGCTGAATTCTCTTAGCTTTTGCTTGTCTGTAAAGCTTTTGATTTCTCCATTGAATCTGAATGAGATCCTTGCTGGGTAGAGTAATTTTGGTTGTAGGTCCTTCCCTTTCATCACTTTAAATATGTCATGCCACTCCCTCCTTGCTTGTAGAGTTTCTCCTGAGAAATCAGCTGTTAACATTATGGGAGTTCCCTTGTATGTTATTTGTCGTTTTTGCCTTGCTGCTTTCAATAAATGTCTTTGTCTTTAATTTTTGCCAGTTTGATTACTATGTGTCTCAGCATGTTTCTCCTTAGGTTTATCCCGTATGGGACTCTCTGCGCTTCCTGGACTTGGGTGGCTATTTCCTTTCCCATGTTAGGGAAGTTTTTTACTCTAATCTCTTCAGATATTTTCTCAGATCCTTTCTCTCTCGTCTTGTTCTGGGACCCCTATAATGTGAATACTGTTGCTTTTAATGTTGTCCCAGAGGTGTCTTAGGCTGTCTTCATTTCTTTTCATTCTTTTTTCTTTATTCTGTTCTGCAGCAGTGAATTCCACCATTCTGTCTTCCAGGTCACTTATCCGTTCTTCTACCTCAGTTATTCTGCTATTGATTCCTTCTAGTGTATTTTTCGTTTCAGTTATTGTATTGTTCATTTCTGTTTTCTTTTTCTTTAATTCTTCTAGGTCTTTTTTATACATTTCTTGCATCATCTGGATCTTTGCCTCCATTCTTTTTCCGAGATCCTGGATCATCTTCACTATCATTATTCTGAATTCTTTTTCTGGAAGGTTGCCTATCTCCACTTCATTTAGTTGTTTTTCTGGGGTTTTATCTTTTTCCTTCATCTGGCACATAGCCCTCTGCCTTTTCATCTTGTCTATCTTTCTGTGAATGTGGGTTTTGTTCCACAGGCTGCAGGATTGTAGTTCTTGCTTCTTCTCTCTGCCCTCTCGTGGTGAGGCTATCTCTAAACTCATGTAATCTTATGTACCCAAGTTGTTTTCCAAACTTTTTAGAACTTCACCATAAACAGTAAATATTTATGAAAAATTCCTTTGCATTTGACCTGCAAGAAACATATAGTTGCTTATCATCTCAGATACAATAGTGCTGATTTGACCAACAATTTTTTTAAGTTGTATATTTAAGAAATACTTAAGAGTACTATGTGCCAGGCACTGTTCTAGTGTGATTTATGAATAGTATATCAATGAGTCATATTGTTTCCATTAAATTATATCAATTCTGAGTCATTGCAAGCTCTTTCATGGTATCTATAATAATAGATTTAATACAATTGAATGAAACATAAAACTTTTGACATTTGCCTCCTTCCTGTTGACAGTGTGATTTTTCTTTAACAGTTATTTAGTAGGATGAAAGCAAAGGGGACAGGTGCACTTGGTTGTCAGTAGTTCTCTGGTATTGTCAGTTATTTCAAAGGATCCATTCTTGACTTATTATATTGATGACAGTAATGCAAAACCTCTGGCAATGCCAAAAGAGAACAAAAGTGCCAACGCTGTTTTCACATTTTCTAATTCTAAAAGAAATGTGGTGAACGTCTTGGACACCGGAAGAAAAAATCTGTCAACTCCCTCACCAGCAGCTGTCACCTATGGTTAATCTTTTTATTTCTATTTGTGTATTCCCTCTCACACCACCCTATCTCCCACACACTATGTCACCATCTTCCACCACATTTTCTTGCATCCAGTTGACCTCTCTAAACATGGTCCTGCCATCATTTTCAGTAAGTCAGGCACCACTAAGTCAGTGATGGAAATGTCCTTTGAAAATAAAGTTAAATATTTCATAACTGAGGTAACATTATTTGGCCACCTCTTCTATACACCTAATTTTTTTTTTTTTTTTGGTGGAGGTACAATAGATATGGGATTCACTGAATTTTCTAGTAACTAGGAAAAATATGTCTAATTTTGAGTGAAGTACACATAGAGAAATAAAGGTAATATGGACTTTTTTGTTGCTTTTGCTTCACAGAACGCATGCCTAATGGGAAACAACAGAGAACTTAAAGAATCAATCAACTTAAAGATTAATAGTCAACAGTGTGGTCAGTGTGGTGAAGTGTGTGAACAGTTCTGTGCATATTTGGGTCACCTCTCCTTCCATAAAAATTACACTTTTGTTCCAACTTGCTGTTAAATAAGGTCATATGACATTATGACCAATTCATTGTAAGGACACAAGCATTAGTCTAGACTGAAGCATTTGTCTTTTCGAGTAGCCAGGGTCTCAGGGTTAATTTAGTTACCATAACATAACCTAGCCTATTTTGACTAATACTACAGGTCGCGAGTAGCTGAAGAGTTCATTTGTCTCCCATCTCTCCCTTATCTGCCTCCCTTAATGAGACTTTTAGTGATTAACTGTTGCTTCATAAGTATTCTGGATATCCAGTTGTGTCTGGTTACTAAAATAGCCCTAAACCTTACTATTATGTACATTACGCAATGGATTTGGCTTCCTTCACAGTTGGGTTAGCAGAAGAGACATATTACAGGGAATTTTATTCAGGTTTGCCCTAGCCCTTTGCCATCAGCCAGAGACCCACAATCATAACTGAAGAAGTTTCTCTGGAGGAAGTGCTGGAGCCTGCTGCCAGGGAACAGCACTGTCTGATGTGACAAAAGAAGCAGAAGAAACAGAGGACCAATGTCAAACCCTCAGGACCCAAACTTTTCCACATTATGATCAGAGAATAAAATATAACCACAGATTGGAGAGAACACTAGTAGAAACAGAATTGTTTTCTGAAGACAATATTAAATGTTCCTCTTTCCTTAAAAAGGAAGTAAATAAAGTGAATTTGGATGGATTCCCAGATTGCACATCTGCCTGTCTAAATTACACCTGAGAACTAGCAACCAGACAGATGGAAGTGAGGAGGATTAGGGAACAGTCTTCTTTCAATTTTATGTGCCTATAATCACAGTGGCTTACACCCTTCATAACAAAGGGTCTTCAGGGGGGCAGACAGTCTTGTAAATACAGACTGTAACACCTGTGTGTCAAACAAGTGGATACAGGCGCAGTAGCTGGTTCCCTAGAGAAACAAGAAAAAATTTGCTGAGTTAGGTACATGCACATCATTCTAGCTCTCACTGCCTCCTTCTCTAAATAAGTCATTAACTATAACGTAGAAAAATAATATTGCATAAATTGTTGGTGTTATTGAACTTGATTGCTCTTTGCTACATTGAGGAGGGTAGTCTGTCATATTCCATTCTATGTCTTTTCTTGATCTGTTTCCCCTTTCCTCCTCAACCATCTCAGACTTCTTTCTTCATTATAAGATTTACTGAATGGGATGGAAATATTGTAGGCATGTTTAATGGTCAAAATGTATTTCCTTCCTTTTTAAAAATCTTCAGTAACATTTAATGGATTTGGTGAGTTGAGTAGATAACATTTTTTAATAATATTAATACTGTGGAACCTTTGAAAATGAAACTGAAATAACTAACAAATTGTCTTCCTTCTAAACAGGACAGCTACAATTGTAAAAGGGTTCACATTTAAATGAAAAAGAACATGACTGTACATAATGACAAGTAGTTTTTGTGGGTTTTTTTTTAGAGAATTTCAGTGTAATGCAGTATGCATTAATTAATGATTAAGAAATAGATTTCTACCAAAACGGGGAGATTAAATATCTAGATGTATTAGTGGAATTTTAGTAAAGTATGAAATGTCTCATCACTGCAGTGGATCAACAGCTTAAAACTGAGCTAGAGCAGGATCAACAGGAGGTAAGACTGACAGTGAATTACCTGACAACGTAAAATGATCTGCCAGCTTTGAGTCTGGTACTGGATAATTGTTCCACTTAATCACATACCGTGGTGTTGGCTAGCACTAATGGACCTTATGCATCCAGTTTATTAGCTGAGATTCTTTTTTCTCCCTCTACAGGGTCAATAGCAATTTTTGTAAAATATACTGGAAATGTAAAGTGCAATTGGATCTGACATGAACAAACAAATAGTGTTCTGATTAATTATGACCATGAAATCTACCTTAAAAATAGGGAATGGTGTTTCATGATTTTCTATAAATTATAGAATATTCTGCAGTGATCATTTTAAATTTGATCTAACACATCTCTTAGTCACATAAGATTTACTTGTCTCGAACAAAACTTAAAAAATAAGCAATTGATGTTTTTGCATCATATTATACTTTTTAACACAAAATAAAATTCTCAAGTAAATGATTAAAGTTAGGCTAAAGACTTAGGTCTTTTGATCAGCACGGTTACAGATAACTTATTTGTCTAAATTTATGACACAGCAAAGCTGTTTCACCATCATTTTGAAAGACTCTGTATGAATCAGACAGGCCAGGGAAGCTTTTGCAATTTACAACAGCTCATTTAAATGTCAAGACTGTGAGGAGAAGACATGAAAGAACCAATCTCATCATTCTCACTTATTGCATATTTGTTAAATCTGATTGAATTAAACAAAGTAAAAGCACGGCAGATCATATCGACAAGTTTCTTAGAAATTGTAATACACAAAAGTCATGTTTATATATAACAGTATATGTGCAATGTTCATCTTAATGGGACTCACTAAAAGTAGCTGAATCACACGCACACACACACACACACACACATAAATACACACAAACTGAAATGACCAACTCTCCCTGTTTGTCTGTGACCATCTTGGTTTTGCACTAAAATTTCTACATCTCAGGAAATCCCTTATTCCTAGGCAAATAGGGAGGGCTGGTTACCATAACACACACACACTCACACACACACCAACACTCATACACACACACACACTGTCTGATCTCACTTTGAATATATAACCACAGTTTTTAAGCGTCCTCTACACTTTTGGCCAAGATAGAAAATCACAAAAAAAAAAAAAAATCAAAAATCAACAAAATATATTGAATCACAGTTTCTAAGACATCAAATTTGAGGCAATGAAGGACATTGATCCTTGATCCTTGAAACACAGGAAACAAATAAGTTGCACCCAATTATCACCTAAGTTTATTGCCTTGAGAGAGTTTCCAGGCTATAAAGAATGGAGGGAAAACATAAGCAGGAAAACATAATTAAAAAAAATTAATTTCCAAGCTTGAGGTTTCTCAGCTGCACAAATACACTACTTCAGTTTGTGTCTACTGTCCTGCTGAGCTCACCTCCGCATTGCACATGTAGGGTTGGGATGGCAAAAGGAACTGAAGCTCTTCCTGCATGCTTCATGAGTAAGAACCATTAGTAATAACGTTCTTTATCTCTGACCCGGGGGTATCTTGCCTTCTGTCAACATGTGTAAGATGGTGGCTGACTAACTTGTTAGTTCACAAGTAGGGTAAAATCCTAGGCCCCTCACATTTTTTGACAAAAATACAGACAGAAAATAGAATTTTTAGAAAAAGGACAGAATATCAGATACTTTAGATAAAACACTAAAAGTACAATTCATAAAAGAACAAATTGATAATTTGGGATTCATCACAATGAAAACTTTTGCGCTTCATAAAACACTCTTAAGAGAATGCAAAGACAACCTATGTACTGGGAGAAAAATATTTGCAAATTATGTATCTGATAAATTACTTGAATCTAGAATATATTCAAAAAATAATAAAATAATCAATCTAGTTTTTTTTAAAAAACAAGCAAATTATTTGAGCAGACATTTTACCCATGGAGACATACAGAGGATAAATATTCACATGAAAAGATGCTAAACATCATTAGCCATTAGGAAAATGCAAATTACATCACAATGAGATATAACTACAGCCTGTTGGAATGATACAATTTAAAAGACTGACTACATAAAGTGTTGGTTAGGATGTAGAGGAAGTGGAAGTCTATATACTGATAGTGAAAAATGTAAAATTATACAACCACTTTGGAAAACATACACCTAACTTATGACCCAGCCATTCCACTCCTAGGTATTTACCAAAGAAGAAATATAACGTGTTCATGCAAAGACTTGTACATAATATTCATAGCAGCTTTATTTGTAATAGCCAGACTGGAAAGAACCCAAATGCCCATCAACAGGTAAAGGGGTAGACAAATTGTGGCCAGCTTGTATAATGGATAAATAAAATAGAATGAACTATTGTTACAGAAATAAAAAGTATTAAATTATTCACATATGCTATAACATGAATGGATCTCAAAATAATTATGATGAAAGACAGCAGATCAAAAAAATGAAAAGTACATACTGTATGATTCTATTAAAAAAAATTCTAGAATTAGTGACAGAAAGATCAATACATGTCTGGGGATATGGTTTAAAAAAAGATAAAGCCTCACCACCTTCAAAACAGGAAAATCCTAGCCAGATAGTTCTCCCTACCAACATCAGATAGATTAAATGACTCCAGAAATACACCATCACATTTTGGCAATTTAAAGTTTCCAGGATAAGAGTCAGTTACATAAGCAATCAACTTAGTCTACTGTTAGAGAGAGGAAATACTGTGGATTCAGTATTCCCAGTCAGATTTTTTAAAAAAAATTTTATTGAAGTATACTTGATTTACAATGATGTGTTTAATTTCTGCTATACAGCAAAGTGACTCAGTTATACATATACACATACTCTTTTCATATTCTTTTCCACTGTGGTTTATCACAGGATATTGAATATAGTTCCCTGCGCTGTACAGTAGGACCTTGTTGTTTATCCATCCTATATATACTAGTTTGCATCTGCTAACCTCAGGACTGGGAGTTTGGGATTAGCAGATGTAAACCAGTCAGATTTTTGGAGTCTTCCTGTTAAATGTGAATGCAAGGTTATAGTTTATGAGACATTCATGGAAAATATAAAAAAGGAAAATAGAACCCAAAGAGCAAAACAAAAACAAAATGGTCCCAGAGTTATGCAACCATCAACACTGTCTAATATTAAAACATTTCCAGTACCAAAAAATGAACCTACTATCCACTAGAAGTCACTTCTTATCCGTTCCCAATAGCCCTAGGCATACATTGGTCTACTTTCTTTTTCCATGTAGTTGCCTATTCTAGATATTTCATGTAAATGAAATAATATAATATGCCTTCTTTTGTGGCATTATGCTGGCATTTTTCACTGATAAAGTTTTAGAGGTTCATCCATATAGTACTTATCAGTACTTTTTTATTTTTGAATAATATTCTATTTTAATAATACACAGTGTTTTGTTTGTCCATTAATCTTTCAGTAAACATTTGGGTTCTTTCCACTCTTTGGCTCTTACAAGTAATACTACTTTAAATATTTATGTACAGCTTTTATATATACATTTGTTTTAATTTCTTTTGGATAGATATGGAGGGTTGGACCTGCTGGCTCATGTGGTAATTCTATTTTTAACATTTGGCAAACTATTTTATAGGATGACTGTATGATTTTACAGTTCCACAAGAGAATAAAGGAGAAGAAATGTTATTATACCATCTTCTATAATTATGCACATAATTACCTCTTCCTGTATTATATTTATGTAGATTAGAATTACTGTTTGGGGTCACTTCCTTTCAGCCAGGAAACTTCCTTTAGCATTTCTTGTAAGACAAGTCTGCTCACAAAAATTCTCGGGTTTCATTCATCTAGAAATGTCCTTATTTACTCCAGTTTTGAAGGAGAATTCTGCTGCATAGAAGACACTTGTATAATATAATTTTTTTTCCTTTGAGAACTTTGAATATGTCATCCACTCCTTACTGGGCTCCATATTTTCTGATGAGAAATTATAAGAAATAACTTCTAATCTTATTGTGGCTCCTTTTTTTGGTTTTTTATTTTTTTCTTGCTTCTTCCAAGGTAGTCGCTTTTTCTTGGCTTTCAACAATTTAATTGTAATGTGTCTGTATATGGATACTTTTTATCTTGCTTGGTGTTTTTTCACCTTCTTGGATGTACATTACTATTTTGAGGGGGAGAATTTGAGAGGTTTTCAGCCATTATTTCTTTAAATAGTTTTTCTTCCCCATTCTCTCTCTCTTCTCTTTCTGGTATTACCATTAAGAATAATTGAGGCATTAGTGGTGTCCCATGTTTCTCTGAGGCTTTGTTCAATTCTCTTTTTTGGATTGTATAAACTTTATTGATTTATCTTCAAGATTATTGAATATTCCCTCTGCCAGCTTACATCTGTTGAGTCGTAGGCTGAAATTTTCATCTCATTTAGTGTACTTTTTAAATCCAGATTTTCCATTTGTTTTTCAATTATTTCTACATCTTTATTGATAGTCTCTATTTGATGAGACTTGCTGTTAACTATTTTATTTATTTTCTAGTATTTGAAAATGGATATTTATTTTTTAATAAATTTATTTATTTTATTTATTTAATTTTGGCTGCATTGGGTCTTCATTGCTGTGCCTGGGCTTTCTCTAGTTGCAGCGAGTGGGAACTACTCTTCATTGTGGTGCGCGGGCTTCTCATTGTGGTGGCTTCTCTTATTGCGGTGCATGGGCTCTAGGCTCGTGGGCTTCAGTAGCTGTGGCACACAGGCTCAGTGGTTGTGGCTAGTGGGCTCTAGAGCGCAGGCTCAGTAGTTGTGGTGCGTGGGGTTTAGTTGCTCTGTGGCTTGTGGGATCTTCCCGGATCAGGATTTGAACCCATGTCTGTTGCATTGGCAGGTGGATTCTTAATCACTGCGCCACCAGGGAAACCCTCTGTTAACTTTTAAAATAGTTTCTTGTGATTCTATGATCACGCATAATAACTGCTTTGAAATCTGTGTCTGCTAAGTTGAACATCTGAACCCCTCAAAGGCATTTTCTATTGCCTGATTTTCCTGGGCATGGGTGACACTTTCCTTCCTTTGCATGTCACATAATATTTTGTTGAAAACTGAATATTTTATGTAATATATTGTCACAACTCTGGATTCTTATTTCTTGTTCCTCAGGGCTTATCGTTATTGCTCTTTTTGTTCATTTGTATGTTTGCTCAGTGAATCTGCTGCTCTGATTCTGTGAAATCCATGTCTCCTATGGTGTACAGCTTCTGATGCCCATGCTCAATTTATTTTCCTTTTTTTTTTAAACTTAAAGTCTTAGTATTCACCCCTATGTCAGCATGTATTAATGGTCAACCACTGATCTTTCAGATGGTGTGCTAGTTCACCCTTTCCCGTTGGATTGGTGTATGACTTGGGAATTGATTTCAAATTTCTTGAAGTTTACAAGTCTGTCTCACATTCACCCAGGGATTTGGATGTACTGTCCTCATGAGCTCCTAAGATAGTACATCAATTTAGGAGACACAATATGCAACTTTAGGAATCTAAATTGATTTCTTTATACCATCCTTGCCTGAACACAGCTTAGAAATATTCCCATATGAGTGAAATATTTTTAACTTAGTTTGTACAGCAATAATATAGAGAATGTAGAATAATTTACTCTCACACAATTTTATAAAGTAAATCTACTATAAAATCGCATTAATTTTCAAATTGACATTCTAGCCAGATAAATCCCTTTCAGGAATTAATCCATAGAAATGCACACATGAAAAAACGATTCCTCATATTATCCTTTTATAACTATACCCACTTTCCTCATACCCCAATCCCATCTAAAATCCTAGAACCACTAATCATTCTTCATTTCTATTATTTTGTCACTTGACAGTTTTATAAATAGACAGTTTTATACATAGAATAATATAGTACGTAGCCTTTTCTGATTGTCTTGTTTTTATTCAAAAATAATTCTTTGGAGATTCTTCTAGGTTCTTATGTGTATCAATACTTTACTCCTTTTTATTGCTGAGTAGTGTTGCATGGTATGAAGGTACTACCATTAGTTTATTTACCTCATGAAGAACATTTGGGTTGTCTCAGGTTTAAGCTGTGTTAAATAAAACTTCTCTAGATATTTATCTACAGGATATTGTATCAACACAACTTTTCATTTTTCTCAGATAAATGCTCAGGAATACAGTTGCTGGATTTCATGGTGATTGAATGTTTAGTTTTCAGTAACTTCCACACTGTTTTCCAAAGTGGCCTTACCATTAGCAGCATTTGGTTTTGTCACTTTTTTTTTTTTCTTTTTAGCTATTCAGGTGGGTATGTGGTGATATATCAGTGTGGTTTAATTTTGCATTTTTCTAATGATTAAAGATGTTGAACATCTTTTCATGTGCTTATTAGCCTCTATATATCCTCTTCAGTGAAATATTTGTTCATCTCTCTTTTTCTGTTGTCTAATTTGATGGGATTTTTTCTTTGTTTTGTTTTGTTTTTATGGTTGTGTTTTGAGAGTCCTTTAAATATTCTAGATACAAGTCCTTTTTCAGATTGTGGTTTAAAAATATTTTCGCCTAGAATGTAGTTATCTTTTCCTCCCTTTAATAAGATCCTTCACAGAACAAATGTTTTTAATTTTTGTAAAGTCCAGTTTATCATTTTTTCATTTTAGAGATTGTACTTTCTCTGTCAAATCTAAATATGCTTTATCTATTCCTATATCCCCCAAAATTTCTACTATGTCTCTCTCTAAAAATTTTCTAATTTTACATTTTATCTTTATGTTTGTGATTCACTTTGAGTTAATTTTTGTATATTTTATGTAAAAGATTCTATAGAATTGGTGTTAATTCTTAAAGTATGTTAGAATTTGTCAGTGAAATCATCTGCGATTGGCAATTTTGGGGGGGAGTTTTAAAATTATGAATTCAATTTCCTTGAGAGTTAAAAGGCTATTAAATTCTCTATTTCCTATCATACGAATTGTAGTAGTTTATGGTTTTGAGGAATTGGTTCATTTGATCTAAGTTTTCAAATTAATATTTGTATAGTTATTCATAATATCATCTTGTTATCATTTTAGATCTTTCAGGTCTGTAGAGATATCCCCTACTTAATCTATAATACTGGTAATTTGTATCTTCTCTTTTATTTTTGTTGTCAGTATTGCTAGGGTTTTGCCAGTTTTATTGATCTTTTCAATCTGTGTTCAGAAAAAAAAGCAGTGAAATTTAAAATAAAATAAACTTTATATATGAATATGCATGTAAACATATTTGTATAACCTATATATGTACACACACATACATGTATAATATTTTAGAATGTATTTTCTATAATTGCAGGAGAGGAATAAAAAGTGAATTTGAAGTTCAAATATAGATATGCCTATCTTTTGGCAAGATTTCATTGATTTACAATTTGGATAAATCTGATCTATCTAGACTGCAATTTTATTTTTATGTCATTATAATGAAAGCAGAATGTTCCTATCTCAAAGGTTTTATTCTCAGTGAAGCTATCCCTGATCATTGTATTTAAAATTGCATTTCCATAGTCATATATTCCCCCAGCTCCCTGCTATTTCCATTGCATATAACACAATTAACTTAATATTTTACTTATTTATTTTTGTTATTATCTGTCTCTCCTGACTAGAGGGTAACCTCCATGAAATAGGGTTATGCAAATTCAGTGAATAAATACTTAACAGCAACATTTGACAGCATCATTTGCAAACAGATAGTTTCATGTGAATATTTTCTACTCTGCAAATTAGGGTTAAAAACACCTATATTTGGTAATATTATATTAGAATTTATTTTCTCATTTTATTTTATAATACGTATCTTTTTCTATAATTATAATTGAAGGGCCCCTTATTTAGTACACTTAATGTGACTAAGCTCTGATTTAAACAAAACGTGATATCTAGTACTTTAAAGACATATTTCAGAAGGAGCTAAAATAACTTCTATGCTACCCTTTTACCTTCTTATTTTACTACTTATCTCCTCAGCAGCCTGTTCATTACCATGATGATATGTAAACAGATTTCCAATTCCAAGCTACATTTACCTTAAGAACATTAGAGTCATACTTTCAATGGCCTCATAAATAAAAAGTTCAAATTCATATTTATTTTCTTCAAAACTATGCTCATAATTTTCCCTACCAATTATCCCTTCTATTATACTTCATATTATTGAGATATCATTCAGTTGGCTATTTCATAAATATTGTGGTCATTTTGGATCACTCTATTTTCTCTTTATCAATGTACACTTGCTACCAAATACATAATGAATTTAGTCTCAAATATCTCTTTTCTCCATTTCCATTGCATGAGATTTCTGTTGCTCATTAGGTCAATTTTGGGTTGCAGTTCAATAGAAGTTTAAATAATAAATATGTACTTGAGATTTTTAGACTATGCTCCCTAAATGTCCTTCTTTCTTATTCTTCCTGATTTCATTAAACAACTACAAGTATGGAGACATGCTCAAAGAAACAAATTTCTGTTTTTTTGGCCCATCACCCTTAACAAACCTTACATGGGTCATCCTAGCTTTAGTTATCTGTGTTAGAGACACCTATATTGTCTGCATTTATCTTTTTGACCTGTATTCAGGAATTTCTTTTTACTATATCTGCAAATCTGTGACTCTAATAGCATTTCAGGCATGACTCTAAAATAGTTTGAGTGAACAAAGGCAATAGACTAATGCCAGTTTTCTAGGCATGTTGCTTGAGTGCTGTATATGTGATAATAAGAAATAATGAGTAGTTCAATATACCCTACACTGTTTGATATTTACCTATCTGGTATTTCGATGTGCTTCTGTTTCCCAAAGGACTGTATATAATAATTAGACTTGTGATGAAGCACATATTCCTAAGTGACTATTCTGATTCTTATAAAGGGTAGAGCTAGAAACTGTTCTGATAAAAAAAATATTAAATATGATATTAATGGCCTAAAGTTGTATACATCCCTTGAGAGTCCTACTTTTAATAACCTCCAGTATCATAGATAAAACTGAGGCAGTAATCATTACTGAAATGGATTTTCTGGCAGAATTAGATATCAGCTCCAAGAATCCATAATCATTTGAAGCTAACAGGGTGATTAAATGACCTCTTTTTCATTTTGCCTCATGTTGAGTTGCTTTTTAATCTTGATTTAGAGTCACACTGCTAGAAACAAAGATAAACTGAGGACTTAGAACATTAGGGCAGCAACGTGAGGCCTTTTTTTATAAAGGTTAAAGGCTTATTTCCTTCAATCAAGGCATTTCTAGCCAATCAATTTCCTTTCCTATTTCTAAAGGAAAAACTGAACACTTTAGGTGCAGACTGTATAAATACCACCACCTAAGGCTGCTTCTTCTTTTTAAAGATCTGCACCATTAGCTTTGCTATGGCAGGTGCTGTATGTTTTTTTTTTAATTTAATAATTTACCATGCCAGTGATTCTGGGAGATATCTTTGTATTGACTGGTAATGTTGTCCTTAATTCTTTTCATCTGTGTAGTTTATCCCTCCCATCTATTTACAGTCCAAAAAAGAACTGCTTCAAGTAGGCAGGAAGATAATTCTGCCAGCCAAATATTTTCTGTCACATGTAGGAAATGCTGTCAATTACCAAGTAGAGTTTGACATTTGCATTGTCAACTACTATATAAACAACTATATTAACCAAAGGGTTATTTAATACATATTCTAATAATATACACATGGAAATATGGAAATGAAAATTGTTAGTGTGTTCACATGTAAGAAATAAGTAAAATTTGAAAAATATAAAATTGTGAAATTCCATAAAATTCAAAGCAAAAATTGTTTGATCTCTTATCCAAAGGAAAGTAGACAGATAGATATAGTGGGCACATATGTGCACATCCCCACATGTATATAAGGGAAAAGCAGGAGACAGGGAGAGGGATAAAAATAAAGATAAAATATGTTTATTAGATCTTTAGGCAGGATATAATAATATATTATTATTAACCTAATATCCTTACTTTTCTGATCTGAGTATAGTGAGTTTTTATTTACAGCTACTGTATCTTAAGCTTTGGTTTCTTCATAGATCAAACATGCTTTATTTCTTTAAAATATGTATTTCATGTTTGAAATAATAAATATAAATTAATAAGATTATAACATAACAAGTTAGATACTAACAATTATCATTCATTTTCTCTGCAAAAGTTTTCAGATATAAAATCTAATTAATAATGAACTAATAAGCCTCACTTCCAAAGAGTTTTCAAAGAATTATCTGATAACAAGGAGGTCATTTCAGATGTTGGACCTGGATACCATGAGCTTTAAAATTTTTTGCTACTGCCATGATAGCCATTTAGGGAAAAATACTAGTCTCTCTAAAAAAAATAGGTTTTTTCTGAAGGGACAAAATGACAGAGTAGGAAGATCCTGGGCTTGTCTCCTTCCATAGACACACCAAAACTATAACTACATATAGAGCAACTATCTATGAGGACAACCTGAAGATCAGCAGAAAAGATTTTCCACAACTGAGGATATAAAGAACAAGCCACACTGAGATAGGTAGGAGTTGCAAAGACATGGTCTGGCCAGGCCTCACACCCTGGTGCAGCAACCCAGAGGTGGGAGGGATATCACAGCTGTGAGGTCCTTGCTGAGGATCAAGGGATCCAAACTCCACATTGGACTCCCCAGTCTGGGAGACCTACACCAGAACGATGAGTCACAGTAAAGTCTGGCTTTAAAAATGGGCTGGGCTTATGTGGAGGAGAGCCAGAGGACTGTAGGAAACTGAGACTCTGCTTTTAAAGAGTGTGCACAAAAAATCACTCACTCTGAGTCCCAGCACAGAGTGCTCACAACTACCAAGGACGGGCCTTACACCCAGCCACATATGGGGCAGCCCCACACACTAGTTCACCAGCAGCAGTTGAGGACCAGATGCAAAAGGAGAGCTCATGCAAATCACATGGTACACTCTTGGAGTACCTGACTCTGCTGACCAAAGGTAACCATGATACTGGGTCCCACAGGACACTTTCTACATAAAGCTACTCCTAGATGAGAAGTAGCTGATCTACCCAATACATAGAAATAGACACAGAGAGCTAGGCAAAATAAGGAGATAAAGGAATATGTTCCAAATGAAAAAATAAGTCAGGGCTTCCCTGGTGGCGCAGTGGTTGAGAGTCCGCCTGCTGATGCAGGGGACACGGGTTCGTGCCCTGGTCCGGGAAGATCCCACATGCTGTGGAGCAGCTGGGCCTGTGATCCGTGGCCGCTGAGCCTGCGCATCTGGAGCCTGTGCTCCACAAGGGGAGAGGCCACAACAGTGAGAGGCCCGCATACCGCAAAAAAAAAAAAAAAAAAAAGCCAGAACATCAGAAAAAGAACTAAACAAAGTGGAGAGAGGCAATCTACCACATAAAGAATTCAGAGTAATGATTATAAAACAACTAACCAAACAAAGAAGAAGAATGGAGAAACACAGTAAGAACTTAAACAAAGAGATGGAAAATATAAAAAAGAACCAATCAAATAATATCCAAAATATATAAACAGCTTATATAACTCAACAGCCAAATAAACAATTAAAAAAATTGGTAGAAGACCTAAACAGACATTTTTCCAAGGAAGATATACATATGGTCAAAAGGAACATGGAAAAATGCTTAACATCACTAATCATCAGAGAAAGGCAAATCAAAACCACAATGAGATGTGACCTCACAGCTGTCAGAATTGTTGTCATCAAAAAGCTTACAAATACCAAATGTTGGCAAGGATGTGGAGAAAAAGGAACCCTAGTACACTGTTGGTGGGAATGTAAATTGGTATAGCCACTATGAAAACAGAATGGAGGTTCCTCAAAGAAACTAAAAAGAGAACTACTATATGATCCAACAGTTCCACCACTGGAGATATATATATATATATATATATATATATATATATTTATCTATCTATCTATAGATAGATAGATAGATATAGATAGATATAGATATAGATATATAGATAGATGTACAGTAAAGACCCCTACATATGAACAAGTTCCATTCTGAGAGTGCATTTGTAAATCCAGTTTGTCCATAAGTCCAACAAAGATAGCCTAGGTACCCAACTAACACAATCAGCTACATAGTACTGTACTGTAATAGGTTTATAATACTTTTCACACAAATAATACATAAAGAACAAACAAAAAATAAAACATTTTTAATCTTACAGTACAATGCCTTGAAAAGTACAGTAATACAACAGCTGACATTCAGGGACTGGCATCAAGTGAACAGGTGAGAAGAGTTACTGACTGGAGGAGGGAGAGGAGGTGGGAGATGGTAGAGCTGAAGGATCATCAGCAATAGGAGATGGAGGGCAAGCTGCAATTTCACTCACACCTGACGCTGATGGCACAGGGTCTGGTTCCTTGCTGGATTCAGTTCTATCTGCCCTCTTGAAAAAACGATCCAGTGATGTCTGGGTAGTAGCTCTTTTTTTCTTGTCATAGATGACATGGTAGCACTGGATTGTATTCTGAATGGCCGCTGCAGCCTCCGTGTACTGTTCTACATTTGGGTCTTGTGTCTCAAATAAAGAAAATCCCTTTGCCATTTCCTGCATTGTGAATCTCTTCAGTTCTTCAGTTACTTCTTCATCCTCTTGTCTCTCTTCATCCCTTCTCTGGGCCTCCAATTCCATCAGGTTTTCATTAGTAAGCACCTAGTGTAGCACAGCAAGGAGTTCAATGAAGTCGTCCTCTTGCAGCTCCAGCTTCTCACTGACGGTCACTAAGTTGTAAAGACCTCTTTGGACTCCTCATCCACCTTCTCAAATCCATGAAAATTGTGAACAAACTGTGGGCAAAGGTTCTTTCAAACCCCATTTATGGCGAATCATTATTGCTTGGAGCTTCTTAGCAGTACCAGCTACATCACTGCTGCTTTTATGCTTGCTTCTTGACATCTTGGGCTTGAAATAAAGATACTGTACTACTGTATACAGTACTGTACAGTAAAGTACACAAAAGCACAACCACTTGCAGAGGATTCACACACATGACAATGTATGCCAGACATGTGAACTAACTTACGTGACTGGACATGCGAATGCACATTCATATCTTTGAAAATTTGCAACTTGAAGGTTTGTATGTAGGGGATTTACTGTATATGAAGAAAATGAAAATACTAATTCAAAAATCTACATGACTCCAAAGTTCATAGCAGCATTATTTATAATGGCCAAGATGTGGAAGCAACTTTAGTATACATCAACAGATGAATAGACAAAGAACTTGTGGTATGTACATAGTGGAGAATTACTCAGCCATAAAGAAGAATGAAATTCTGCCATTAGCAACAACATTGAAGGACCTAGAGGGTACTATGCTTAGTGAAATAAGTCAGACAGAGAAACACAAATGCTGTGTTATCACTTATGTGTGAATATAAAAAATTTAAAAAATGAATGAATATAACAACACAGAAACAGACTCACAGATGTAGAAAACAAACTAGTGGTTACCAATAGGGAGAGGGAGGACAGGGGGGCAAGATATAGGTAGGGGATTAAGAGGTGCAAACTACTATGTATAAAATAAATATTTTACAAGGATATATTGTACGGCACAGGGAAATATAGCCATTATTTTATAATAACATTAAATGGAGTGTACTCTATAAAATTATTGAATCACTGTGTGTACACCTGAAACATAATATTGTAAATCAACTATACTTGAATTTTAAAAAATTCTAGATTAAAAAAGGACCAGAGCTGAAGAATACAATACCTGAAATGAAAGTTACACCAGAGGAAATCAACAGCAGATTAAAGGATGCAGAAGAACAGATAAGTAGTGTGGAAAGCAGTGTGGTAGAAATCATCCAGTTGGAATGACAGAAAGAAAACAGAATTTAAAAAAAATGAGGATAGTTTAAGGGACTGCTTGGAAAACATCAAGCATGCTAACATTTACAGTATAAAGTTCCCAGGAAAGATGGGAGAGAGAAAGAACAGAAAATCTATTTGAAGGAATGATTGCTGAAAATTTTTCTAACAAGGTGAAAGAAATGGAAATCCAAGTTCAGGGAGCACAGAGTCCCAAACAAAATGAACCCAAAGAGATACACACCAACACAATATAATTAACATGTCAAAATTTAAAGATAAAGAAAGACTATTAAAAGCAACAAGAAGAAAACAACTAGTTACATGTAGGGGAGCCTCCATAAGATTACAGGCTGACTTTTCAGCAGAAACTTGAAAGGCATGACATATTTAAAGTACTAAAAGGAAATTACTTACAACCAAGAATACCCTGCCCTACAAGATTATCATTCATAACTGAAAGAGAGGTAAAGAGTTTCTGAGAAAAGCAAAAGCTAAAGGAGTTTATCACAACTCAAGCAACCTTACAAAAAATGTTAAAGGGACTTATTTAAACAGAAAATACCTTAATTAGAAATATATAAATTATGAGAGGGGAAGTCTCATTAGTAGAGGCAAACATACAGTAAAACTATTAGATAAACCACTTACATAGCTATCCATAGTATGAAGGTTAAAAGTAGTAAAATCATCTATATCTAAAATAATTAGTTAATGGATACACAAAATTTTAAAATGTAAAATATGACATCAAAAAAAATGGGTGGAGGAGAGTAAAAATATAGTGCTTTTAGAATATGCTCAAATACAAGTGATCATAAACTTAAAACAGACTGCTATATACATAGGTTTTTATATAAAAACCTCTTGGTAATCACAAACCAAAAACATAATAGATAAACAAAAAGTAAAGACAGAAGTACATACATAACACTAAAGAAAGCATAAAATTACAAGGGAAGAGAGCAAGAGTAGAAAAAAGGAAGAAAAAGGAACTGTGAAAACAACCAGAATACAATTAACAAAATGACTATAAGGACATACCTATCAATAATTACTTTAAATGTAAATGGGCTAAACACTCCAATCAAAAGACAGTGTGGCTGAATGGATTAAAAAAAAAAAAAAAAAGAAGACCAATACATATGCTGTCTACTTGAGACTCACTTCAGACCTAAAGGCACACAGAGATTGAAAGTGAACAGGTGGAAAAAGATATTTCATGCAAATGGACATGGAAAGAAAGTTGGGGTAGCAATAATTATGTCAGATAAAATAGTCTTTAAAACAAAAACTATACCAAGATACAAAGGGCACTGCATAATGAAAAAGGATCAATCCAACAACAAGATATAACACTTGTAAATATATATGTATCCAACATAGGAGCAGCTAAATACATAAAGTAAATGACATAAAGGGAGAAATTGACAGTAATATAATGATAGTAGGGGACTGTAACACCCACTTGCATTAATAAATAGATAATCCAGATGGAAAATTAATAAGGAAAATTTGCCTTAAATGACACATGAGACCAGTTAGACTTAATGGATATACACAGCACTTTCCATCCAAAAACAGCAGAATACACATTCTTTTCAAGTGTATGTGGAATACTCACCAAGATAGAGCATATATTAGGGCACAAAACAAGTCTCAGTAAATTTAAGAAGTTTGAAATCATATCAAACATATTTTTCAACCATAGTGATATGAGACTAGAAATCAACAATAAGAAAAAAACTGAGAAAAACACAAACACATGAAGTCTAAACATCATGCTATTAAACAACCAATGGGTCATTAAAAAACTCAAAGAGGAAATTAAAAAGCTAAACCTTGAGGCAAATAAAAAAGGGAAATACAATGATCCAAAATCTGTGTAACACACCAAAAGCAGTTTGAAGAGGGAAGTTTATAGAGAGAGAAGCCTACCTCAGGAAGCAAGAAAAATCTCAAAAAAAAAAAAAATTATTCTTACACCTAAAGGGACTAGAGAAAGGGAAGAACAAAGAAAACCCAAAGTTAGTAAAAGGAAAGAAATAATAAAGATAAGAACAGAAATAAATGTAATAGAGACAAAAAATAGAAAAGATCAGTGGAAATAAAAGCTAGTTCATTGAAAAGATAAATAAAATTGATAAACCTTTAGCCAGATTCATCAAGAAAAAATGAGGGCCCAAATAAATAAAATAAGAAATGAAAGAGGAGAAGTTATAATAGACACCACAGAAATATAAAGGATAGGGGCTTCCCTGATGGCACGGTGGTTGAGAGTCCACCTGCTGATGCAGGGGACACGGGTTTGTGCCCTGGTCTGGGAAGATCCCACATGCCGTGGAGCGGCTGGGCCCATGGGCCATGGCCGCTGGGCCTGAGTGTCCAGAGCCTGTGTTCTGTGGTGGGAGAGGCCACAGCAGTGAGAGGCCTGCGTACCACAAAAAAAAAAAAAAAAAAGATAGCCATGGCATTTTTCACAGAAATAAAACAAATAATCCTAAAATGTGTATGGAACCACAAAACACCCCGAATAGATAAAGCAATCTTTAGAAAGGAGAACAAATCTGGAGGTATCATGCTTCCTGATTTCAAATAATACTACAAAGCTATAGTAGTCAAAGCAGTATGGTACTGGCACAAAAACAGACACATAGAACAATGGAACAGAGTAGAGAGCCTAGAAATAAACCCACACATATATGGTCAACTAATTTATGCCAAAGGAGGCAAGAATATACAATGGGGAAAAGAGAACCTCTTCAATGGATGGTGTTGAAAAAACTGAACAGCTACATGCAAAATAAGGGAACTAGACTCCAAATGGATTAAAGATTTAAATGTAAGTCCTGAAACCATAAAATTTCTAGAAGAGAACATGCTCTTTGACATTGATGTTAATGATATTTTTCATGGTTTGTCTCCTCAGTTAAGAGCAACAAGAGCAAAAATAAACAAATAGGACTACCTCAAACTAAAAAACTTTTGGACTTTGAAAAAAAATCAACAAAATGAAAAGGCATCTTGCTAAATGTGAGAAGATATTTGCAAATGATATATCTCATAAAGGGTTAATATAAAAATATATAAAGAACACTTGCAACTCAATATTTTAAAAATCTGATGAAAGAAAGGGCTAAGGACCTGAACAGATGTTTTTCCAAAGAATGTATACAGATGGCCAACAGACCCATGAAAAGATGCTCAACATCCCTAATCATGAGGAAAATGCAAATCAAAACCAGAATGAGATATTACCTCGTATCTATAAGAATGACTATCATCAGAAAGACAACAAATGAAAAGTGTTGGCAAGGATGTGGATCAAAGGGAACCCTTGTGCACTGCTGGTGGGAATGTCAGTTGATATAGCCACTATGGAAAACACTATGGAGGGTCCTCAAAAAATTAACAATAGAACTACCATATAACTCAGCAATTCTGCTTCTGGCTGTTTACCTGAAGAAAACAAAAACAGTAATTCAAAAAGATATACGGATACCTATGTTCATTGCAGCATGATTTATAATAGCCAATATCTGGCAGCAATCTAAGTGTCCATCCATGGATGAATGGATAGAGAAGATGCGGTATATATGCAATAGGATATAACTGACCCATAAAAAGAATGAAATCTGTCCATTTGTGAAAACATGGATGCAACTAGAGGCTATTAGGCTAAGTGAAATATGTCAGAGAATGACAGATACCATATGATTTCATTTATATGTGGAATCTATAAAACAAAAACATGAACAAACAAAACAGAAGAGAAACAGCTCAGATTCAGAGAACAAACAGGTAGTTGTCAGAGGTGAAGTTGGTAGTGGACGGCTGGGCAAAACAGATGAAGGAGATTGAGGTACAAACTTCGAGTGATAAATGTTACCGGGATTGTATGTATGCTATAAAGAACATAGTCAATAATTATGTAATAACTTTGCATGGTAATATATTTGCATGGTAACTAGAGTTACCCTGGTGATCATTTTGTAATGTATTTGAACACCAAGTCACTATGTTGTACAAACACCTGAAACTAACATAATATTGCATGCCAACCATATTTCAATTTTAAAAAGTAATAATAAGCAAACAGATTTTTAAAAATATTGTTCTATCATTATATATTGTTCTATTGTTCCTCTTCATGTACAACATGTGATTTCATTTAATTTTAGACAATGGACATTTAGAAATAGAAATATTCATCTGATAATTTAAAAAATTCCATTTATTTTCACATCCATTCACAAATCTTTAATACTGCGCAGTTTTGATAATAACAGAGAGGTACTCTATACTTCTTAGAGCACCTTATCAAGAGATACATGATGTGATGCCTGATCATACCTGGTTTTGTTAGGTTAATTTTGATCACTGTGTCTAGATGCTCTCAGTTTGATCCATCCGTATAAAACTCATTGTCATTCTTTCACCCAAGTGCTTTAGCTGCCATTGATAATGATTGTCTACTTCCATTATTTCTTTAGAGGTGGAAAAGTGTAGGTATTTTACTTCTATCACATCTTCCTCATTCATTATCTGGAATTCTTGACACTATTCTAGGTATCATGAAGTGTAATTCACGTGGGAAATGCAAAATAAATTTTTGAATTGTTCTCATATTTACCAATTATTTAGAATAATAATTACTTCCCAAGCATGTAATAAATGTGACAAACATATATTTTAATATAACTATTAATCCAACAATATTAGCATATTTGTTGTGTTTCAGTCTACTGCAGTTATTGTTTTTGATGCTCATATTGTCCCATCTTTGACTGAAGGTGTCTAGTAAAGTTTTGTTTTGTTTATTATAATCCTCTTAGTCTTTATAGCTTCCATGATTTTTATATAATAAGATGTTCCATGCTCCTCCTGTATATATTCTACTCCCAATCTGGAGTTAGCTATTTCTCCAAGGAGCTTTGATTCTTTCTAATGAACTGTTATTAAAGATCACAATCTGGGCACTAGAGTTTCTCATTACTGTTGAGTTGTTCACTGTTTCTAGATTTTTCAGTGGACACAGCTAGGAACAGACATGAATGTGTGTGTATTTTTTCCCACCATGGCTGACTTCAGGCTACTAAAGTGGTGTCACTAAAAGCAGAGTTGAGAAATGATGCATTGTCCCACAATAGTATATAACATTTTCACTGTACAGATACAATATATGTAAATGACCTCAAGATGTTAGATGTTAGATGTTAGAAAATGTTAGATGTTAGAAAAATGAAGTAAAATAATTAGAATGTTAGATGTTAGAAAAATAGATGTTAGAAAAATGTTAGATGTTAGAAAAATGTTAGAAAAATGAAGATGATGTTAGAAAAATGTTAGATGTTAGATGTTAGAAATGAAGTAAATGTTAGAAAAATGTTAGAAAAATGAAGTAAAATAATTAGGAAGCGAGGAGATGAGTTTTTAGTATTTCTTACCTTCATTTTAAATACATTTAATTGTATGGTTATATAATTTAATTTTTAATGATGGCTGTATTTCACACTGAGCTCACGAAATTATTGAAAATACAACAAGAGGCCCCTACAAGGCGTTATGATCTGGCTCAAGCACACCACTGTTTTATGTGTACATTAAAAAAATGAGACCATTGAGGACATTTGAGTACTACTTTTGATTTTTTGATATTTGGTAATTATTTTAAACCTTTTATAAGTGTAACAGTGATATTTTAGGTACTGTTTAAAAAAAGAGGCATTGTCTTTAGAGATACACACTGAAATTTTATATGTTTATAGATATTGGTGATTATGAGTCATGTGTATATGGGGACTCACAATACTATTTGGACTAATTTCATTTACTCAAAAATTTTTCAATAAAAAGTGAAAAATATATTAATTTTCCAAACTCCAGAGATATAAAAAAAAGTACAAAATGAGGTCACCATCCTCAAGAGTCTTATTATACTGGTATAATTTTTAAGCCTGTAAATATTTGTTATACTTTTGACAAAAAGTTTTAAATGTGCTATGATTGTAAAGGGTGGTGAATTTGGCGGATGATAAATGGAGATAAGAACATTTCACACAATAATCCTTATATGCAGAAAATGGAGTTTTGAAAATATATGACATATTGGAGAATAGTAAAGGAACAGTTTAACTTATTGTTTCTTCCAGATTATATCTTTTTTGAAAATAAGTTTTCATTACATTATCAGTTAGTATAATTTTTCATTTTATTTAATTGCTATATGTCAAGTTTAAATTTTGGCCTTTATTGTTAAACTTATCAAGTACTTTTATTTGAAACAGATTGTTATCTTAAAAGTGGATGGGATAAATCAGTTGTCATTGTACAAAAAGCTAGCTATTGAAATGGCTTTCTGTGAATTAAATTATTTAAAGCCCCAGTTGAGATGTAAGGTATGTGTTTCAATAATAGAAATGAACTTATAGATCCTATTATTGGGTTACTGACTGAGGAATATTTTAGTCTTGCTGTCCAAAGGATATTCAATCATGCTGCTAAGAGCATTTCATAATTTGAGCATAAAGTTTAATTTAACAAAAGGATAAGACCTAAAAAAGTCCATAATGAGGTATAGTCTAAAACATTATTAGAACCATCTATAGATACTAATCAAAGTATAGGACTCTAGGGATTCTTGTCCAAATGAGAATATAAGGGTAGGTATAATTTGAAAATGTTCCTCTGGTAATTTTAATAAACTTTCCCCATATTACACTTTGAATTCTTTGAGGACCATAGAACCAATGTAAGTAAAAGAGGCACATCCAAAAGTATTAAAATATTTTGGGGAAGCTACAGGTAATGAAACATGTTCCAACTTTTGATACTTTTTAAATAAAAACTTATGATATTAGGGGAGTAGAAAAAATAAGGCAAGGATAATTAAAGAGACAAAAAAATCAATATTATGTACTAAATAGGAAAGAAAAATATGGAAGGGAGTCCAGGAAAAGGAAAAAAGAGAAATCAGAAGGAACAACATTAGGACCAGAGGAAGAGGAATAGTCATAGCCATGGAAGTAGTCACCCTCCTTCCACTACTTTTTATATTTATCTTTATCATTCTTTTGTCATTTGCTCTTAAAAATTAGGTTTATTCTAGATCTTATACCTAATACCTTTTAAAAAACAAATAATTCTATGAGATTTATAATGAAAACCAGTTTTCTTACGTATCACTGTTTCCCCAGCTTTGGTTTCTGATTTACTGAAGCAATGAGTTTATAGTATTTTTCTTAAAAATAAAATGTTTTTCTTCTATTTCTTGATTTTCCACCCTATTCATGCCAAGCTGAGACATGTAGTGTACTGTGATTATATTTCCTCATTAACGTTTGCTTGCCTAGTTTTCTTCATATGGAACAATAACTTGTCCTCCAACTCATTGGAAGTGTAAATTGACATTCATCTTCCAGCAACCCTCCAACGTTCTGCTCCTGCCAGGGTTTGCTTTTCTCCAGGCTTGGCTGTAATCCTAGAGTCTCCCTTTGTCAGTATCCTGAGGATTCTTTTCATCTTTTCTCTTTGTTGGATAACAGTTTCTTTCCTTTACTTTCTCCTTTTTCTATGACCATGTTATTCTTCATCTTGATGAGAAAGATTCTATATAAGAGAAAGTTTCAGGATGTTGTGTATCTGAAATTGTCTTTAGTCTACTTTCTATCTGAATCTTAATTTACCTGTACATAAAATTTTTAGGTAAAAAAGATTTTTCCTCAGATTTTTCAAGGTATTTCTCAACTGTTCTCTACCTTCTAATCCTGATATTGTTAAAAATCCAATGTCATTGTAATTCTTGAGTTTTTATACATGGCCTTTTAGTGTTCTTTCAGCATGTTGTTGAGAGTGTTTTTTTTTTTTTATCCCTAGAGTTCTAAAATTTCATAATGCTATATCTTCATGGGGGCATTTTAGACTTCCTTTTCCCAGTCAATCAGTAAGCCCTTTCAATCTGGACATTTCAGTCTTCCTATCTTATAACTCTTTACTGACTAATTTCCTTCACAAGGAAAGACATTCTTTATCTTTGCCACCCCTACTACTCTAAAGGATGACAGCTTGACTGCTGGGATTGATCCTCAAATATTCTTGGAAGGCAGCAATGTTCACTACTGTACCACCAATGCTGCTTATCCTCCAATATTCTTTCCTCTTCTCTTTTCTTGGCTGCTTTTGTGATTTCTTTCTTTCTATGATGTTTTTTAGGTCTTACCTTCAAAATTTTATATTTAATTTTAATGTCTCTCTCTAGATACATAGATGGATAGCTAGCTAGCTAGCTAGATCTCTGTCTATGTCTATCTCCATCTCTATCTATATGGGCTGAGAGAGAGAGAAAAAGAGAAGACTAGGCTTCAACATGCAATAGTTTGTGTTTTTGCTTCTCCACCTCTGTTGGTCTTTGAGGACTTAGGCCTAGTGTCAGTATAATGGGATTTCAAGGAAGAGTGAATGCAAAGACACATATTCAACCTATCATTTTTCAACAAAGGTCACTCTCATATTTAGTAATTTCTAATCCATTATCCTTATCCATATTGCTACTCAAGACCACTGTTATACTCCCTCATTCTGCTTTTCTTACTGTGTATCCCTTTCACTTCTCATCTTTCATTTTACTGACTCTTATTTTTACTGTGACATATGTTATACATACAAAATTTTAAAATATGTACAATTTAAATAAAATGGATAAGCACCCTCCACAATAATAAATAGAATGCTTGCAAGTACTGTAAAACCTATTGTGCTGCCTCCCAAAATATCCCATTCTCTCTTCTCCCCAGAAGTTACCACTATTATAATTGTGCATTTATACTCCTTTGCTAAAAATAAAACATTTAGTTCAATCTGTTTTTTATATGAATGAAATAATAATAGGTGTGTTCTTTTGTGACTCGATCCGCTCACTCACTATAATGTTTTTGAGATCTACTCAAGCTGTTGCATTTAGTTAAATTTTATTCAATATTTGTTGCTGAAAGTATTCTGTTTTATGTACACACCACAATTTAGTAATTCATTATTAGATTATTATTACTAGATTGATGGATACTTGTATTTCCACGTTTTTACTATTATGTAAAATATAACTATAAATATTTCTTTTTGTGTCTCTGGCTGTTATATTCAAGAATTTTGATAGATTATATACAAATAGGTAAATAAGAATATGTGAAGCTTCTTGCATTTAGAGAAATGGCTGATGATAAGATCATGTGAATTTTCAAGTTAATAGGTAATTACAAACTTACCAAAGTAGTTGCAGCAACTTGCACCTTCATCAACTGTATGACATTACATTGATCAACCTTTTCCAGAAAATTTGATATTAATAGAAGTATACTGATGGCATTGACGCTTGGGGTCTCAGGTTTTTGCAAACTCTGTTAAACTCGTTAATGGCGTGGTACGTTGGGAAGAACAGAGGTCTAGCCTTTATCTCTTATTCCGCATGCCTGATGTTGGGCTCTGCAGAACCTCCCTAGTGAAAGCCAGTATTGTACATGCTCATTTGCCAGACTTTCTGATTTCACTTCTGTTTTCACATGAGCAGAAATTTAAACTATTTTTCTTAGCTATTTATTTAGCATATAATTCTTCACTCTAGACGGTCTTTCAGAATATTGTCTACTATATTGTGAGAAGTAGAAATTCACTGCTTTGTGTTTTAAATAGGATCAGGAAACAAAACAAATGATTCTGGCAAAAGAAGCCATTGGAATTGAAAAGTTTTCATTTTTTTCCCCGTTCTTTTTTTATTGGTTGTTGTATTATCCAGCCTTACTAATAAAACAACAATAATAAAAGAGTTTTATCAAATTTTAAATATGCACATCCTTAAGCTTTCTGTGCCTCATTTTCTTTGTCTGTATATGGATGTAGTAATATTATTAACCTTGTAAGATTTTAGAAAAGTGCCTACTACTATTTTTAACTGTTACTGAATCCATCATATGCTAGGATGAAAAGCATAGAAATTGAAATATATGATAACAAATGTCTAAAAGCAGCTATTGAGAAAACTCTCTTGCTCTCTCGACCTCTCCCTCTCACAGTCACTGTTCTTATAAACACACACACAACACACACACACAGACACACACACACACACACACACAACACAGTAGAAATGTTTTAGAATTCATGGAAAAGGAAACTGAATTTCATAAATAAATCTTGAAAATGGTATAAAATAACAGCAAAAATATGTGGCAGTGTTGGACTATTTTTAAAGAATTAAATTCCTGTATAGCTGGTCAACATTTGCAGAGGTTAAAAGGACGCATCCCTTAGAATTAGAAAATAAGAGATTACATTTGGAATATACAAGCTGAGATGTAGCCAAGCACTGGGTTTTAAACAAAACAAAACACAACCTTAACATCTTTAGAAGATTCTTATAATGGAAGTCTTTATGCTAATGCTTATTCTTAATTCTAGCCTTGCTCTTTAAATGTTAACCGGACAATTCATCATTCAAAAGCCTATTGAGTGCCTACTATGTGCCCAGCGTGAGAGCAGCAGAAGCAGGCACCTCTGACATTTTGATTGTTTGATCTGATTTTCTGTCACCTGTCTTTCAGTCTCCCCCAGAGAGAGAAAACCTGGAAGTAGCAGGCTCTATCCCCTCAGGGAAATCTTAATGAGACCTAGCAGTTCAGACTGACAACCTAAAATCAGACCTGATTTTTACTGCATTTCTTTTAGAATGAGCATTGGTCTTTTCTTGCTAAGTCCTTTATCTTTAGTCATTTCATTTTTATATGTTTTTACTTGAAAAAATTAATGAAAACTTTGATTTTCTCAGATGAACTATTGTAGTACATCCTGACCTCAATTAATAATACAAACAAAGCTGTTACCTCTCAAACTGAAATCCAAACTTAAAATTTTCTGTCTTCTTCACCATTGAAATACTAATAGGGAAAAATCTAAAATAATTTGCATACTTATATTTACAAGTATTCTTTCAGTTTTCATTCTTCAATTCCTTCAGACTTAAACTTACAATTTATAAAACTGATTTTTAATGTACTTTTCCTTTAATTGAATTTTTCCTCAAGTCATCTGATTTTGCTTAATTTATCTGGTCTAATGATAAATTCTTCATTCTTATATATTTGTGCTGCTAGGTTACTTTTCTTTCTTCGATATTATTAATGTTTTTCAGTTTATCATTACCTTGCCCATATGGTTTTGAGAATCAAGCTAGAATTCAGATCAGGTATTGCAATTGGAAACCACAAAATAAAAATCTCTTTACTTATAGTTGAGCCCAAAGTAGATATCCAGGTCTAAGTTCTGAGATTTCAAGCTTTGTGTTCAAGGATACAAAGGAAGATTACCAGATTGAATGACTCTAGAAGGTTGGGGTGGGGATCTACATTTTAGAAACAATATGGATGTCTAATCATCCCCTATACTTTCTTGGCAAGGAAAGATCTAGATTTTGTAGTACCTGAAGCCTATAAAATTTGAGGCTCTTTAGAAAAAGAAAAATATATTAGTCATATAAAAATTTGGGGCCCCTTTCAAGGCCTTGGAAGGGCACCATGCTAATTAGAGACCCCAAAGCTTAAGCTTTATTGGATTAGTGACCACCTCTGCTCTCGGATGACATTTCTAATGAGGGTGATTTTAGATAGATTATATTGTGTATGTGTTTAACATTGCCTAATAAAAGCACTTGATAAGAAAGCTATCTCAGTACTAAAACACATCGTGTTCTGAGACTTCTGAGAATTGTTCCAAAACCACAGATTATGGTGAGCACCTGCATTGTATTAAATTTACAGGTGATAAAATTGGAATATTTCGTTGTGTGGGACTAGGGAAAATTTCGTTGTGTGGGACTAGGGAATATTTCATTGTGTGGGACTAGGGAATATTTCGTTGTGTGGGACTAGGGAAAATTTCGTTGTGTGGGACTAGGGAATATTTCGTTGTTGGGACTAGGGAATATTTCGTTGTGTGGGACTAGGGAATATTTTGTTGTGTGAGCTAGGAGAAATGAGATAAGAAATGGAAAGTAGGATTGTTAATGGTAAGACGAGATAGTGAATGTGATGCTCAGAGAAGAAACACCGTAGAAAAATAATGGTGGTTTCATATAAAATGTGTAAATAAATTCAGGAACTATTTAATACATAAAAATAACATTTGTATAAGGGAGGCAAAAACTTCCAAGTGCAAAAAATAGTAGCAAAAGTACTGTCATTTTCAAACATAATAATAATATGTTAAAAGGCTTAAATTTAATGAGAAATTATTCATTTTATTATCAGATGAATGTCTTAAGGGAAAGCTGAAGAATATTTTTCTATAGGTCTCTTCTTTGGCCTATATTTGACCTGCTCCTTTTTTAAAAAATTCAAATGTCACATTTTTTCACCCTTAGAAATGACAGATTCATCTTTTAATGGCTTAATCTGAGGGTTAGTAATTCTACATAGAAGCATAAGTCCATGATGATAGAAAAAAATCAAGAAAAAAGAGATTTGTAAAAAAGAAATAATTGGTATTATAGAAGTTATTCAAAAAAGTGTGTGTATATCTAAGGACCAAATAATTCTGTACCATGTCATGCAGTGAAGTGAAGTAACAGTATTATAAAAGTGATTATGCTTCTTGAGATAACATCTACCTGATTGTAAACTGGCTTGAATATTATATTATCATTAGAAAAGCACTTTAAATTAAAATATGTAAGAACTAGTCTTGGGAATAGACTGGTTGGGAATTTTAAAGTGTCAAGTCAAAATAAGAAATTATTATGTATTTATACGAAAGTTTTAAAAAATCATGCCTAAGTCAAATAACAGATGTATCACGACAACAGATGGAAAATTTATTTCACCAATTGAATACCAAGAGGCCACAAGCAACCACTTGGAAAAGCAGGGTACACTGATCTGATTCAACAACTAAATTATTTGTTGTATATAATAGAATGGGGAACATTTCTTTATGGTGGAAATTAAGAAAAAAGAGACAAAAATAAAATATTGTAATGAAATAATTAAAATTGATTCATAAAACCAAATTGTTAAAAAGCTACCAGAAATTTAGCAGTTTCTACCTGTTTATTCTATTTACCCATTTTAGATTACTTTGCTAGAAGTAGTGAATGTTTATATGTGCTATTGTTTACTTAGTATAGCTATCATAAATACAAGTATAAAAATATGTAAGTAATAGTTTATAACTAGGCTGATCACTAATGAATACAGTTATATAAATTTAGATGGATGCTGTGGGACTATTTGCCCATGTTTTAGGTCCAAATATCAGTAAATGGAATATTTCTTTTGCTTTTGAACCTCATGTTAAAGCGACAAAAGGAGATATGAGGAAATTGTGAAATATTTTTAATTATTATACTAGTATAAAATACAAATATGTCAAAATTTACCCCAAAGAGATTATTTTAAATGTCTAGTTTGTTGCAGTAGTTATATATTTCTTTAAAGTAGCATCCTATCACCTCTCAAAAAAAAAAAGGGAAAAAACAGCTTTGAAAAACGTACTATTCTGATTAAAATTTTAATATAGCTATAAAAGTTTAGAGTAATACTTGATTAGCAGCAATCCAGTTTGGGATAGGCAGTACGGATAGGAAGCCTGATGTTGAATTGCACCAACACTCTAGTCCCAATTTTGTTACAAGTGGGCACCCAAGGGAGTTACTGCCCTTGAAAGACTTATGTTTCTTTTCTGCAACATGTCAGTGGCCTGTATGGTCTTATTTGATGTCTATTTTATGATCTGTGTGTCATTTTTATTCCTATAATGTTACAGTTTAGTATAATGGAAATACAACAGTAATGAAAAAGCAATAAAAAGTAGTATCAGGAGTCAAAAGAATACCAAGGATTTAGTAGGATGCTACCGGAACAAAAGCCCTGAAATATCAGAGATAATATTCCTGATACATTGCAGGTGACCTGAGGTACTTTGAACACAGATCTCTTTGAGTAAAGACTCTACAAAGTAATAAACAGGAAGATTTGAGTCCTTTCAAATCCTTCCAGAAACAAGAAATTAAAAAGTACAAATAAAGGAATATAAGTTAGGTAAGGGTTTACTTTTTAAATGTCACTTTCCAGAATGTGTTCTGTAAGCTCCTTGTTCAGTCAGGTCCCTTCTCTCTCTCACTACACACACACACACACACACACACACACACGCACACACACACACAGCTATTGCCAGAATTGCCTGCTTTCCTAGTGACAGCCTATTCTCTGTGGAATTTGTTTGCATTTTGACGTGTGCCAATCAGCCCTCATTTTCAAAGGAATCAAGTGACAGCTTCTTCCTCTAGTGATAATTCAGGTTATAGATATGATTTGATTTTTCAGCTATATAAGCTATGATGATAATATATAATAATTGAAGCCCAATAAATTTCTTAAAGAATAATTGAGCAACAAGATCAAACAACTTATCTACAAAATAATTATGCAGAGTAAACTCAGTGTATGTATATACACACACACATATATATAATATATATACATTCATACACGTAGACACACATTCACATCAACAAAGTAACTATACATTTTAGTATTTACTCTTGCAAAGTTTATTATGAAATCCCCTATTTGATGAATAGAATGGAGGAGGAACCCAAACAGGATTTTTTAAAAGTATATATTTTATGCTAACCTTTGGAAAATAATGACTAAAAATAATAAATTAACAAAAAAAGTTACTGAAAGAGATATCTCTGATAGGGATGTTCATATTCAGTGGATAAGTGGTAAAATTTAAGTTACAGAACTGTAAAGAGAAGATTAATTCAGGAGACAGGAAATAAAGGTGTTCTTGTTTCTTCCCACTTGAGTCATAATTTCTCATTGGGGCCAAATTATCAGGGGGTAATTCTTTGCACTAACTGGGAACAGAATTTGATGATTGTCATTGCGGTGGCGGGGGGACGGGGGGGAGCAGGTAAATAAAGGAAAAAAGCAAGAGGGGGCAATTTTACTTCACCCAAATTATTTAGAACACAATTATAGTAGAGAGAACACACAGGGCTCTACCTAGAAAAAGTGAAAATATTTATACAGGTATTTTTTAAATACCAGAATAGACTGCAAATCTCTGTAGAAAGCCAATGATAGAGACTTCTCATTAACATTGAATTTTGAGCAATTGAAGGAACAGATCTTGAGAAATTCCCACCGATATTAATAATAAAATGAGCCTAGGGTAAGGAACCATCTATGCGTGCATAGTAGAAAAGAATATCAAAAGGGATTAGCAAAGAAGAAAAGAAAAACAGAATGGATCTGAGCACAGACCATTACTTTGTCACCTCTTGTTATTGACTTTTGCAGTTCTTTAATGAGTAGGGAATTGGAAATCATTATTGATACACGTATTGCTTATTGGATTAAATGTATTATTTACTAATAGTTTCAGTAAATTTTAGAGTAAAATGTATGGAGTTCTCTTTTAATAGTGAGTGCATCCTTCTTCTTAATTGTTTGTTTTGTCTTGGTCAAGATAAAAGCAGACCTTGACAGCTGGGAGCTATTCTGGAACTATCAGCTCCATGGGCTTAATTTTGCTGACTTAGTCCTGACGCTAATAGCTGATGGACATAAACCATTTCACAGAACACCAGCATCAGATAAGGCCACTCTGTGACTGTGATTGATCAAGATAAAAATAAGACCACTCTGCAATCATGTTTGAGCAAAACAGAAACAAGAACATTGTCTAAACCACAATATACCAAGCAACTCCCTATCCTAGAATCCTATGAATGACTGGTGTATCTGTATACACACTTCTGCTTCTTCTTGACCAGATAGAATCCAAAACAAAGCCTTTTTTCCTTGGCTCCACCCCTAAAAAACCTAACATGAACTTAAATCCTAGAAGTCCTTTCTAACACCCCCATCCCCCTTAGTGTGAGGTCTCCATGTGTGATGCAATAAACCAAATTTGAGTACAGATACATTCCTACTGGTATTTAGCTAGAGGGCATTGACCTACATCGTAAAGATAAAGTCATTAAAAGTTTTCACTCCTCAACTTGATGTCATAGATAGATGTCTGGACTGGGAATATTTTACCTCTTCATTATAGTCAAGAGTCTGGTCCTAGTGGTTTATCTAGTTGTTCTACACATTATATCTACTAATTCATGGACACACAAGCTGTGGTGATAATATGCAGATACTTGCAACTTGTTCAACACCTACTATCCTCATATATGAATGTATACTCATCCAAGTAAAGCTTTCCTATGTTCTTGGAGAGATCTTAATCACTGATTTTTTTGTAAAAAGCTTCCAAAAGAAATTTGAGGCTTTTGAAGAGAAATGAAACAAATATCAATAAGTTCTGATGCAATACATTTTTCTTTTTGCCTCAAAATGGCTCAATAGTAGAACTGATAGAGCCTGTGTATGATTCCTGCCCATGTGTTTTAATGACTTATTTATGGTAATTATTTTAAAAGCCCATGCAGAGGTTTTGAAACACTGTGACTTGTATTTTTCCACCCACTTATCAGGTTATTTTTTGATTTCATAAATTATTTACAATTTCACTTTTGTAAAGTTCAGAGTAGAAGTGAAGCATAGCAAAAATACAACCTGGCTTCACAATTAGGGGCATGTAACCTGGATTAAGACTGCCTGGGTTTGAATGACTCATCTACCATGAGCAATAAATGTAACCTCGTCAAAGCTATTTTTCATCTTTGTGCCTTAATTCCTTTTCAATATGAAGATAATTATAGTATCTACCTTTTATGGTTTCTTTGAAAATTAAATGAGTTAATATGTGTAAAGCTATAGAACAGTGCTAGCACACAGCAGGTACTGAATTAATATTGTTAAATATTTATAGAAAGCCGAAAGTTCCCTTTGACTACCAGTGCCAATCACAATATGCTTAGAATTATATATTTATTTAGTATATTTCTGAACTATACCATGTGTTTACACATATTCATGTGTATAGAATATATTACTGTAAAAAACTGAAGGACATCATACTGTTGTTATATACTTTTAGTCAGGTTTATTGAAAGCATAATATATACACAGTAAATTTAATCTGTATGCAGCGGGAAGTATAGATCAAGGTTCATTTTTGTTTTGCATATGAATATTTAATTGTTTCTATACCTTTTGTTAAAAAGACCAAACGACTATCCTCTTTCCATTGAAATGCTTTGCTCCTTTGTCACAATTGGCCATATTTCTGTAAATCTTTCACTAGACTGTTTATTCTAATCAACAGGTAGATAAATTTTCCTATAACCATAGTGTCTTAATTGCTATAACTAAATGCTAAGTCTTAAAATCAGGTGGGGTGAACACTGTAATATTGTTCTTTTTCAATTTTTTAAAATTAGGCTAACTCATATAACTTTTAAAATCATCTTGTCAATATCTACAGAAATTCTTCCTGGGAGATGAATGAATGAATGAATTTTAATTAATTTTCTTCTTTTCTAATGTACTTTTTTTAGTGTTTGATTTTTTTATTGAATTATAGTGATTTACAATGTTGTGTTTATTTCTGCTGTACAGCAAAGTGATTTATATATATACTTTTTTTAATGTATTCTTTTCCATTATGGTTTATCACAGGATACTGAATATAGTTCTCTCTGCTATACAGTAGGATCTTGTTTATCCATTCCATATATAACACCTTATATCTGCTCACCCCAACCTCCCACTCTTACTTCTAATGTAAGTATTGAATGCCACTGCTTTTCTGAACCCACAAGTGAAATTGCATTAAATCTAAAGATTAGTTAGTGGAAAACTGACGTCTAAAAAGTTTGGGTTTCCAATTCATAAAGACTGTGTCTCCAATTAAAAAAAAACAAAATTAAATTTTATTTCCTTAGTATTTGTAGTTTTCCACGTATATATCCTAGAAATGTTTTGTTAGTATTATGCCTAAATATCTTGTTAAGGTATTATAAATTGTATTATTTAAAAATTTTAGTTTCAAATGTCTATTGATAATATATAAAGTATAATTGTTACTTATATGGTGACCTTAATCTTTCAACCTTGACAAGTTCACTTTTTAGTTCTAGGATCTGTTTTTTAGAATCCTTGGGATTGTCTATGTAGACAATCATGTCCTCTATGAATAGGGACAGTTATATATTTCTTCCTTTTCAATCTTTACCTTTTTAAAATGATCTTTTAAAAATGTCTTGCTTTAATGCACTGGTTAAGACTCACAGTAAGATATTAAATAGGTATGATGTTGGGAATTCCCTGGCTGTCCAGTGGTTAGGACTCTGCACTTCCATTGCAGGGGGCATGGGTTTGATCCCTGGTCAGGGAACTAAGATCCCACAAGCCATGCAGTGCAGCCAATAAATAAATAAATAAATAGGTACTGTAAGAATAGATATCCTTGCCTTACTCCTAAGCTAAGGTGAGAAGCATTCAATCTTTTACCATTAAGTATGATGTTAGCCTTAGTTTTTTGTTTGTTTTATAAGAATGGATGTATAATTTTGTCAGTCTTTTTTTTGCCTCAATTCCTATAATCACATATTTACCCTTTTTTTTTTACTAATATGGTGGATTACATTAATTCCTTTTTGAATGTTGAAACAGCCTGGCATTACTCTGATAACCCATATTTTTGGTCATGCATCATTCTTTTTGTATTTTGCTGGATTTAGTTTGCTATCATTTTGTTGAAAATTTTTTATCTGTGTTCATAAAGGATATTACTCTGCAATTTTCTTTAATACTCTGCCTTCTCTTTTTCTGGTTTTAGTATTAAGGTAATGCTGGCCTCAAATAATAAGTGAGAAATATTTCCTTCATTTCTATTTTTTAGAAGAGATTATGTAGAATTCATATTACTTCTTTCTTAAACGTTTTATAAAATTCTTGAGAGTAACCATGCAGGCAGACTTTTAGAAGGTGAAATATAAATTCATTTCCTTTAATAGAAAATAATATTCTGGCTATATATTTCATGTTGATGAACGTTGGTTATTTGTGTTTCATATAAATTTTGAATTGTATCTATGTTGGTGAACTGACTTGCATAGACTTGTTTACAGTATCCATTTATTATTATTTTCATGGCTCTCATGCCTAAAAGTCAGTAATGACTTACTCCTAATATTGGTCATTTTGTATTTTCTCTCTCTTTTATTTTTTTTTTTTTGCGGTACGCGGGCCTCTCACTATTGTGGCCTCTCCCGTTGCGGAGCACAGGCTCCGGACACGCAGGCTCAGTGGCCATGGCTCACGGGCCCAGCCACTCCGCGGCATGTGGGATCTTCCCAGACCGAGGCACGAACCCATGTCCCCTGCATCGGCAGGCGGACTCTCAACCACTGTGCCACCAGGGAAGCCTGAATTTTCTCTTTTATTCTTGTCAGTTTTACTAGAGTTTTATGGATTTTTTTGATCTTTTCAAAGACATATCTTTTGATATTGTTGATTTTTGCAGGGTTTTTTTCTGTTTCATTTCATTCATTTCTGCTCCTGTGTTTATTATTTTAATAATTCTAATTGATTTTAATTTATTTTGCCCTATTTCTACTGTTTTCTTTAAAAGGGTAATGTAGGTGATTGATTTGAGATTTTGCTTCTTTTCTAATATAAATACTGAATGCAGTAAATTTTCCTATTAGCATTGTTGTACCTGATCCCATAATCTTTAACATACTGTATTTGTATTTTTATTTGCATTTACTTCAGATTGTTTTCTCTTTTCCTTGTGACTTCAAATTTGACCCATAAATTTCTTGCTATTTTGTCCAATCTAACAATCTCTTCTTATATTTGGGGTGCTTAAACTATTTATATGGTTTAATTTGAATTTCCTCTATTGATAGTTGCTTTGTTTTTAATCCATCTATTCTTTGTTACTTTATTCCTATTTTCCTGCCAATTGTTGAGGATTTTTATTTTCTAAAATAACATAAAATATATGGGCTTGTTTATCTTCACTGTTAGCTTATTAGTTAGAACTCAATTTAGTGTTTACTTAAAAGTTTAATATATTTCTTGAATTTATAAAACTCTGCCTTCATATATTATTATACTACTTCATGTTCAGTGTCAGAAGCTTTCTATTTCTCACCTCCCATACAGTTTTCATACATTATTCTGTATATATTATAATCCCCAAAACACATTGTTACTATTTTTGTTTTAGGAAATCGGTTATTCTTTAAAGAAATTTTTTAAATGTATTTTACATTTATCTTCATTTTTCACATTTATGTTTCCTTTATTTATTGTACTTATTAGTTGGATGGATCAAAATTCACACTTTATATCATACTCCTTCCTTCAGTATTTCTTATAGGGCAGTTCTGCTGAAGATGCATCCTCTAGCTTTTGTTCACCTGAAATGTTTTTATTTGGCTTCAGTTTTGAAATATATTTTCATTGGATATAAAATTTGGGGTTGTCAGTTATTTTTAAAGAATTTTTAATGTGCCACTCCATTATCCTCTGGTTTTCACTTGCATTTTCTTTTTAACAGAAGACTGTCCTAATTTGTGTACTTTGTATTTTTTTCTCAGATTTCAATATTTTCTCTTTATTGTTGGTGTCAGCAGTTTGACTAAGATTGACTAAGTGTATGTGTATGTTTGTGTGTTTACACCATTATCTCTTTAAATATTTCTTCTGCCCTCTCCCTCACTCCTTTTCTACTGAGACTTCAATTATACATATGTAGGGACATTTAATATTGCCCCATAGCTCTCAGGTGCTGTGTTCCGAATCATTTTAAATCACTTTCTTTTTTTGTATCTCAATTTGGATAATTTCTCTTGATTACAATTCCTTTTTCTATTGTGTCCAGTCAGTTGAAAATACTATCAAAGGAATATTTGTATTTGAAAGATAAATATATACTATATATAATATACTATATATGTATATAATACCATTTCCATGTGACTCTTTCCTTTTTTCCATTTTTCTAGCAAAATTCTTCTTCTGTTTTTTCATGTTGTACTTTTTTGAAGTAGCTCATTTAAAACATTTGTCATAGTCTTTAGAAAGTCCTTGTATGATAGTTCTAACAACTTGGTGATCTCTAGGCCTGGTTCTGTGAACCATGTCTTTTCCTGACAATTTGTTGTTTCTTCTTGATTTGATTTTTTTAGTGAATTATTTTTTTACTGAATAGTGGGCATTTTGTGATATAAAACATTAGAAACCGTGGTAAACAGAGTGATGCCTCTTCCTTTCTCAGGCTTTTGGTATGGAAATTAAATTCAGTCAATGGTTGAGCTGGTTTTGAATATTGTTATTATATAATTACCTCAACATACCACAAACTCAACTTCCTTTAGAGGCAGGATGCTACTAACCCATTCTTAATGTCTCACCCTCTGCTTCTGTAAGGCCTGTAGGCCTGCATCACAGTATTCTTCTTCCACATTCTTGTCCCTCCCCCAGCTGCAGATTGCTGTGAAGTTTCACTAAATAGGTGAATAGTATTGGGGACAGGGTAGTTTTCAATTTTCCTGGCATAGCTGCAGGCCTTGGGCCCCAAGACCAGAGCTTTCTTAGTGTCCCCATTCCTCCTTCTCATGGCAGCCAAGGTCTTCCTTATATCTGTGGAAGATCTTGGGTTGGAATGGAGTTTACATATGCTCTCAGGGTAGTAATCAAACTCTTTTATTAGTATAGCATCTTCAGCCCAAGATGTTCTACCTCTTCCCTAGTACTAAACCACTTGTTTTTTTCCTTCTCCAAGGTAGTACATAATCCTCTAGGCTCTTTTGTGGTACGCGGCCTCTCACTGTTGTGGCCTCTCCCGTTGCGGAGCACAGGCTCCGGACGCGCAGGTTCAGCGGCCATGGCCCACGGGCCCAGCCGCTCCGTGGCATGTGGGATCTTCCTGGACCGGGGCACAAATCCTCATCCCCTGCATCAGCAGGCGGACTCTCAACCACTGCGCCACCAGGGAGGCCCCCTCTAGGCTCTTTAATTGGGAGAGTTTCCTGCTACTTCTTTAGCAGCTGAAGAATGTATTTAATAAGAGACTGGGGTCTGGAATATTGTGAGATTGTATGTACTGCTGTAGGGGCTTAATCAGTTTTCCTGTTCTGCCTCCAATATTTCTTGAGAACATCTGCTGTTGAGCCATGTTAACAAGCTAGTAAGAGTTGGAAGACAATTCCCTTTGTCTAGGAAACATGTTAGGGAGTCATTAATTATCTTTTGTCTTTCATAACTGCCTGTGAAGGCTTCTTCCAGAAGGAAAATGTCAGGATGCTGTTCTCCCAAACCAGTGCAACTGTCTTAGACTCCCTGGCTGCTGGACCTTCTATCTTCCACCCTGGTTTGATCTATTAGAGACAGCATCCACTTGGGCCTACTCCACTTCATCCCTGTGGGACTTCAGGGGCAAGGAGAACTAGTGTGAACATGAGGCTTATTCTGCATCTTGAGCCACGAATAATAAAATCTGTCTCTGAACCAGGAGTCTTGTGTCTTCTGCCAGCATCCATGAAGCTATGGCAGGCTAAAAGTTTAGCTTGAAATTAGGGTAAAATCAGACCCTTCATTGTTCTTAACAGCAAAAACTTGTACCACCTTGTGTCTAGTTCTCTCAGGGATTGTGAACTCTCATAGCGGTCATTTAAGAAGTCATTCAAATTTTTAACTCCTTCTTACCCACTGATTTCTTCCCATGATCTGCTCAAAGTGAAGCAGTTTATAATACTGTTTCTCTTTGGAGTTACCTGTCACTCTTTGGAATTCAGTTCACCTGATGAAGTCAAGTAATTTTATGAATTTACAGATACTCTAGTTTTTCTCATTGTTGGATAACACTGCAATTCTCTTTTGGTTTAGTACTTTCTAAGCTTGTACTCAAAATTTTGCTGGTTTTGTTGTTCAACAATTTGCCAATATGCCTTAAAAATTTTATTTAATACCAATTTATGTAGATCCACATCAGTCTTTTTAACTGTTTTAGTATGTCAAAGTATGAATCACACAGTATTTCCCCTAATGATGAGCACTTCATCTGTGTCTGATGATTCCTGATTCCAACTGGGGTAGCCCTATTAGATCCCTTCTTGTGCATGTGTGCAAGTGTCTTTCTGAGTAGATATCAAGAGAGGGATTTCCATTAATGTGCTGGTATATGTTAAATGTTAATAGATGAAAATGTCCTATCTGGGGATTTATCAATTCCTTTCCATGCAGCAGAACAGAAGAGTATCAATTTTTCTATACTTTCACTAATATTGATACTTAACACGATTAAACTTCTTAATTTTGGCAATATGATGAATGAAAAAGGTATTTTGTGTCTTTAATATGGGTTTTTCTAATAATAATGACATTGATCAACTTTTTTATATATTTATTTGTCACTTCTATCTCCCATTCTCAATTTCTGCTGTTGATTTGTTAAAATTATTAATTTTAAGTATTAATCCTTTTATGTGTATGCAGCAAATATTTTCTTCCTTTAGTCTACTTATATATTAACTTTAATAACGATGCTTTGCTTATAGAAAAAGGTTTACTAATATTTTCCTTCATGACTTTTGTCTTGGTTAAATATGGCTTTCTTTCTTGAGGTTTAAAAGATATTCTCCTGTATTCTCTTCTGAAACTAGAGAAGTACACAGATGTGTTTACTAATTTTACAGTCAATATTATTGTCTTTTTTTTTAAGTTTAGATCCTTTTATTATGAGATTCTTTATTGTAGATGGTATTAATTTCTTCCAAATTGGATGTCATTTTTATACATAATATTTTTCCCAACACATGAATCCTTTGTAAATGCTGTTCTATTAATCTAATAATTTATTATTGATTACCTTGCTATTTTATTAGTACCTCCTATGTAATTTGATACATTATAGGGTAAGGTCTATTTCTTGTTCTGCTTTTTCAAATTTATCTTCACTCTTCTTTCATGTTAACTTTGCTGGATGAAATTGAAAGCTTGTTTGACAAGTTTTATAATCATTGTATTAGAATTTTAGTGGGATTAGATTATATTTATGAATTAGTTTGGAGTGTCTGGCATTTTTACACTGTTAACTCTCCCTGTCTTTATGTCAGTTTATATCATATATCATTTATTCATGTTTTTATTACATGTTTATGCAAAGTTTCAGTATTTTCTTCTGAAATGTCACAGATTCTTCTGAGATTTATTTCTAAGTACTTTGTAGTTTACAGTTGCAATTGATATTGAACTTCTTATTAATATATTCCTTAATTGGCCATGACTGAACTAGAAGAGGCAGTAAAACTTGGAGGTTCAATCCATGGGCTTCAGAGCCACACTGAAGCCTTGTTTTGTCACTTACTAGCTACATGACAGTGGAGAAACTAATTATAAATTTCCTCCTTTTTAAAGTGGAGATAATGATAGCATTTATTTTGAAAAGTTGTCAGATTTAAAAGTTAAAATAAAATGAGGTAATACATGTAAAGATCCTCTGATACTACTTGACATATTTAATGTAATCAATCAATGTTAGCCGATATTATGAGGACACAATTTTTATGGCTCTCATTTGATTCACCTGGATGTGTTAGGGGTACAACCATATCATCTAGAAATAATGAATTTTATTTCTTCCTTTCAACACTAATTCCATTTATTTAATTACATTGGCTGCAACTTCCTGTACAAAGTTAATATCAGTGTGAGAACCAGAATCTAGTCTTTTTCTTATAAAAGTATTTCTAACATTTAGATATCATATATTATCTTTGCTATTTACTTTGACAGACACTTTCTCTGTGTAAGAAGGTTTGTCCTCTTTTTAGTTTACTATAATATTTAATTTAAATTTATATTTCTTTTTAAAACCTATTGAATTTAATTTATTGAATACATGTTTCGTGGTCTATTGGGATAATTGTGTTATGCCTTTTTCCTTTCCTCTATTTATAGAATAGGTGTCATTACATATAACATGTTTTTAAGTGTTAAACTATACCTGAACTTTTGAATAAACCCAATATGATCAGGTTTCTACTTTTTAGTTAATATACTTATGATTTTGATATTATCTTTCTCAGTCTCTCTGCTTATGTACAAAATGGATCTAAAGGTCTATTTTCTGGTCTGTTTTCATTATAATGTCTTATTTAAGCTCATAAAGTAAAATGAACAAGTGAGATTATTCAATTTAAATTAGTATTCCTTGGTTTTTCCACTTAATATCATTTTTAAATTAGTCCATATTGATAATTTTAGAACTATATCATTCTTTTTATTGGCTCCCTAGTATTTATTGTGTGAATGTAAGGTTACTCAATCATTTATTCACTGATTTAAGACATGTCTATTGAGTACCTACATTATATTTAATATTCTCAGGGCCCATTCTATAACAGTGAACAAAACAAAATTTCTGATCTAATGGACCTGATATACTTTTTGACTGAGACAAATAATAGACTACTTGATGAGTAAGTATGGAATTCCTGGCAGTGATACTTATTTCAGAAATAGTTTTAATAAGCAGAGCAATGGGATATAGGATGACAAAATGTGCTGTCTTAGGACAATCAAGCACAAACATAGCAGAGAGGTAACATTTGAACAGAAAAGTGAGCGAACATTAAAAATGACTAACTGGGCTTCCCTGGTGGCGCAGTGGTTGAGAGTCCGCCGGCCGATGCAGGGGGCACGAGTCCGTGCCCCGATCCGGGAAGATCCCACATGCCGTGGAGCGGCTGGGCCCGTGAGCCATGGCTGCTGAGCCTGCGCGTCCGGAGCCTGTGCTCCGCAACAGGAGAGGCCACAACAATGAGAGGTACGTGTACCGCAAAAAAAAAAAAAAAAAAAAAAAAATATATATATATATATATATATATGACTATTCATATTTTCAGTTTTCTCCTGATATATGTTTTCCCTACCACTTTCTAAGTTGGCATTATTTGGGATTTTATTCTATACCATTATATATTTTCTTTAATAAATATATATCTAATTTATTTAGACTTAATAAGTGTGCTAACTTCTGCTTTTTCTATACAAACAACTTGCTTAGCTTATCATTTTCTCTTGATTACATGCTCATTTTAGTGGGATAAATTCTCTAATAATTTTTCATAGAAGATCTGAGGAAGTAAATTGTCTAATGCCATTTTTTGTTGTTGTTTAAAAGTATACTTGTATTGCCTTTTATATACTAAGGAAGCACTGGCTATAGAATCCTAGCAGTAATGTTGATTTCCTTAGAGATTTAAAAATATTATTCCATTTTATTGTTATTAACAATAGTAGTTGTAAGAGTTGTACTAGTAGAAGTAGTTTGTTTTGCCAATGGGAAATCTGAGATAAATCTCATTTTTATTGATTAGTAGATAATCTTAAATTTTTTCCCTCTCTATTAAACCTTAACAATGCTTTTGGATAGTAACAGGTGTTGTTATTTTATTCTTATTAATTTTTCTTACTCAGTGGGTCAGTCCTCACTGGGCACTTTAAATCTGTGTTCTTTTTTTTAACCCCTGTTTTTGGAAACTTTGTATGAATTCTTTGAAGATTACTTTCATCTATTTAGTCTAGTCATTCATTTTGGAATTTCTTTTAAAAGGTGGAAGAAGCATTAGATCTATATTCTACTTTAATTAACCTTTATTTCTTGCTCTCCTAATTCTTAGATAATACCTAATATCACAAGTATCCTCTTCAGCCATGTCTATGATTACCTTTTATGTTTTGTATTGTTTATTTTAATTTGAGTGATCAAAAATTTAATTTCCATGTTCTCTTTTGGAATTATGGTGTAAAACTCAAGTTTGTGTGTCCCATGCACAGTGAAGCTGAACAAACCAAAACATTGGAGTTCGGAGCAGAGAAAGGTTTATTGCAAGGCCAAGCAAGGGCAGTGGGTGAATTGTGCTCAAAAAGCCCAAACTCCTTGATGGGTTTCAGGGAAGAGTTTTTTAAGACAAATTGAGGGTAAGGGCTGCAGGGTGTGTGGTTCTCTTTTGATTGGTTGACGGTGAGGTAACAGGGTGGTGTTCCAGGAATCTCAGTCGCAAGACTTCTGATTCCAACCAGTCTGGGGTCCACGTGCTTGTGCTCAGCTTGTAGTTACCATCAGCCACCTGGGTGGGGGCCTTAGTTCCTGTAGAAGAACTCAGAGATGTGTAGCAGATTGTTATGTACATCCCTTCAGGAAGAACTAGGAGTCCTGTAACTCTGTTGTTCTAATCACTAACTGTATGAGTCTGCCCTTTGCAATTCAGGGAGGGCCAGGAGGCTGAAGCCCTTTTCCTACAAAAAAGAAATGAGGGACATGGAAAGGCTTTTGCACCCAGCAGGGCCCTGCAGCGTCCTGCTCAGTTTCATTCCTTGTATGTATTCTGTACCTTAATGCATCTCCCTGAGGGTATTAAATATATTGCCCCTATATTCCTCTTTTTTTTGGTCAGTTATCACTACTACTTTTGTTATAAGTTATTTCTGTTTATTTATTGTCATATCTTTCCTTTGTGTGGTAGGTTCCCCTCAATTATTTATATAAATATATATACTTTTATATTATCTATATACATATATATTCACACGTATATAGCCACTGTGTGTGTATGAGTGTACAATGTTTGTGCTTGTTTACTTGTTAGACTTTGCTAAGTCTGCTTGCACATATGAATGTAAATGTTGGATTGGACAGGACTTGCTTCAGAAGTTAGAATGGTTGCTTGCATAAACAGAGACCAACTGAAGGACATCCAGCCTTTTTTTTTTTTTTTTTTTTGCGGTACACAGGCCTCTCACTGTTGTGGCCTCTCCCGTTGCGGAGCGCAGGCTCCGGACACGCAGGCTCAGCGGCCATGGCTCACGGGCCCAGCCGCTCCGTGGCACGTGGAATCCTCCCAGACCGGGCCACGAACCCGTGTCCCCTGCATCGGCAGGCGGACTCTCAACCACTACGCCACCAGGGAAGCCCAGAACATCCAGTCTTGCTGGGTGGAGTGTTTCCCTAACCAGCATTATGAATGTGAAAGCCACAGTTCCTACTGGTCCACCTGGTACCATCTTGTTACCACTAACAGTGAAGAGAAAAACACCACTGTTGCCACCTGTCCCAAGTGTATGAAGCACGTTCGTAGATGAAGGCTCTTGCAGAGACCTCCATCCCTAGTGACCTAGATAGTGACCTCTTGGCACACTCCTGCCTTTCAGACCCCCACCTCCATGCATCACACTTCGAGTTACCTCACCCTCTCAAGTCATCTTTTCTGCTTATGGTTTTCTTCATGAATCCCATCCTGTCTGCTTGCCTGCTTTCAAAGGCTCTTCATGGTTTCTGATAGATAATCAATACTTATTTTTATTTTCAAAATTGTGTTTATATATTTCTTTATTTGGTTTATTGAGTTCAATAATTTCTAAAATATTGCTAGAAAAGGGAAGCTACAACATGGGTATGATTCTCAATCTTTGCCTGAAATAGCCTGACTTGTAACGTGGTCTTTGTGATACCTCAGGAATTATTGGTTATATATTTTTATAGAGATATTTAAATCTATTAATATTAAATCATAGAATTAGAGACTTTTATGAAGTAGAATGCTAAATGTATATTATTCTCCAAAAATATGGGCCTAATATGAAGGGACTTTATTGGATGAAGGCAGATTTTATAGCTACATTAATTAATTGATTTAATATGTCATTCATACTAAAAATATATTTATAGAGCAGCTCTTCAATGTGTAGTTAATTGCATTCAGTGGAATAAAAATTCATGGAGTGCCTATTTGTGCTGGCCTAATATAGTTTTATAAGAAGGATTTTATTTTCCCAAAAGGTTTTTGTGTAATAAATTCCATCTGTCAGTGGAAGAATTGCAACCAAGTAGCTACTTTAGAATTACATGTCATTATTGCTACATCAGAAGTATGCCAGGCAAAAATATATTGCTTGCTTTCTTTTTTTTTTTATTGGAGTATAGTTGCTTTACAATGTTGTGTTAGTTTCTGCTGTACAATGAGGTGAATCAGCTATATGTATACATATATCTCCTCCCTCCCACCCCCGATCCTGTCCATCTAGGTCATCACAGAGCACCAAGCTGAACTCCCTGTGTTATACAGCAGGTTCCCACTAGCTGTATATTTTACGCATGGCAGTGTATACATGTCAATCTAAATCTCCCAGTTCATCCCACTCCCCTCTTCACCCCCGTGTCCACAGGCCCGTTCTCTACATCTGCGTCTCTATTCCTGTCCTGCAAATATGAACATCTGTACCATTTTTCTAGATTCCACATATATGCGTTAATATACAATGTTTGTTCTTCTTTTTCTGACTTACTTCACTCTATATGACAGACTCTAGGTCCATCCACATCTCTACAAATGACCCAGTTTTGCTCCTTTTTATGGCTGAGTAATATTCCAGTGTATATATATATACCTCATGTCTTTTATCCATTCATCTGTTGATGGACATTTAGGTTGGTTCCCTGTCCTGGCTATTGTAAATAGTGCTGCAGTGAATATTGGGGTACATGTGTCTTTTCGAATTACGGTTTTCTCAGGGTATATGCTCAGTAGTGGGATTGCTGGGTCATATGGTAGTTCTGTTTTTAGTTTTTTAAGGAACCTCCATACTGTTCTCCATAGTGGCTGTATCAATTTACATTCCCACCAACACTGCGAGAGGGTTCCTTTTTCTCCACACCCTCTCCAGCATTTATTTTTTGTAGATTTTTTGATGGTGGCCATTCTGACTGGCATAGGATGATACCTCATTGTAGTTTTGATTTGCATTTCTCTAATGATTAGTGATGTTTAGCATCTTTTCATGTGCCTCTTGGCCATCTGTATATCTTCTTTGGAGAAATGTCTGTTTAGGTCTTCTGCCCATTTTTGGATTGGGTTGTTTTTTTGATATTGAGCCGCGTGGGCTGTTTGTATATTTTGGAGATGAATCCTTTGTCAGTTGCTTCATTTGCATTGCTTTCTTAATATCAGTGGAGGATATCACTACGTGCTAGGTGTGGACAAAATTTCTTTGTGGGCCATAAGGTCTCTGTTGCAACAACTTAATTCTGCTGTTTTTCTCTAAGCCATGTGTATTGTCATGCCACTCAGGGTGGCTGTTCTCTTGCTCTCCATACAATACTTGCTCAACCAGTGCTTGCTTTACCTATACCCTACTCACATGGCTGACCTTCCTATAGCCTTGCCCCAGGCCCCAGCTAGTGATTTTTTGTATCAAAGGGGCTGTGAGGGGTGTGCCCCTCTGCTAGTTTCCCTGGTAACCAATGAGCGACCTGACCTCAATTCCCTGTATAACCACAATCTCCCCTTTCCCCTAGAAGCAAAGACCCCTGCCATCCACTGCACATGGTGCAGCATTGCTCCAGGACCTTGCTTCAGACATGTAAGCTCTCCCTATCCATTAAATCATTGATAGCTCTGTTGCTAACTTAGAGCTCTTTTTTCTGTCTTGAAGCTGGGCAAGTACAGGCCTTACAGGTCTTAGGGATGCAGCCCAACACCATGAATAACATATAAATGAGTAAACGTGTTATGTTACAATGAAACTTTAGTTACAAAGACAGACAGTGGGCAAGACTTGGCCTTCAGGACATAGTTTAACAACTCCAATGAGATAATATAAAAGCTTAAGGGATTTCAAGCTACTATTAAACATAATTTTTGGAAAAAAAAAATTCCACTGCTTCTTCTCAACTCAGAATACTGTTTCAAATTCTTCAAGAGAAAATGATAATTTTTACCTTCATCAATTTAACAAAAAGATCATCACATTTAAAAAGGAATGTGTGTTAATAAATACCACTCCAGGGTAAAGAGTAATTCAGAATATTTTTAAGTTCATATATATTATTTTTCTCTAATGCTGCAAAGTTCCAGAAGATAAAAAAGGAAGCTCCAATCTCAAATTCCTGAACAAGATGAAAAATGACTCAAAACTACACACTTTGCTATAAATATGAAAATAAAATCTGTAGTGTATAAATTGTTATACAAAATTCCATAATATTATATGTTTAAACTAGAGCAAAGAAATGTATATTTGGTATTCATACACAAAATGAATTCTTCATTAAAGCTTTGGAAAATGCTTATGTAAAAACACTTAACCTATAGTGATACAAGACATATTAGATAAGATTAAAAGGCACTAAGGAATTACTTGCTTTTAGAAAAACATTTCGTGAGCCTTTAAAAATATCAATATTGTGGATTATTGCCATATCAGTAAACAAAGAATCTTGCGGCCATCAAGCCATCAGTCACTGCAGCTGCCCCCAACTGTGCACCCTGAGGAGATCAGGATGGAGAAAAGCAGGATAGTGGCCCTAGGGAGTTAAGGTGCATTCCAAAGGAGTGATTTCAATGAGTGCAGACTCTTATGTCTTCCTGTATATGGAAAAGTGAAAAATTCTTTAACTTGAGATGTCTGGTTTTCTTTAATTAACAGTAATCTTTTGATGTTGCAACTACCTGGTTTTTGTTGCAAAAACTCCTATATATCCTGGTTTCTCCTTTACCTTTTTGGAATAGTAGTACCTCAGAACCATCTGAAGGGCTCTCTTCCAAGCGTATGTCTTCAGAAAGTCCTCTGAATAAAACATAATTCTTAACTTTCAGGTTGTGCATTTTTTTTCAGTAGACAGTATATTCAACTACAGCATCTTTCATTAATTAAGGTAGGTTTAATTTATAGTTTTTAAGATTATTATGTTATTTTCCCCAGGTTTCACCCCCTTAGTGGCAGATTTATTCTTTGTAAATGAGTCCTCTCAGTTGAATTACCACAACTTGCTTTCCTTTCCTCTGATAGTGCCCTAGGATGTCACGTATGTTTTCTTGATAGAGAATCAACAGTGACACTTTCACTGCTTTACACCTTGCTCTTGCAGGCTGGTCATTGTCAATTCGGTTTGCAGGGCTGTATGCTCTCTGTATTGTCACCACTGACCTTAGTCATTATTATCTCTCTACTCCAGTGATCACTTTTGCACAGGAAGGTATATGCTGGATTTTCCCTTCTCCAGATTCATTCCTCATCCTTCTCCATCCTGATTTGTGCCCTGGGAGTTTGAGCTCTGTCCACTGCAACACCAGGGCTTTCTTGCTAGCTGGCTTTTAGTTAGGTTTAACCAATGGGAAAAACCAGAAGTTTGGAGATTGGGGTATAAGACAGGTCAGAAAGTTTCTTCTCTGCCTTCTATTTCTTTTAGCAGTGTGCTTCTTGCAGGCCCACATCTCACCTGGCTGATCACTCCCATAGGCTTCCAGTTCTCACTGGGCACTAGCGGCACTGTTTCTTCCCTTTGTTCCTTCATTCCTAACCGCCAGGAAGGCTTGTTGCTCTGTCTTCTAATTGCCTCACCTTACATGTTTCCTCCTTTTTTGCTGCCCTTCACACACCTATAAGTCGTCCCTTCCTTACATCAATGAAAAATTAATCAGGCAATCTAAGAAAGAAATGGAAAATTTTATTCAAGTCAAATTTGAAGATTATAACCCAGGAAGAGCATCTCAGAAAGCTCTGAGAACTGTCCTGCCCATTAGAAGTCGAGGCACAGTTATATAAGTTTTTTGAGTTGGGGAAGGTTTGGTTGATGCATAATGCAGATACACACTGCACAGTTTAGGGGGAGGAATCCAAAGGGCAGAGAAGAATCTTTTATGTTTAAATTTTTCTTGCCTTGCCATAAAATACGAATTGTATTTCACACTTAAAATCCCTTCATTTTAAATATCTGTAAACTCTCTTTCTTGTTGGACCCTGTTGTAAGGAGTAAGTTAATTTCCAAATTACTTTCTCTATTTGTATTATTTCTGCAGTTTTTTAACCATCCCAGATCTACAACTCATTTCCAGGAAATTAGGATAAAAATTTCTAAGATAAGCATGTATTTTTTAATTCAGTGATAAGGAATTAATGATAAAGTACAAGCATAAATAGATATCAGATGTGTGATGTTGTAATTTATAATGAGAAATACATATTTGGTCTTTATCCCCAGTTTTGGCACAGAGCTTATAATTTCCTAAGTGACAAGAGTAACCAAGGTATTTTTGTTATGTTAATGAGGTGACTTTGGGTCCCACCTAAGGATGGGGGCTGGTTGCCAGGAGAACAAAATCTTGTGATTAGAAGGCTGAAACTTTCAGTCCCACCCCCTGACCTCTGGAGAGGGGAGGGTGGCTGGAGATTGAGCTCAAACACAACCAACCAATGATTTAATCAATCATGCCTATGTAATAAAGCCTCCATAAACCCCCATAAGACAGAGTTTAGAGAGTTTTCAGGTTGGTAAACACATGGATATTTGGGGAGAATGTGCACCTAGAAAGGACATGGAAGCTCTGCTCCCCTTCCTGTATACCTTGCTATATGCATCTCTTCATCTGGCGGTTCCTGAGTTGTATCCTTTTGTTACCGGAGAATAGATTCTTGCCTATCACAGAAAGAATTAAGAGAGGAAACATGGAGGTCAGGAAAGCAAGGTGAGGATTTATTAAGTGATAGTACACTCTTAAGGGGAGAGTGGGCAGACTTAAGTGAGTAGCTGCCCTGAGATTCTTTAGTAACCTGGTTATATGGGGTGTAGAAATGAATGAGTGGGATATTCATTGAGAAGGGAGGGGCTTTGGGTGGTATTTCCTGATTTTCATCCCAGCTCCACCTTCCCAAGGGGAAGAGGGATTTTTGTCCTTATTTGGTCTTGATTAGAAATGTCATGGCATTGGTGCATGATGGGTACTTCCTGTCTGAAGGCTAATTTAATTGTAATGAGGGCATAATGAGCAAAAGGTTACATTCCAGATATTCCTGCCTTTTCCCACTTTTCTTTGTCTTCCCAAGGACCCCTATTGTTTACAAGATGTATGGTTTCTTGCCACCTGCTCCTTGCCCCCCTTACTCTGCTCATATCTAGCTATCTGCCTGCTCTAATACTTTTACAATAAATTGGTAATCTAGTTTCCTGAGTTCTGTGAACTGCTCTAGCAAATTAATTAAATGCAAGGAGGGGATTGTGGAAACCTCTGATTTAAAGCCAGACTACAGGGCAATCAGGAGTACAGGTAACAACCTGGACTTCCCACTGGTGTGTGAAGGTGGGAGGGAGACAGTCTTCTAAGACTGCACCCATAACCTGTGGAATCTCATGCTATCTCCTTGTAAATCGGTATCAGAATTGAGTTGAATTCTTTGACACCCTACTGACATCTGAGAATTGCTTATTGGTGTGGGGGAACCCAACACCCCAAAAACCACACACACACCAACACTAAAATTGGGTACTAGAAGCCAAAAGATGATGTTTATGGAATGAGAAGTCTAGAGGATTACATGATTTAGATGATAATAATAATGATAATAATTATTATTATTTTCATATAGCAACTCCCCAAATATTTTTTTTCCTTTGTCACCATTCATTAACCAGTATTTTTATATTTAATCCTATGCAGTTTGATGCTCTTCTTAGGTTGAATTCCACGGCCATCTTGCACTCCTCAAATGTTTGGATTTAGCTTTTATTTCTCCACCTTGAATTGTTCTGCCACATATTAAAAAACGTATCGGTTGTAATAAATATACTAACAATTTATTATAGAATGATATGTTTGGACGTTTCAGAATAGATTATTGTTGGCACACCTAGAATTCCACAGCTGGTGAGCCACTTTCTTCAAAGTGATGAACAATTATGATATTATCACTAAACAATACCACACTATCCCACAACTCTGCATATATAACATTTTTGTTTTTAGCAAAATATCAAAGAAATTATTGAAACTTTAGGAGTCTTTCTACTTTAGTCTGTAATATTTGTTGAGTGTATTTTTATATAGATAAAAATATATACTACATATTATTGACTGAGAGCTTAAGGAAGTGTTTAGAACTCTTCATGTAAAATTTAGAGTTCTTCATCAAAGTAGAATATTACTTTTATTAAAAGTCACTGTTGTCATACTTGTGTTTCATTAAGTTCCTATCAAATGGAAATGTTTTTACACCAAGAGATTATGTTGTATGTAAAACCTAGAAGAAATCATTTATTTGTTGAATGATTTAGCAGTTTGTCAACATTATAATAGCTGAGTGCAACTTGAAAAACCCTGAAATAGATTGCATTGTTTTCTTTTTCCACAATTCTTTCATCACTCTCCATTTTTGCTGTTATACAATATAAGTAAAATATACATTCTTACCCCTATAGACAGAAGAATATTAGAAGCAGCCTCAGTGTACTTGCATGGTTTTTCTTGTCTACTTGTGTTTCTGCCATTCAGCATGATAAAAGCTTGCCTCCCGTAACTGCTTCTCCCAGAATGAGAAACACATGGCGCTGTTCTGAAATAGACCTGCTGCCTTAAACAGAGCTGTCCATGCTAACTCACAGACTTGTGTAAAAGAAAAGTAAGTGCTACTTCTTAAAAGCCATTGGAATTTTGGGCTTGTTTGTTACACAGCAAGAGTCACAGCAATAGATGAATAGTACAAATCCATTAGCAGAGAAATAATCAAGGCAATTCTAAAGGATATAGACTGTTTTCATGATGGGAGGACAGACCCCTACATAGTTTTTCAAAACGCATATATTCATAAATTAGTTTATACCAGAAGCCATTAATTTCTACCATTTTCTCTGACAATAGAAAAGAAAAGAAAGATAAAATTGGGGTTCTTCTGGCCTTGGATAAAATGTGTGTTTGGTGTAATGGGAAAACAAGTCTCTGCTGCTTATAATGCAATTTTGAAGGAGTTTCAAACAGTGCTGTTTGTCTCCAGGATTAGTTTAGTCAAATAGTAAAATTAGTTTAATAAAATGTTATCATATTTTGCTTGATGTTTTTCTGTAAAGCCTTCTGTCTCCCTGTAATGAAGATTTGAGAATGTGCTGGGATTCAAGTGACAGCCACTATGCTACACTCAGATTGTCCTTAAAGTGACTAGAATTCTCTTACTGGGTTATTTCTTTGCTTTGGAATGATTAACAAGGAAAGCTGTTAGGGACATGAGCAAAATATTATATATATATATATATACACATATATATATATATATGTAACAGGAAAAAATATATATGTAACAGGAGGTCGTGGTAGCATCTGTCATGGGGCATTGGAACCAAGTGTGGTGAGAGTATGTGGAGTGGGAAGTGGCAGCAACTTGGTAAGGGTACTGAAGCCTGAGCAGGTTGAAATTATCTCCAGTGTTTTAAGACATTATTCAGGGTTTTCTCTGCATAACGGCAGATCCTCTTAACACTTTGTAAAGGCTCAGGCAAAATATTATTTTTCTAATGGACTCATGCAGCTTTGTCATAATATTCCTTTTTTGTGTGTCAAACTGCTATTTGTTGTTACTATTGTTTTTTCCTTAGTAAAACCTGCCCAAATTGAAGAGTTTTGGGGGTTGGCACCAGCAACCTTTAAAAACAAACAAAAAACCAAAAAATAAATCAAAGAAAAACTCCACTAAGGTTTGATTTAAAGTTAATTTACAGAATCATTCTATGACTGCTTTTATTAGCAGAAATCAGCATAGAAAAAGACTCCATAATGATAAAACAATTTGTTATATTTCATTATAAAAATATAAAAATAGACTTGCAAAGATATTTAAACAATTATACTGAGAAATTTATGTGCAGAACAGATAAATGGAGGCGATTTAAAAGAAAAGTGAAAGAAGGCATTTACTTTACATTCAAATTAGTTATGAATGAAAAATCCTTTGCAGAACTTAATTGCAAATCTCAAATACTGAATCCATAATTCCTTGAAGATGACTATAATCTGAGAAAGCCGTTAGCATAACCAATCTAGATATTACTTCATTTTATTTCCACACCAATGGCTGTGGCAACAGTAGCCTCATGTGATGTTTGTGGGAAATGGGTAGCAAGGTCAGGAGCAATGCTTTTATCTCTTCTTCCCCCGGGGTTCCCTTACAGGGAGCTATGTCAATTATGGGGAATTTACTCTCAGGGAATACATTTTTCTTCCATACAAGCCCAGACCATCACCCACACCTACCCTTGTACTCTTGACTGCCTATGCTCTACTTAGGCTCGTGGTACGTTCCCAGTGACTGCTGAAAATAATAGCTAACTGTGTCAGAATAGTGAATGAATGCTGTTAAAGAGAAAACCATAGCTTTATGTTATTTTGTTGACAAGTTTGTTATGCGCCTCAAGAAACACATACTTGTAATACAAAATAAGCTGAAAGCAAATGTTCCTCTGATATTTTATTTGACCCTTTGTCTTTTATCATTGCCTTCAGAGTTCTTTATAGTGTACTTCTTAAATTCATTTTTGCTTCTTCAGTTCTATTTTGCACTTGACTTGCCAGACCATTTGGATTTTGAAGTTTTTCTCATTTAGGGAATATTTTTTTTTTTATTTCAGAAGAGTTTTTTTCCCTCTCCTATTAATATGTCTTTATCAATTAGAAATAGAAGAGTTTTATGCAAATTTCTGGCATATATTTTCTCCTTAAGGTATCATTAGATATTTTTAACCAGATTATTATCCTTTTATTTCTCTTTGTGCCTACAGTTGGCGTAATTCCCTATTCTAAAACTGAGAAATAATGATTACCACTAAATTTATCTACAGTGAAGACATTGTGCTAACATTTTCTATCCAGGACCTCATTAAATCTTTGCAACACTCCATGAGGTAGGAATCATTAATAATGTCATTATGCAAATGGGAAACTGGAATTCTGAGAAGTCAGTAGCTTACCCAAGAGCCCCTAAAATGGCAGGACCCGAATTTGGACAGAGACTGTCTGATTCCAGAACTTAAGCTTGGCACCATCTCACCAAGAATTTGCTAATGATTTTCTTTGACTTTTCACTTTTATCAGAAGTTCAAATTTAACTGTCCTGTGATTACTGTCTCATTGTAGGCTCCTGACAAATACCCCTAATATTTTTTTTCATAATCACCACGGATAAAAAACAATGTTTAAAAAAATATATAGAAACAGAATAGGAGATATGTAGATATAGATAGATATAAATATAGGTAGAACTGTATTGATATATATGATCTATCTGTATAGCTATAGCTATATGTGTATAGATATAGATTTATTTTATTTTAAGGAATTGGCTCACAAGATTATGGGGGCTGACATGTCCAGAATCTATTGAACAGGATGACAGGCCAAAAACTCAGGTAAGAGTTACTGCTGTGGTCTTGAGGCATAATTTCTTCTTCAGGAAACCTCAGATTTTGCTCTTAGGCCTTCAGCTGACTTGATGAGGCCCACCCACATTATTGAGGGTAGTTCCCCTTACTTAAAGTCAATTTACTGTAGATGTTAATCACATCTATAAAATAGCTTTATCTTTATTTTTATTTTTTTTTGTGGTACGCTTCTCCCGTTGCGGAGCACAGGCTCCGGACGCGCAGGCTCAGCGGCCATGGCTCAGCGGCCATGGCTCAAGGGCCCAGCCGCTCTGCGGCATGTGGGATCTCCCCAGACCAGGGCACAAACCCGTGTCCCCTGTATTGGCAGGCGGACTCTCAACCACTGCGCCACCAGGGAAGCCCTATAAAATACCTTTATAGTAATACTAGCTTAATGTCTGATTAGATAACTGGGTGCTACAGCCTAGTCAAGTTGACACCAAAAACTAACCTTCACCCTACCTATGGTAGGAAGCTAGCATTTTTCATCAAATATTGTAATAACTCAAATGAATTTTGTAATTTACCAATCTACATGTGGAAAAAACAGAACTTACAATATAGTGTTGCTTCAAAGATTTGTAAATTTCCTAATTTCAATTTAAAATGTTGGATTAGTTGCTCAGTCCTGGTCAGAATACCAAACTCTGTTTATGAATTTTAATTAGTTAAGTAAGGGATGTTGAATCACAGTGATTCTGAAGAACTTTCATTGTCAAGAAATTTATTTTTATCATTGCTGTTCATTTTAGCCTTGATATACAGCTATGTGTATCCACATCATCTGTCCCCATCATCACATTACCCCATCAGTTAAATTGTCTCCAAAATTTTCTGACAATATATTGCATTAAAGTCCTTGATATTTACTACCAAGTGCTATAATTACATGATCAATTTTTTTCTTTGTAGCATAATTATAGAGTATGTAGGTTGGCTTTCATTTTATGTACTTCCACATCTGTTGGGCACTCTCTTGCACTGTTTCTTGCTCTAAAGGAAACTTGCTGTCATGTTGTGAGCTATTCTGTCAAGAAACCCAAGTCACAAACAACTGAAGGTGACTCTTTATCCTTAATACTTTTCAAAATAAAAATATAGTACAACTAAACATTTATTGAGGGACTTCCTGGTGGTGCAGTGGTTAAGAATCTACCTGCCAATGCAGGGGACATGTGTTCTATCCCTAGTCTTGGCAGATCCCATATTCTGTGGAGCAACTAAGCCCGTGCGCCATACCTACTGAGCCTGCAAGCCACAACTACTGAGCCCACGTGCTGCAACTACTGAAGCCTGCACACCTAAGAGCCTGTGATCCACAACAAGAGAAGCCACTGCAATGAGAAGCCCACGTCCTGCAATGAAGGGTAGCCTCCACTCGCTGCAACTAGAGAAAGCCTGCACGCAGCAATGAAGACCCAACACAGCAAAATAAAAAAAAGAAAAAAAATTATTGACACTTTGAAAAAACTTGGACTATCTCTCACAAATATGCAGTACCACACATTTAAGATTAAGCACTGTAGTGGGTTGAATGGCAGTCCCCCCAAAAGTATGTCCATGTCCTGATCCTTGGAACCTGTAAACGTTACCTTATTAAGAAAAAGAATCTTTGCAGATGTAATTAAGTTATGGATCCAAAGATGAGGAGATCATCATGGATTATCCTGGTGTGTCTTAAATCCAATGACTAGTATTGCTATGTAAGTTAGATAGAGGGAGATTAGAGGGACAGAAGATGAGGAGGCAACAGGACCATAGATGCAGAAATTGAAGCGATGCATTCATAAGCCCAAGAATGCTGGTGTAGCCACCAGAAGCTAGAAAAGGCAAAGAACTCGTTCTCCCCAAGAGGCCCCAGAGGGAGATGCCCCTACTGGACTTTGGACTTCTAGCCTCCAAAACTGAGAGAATAGATTTCTCTCATTTCAAGCAACCCAGTCTGTGACAATTTGTGACAGCAGCCACAAGAAACTGATACAAACACTGAGCTAAGATTTAGAAAGATTGTGTCTGAGAAAACAAACACAGTTCTTGAGTTTATAGTAACATGGTCTATGGGGAGGAGAAACAATAAACAAATCATTATAGATCATTAAGTACAGAATGACAAGTATGCCAAGTGCTGCCAAAGAGGAGTCATGGAGGTAATGGAAGATAGAATAAGAGGGCCTAATTGATCTGGGGGCCTCGGGAAGATTTACCTAAGAAAGTGATATTTAACCTGGGAAGGATCACTGAGTGTATGTAAATGAAGGGATGATATGTGGATAAAGAGCTCTAAGCAGAGAGAAATGCATATGTGAAAGCTGAAAGAAAATTTTAAAACACTGTTTAAAGAACTGGGAGAAGTTCACCACGGTTGGAGCAGGGAGAAAGTGGTGTAAGGTAAAATTACTAATACTACATTATTCTTCCAAGACAATCGTGTAAATGCAAGACTCAGAGATATGTATACTGTAAACCCCTTAAAGGCTATGGAATAGTTGATACCTAGTATCTCTGACAATAAGATTTAAGATAAGTCTAAAATAGTACTGAATAAATACGTGTTTAAGAAGCAGAACCTTAGGTCTCCTCTTTCACTCTGAGAAATAGGTGACTGGTCTTCTCTCATCTCAGAAGAAAACTGGAGGAGAAAAAATAAATCTCTAACTCAGGGACACCTGACACAGTTGAAGGTAGACTTCAACAAAGTTCTAAAATACTGAATCTGAAACACACAGCATCTTCCCATAGAACCAATATGCTCTAGGTAGGATACTGCAAGGAATTCCCTGCCTAAAATGGTGTTTCACTGAGACCCAGCGTGTGGATGGCTTCTTGGCTTCTTCGTTGGGTCTGTTCCCTGGAACCAGGATTGGAAGAGCGAGGGGGTGAGATATAGAACAATGTGTCTCTGTTTGTTCTCTTGTCTTGTGCCTGTCAAATGTTAATGGTGTGCCGGCTCAGTAAAGTGGTGCAAGGAGATTCCAGGATGACAATTGTTCACCAGATAAAAAGGGTTCAGATTGGAGCAGGTCTAGCAGAGATTTCATAAAGAAAGTAAAATTGGTAGGATACTTGACATTGGGAACATATAGAGGAGAGATTTACAAAGTCAGCTAAGAGTTTGGTGTTGAATTAGTGATAAGTACATAGAAAACTAAGGGAAAAAAATTACAAGGCAATTATTTACAGCAAAGCAAACAAAATATTGTGCAAGAAAGCAAAAATAATCACAAACTTTATAGCATTGTTGAAGACTCGTCTTATCTGAGTATCGGTTTAATTAAAAAAACTCTAAATAATGGTACCAATGTGTAGGATTTTGTGAATGTAAATACTTTGGGTGGTGGCTGTGAGCTTTCATTGTGTAAGGTGAATAGATGATGCCTCCCACTAAACAATCAACACATAGAAGCACACACTGTTATTTAGAGAAATGAAGGAAAATTAAGAAAAATAGCTAAATCAGTTGGAAGTAGTTATTTTTGGAAATCAGCAGTAGGTGAGGGGAGTGTGAAGAACTTACAGAACTCTTTAACTGAATATTTTTAACATTAAGTACATATAAGTTTGCTTATAATGAAAAATGTAATTAAAAGATGCGGGGGAAACGTTTTCATGCATAACTTTCCTAGAATCCATGAATTTGGAAAATTAAATCAATTTCAGTCTCAAAGCCATGTAGATATTTTTCTAATATATTGTGCTTTACTGCAAAGATAATGTACTTGAACTACCATTCAGTCTTATACTTTATTAATTTTAAACTAAAAGTTTTGGGAAACTATTGAGTATGTTTACAGGGTACTGTGGACATTATGTGGGCATTATATTATTAAAACAAATCTTACTGATCTATTTAGTTATGTACACTATGACTTCTTATTGTAAGCAATCTGAAAAAATTGATAATAATTTATAAAATATTTAGGGATTAACTATAGGCCATTGCCTAATGGAGGGTCAAGGTAGGATTGAGTAGGAATAAAACAAAATTTGATTCTATTACTATACTAGTAAAGTTATTTTTAATACTTGTTATAAGAACACTAAATAAAGTATTGTTTGGATAGAATATTCATAAATTGAGAAAAAGCCATAAGAAAAAACATATGAACTGTCATAAGCACACTGATCAACTCAGGACAAATCTTTCTCTTTGATAACTAGCATATAGAATTATAAAAGCAACGTAAATGATAGAATGAATATATTCCACCAAAACAAATACAAGTTACAAAGGCAGAATTATATACTTAAAATTTATATTCCATCAATCTAAGATTAAATTTCTTTTACAAGCAAATAACATCACCAAGGGCCTAGTTATCATCTTTAAGTGGAATGGAGTATAAACACTATTTATCCAACTCAAAATAACATTATACAAGAGAACAACCCAAATAGAAAAAATATATAACTACAGACTGATTAAATAATGTTGAGAAAATGCATTTGCATTTTTAAGTGTGCATATCACAATATCTTTTACATATTGAGAGATTAAGAAGATTTTGAGACTATGGTCAGCTATATGTAATATTTATACTTATAATTAAGGAGTATTTATAATTTTATCCATGAAATATAATATGTCAACTATATATAATATGTTAATTAGAGGAAAAGAAACTTTTTTAAAGAACTGAGTTGTATTTTTTTTGCTGCCAATGTTTTTGTTAAAATGTCATGATAAATACTAAATTGTTAAATGTATAGAGATAGATACTGTGAATAAGAAGATTTTAAAATATTTTAAATGAATATATTATGAAAAATATAACTTTCCATCAGGGTTAAATTTGTCTATGTTATGTAGATTTTAAACCTACAACATCCCACCTCCATCCTGCCCCACAGCAACAGGATTTTCTAGGTATACATTGAACTAGTTAGGACTAAATACAATTATGAGCAAAAGAGTTCTCAAAAGTAGCAATGAAAACAAAATAGAAATTCATTTCTTTCTTTTGTATAAGTCAGATATAGAGAGTCTTTGAGTGTCAGCTGTCATGTGGAATCTAGGCTACCTCTGATTTTGTGCTAAATTATTCTTAGGGTATGCCTTCCATCTTTAAGGTTCAAGATGGGGTTTCGGTAACTTCATCCACATTCTAATCAACAGGATAGAGGGCAGGGTAAAAAAAGGGCAAAGCGCTCTTGAGTTCTTTTGTAAAGAAGATTGTCAGAAGTTTCCTTAGTCTCGTGCCACTGCTGCCTGAGAAAAAGGCCGGAGAATGTGGTATTTATTCTGGGACACTATCAACCGGATAAAAATCCTATTGCCATGCAAAGGCTCAAGCAGATATTGAAGGATATAATCTTTTGGATTAACTCTGCTACCTGGGTAATCACGTTTTGAAAAACCTGCAAAACACAATTAAACTTTCCTTGTTAATTCCATGAATTATTTACTTCATCAAACTTTTTGTTTTCAATTCACATGGAAGTTTAAGATTATGGTATATGTAAATTTAAATATAAAATACTTTAAAATTTAGCCAAGTTTAGTGCCAAAATATTCATTATGCAATAAGAATCGATACTTTAAAGGACACTCACAATCAAGAACAGAAGATGCCAAATTGACATTTAGTCATTTATAAAGATTTTTGTGTTGAATTATGATTTGGAATTTTATGTTATTTCTTTTTATTCTTTGTGCTAATGTGATAGGTGTATTGGTCCATTTGCTAAGCAATTTTAAGGCATAATTCCTGGACACTTAACAATTGCCAACAATATATCAAGTAAGAACATTTTTCTTACTTCCTTTTTATTGTTTTCCTCTAATTTTTTTTCCCCAGCACAAATATATCAGAATTTGGGTGCTTGGGAATATAATTCCATATATAATCATTCCAAATTTTTGTGCAAATGGCCATGTAGCCATTAAACTATAAAACTTATTTTCTGGCCAGAAATATAAACAAGTAAACATCCTTGATACTTCTAGTGAAGACCTCAGGAGTCCATAGAATTTCACTCTAATCAACCTAAACTTGAGAAATATCTTATCATTTAAGTGAGTTGGTCAACTAAGCAAAGTATAGGTCATAACTACCTTAAATGTTTTAATCTATTGAATTAGACTCACTATTATTTGGAAAACCTAGACACCATATGACTTTAACACAGCTGTCACTATGAGTTAGTTTAGAGCATTTATACTATATATTTTCTGAGGCACTTCCACTCAGTTTGCATACCAATCATCTAATTTTTAAATAAAAATGGATTAATACTTTCCTTAGGACATTAATATTTGGTCATGTTTTAAGTTATAAGCCAGATGATATAAAGAAAAACTGCATAACAGAAAAATATTTTTATTGAGAGGCTATTGTAAATTGTAAATCAAGGGCTATTACTAAACTACTTATCTTTGTAATATTACCCTCTTCGTAAAAATACTTATGGTCCAGGGTACAACCTCAAAATTATATTCTTTATGTTACTTTAGATTTTTTTAAAGCAGTCCCCCCACCCCCCAAGCAGGAATTATCCAGAGCTATCTTTCTGTGCTTCATGAATTGATGATAATATGTTTTTATTTGAATTCCAATAGTATAAATCTCCTAGAGGACTCAGACATGTGAAGGCTATCATGAGCTTAATTCTTAAAACCTTTTCCACCTATTTACATGATTCCATTACAACAAACTCTTTAGGAAGCCCATGAATGTGATTCAATCTCATCATTGTAATTTGCTCTGCTTACTTTATAACTAGTGCAGGGAGGCGGGGAGAGGCATATAGGGCCACACAGGGCCACCCCAGAGTTGCACTTTAGAAGGGGTTGTACAGTTAGGGCTGTGGAAGGCAGGCACTGTAGTATCAAGAGGATTAGGTGTCCCCTAGTTCCCATGGGTGGTTGTTTGAATGTTTCTGCAGGCTGGCAAGGAACCAAAACTGGCCTGCACTTGCTTCCTCTTCAGTTTGAGAAGTAGGTTTCTTGTTGAGGGGACCTTAAGTTGAGCCACAAGCCACAACTTGTGGCTAGGCCATCTGTGGCTCTCCTGGTTTCCCCTATTGGTCTAGTCAGCACATATATTGGCCCTTAATTTTAGGCCTTGCCTTACAAGGAATCAGTGTTGGCATGGACTGTTTGAGAGAAAAGAATGCTGGACCATATCTAAGAAAGCCTACGTGTTAGTCCCAATTCTAATATAGATCAGCTGCATGACCTCAGAAAAGTAATCTCATTCTCTGAATTTGATTTCCTCAAGGAAAATAATTATTGACTTATGTCTCTCGTGGGTCCTTTTTCTAAAGGTTTATTTTGAGAGATTTTTTGTAGATCCACATGCACTTGTAAGGAATAATACAGTGATAGCTCTTGTATACCTTACCCAGTTTCCTCCAGTGGTAATGTCTTGCAATACAATATAAATTTTGTACAACCAGGATATTGACATTTATGCAGTCAAGAATCAGGACATTTGATCATCACAGAGATCCCTTCTGTTGCTGTTTTATAGCCACACTGCTACTCCTCCACATTTCCTGTTCCTGAACCCTGACAACCATTAATCTGTTCTCCATTTCCATAATATTTTTGTAGCAAGAATATTTTATAAAATAAACCCTACCGTATGTACACTTCTAGATTAATTTTTTTCACTCAGTGCAATTCCCTGGAGATTTATTCTGTATCAATAGTCCATTCCTTTATACTACAGAGTAGTCTTACAAAATATGGGTTGCCACAGTTTTTTTAACCATTTACACATTTGATGGACATCTGGGTTAATTTCAGTTTCTGGCTATTTATGAATAAAGCTGCTACGAACATGTATGCATAGATTTTGTGTGAACATAAAGTTCTTGTTTCTCTGAGATAAAAGCCCAATGATAGTTTATGAGAAACTGCCGGACTGTTCTCTGGAGTGGCTGTGACAGTTTACATGCACACCAGCAATATATGAGTAATCCAGTAACATTACATCATCGCCAGCATTTGATGTTTTCACTATTTTTTATTTTAACCATTCTGATGTAGTAATATTGTGGTTTAAATTGGCATTTACCTGATGGTTAATGATGTTGATATTTCATTAATGTTATTTTTATGTTCTTTGCCATCTGTATGACCTCTTCTGTGAAATGTATGTTTATGTCTTTTGCCCATTTTCAAATTGGATTGATTTTGGGGTTATGGGTTGGCTTTTTGTTTTTTACTGTTGAATTCTGAGAGTTCATTATATATCGTACATATGAGTCCTTTGTCTGATATGCAGTTTCCAAAAATTTTCTCCCAGTCTAACTGGTTGTCTTTTCATCTTCTTAACAGGGTCTTTTGATGAACAAAAGTTTTAAATTTTAATGAGGTTTGGTTTATCCATTTATTCTTCTAAGTATCATCATTTTGCTATCAGATTTAAGAACTCTTTCTCTAGCCCTAGATTCCAAATATTTTATCCTATGCTTTTTCTAAAAGTTTTATAACTTTTTTTATTGAAGTATAGTTGATTTATAATATCGTCTTAGTTTCAGGTGTACAGCACAGTAATTCAGTTTTATATATATATATATAGTCTACTTCAGATTCTCTTCCCTTATAGGTTACTACAAAATATTGAGTATAGTGTGATAGAGTAGGTCCCTGTGTGATACAGTAGGTCCTGTCAGTTATCTATCTTATATATAGCAGTATGTGTACGTCAATCCCAGCCTCCTAATTTATCCCTCCCCCTACCCCCATTCCCCCTTTGGTAACCATAAGTTTGCTTTCTGTGTCTGTGAGTCTATTTCTGTTTTGGAAATAAGTTCAGTTGTATATTTCTTTCTTTTTTTTTTTTTTTTTAGATTCCACATATAAGTGATATCATGTAATATTTGTCTTTCTCTGTCTGGCTCACTTCATTTAGTATGATAATCTCTAGGTCCATCCATGCTGCTGTAAATGGCATTAGTGCATTGTTTTCTATGACTGAGTAATATTCCATTGTGTGTGTGCATGTATATATACCACATCTTCTTTATCCATTCATGTGTCAATGAGCATTTAGGTTGCTTCCATGTCTTGGCTATTGTAAATAGTGCTGCACTGGGGTGCATGTGTCTTTTTGAATTATGGTTTTCTCCAGATACATGCCCAGGAGTGGGATTTCAGAATCATATGGCAACTCTATTTTTAGTTTTTTAAGGAACCTCCATACTGTTCTCCATAGTGGCTATACCAAATTACATTCCCACCAACAGTGTAGGAGTGTTCAAAAGTTTTATATTATTATGTGTTATATTTAAGTTCATAAACATATTTTTGTATATATAATATGCATTACTTTAAGGCTCATATTTTTGTCCATAGATGCCCAGTTACTCTAGCACTATTTGTTGAAAAGGCTATCTTTCCTCCAATAATTGCTTTTGAACATTTGTCAACATCAGTTGAATATATTTGTGAGGATCTATTTCTGGGTTCTTTGTTTTGTCCATCTGATCAATGTGTCTATCCCTCTTCTAATTCCATACTCTTGATCAGGGGTACCCAACCCCCAGGAAACTTCATCTGCCACTCCCCATCACTCCCATTACCGCCTGAACCCTCACCCCCAGTCCGTGGAAAAACTGTCTTCCACAAAACTGGTCGCTGGTGCCAAAAATGTTGGGGACCACTGCTCTTGATTATCATAGCTGTATAGTAAACCTTAACAATAGGTAGAGTGATATCCTCCAACTTATTTTTTTGGTGAAGATTTTTTAGCCTTTCTGTGGCTTCTGTGTTTTCTTATAATAAGCTTATCTGTATCTACAAAAAATCATGCAGAAATCTTGATAAGGATTGCATTAACTCTATAGATAAATTTGGGGAAAATTGACACCTTTACTATGTTGAGTCTTTCGTTCCATGAACACAAGTATGTCTCCCCATTTACTTAGGTCTTTAATTTCTTTTATCAGCATATTTTAATTTTCTGGATACACACCCTTTACAAGCTTTCTTTAAGTTTTATGTACTTTATTTTATTTTGGATAAAAGTGATATTGTACTTAATTTGATTTCTACAGTTCATTTTTAGTATGTAGAAATGAGAATTGTTTTTACATATTGAACTTGTACCCTGAAATCTTGGTAAGCTCAAAGTCTGTTCGAGGAAGCTTTTGTATTTTAATAGATTCCTTGAGATTTTCTATTAATACATAGACAACCATGTCATCTGAAAATAGGGACAGTTTTATTTCTTCATTTCCAAACTGTATGCTTTTTTACCTCTTTTTTCTTGACTTAATACAGTATCTAGAACTTTCATACTGTTTTGAATCAGTGTGGTGAGAGCTGGAATTCCCTAAGGTGATCCTAGGGAGAAAGTATTATCTTTCATTGTTAAGTATACTGTTAGCTATAGGTGTTTTATGGATGATTTTTATCAAGTTGATAAGGTTTCTTTATATTCCTAGTTTGTTGAGGGTTTTTGTCATGATTAAATGTTGAATTTTATCCAGTGCTCTTCTGTATCAATTAATATAATTATATGCTTTTTCTACTTTGGCCTGTTGATATGATGGATTACATTGATTAATTCTCAAATGGTGAACCTGATTAGCATACATGAAAAAATCCCACTGTAGAATTGTTAGAATTCTTCATGGTGTAGAATTCTTTTTATTCTTTGCTAGACTTGATTTGTTAATATTTTGATAAGAATTTTGGGATCTAAATTCATGAGAGAATGAGAGATTTTGGTCTGTTCTCTTTCTTTTTTTCTTTTCTTATGTAATGGAAAAGAAAGTGTTCCTTTGTCTTCTATTTTCTGGAGAAGATTGTGTACAGTTGGTGTTAATTCTTCTTTAAATGTGTAGTAAAATTCAACAGTGAAGACTTGTGGGGCTAGAGATTTATTTCTAAATAAACAGAAACTGCTTATTTCTGAACAGTTTAATTAGAAATTCAATTTCTTTAAATGATTATAAGACTAGTATCAATTTTATCTTGGTTCAGTTTTGGTATTTTGCACTTTTTTGAGAAATCAGTTTCTTCCTTCTAAGTTACTGAATTTGTGACTATAAAGTTGTTTATAGGATTCTTTTATTATCCTTTGAGTAACTGAAGAATCTATAAAGACTTCCCCTGTTTCGTTTCTGATATTGGTAATTTGTATCTTTTGTCTTTTAAGCTTTATCAGTCTTGCTAGGGATTTATCAATTTCATTGATATTTTTGAAAAATAAGCATCTGCTTTATTGATCATTATTTTTTTTCCTATATCGATTTCATTGTTTTATGTTCTTATTTCATCAAGTACTTTTTTTCTTCTGCTTGGTTTAGCTTTATTTTGCTTTTTCTCTAGTTCTTAAAATAGAAACTTAGATTATTGATTTGTCACCTTCTTTCTGATAGAAGCATTTAATGCTATAAATTTCATTCTCTACATTGTTTTAGGTGAATCTAACATGTTTTGATGCATTGTGTTAATTTCATTTAATTCTATGTATTTTTTGTTTCCTTTGAGACTTCCTCTTTTGTTCATGAATTGTTTAGATATGTGTTGTTTAATTGCCAAATATTTTAAGTTTTCTATTTTTTTTTATTAATTTCTAGTTTGATTCCATTATGGCTGGAGAACATACTCTATATGATTTCAATTTATTTTAATTTTTTGAAAACTGTTTTATGACCCCAGATACAATCTACATTGATGAGTGTTCCGTAGGCATTTATGTGCATTCTGCTTTTGTTGAGTGAAGAATTGCATATGTGACAATAGATCCCATTTGTTGACAGTTTTGTTCAGTTCTTCTGTATCTTTGCCAACTTTCTATTAAGTCTATCAATTACTGCAAGTAGGGTGTTGAAGTTCTCAGCTATAACTGTAAATATCTCTATTTTACCATGTAACTCTATCCATTTTTATTTCATGTGTTTCAAAGGTCTGCTTTGTGATGTATGTATGTTAATGATCACTTTGGAACTGTATTACTTTGCTAGGGCTGCCATAATGAAATACCACAGACTGGATGCTTTTAAACAACAAAAAAAATTTTCTCACTGTTCTGGAGGCTAGGTGTCCAAGATCAAACTGACAGCATTTTTGGTTTCTCCTGCGGCCTCTCTCCTTGGCTTGCAGATAGCTACCTTCTCACTGTGTCTTCACCTGGCTTTTCCTCTGTGCATTTGCATTCATAGTATCTCTTCTTCCTACAGGACACTTGTAATATTGGATTAAGGCCTCAGCCTCATTTAGCCTTAATTACCTCCTTAAAGGCCCCATCTTCCAACAGTCACATTGGGAGAAAAAGCTTCAACATAAGAATTTTGGTGTAGCACAATTCCATAAAACTTAGAGTATTGATCCTTTTATCGTTATGTAATGTCTTTCTTTATCTCTAGTAATTTTCTTTGCTCTGAGGTCTACTTTTTCTGATACTAAAATAGTCACTCTTACTTGTTTTTAAATTGATGTTGACATCATTCCCGGTGAATTTAAGGTTCTTCCTTCATTGCAAAAGACTTTGGAGACGAAGTGATAGGTAAGAATTAGATTTATTTAGAGAGCAGCACACTCCACAGACAGAGTGTGGGCCATCTCAGAAGATGAGAGAGAGCTTGGGAGAAACACTCAACAGACAGAGTGTGGGCCTTCTCGTAAGGCAAGAGGCCTCAAAACATAGCATGGTTAATTTTTATGGGCTGGGTAATTTCATAGGCTAATGAGTGGGAGGATTATTCCAACTATTTCGAGGAAGGGGTGGGGATTTCCAGGAATTGGGCCACCGCCCACTTTTTGACCTTTTATGGTTGGCCTCAAAACTGTCATGGCACTGGTGTGTGTGTCATTTTGTGTGCTAATATATTACAATGAGCGTATAATGAGGCTCAAGGTCCATTGGAAGTCACATCTTCTTCCATCTTGGACCTAGTTGGTTCTCACTGGTTTTCGTCATGTACTATGGCTATGTTATCCTTTTAAAGGTTGTGCCCTGCCCCCTTCCCTCCTGTTTCAACATGATAGATCTTTTTCCATTCTTTTAGTTTCAGCCTACTTATGACATGTTTGAAGTGAATTTCTTACAGACAGTGTATAGTTGGATCATGATTTTTTTTTAATCCACTCTACCAATCTCTGTCTTTTAATTAGCCTACTTAGATTATTTATATTTAATGTAGTTTTTGGTATAGTAGTATATAAGTCTGTGATTTTATTTGTTTACTGTCTATTTCCTCTGTTTCTCATTCCTCATTTTTCCTTTTCTTCCTTTCCTTTGAAGTACATGAACATTTTGTAGAATTCCAAACTTTGTAGTGGTTTTAAAAGTATCACTCTGCATATATTTAGTGGTTACTCTCTATAGTATAATATACATACCTAAATTATCACAATCAACTGTTATTGCCATTTAGCACTTCAAGTGAAATATTGAAACCTTTATTCTCTTTATGTCTGTTTCTCCCCATTTTCGCAATTTGTGTCATAATTATTTCCTCTGCAAACATTAAGCACCAAATAATTTTTGCCTCAACCATCTGATTTAAAAACTATGAGGAGAAAAAAAAGCCTATTATTTTTCCCTATTCTGTTTTTTTTTTTACTTTTGAAATTCCAAAACTTCTCTTATCATTTTCTTTCTATTTGAAAAGGCTTCTTTAGTCATTCTTTAAGAATAAGTTGCTAGCAACAAATTATCTTAATGGTCCTTTGTCTGAGAATGGCTTTATTTCCCTTTTATTACTGAAGGATAGCTTTGCCAAATATAGAGCTTGAAGTTGGTAGTTCTTTTCTTTTGGAACTTAAAAAATATTGTGCCTCTTTTTTCTGGTTTTCATGGTTTCAAGTGGGAAATCCACTTTCATTTGAGTTGATATTCCCCTAGAGGTAATGCATCATTTTTCTCTGACTGCCTTTAAGACATATCTCTTTATCTTTCATTTTCAGAAGTTTAATTATCATGAGTCATAAAGTGGATTTCTTTAGGTTTACCCTATATGGGTTTCACTCAGCTTCATGAATCTTTAAATTTATATTTTTCACCAAATTTAGGAAATTTCAGTGATTATTTCTTTGAATACTTTTTCAGGCCTATATTCTTTCTCCCTTGCCTTGGGATTCCAATATTACAAATGTTTAATATTTAGTTTTGTCCCTCACATCCCTGAAACTATGTTCAGGTTTGTTTGTTTGTTTTATCAGTCTAGATGCTATAGTTCAGATTGAATAAATTCCCCTTGATCTCTTCTCAAATTTACTGATTCTATCTTCTATCATCTCCTCTTTATTATCAAGCTCATCTAGCAAGTTTTTTCTTCTGATTTTTTGTATTTTTCAGTTCTATAATTTCCTTGTGGTTCTTATTTATAACTTTATAACTTCCATTCCTCTGCTGACATTTTAATTGTTTTTTGTTTAAAGAGAATTTGTTATTCATTGTTGAAATATTTTAATGATGGCTATTTTGATATCTTTGTCAGATAACTTCAATATCTGCTTAACCTCTGTGTTGGCATCAGTGTGTTGTCATTTTTGGTTCGAGTTGTGATTTTCCTGGTCCTTGATATAATGAGTGATTGTTTTTACTGCCTCCTAGACATTTTAGAACTTATGCTAGGAGACTTGATTCTTTTAAAATCTTCTCTTTTAGCAGGCAGCCACCCTGTTTAGGTTTATTATGTAGGTCCTGGCCTATTTTTGCAGGCTGTAATTTCAATGGCAATTTGTTTTCTGAGCCCTCACAATACTGTTCTGGTCTGTTTTCTTCTTCTCATTCTGTGTGGGCTCTGGCTGATTGCTGGTTCCCTGTTGGTGTTGCTAGCAGAGGTGGAAAGTATCCCCAGGGCCCTTAGATGGGGGACACTGAACCCTTACAATGCAGAGCCTCTCACCCAGTGCCATTAGACTTCCCTTTATATCTCTGGAGGTGGCATGGGAGGAGGAAAATACTTACCCAGACTGCCTCCTCCCACTGGATGGAGGGCTAAGAGATTCTTGACCTAGGTTTCTTTTTGCCACTGGAGTTGAGGGTCAGGAATGTGCCTCTCCATCACTGGGTAGAAGATGGAGAGACACCAGGCCTGTTGGCACTGCCCGTACAAGTGGAGGAGCCCACCTATTGCCAGTGGATGCAGGACATGAGTTGAGTGGGCCTGCCAGGTATATTACTGAGTGGGGCCCTAAGGCAGGGTGTGGGCTGATGCAGATCCTGCTGCTGCTGCTGCTGCTCCCCTGTCAGGGATGTAGGGTCAGGGAGGATAGGCAGATCTGGTTGCTGTGGCCACTAGATATGGTCTTCCAGTTAGGTCCCTACTGGACTTCCCCATTTCTGATTTCTTGGCCAAAAAGACCAGGTTTTCATGTGGTTTAATTGTTGGGGTTTTGCGTGTGTTTTGTTTTATTGTATTTTTCTTGTTTGTTTGTTTTGTTTTGTTTCTATGATTGTTAGCAACTGGGGGTGGGAATTTTTTGTAGTACTCATCCAGGATATATAGGATATAACAAAGAAGGGCCAGAAAACTACCTGAGTATTATATAGATCTTGACATCTCTAGCTACTCTAGCAGCTTCCTTTCACCTTACAGAATTCTTTTATGTTTGTGGAATTATTTCCAGGGTATGCATTCATATTTAGAGGAGATAAACTGAGACAAGTGAACCTAAGCCATTTTGTCTTAGTAACAGAAATCACAGGTTGTTTTCAACGTTTAAAAAATACTGTTGCAAGCTCATTCTTTTGGTGATCAATTATGAACAAGACACAGTGTCTACTCTTGTTAGGATCAAACGATATGATAATGTAAAAGCAAATATTAAGGTGAAAAACAATTGAACTTGTATTAATATTGTTAGTATCACCATGGAATTAAACAAACGTATTTATATTTTATAAAATAAAACACTAACTTCTAGTATCCATCACCCTTCACTGTAGGTATATTCATTAATATGGACAGTGTATCATCTAGATTTTGTGATTTTTACATTGATACATAAAATTAATATTATCTCTTTTACATATATCTGTGAAAAAATTAAAATGTATCATAACTATTTTCTGATATAGCCTGTGATAGAGAACTGGTTTCAAATATATGTTCAAGTATTTTTTAAATGTTTTTTTATTTAGCTGTCAGAATATATTGCTTCTTTACAATTAGGTTGACTTGGCTTGCTTGTTTGTTGACATTCCATGTAATTTGTGGTATTTCCTACACAAAAGATTGCATTTTGGGTGCATTTTAATTTTCATTTTATGCTTCTTGCTTGTGGAAGATAATTTATCCTTGAATATATAATCTGCTAAATTCCAGGTTCTGTTTAAGACAAAATTTGATTTCTCTATTGATTTTGTCTTAATATGTTTTCTTGATTAAATTTCCTATATAGTATTTTATTTTATTTTAATATTCTGGCCAAAATGGTTCCTAAATGATCATCTTTGGTAATTTTATTTTCATTTTAGTTAAAATTAAAAACTAAAAAATATACATTCAGTTGGGATCCTGAGTAAAAGTCCATATAGATATATATGTATCCTTGAGGTTTAGTTACCTAAATAGTAGGGACTGACAGAAGCAACATTTTTATGTTTTCAGATACTATTAGTTATATTTAAACTTAACTAATAATCTCTAATAACTATATAAGAGACACTCTCATCATTCTAAAATTACCACCTTGGCAATCTGATTGAATAGATATTCATTACAATAGTTCACATAATTGTTGGACTATTGCAATAAAGAGACCCCAGAATACAATAGCTTTGCTAAGAGAAGTGACTTCTCTCTCATGGTACAGTCTACCCTACTGTGATCCGACCACCTATGGCAGTGTTCTTGGCTTGTGATACTAGATTGCTGTCCCATCCATGTTTCAGCTTGTGGGTAGGGAAAAAGAGAGGCGGGAAGTCCAAGACAAGGAATTTTCTAAGAAGCTGGTCAGATGTAAGTTTTATTTATTCCTTTCATATCATTTTGGTAATCACCTAATTGCATGGCCAGACCTTGCCATAAGGCAGCCTGGAGAATATAGCAACTGACTGGGCATTCATAGGCTAAGGAAAAATTGAGAATAGATATGGGAGACAAACTGCAACTTTCTACAATATCTTAAAATTTTACTCTAGGTTTCTCTTCAATAAACCGAAAACTTGACTATCTTATCTTAATAAACAGTAGGAGAAACACGGAATATTCTGCTATTAATCTCAACAAATAACTCATTTTGTCATACTTGATTCTTTAAGGTAATCTTCAAAAGAATCTTCAAAAATCTTTAAAATTTTTAGGGTATCTTTAAAAAATACTTCCATGGGTGGTAAATAAATACATAAATAATATAGCATAGTTACTGTCTGCACAATGCCCTCTGTTTCTTTAAAGTTTTATAGTCTGAGGAAAGAATAAATGTCCTTTGCTAAGACGGTGGAGGCCTGCTTAACTTCTAGTAAGTTTCTGTAAATTTTAATTTTCCTTTAAATGAAAGTTTGGGTGATTATAATTGCACAGCTATGTGATAAATCATTAATCAGACAACCAGTGAAAACGTAATAAGAGGACTTGGACCTCAGGCGTGTCCCCAGGCCTCTATGAACATGTGCAGATGCATTTGGCTATCCTAACTGCCACCAACCAAATGCTTACTTCACTACAATTGGAAACCAATTTGGAAACTTGCATACAAATATGAAAGCCAAATTTCTTCTGAAAGAAATGTTTTCAACTGAAACAAATGCTTGGGTTGTTCACATGTGCCCAAACCAAATATTTTCTTGTAATAATAAATATGCTTCCAAGCCATCCATACTCTGCATCATTTGTTAACTAAACAGGACTTGATAATCCCATTCTACTTCATTTTGAAAAAATGATGAAATACCTACTGACAATGAAATGGTATACTTTGTTATGGAAACAATATCTGAGGAATAGAGCTTTCACATACACTGTATCCTCTGCCTGGAATACTTAGCATAACCTCTGCTTAACTCCTATTATTTAATCAGTTTTCATCTCAATTATAACTTCTTCAAGAAAACCTTCCTTGTCTAAGATAAATCCCACAAACATTCTATATTTTTTCCTGTGGTTTTTGTTTAATATGTATATCTTCCACTACACTGTATGTGAAATAAGGGCAGCAACTCTGCGTGACATATAAAAGACAAGCAATTCTTGTTGGCTAAATAAATGGGGATATAATATCAAACTCACAGTTTGGATTTGAGAATTAAATGCATTATTGCATGTAAAATTCCCAGTGTCTAGCACATTAAAAGCAATTAATTTTTCCCTCCAATAAAATGTAAGCTCGATGAAGTCACAATTTTTCCACACTCATACATTCATGAAACTTAGAACAGTGTCTAGGATATATACATTTTCAGTAAGTAAATAATGAACTACTGAAAAAAAGAATAGCACCCAAAGAATACAAGCATCTTAAATTTATTTGTGGGCTTATGACAATTTGTAAATAAAATTTATATATATATATTTTTAATTAACTATCCTTGATTCATATAATAATATGAGGGAATATGAAAACAAAGATAAGCAGATGAAGCTTGAGGTTGTTTGGGCTAGAAATGTTCAGATTGGAAGTACTATACATACTTCTAAAACTTATAGAGCCATTTGATGAGGGTCAGTCTTGAATCTATCATATTTCTATATGATTTAATTAAGATTCACTTGCTTTGTGAAATATCTGGGATGAAAATGTTGTGACTGGAATCAATTAAGAAAATCTCTAAACCTGAAAAAGATAACTAGAACATACCAATCCTTGATTGACATCTCTCATTAGTACAGGTAAATATGCTTAAAATAGCTTTTGATTTAGGGTGGAACATAATTATAAACACAATGAATTATAACAGTGTGTGTCACCAATAAAAATGATATTAAGAAAAAAAGAGAAAAATAATGAAAAAGAAAGAAGAGAGAGACAGAAAGAAAAAACTATATTACTGAAAATACTGCAAAAAGTACCCCAAAACTCCCAAAACATTATAAAAATGCACAGGAGACTGTAAACTAAGGTCCATTCCTGGCATTCTGAGCTATGGTGGAGCTTTGCCCTGGCATGGTATTGGTGAAAAGGTGATGGTTTGGTAAGGGAAGCACAGTACTTAACTATATTTAACGTTGGTTGCTCACTTTCTTTACCACAATAATGGATACTGAAGTCCTTTTTAGATAACTCCTTTCATAATGGAGGCAGGAGGAATGTGTATACTCTCCTGATGACAGTTGAAGAAAGGAAAAGCCCATGCTGAAATTCACCCTCTACCTGATGCCAAACACTACGAAGCTGGCTGTGCTTTGCTGTACAAGCATGTTGATGCATTTGTATGGCTTAAGCTACGGACTCAGTTTCAAAAATGTTTAGCAGAAATTTGCCTAGTTTTCAGAAAGGTGATTTGAGGCGCCAGTCAAAAATTTAAGCCAGTTTGAAAAGACAGCTCTCAAGTCATTTTTTAGATATCAAGGGATATAGGTTTTTCTTTTGTTTTGTTTTTATCTAAACAAATTTTTATTTCTTTTTTCTTATTTTCCATAGTGTACATGCTGCATGTATTATGTTAGTATTCCTTGTATTTCAAATATGGCTTCTTGATACTTGTCTCTTTAAGAAAAGCAAATATGTATCATATGTTTCTATAGAGGGTTTTTTATCATAAGGTTTTTGTAAATGGCTTACAAATTTTGTCCATATCCTGGATTACTCAATATTGAAACTGGTGTGTTTTTGTCAAGATCACTTATGTAGGAGAACATCCTCAAAAATTCAGATTCCGATTTTTCAGTGATAAAAGATAGAGTCACAAGATTTAAACACTTTAAACATTCTGGAGACAATTATATATACTCTGATTCATTCAGATAAGAATGTGCAACAGCTTATACATGCATATATGGAGTATGGAGCAAAGTTAAGATATACCGGTTTCAGGAATTAAAAGGAAAATAAGTGCTGGAAAATAATGTAAAATATAGGGTAAATATATAAAGCTCTTACTATAAAATTCTTATTTGGTGACCAAAGTTTGGCCATACCTAAGTTCAGTGAGGCCTTAAAGCCAGAAATAAAGATTCAGAGCTAAGTTAAACATTGTCACAAGAGTTTCCCAGGTCCACACTATTAATTTAGGCATCATTTATTAAGGAAATAAATGTTTTTAAGCTTAGTGCTGAGACAAATTTTTTCATTAGTCCTGATGAGAGAATAATGTATGATGTAGTGAATGCTGTATTTAAGAAAGTCTGAACTATGAATACCATGAATATATCATAATAGTTTCCTCTTATCATGTAACAGTAAAGTCCAGTGTCACAGTTTCAGTTCACATGTCAGGAAAAGAAGCCTAGAATGTACTCAAAATGTTGCCCAAATACAGAATGCAGTTAAAATGTTGTGCAATTACAAATGATCTCGTCTGATTAGAGTTATGACAGCCTAGTTAAAATGTCTTTAGTGAAAAATAATTTTATGACTATTTGATATAGTTTTTCTTTTTATCATGGAGCATGAAAGACAATTGTTAAGTAATGAAAGATGCAAGAGATTATTTACATTCATATATTTATATATATATATAACATATTTAATCATATAGTCTAATACCCATTATTAGCCAAGCTATATAAGAAATAAAATACGTATTTTTATTACTTTGAAATACCTTATGTGACTTTTTCCCATCCCATCTTATTTTCTTTAAGGAGGTAAATTATTTCCTGAATTTCATGTTTATCATTTCCCTGCTTTTATTTATTATTCTACTAAAGTTATTTTTATACTTAATAAATTACTTTTCAGTTTGTCTTGTTTTCTAAATTTATATAAATTGAAACAAATCTATACATTTCTCTGCAATTTGTTTTTGGTGCCTTATATTTCATTCCTGAGCTTCAACCATGTTATTTATTATAGTTCTCCTTTATTCATTTTTACTGATGTATGGACTTCCTTCATACATCATCATTTATTTATGGATGTTACTGTTGATGGACAATTGTTTCCTATTTTTGGCTAAGACAAATAGCACTGCCATGGACATTCTGCTACATGTCTCCAGGGTCGTTCTGCTATATGTCTCTAGGTACACATCTTTCTCTAGGGTGAATACCAAGGAAAGCATTTGCTGCGTCATCGACATCCTCAGCTTTATGAGATCATGACAGTATTTTTTTTCTAAAGTGGTTTTACTAATTTTAACTCACCAACAGTATAACAACATTCCAGTTTTTCCATAGCTTTATCTTTACTTCCTATTGTCAAAACTTTAAAAAAATTTTCTTCAAAAGTCCCGAGTGAGAAATTGTATTTCATTGGTATTAAATTGTATTTCCCTGATTTTTAAATAGTTCTAGAATATCTGCATGTCCCTGGGTCACTTTTCATATGATTATTCAGGACTTTTGACTATCTTTTGAATAGTCATTTTCTTTTATTCATCATAATTTGTGGGGAGAGCTGCTACATGTGTTGCAAATATTCTTGCTGCTTCTACCTTGTCATTTTATTTTCTATTTGATATTTTGAACAATAGAAATTTTAAATATTAGTATTGTCAAATTAATCCCTATTTTACTTTTACTATTTGATTTTTATTAAGTTAGTTTCTACTGAGGTCACAAAGTCTTCAGTTATATTGTCTGCCAAAAGTTTAATTCTTTTTCCTTTTATAGTAAAGTTTTTTTTAATCCACATGGAAATTATTTTTGTGTATAGTATAAGATAAAACTCCAGCTTTACTTATATCCATATAAGTGAACATAACCAATCATACCAGCATCATTTATTTAAAAGTTTATCAGTTTACGAAGAACCAAAGCCAGCTTTGTGATAAATCAAAAATCCATGTATTTGTGGATTGTTTCTGGGTTTTCTGGTCTACTTCTTGATGTTTTCTTAGTTCATAAACCAATATCACTGTCCATTTACTGTAGGTCTATAATAATTTATAATATCTCATGAGGCAATTTCTCTTTCCTTATTCTTCACAGGAAATTTTGGCATTTTTTCTCACATATATACTTTAGAGTCATCTGCATAAGATCCACAAAATAAACTGTAGGGATTTTGATGTAAAATGTGTCAAATCTATAAATCATTTCGGGGAGCATTGACATTTACATGTAATAGAATCTTTCCATCTATGAATCTAGTATATGTCTTAATTTATTAGTCTTCTTTAGTGTCTTCTGATGAAACATTTTAACTTTTTTCATAAATAGCATGTTAATATTCTTCTAGGCACTTTATTTCTTATGTACCACAAGTGGCATACTTTTAAAATTACTTTAACGGGTTTTTTGATTGTTGTTGCCAGTGTATAGAAATTCAACTAAGTTTTATATTAAGATTTTAATACAACAAACTCAGTAGAATCTTTTGTTAGAAACCATGGCTTATTTGTATGTTTTTGTTTTTTTCTATGTAGATAATTATGCCATCTGTGAATAATTACACCTCAACCTTTTGCATATAAATGAAAGGGCAAAACAAAAACTGACACCCTGTCTGCCACATTCAGCGCTATTAACCTTGCAACTACAGCAAATTAAAGTTTTTTTCTTAATGATAAAATAAAACACCCTAACTTCGAATATTCTATGCCCAAGAATGGATTTTTAAAAATAAAAAAAGACTTGAGCATGCTGGTAAACCAATTGCATCACTAATTCTAAGACCTCCAATGCTAAACGTAGTCTAATTGTATTTACCATAATTTGTTTTACAATTTAATGATACATTTGGAATACTTGTACAATAAATATTTTGTGTGTTACGTTCTTCTTTCTTTTAGTCCCTTCAAAAACTGCTAATGTTAACACAAGTCCTAAGATTAGAAAATAATAATATCATATACTATCTTGGTACTTTACATTTTTCAGAGAACATTTAAATCCATTATGTCAATTGATCCCATGGATTCTACAAAATGAAGTATTATTGGATTATTTTACAGGGGAACAATTTAGTGAATTTTATTAAAAATAGAAAAAAAGGTTGTTGGAAGCCTATATCATATTTATTCCAGTATTACACTGTTAAATTATAACAGTGATATTTTTAAAGAATAAAGATGTTTTCCTAATGGAAAGGAACAGCAGCAAAAACATTTTCTTCCTCATGCCCCATCTCACATTCTCTATGACTGAATAATTTCAGAAGTATTAGATGTTCCTTTAAAACAAACTTCTCTCCTAAATAAATATGGACTATATTGACCAATACTAAGTAGGAGGTAAGTTGACAAGAGGTATTTATTGTTGATCTAAATCCTCATAAATATATAACTACAACTATATTGGCCAATGCACAGTAGGAAATAAACTTTAAAAGACATACAGTGTTAATTCATTCATATTTCCTTACCTGCAACAAATAGTGATATTTAGGGACCACAGACCACAGTTAGAAAACGTGCAACTGAATGGCTCACAGGGAGTTTGACCTCATTACCTTAGCTTTTAAAACATATTTGTTTTTATATTGTTACTGAGCTAACTGCTGTGGGTCACTTTTCATCTTTTACGTGGTTATCCATCCAGTGCATACGATATTTCCCTTGTAATAGCATTTTGTGAGTGCTCTTGAAAATCACTAACCTTGAATGCTGTGTGTGGCAAGTCTGCCAACTCCGTCAGACAGGGAGGGAGAGGAGAATTAAGATATTGCATTTTAGGCATGTGTATTAACTCACCATCTAACATGGAAAAAATAATGAGTGTAACCCTCACAATGGTGGAGTATAGGGAGCTTTTAAATAGGGAGTTTAATCTCTTTTAGAGCAAAGCCACACTCTCAGTTACCCTAGGTTTTTGGCAAGATTCCCAGAAGCTGCAGTCATTCATGAGCCACACACTCTGTTCTTAGGAAAACTGCATTGGGATCTTCACACAGTGCAAGCAATGGTCCCGTTTAGGACGTTTCATCTGTAAAAAAAATCCCCTCACACATGTATGTACACGTGCATGTTACTTAACTCAGCCACCACTGAAGAATGGAGCACTACTGAGATTTGAACCTGTAGTCTCAGGAAGTCCAAGGATCTCAAACCTTATGTGTCAACTATAAAACCATTCCCTCTGACTGATTATTCTGGAATTAAAGTGTAGTTTATGTTAAGCAAGCTTGGAAAATTCCCAAATCAAATAAGCTTGTTTAGAGAGGTTTGTTCTACTCTCTTTGCAAATGTTGAAGCCATAGCTTTATTCTCCCTTGGTCCTCTTTGACTTCTGTAATGTTTTCCATGCTCTCATTCACACTCAACTATGTAATCTGAATATGATTTTTCTGTGAGATATCTTTATTGTGACTATAAAATATAATATACTACATAATATGCATTTATGTATTTAAATTATTGAGCTATGAAAATTACATGTATATTTCATTTTTGAAGCAAGGGACAATCTCTTTTACTACTTATTGTTTGTTTAACAGAATAGGGCTTGAGATTATATCTTAACTGGATAAACTGAAATGGCTGGTGAGACCAATATGTATATCTTTTCCTTATGTGATATTCTTTGTGTCTATGTATATTTGATGTTTTACATTAATTGAAGTTGTCAATTTCAATAGTTACAGCTGCACTACGTTTTTGTTCATATACTCCATTTCGAAAAATCTAATTATAAATAAATTTCCTAATTTTTAAAATGCCCAGTAGGAATCCTAGATTCCTACTAGTAGATCAGCTTTTAGCTATATGCAATTTCCTAAATACATATATTGTAACTATCATTAAACACAAATGGCAGAATAGAATATAACATCTGCTACCACCACCACCAACAGCAAAAGACAATGTTTATTCTACCTCTTCATAACATACAGTTTTGCTAATAATTTAAATGAAAATAAACAGATTCATTTTAAGCTTTAGCCAAAAATATTTATAGCAATTAAGCTATTTAGTTATTGATGTTGTATAATCCTCAGACAGCATTAACTGGCAAACCCAAAGCTCTAGGTTTGCATGCAGAAAAGTCAGATACTCTAAAATACTGCTTTCTTTGAACACACACTGGTTGTTCTGTTAACCTCTTGCAAATATTTGTAGTATCTTTGTTAAAAGGCATTTTCTTTGCTATCATCATGTCAGATTTCCTCAGGTCATTACCCTCTCCTTGTCCTCAGGTCTCAGTGTGTTTTTGCAAAACTGATTTCATTAATTCTAACATTTCTGTAATTTAAAATAAAAGTGGCATAGAGGGCAGGTGGTGTTCTCTTGTCACTTGATAAATGGAGAAACTGAGGTATTCAGAAGATTAAGGAGATGGCAGATGGTTTCACAGCAGGTAAAGGGTGGAGCGGAATCTCCTGCCTGTGGCGTTAAGTATTTGGTCTGTTCCCAGGCAATAACACATTTTGCTTTATTTTAAGAAAACAAAATGTAAATAAATTATAAGCAAAAATTTAGCAAGCTCTCATACCTGGTTTCTTTTTTCCTTATATTTTGTACATACATGTATTACTTGGCTGCATTTGCAACTTACATACTTAAACTGAAGATGGCTTGCTGTCTCCAGGATTTGTACATTTTTCTAAACATTTTGGACATTTTTGAAAATAACAAAACCTAGAGCCAAATTCTGTGTAGCCTGGTTCAGTTGTCCACAGCAGGGTCAACTTGGTGTTTTCTGCTGTATTGATGATTGACTGCAGGGCTATGAATTAGAACACATGGGTAGAGATAGAGGGTTTCTATTAAGACATCTCAATTTTTATGTAAATGCAGAAAGACTGTATAGAAATTAAAATATATATTCTATAAATATTCATCTATTTTAAAATATATTTATTTGCCTCATTAATATTTGCAACCAAGGAACAATAATAAAAATCAGTTAATTGGAAAATATAGAATGCTGTATATGTGCCAAAAACATGCTTCTATCAGCAAAGATTTTAATACCATGTAAGATCCTAAACATGATAATAAAAAGTAATCTAGAATATAGTTCCTCCTGTCCAATTATACAGACCTTTGACACAATTTCTTTCAACAAAATGGTTAAGAAAATGTAAAAAAAATCCAGTTCTTACTAATACTCTAAAAATTCATCTATTTAAATTAATTTAAATGTCAAAATTGGAAATTTACACAAACAGAACTTCACAAGAAAACAGAATTGTTTTAATTTTAGTAAATAAAGACTAAGAAGGAGAAATCATCATTTAACAGCAATCTTTCACTTTCTGGTTATTCTGTTGAGGTTTATAAATTGTAAGTTAAGACTTTCTCTAGCCACTATGTCGTCAAGATCACTTAAACAAGCAAATTAAATCAGATCTGGTTTGGAACTGACAAGTTCTTTTTAGCTTGTCTCATGATGTTATATTTGTTTTTCTGAAATAAATTTATCAGACTTTTAAAGCCATATAAAAATGGACTCATATATTTGATAGTCTAAGCTTATGTATTTTTATATCATGTGTATGACTGAAAACATTTACTTTAACAATATATTGAGACACATAGTGTTAATTTTACTGTTAAAAAATGTTGCCACATAATTCAACTATCTTAGGTGGAATACTGGAGGCATTGAAATCTGATTAGAACTTTCTTCTAAAATGTCATTTTTTTATCTTATACGGCAAAGACTCCTTTGTCTTGCTCATCCTTTGGCAGACATATTATTATAAGTTAAGGGGACAACAGACATATTTAAGTTACTAGAAGTATTATTTGTTTCCACAATTGCCATAAAAGCAGGTTTTTACATATTACCTAAGCACTTTTCTATCGATTAAAACATGTAATATTTAATCTTAGAAAAACATACTAACATTGGAGTAAAACTTAACATTTGTTGCAAATACAGTTATTTTGAAGATTTAGTGTGAATTTATTAAAATTATAACTGTGATGTAAAATTGAAATAGGAAAATTGTGGTTAAAGAATCAAATAGAAGAAACCTAGAGTAAGAGATTAAATTTATGAATAATTTCTTAATCATAGAAGACATTATTAGAAACTAAATTTGTGATGAAATCTGTGTGAAAAAATCGGAAATAAAGTAAAATGCATTACATAAAAATAAATGCTGATTCAAAAGTGATTGCTAAAAAGCATATTGGCATTATAGAGAAAATAAACCTGAAAGAACAGCTCCAATTCTCTCATCTGTTCAGACATTTTGCAAAGTTTTGACATTGAAACATTCACATTTAAAAACAGAGGTGAACCTCACTGCATTGAAAAAAGTCATAGAGATTTCAGTTTATTAGACAGTCTGACCATGCATCTGCAAGATTTTTTTATATTTGACATGTGTAAGAGAAGTAGATATCTGAATTTTTTATGTCAGGTTGCATTGCACAAAGAACAATCAGTTTCGTGTTCATCTCACATGTGTGGCAGGCCTCAGTGAAGACAACTGGAGCTAGAATAAGAGATTTCCAGCATTTCTTGAAACAAAGCAAAGTAAGAAAGCTCAAAGCTTATGCAGAAAATGTGACATATGCCTCAAGTTAATGACCTCACTCCCTGTGTAGCTATAAATAATAACAACAATAACAAAAAGAGCATGACTGTTACAATGACATCCTTATGTGCTTTTTCTTGGAAAAAACAATTCAATTGAAAGTGAATTTTTTTTTTCCAGAAATCACCCAAAAGACATATAAAAAAAAAAAAGAATCAAGAATTTAATCTTTGGAGATGTTTACTCAAGTTTAAAGAGCCATGTATTGGGGGAATCTTTGTTATTTCCTAAGACAGTTTTTACCTTTCTTCCTGTGTGATTTAGATGCAGGTTAAAAAGAAAAAAATCAACAGCTTGAACAGTGCTAATTAGAACCAATTATAATTTCATTGACCTACCACGGCTCACTATGTCCTGGTGAAAAAAAAAGATCATTTTGCTTTATGCTCATGTCTGATTGGGGAAGCTTAATATTCAACACATGTGCAAGAAGTAATCAATTAAACAGCAGTCTAAAGGGGACAATAATCCGTGCAATTCCTTTTTGTTAATTTCTAGTTAATATTATGATCATTAAAAAATACAATCGTATTTCAAACGGGACCACTTAATTCATCAAACTAGTAGCTATCTAACTGGTATGTAAAATTGGTTTTCATGTCAATAAAAGGATAGAAAAAAGTTTCTATATTATTTATTCCTCATGAAATCATAAAGATGACTCCGCTAGCAATGAAGAAGAAAGTTCCTTTGAATCAATTCGGTTCTCCAGGAAAGTAATTCAATTTTAATGTAACCTACACTAGTTAACAAAAGGTATTTCATGGGCTTTGGTTAGAAATGCAATACTGTAACCTAGAATTACCTTACATCTAAGTTTAGCAACTGCCATTTTCATACTGTGCTTTATGCAGCTTAAAAAGTTGTCTACTCCCATCTAGTGGTCATATGGTTAAATGTCCTTTCAAAAATTAGCAGCGTGAATGGTCTGTATTAAGGCAAGTGGAACTGCTGTTTTATTGTCAGAATTAAATAATTAATGCAGTTAACAACATCTGCATAGATTAAGTAATTCAGGCTCATGGGCTTTGTTGATAGCAGTAATTTTAAAAGCAGCCTAAAATGGTTTTAGTCTGATTTATGGAGCATGGCTCATGCTGCCAGAGCCGCATGGAGCTCATTGACTGAAAAACTCCCAGTATCACTCAAGAGAATTGCCATAGTTCTATAGTCAACAATTTCTTATGAATATTTTATAAAAATATCTATGTATAGAGGGAAGGAAATTTCAAGCAATGCGGTCCTCCGTGTACAGCAGAATTCCAGAATATAAAAATAGATGATTCATCTCTTGAAGTCCTTGTAAAAAAAGTTGACTGTCAGATTTCAAAATAAGAAGTACTCTAAAATCTTTATACTGTAATCTTGATTTTCTTGTACCAAAATACAGATTAGAATAGCGTTTCTTGTATTGGTGATATCTGCCTTTCCAAAAACCAAAAAGTAAAAGCCAAAAAGAGAAAGCAAATTGCCTTCCATTTTTGATGTGTTTAAAAAACAAAATCTTACACTAACCTAGCAGCTTGTGGCTTGGTGCTGATTTAATGATGTATATTCACACATGTTAGGTTAGTTGGGACCAAGTAGAGTTCAGCTACCTGCGATTCTGAAGACACAAAAAGACAATTCAAGTGTTTTCTTTGGCATGGAAGTGGGGCGGGAAAGGATTGACACAGTGGGGAAAGATTGCTCTATTTCAAATGACAAGATCAAATCTTTGTAGTATCTATGCAATTTCTACAGGATAGCCCCTCACTCTGCTTTAGTAAGTATGGAGATGTGACTGATTATGAGCTAATTACCCAGCAGAACTGATCGGCTTATTTTGACTCACTAAAACGTATTGAGCATTTATATACAAATACTGAATTAGTTTTTCTACAAAAATCCACTGTCTGTGTCTCCAGAGAAAGAAGAGAAGCATGTATCACAACTCCAAACAAAGGAATGGTTGAGTCATAACACAGGGTAGGAATTCAGAGAAAAGTAAGGGACCACAGCGGTCGAGAAAGCTTCCTGGGAGTGGAAGGATTTGATCTGGGGCTTAAAGAATGAGTATGATTTGTGTAAGAAGCCAGAGCATAATGGCTTCAATAGCAACAAAGCTGTAAAGTTTAAAGTGAATTAGATATGTTTGAGGAAGCGCTGGTAGATTATTCTCTTAAGAATGAAGAGAATTCATGCCCCATGCCCAGGAACAGTGGGAGAAAGGGTTAGAAAAGTCATCTGGGACAGACTAGAAAGGGTCCTGAATACCTTGTGACCCCAGAAAGCTGAATAGGTTGAGGCTGGTGTACAACTTAAATAGGAGAAAAAAGCAATACATGAATCCTTGCAAGATGGCATGTTAAAGAGAAAATATTAGCAACATGTTTACTCATATTAAAACCGTGAAAGTTGTCCCCGTGGTTAGTTGATCAAGATTAACTGAAAACTTATATTAGGGAATTTACTTATTGATCTATTCATATATGCATCAGATTTTTTTTTGCACCTACTATGTGTCAGGCACTGATATGAATATTTCTGTAAGGTTTATATGTAAGCGCTATTTATTAAAAAGATTTATGTTAGAAACTGTATATTAATGGCAACATGCAATTTTTTTTTCTCATTTCTAGAAGGCAATGTAAATACTTAAATAAGTATTTTAGTAGTTTTAGGACTAAGTACTAAACCTAATGTAGATTTCTTATATATAATTTATAAAATTCTTTTTTCACACTATTTTCAGTAGGTTGCCTGCTAAATAGAACCACCACCCAAAACAAAGAAACCTAGAACAATTATAAGGACCTGAGATAATAGAAGGAACAATGAGTATAAATCATTTTGAAAGCAACCAAATTGTCTCACAACTTGGATAACTATGTCAACCAGTGACTCCTAACAGCACAACTAAGATGAATAATAAATCAAGCTTTAAAAAAAAATACAGTACAAAAAAAAAATACAGTACAAATGGATCCATTTGTAACTTTTTGCATTTCAGACTGTTCCTCCACTGCCATAGATAAATAAGAAATATAAGAAATATTTTTAAATAGCCCTTACATATAAACTTTGTATAAATGGTCATATATATGTCACATATCACAATGCATAGATAGATGAATAAGAGATAAATATAAAGAGAGATAAAATTGATATATTTATATAGGTATATGAAATCTCACTAAAATATGTATAAATATATAAAATATAGTTTTAAACCATATCCTTTGGGAAGAAGAACTGAATTTTTCAGTTTCCAGTTTGTAAATTATAATAGTATAGAATTTTTATTGACAAGCATATTTTGTAAAATAAAATATTAGGTAAGTTTCACCAGGATAATAGCTTATATTTTTTGGTTGAATGATCTTACTAAGCTCCTGAAAGGCATAACCGTTTTCTTTTGCTGATCAGTCAAGAGATATAGGATTATTCAAGGACTTTGATGTGCTTTTATCAAGCTACATCAAGCCTAAAATCAACTCCATCAAACAGAAAGATTTTTTAAAATTTTGTTTTCTTAGGATAAAAAGAAAGCGTATGACTTTGGATTAAGAAAAATAAAACAAAACCAAAACAGGGAAGTTAGCCTGCAACAGACAGGTGAGTCAGAAAAGTGAGGTCCTGCATGGTGAATCATTCAGAGTGGCATTTTATTTAGCTGTTCTATTTCAGCCTTATGTCCCGCCCCGCTTTTTTAATATCTTACCAAAGAACAAAGGCGATCAAAAGGAAAAACAATACAGTCATTAAGTGGTAACTGATAGAAGAGGCTTTGGGGTTAAAATTAATAAAACCAGCATGGTGTACATTAAGACTGTATAAATATTTAAGGAACTACAGCCTACTTGGAGATGTAAACCGATTAGCAAAACTACTTAACCTAGAGATGCAAATGTTTCAGGTAGATAAAATAAACACAGACTGCTTGTTGGAAACATGATCAGTTTTCATTCTGGGAGTGCTTTATTTCATGAAAGTTTTAATTGTTAAAATAAAGTTCTTTTGATGTTTTGTGTAAAAGGTTTTATGTTGCAGCTAATGCAATTTAGGAAATAGAATCACAAATAAAATCATTGCACATGTTTTTCTTTTCTTGTCAGGTCCTGTATTACAGTGCAAGTTTGGCTTTTCACATTGAAATTAAAGGAAAACTATGATACAAGGAACAAAAGATTCATCCTTCAGGATTATCTTTGCTAGTGATATTAATACACAAAAACTTGTCTACAGGAAGCCATGTATTTAAAGGTAAAATATTTATTTATGGCATTTCAAATGATATACAAAGTAATTTAAAATAAAAAGTATTTAATGAAAATAATTCTAAATCACTATTGTTTAATCCATTTTCTCTCTCTCAAAAAACCTAGTACACAATATGTTGAATTAAAGTTTCAGTAATTAATGTTAACTATCTAGATGAAAATTTAAAAACTAGAATTATTGACTGAATGCTTGTAAATATATGCACTCTTAGATTTCTTTAGACAAAACATCTAGTAATTTACTGGTATTTTATAATTTTTATCTGAACCCTATTATATCACACAGCCTTGACAATGTTTAGAATTGATATTATAATATAGATTATATCCAAATGACATCAAAATACCCACCTGAATAAGAACATTTTTCCAATTACTTGGGTAAAACTAAATGTTCAACTGTATTGAAATGCTCTGTTGGATCAGCAATTTCATAATTTCACAGGATTCGTTGGTATCAGGTGTACTATGAACAGAGATGTGTCTTGTATCAGAATTTTTTTAACATAGATCTACATTTATGGTATTTTTATGCTGAATTTCTGTGGAAACAGTCATTCTTACCAGTAGATTGGATCTATGTAGAATATATACCCATATCCAGGCCAGTGCTTTCAAGTCCCTATTTGCAATTTTAAATTTGTATTTGTGGAAATACTGAATACATGATTTGAACAGGGAAAAACATGATAGAATAGACAATAATTCTGAGTGAATAAATCAAATCTTTCCTAACCATTGCCAGAGTGCTGGGGAGAAGTACTCATAAATGGGGTTGTATTCAGAAGACTTTCTCTCTCACTGATATTAGGTACAATGTGGGTCAGCAAACAAGCCAAGACAATGGTCCATCAAGAATACCTTGTCCCAAATATGTCAAATATTTAAGTTTTGTTTTTCTTGTTCTTGTTTTCCACATCTTCTCACTGGCCTACTTTTCTTACTTAAGAAAAAAAACAAAAAAAGCCTATCCTTCTATAGCATTAATTTATAGCTCTTGGCAAAACCCAATATCAGACTATTTTCTTGACATTATCTGTTTTATTTAATACTACCTTCAAAATTCATGTAGCTAATAGAAATAGAGGATTTTGGAGTTCTATGTTCAATAACTTGTTTTTTCATTTTAAGAAGAAATTTATAGAGAGAATTATTCAAATATTTTAGCTTTTCTAAATTTTAAATTCTGCTTCAAAGTTTCCCATTACGTATATCCTGATGAAAAAAAAAGCTGATGGAAGAATATATTACTTTTGTCTACATCCAGGCTAAGACATACATCAGTTTAAGACTAATTATTTGCAGTTTGCTTGTACACTTTTGCTTGTAAGTAGAGGCACAGATATTTGCTGACCCATTGCTTTGCTCACCACAGAAAATCACTAAATCATACAACGTAAGAGCCTATGTTAAATGTATAATACATGTTAAAAAGAGAATCCCTGTTACTTTGCTCCCAGTTTAGGAAGGCAAATCGTATCTATCAGTATCCAGATGAAATGAACTTAATTCTGCATTTTACACAAAAGGCAAATTCAGAAAGTCGTTATCATTTCTAGCGTCCTGAGATAAAATGTGTCCCACCAAGTTGCATGAAGTGGACGAAGAGTCTTTCTTTAGTTATAGTAACATGTACAACTCTTGGTATAAATCACGGTTCTCTCCCATCTAATCTTCAGTGAAAACACTGACAGTGAAAAGCCCCTACACATATGTTCAAAATATGAAACACCTCCATAGCCTTCCCACTGGCACACTTCTTGTCTCTATTGATCTATACCAACTCAATTTCCCGCCAGACACTTTTTCAAAAGTTCTAAAACATATACGTGATAGAGTGATAAGGTTTGGAAACAAGAACTTGATCAATGTGTCTAATGCAGTACTCAGATCAGCTTCTACCTCTGATGCAAAGAGAGGGAGGTGATTATCCAGATAACCCATTCAACAATTCCATGTGAAGCGCATAATTTTTTCTTTATTCTTTATGACAAATCGCTGCCCTTCTCTTGGTAGAGAAAGATACTAAACTATAATTCAGTTAGCACAGGAAAATGCTTGGAAGATCTGTATGTTGTCTACCACCACCACATTTTGCTTTGAAGCACAATTATTCCTTCTGTCATGATAAAAATTACAGCTGAGATTTTTGAGCGTTTACTATGTGACAATCCCTAAAATATAAACAAAATTTTCTAACCCAATATGTTCTCGGGTTAGACTGCAAGAACAATAAACTATTTCAAAATCCTGTCATTTTAGTTGCTTTGGTTTAAGTGCCTCAAATTAAGAGACATAAGGAAAAGGCACTGCCATTTTGTAGTTTGCTCATGTTAACATACGGATAATTTAAAGATGTTTTTACCAAAAACGTAACACTAATATCTCTCTCGTAAAGGACACAGTGCTTTAGTATTCTAGGGTCACAGCAATTTCACTGATAGTTTCAGTAATAAAAAAATTATAATTGTCAACCACTTAAAGTTTTTATGGAGCTCACATAAGCCCTGGGAAATTCCATGAAGAGTAAACATATGTGTGAAATAGTTTCTGCAGCCATTTCAAGGAGTTTAGAGCAGAACAAGAATTGCTAAAAAAGAGTAAAATTTTTCTAAGTGAAAACTTGACGTGTGGACAACTGGGCCAAGGTAGCAGGAAAAAGCCATATCACATATTCTTTCTTCATATGAAATACGTTTAGCCAGGAAAGTGCAATGACCACAATTAGGATAGCTAACCAAAAAAAAAAAAAAAAAAAACAGAAAAAAAGGTGGAACTTGAGATAAGAGAGAATATTAATGCGACGAGTTTTTATGAATAGTGTATATCTTTCTTAGTATACAGTTAATAGATTTTATCTAAATTTTATAAATCAATAGAAAGTGGTGGAAGCATATTTGATTGCTAAATACAATTCAACTGTATCTAAAGGATTAAAATATTATAATAAGAAAAAATTAAAGAATATAATGGCAAAAACTTAGGAAGGTGAATCAGGTAAGGAAGTATGAGGAATTAAATTATTTCATTTTTTTCAATATTTCATAACAGAAAGCCTGTTGATATTATGTGAAGTTTATAAACAAGGAATATCTTTTTAAATGTGTAATATAAAGTTATTAAGCTAAGTAGTAAAAAGTCTAAAATGAAACCTAAATTTGACTAAAGCTTCAGACTATAAAATGTGAGCTCTAAGGTCTGGTGTTAAGTAAGAGTGACCTTTGTTTTTCTTGACGAGAACAAAGAAATAAAACACTAGGCACTAGATATTTTTGACACTTTTGAGGGAATTATCTACTTGACAGTATATCAACAGGGATGAGTCAAGTGGTAAAGGATTATAGAATTTAGGTCAAGGTGGAAATGACAGAAAATTCAAGGGAACAGGGAGGCATTTTATCAGACATTCTTTCATTTTATATGATAAAAGTGAAATCTGCAGTCATTTTTAGAAGTAAAGTTTCTTTATGTTTTCTTGCCCAGTTGAAAAAAAGAATAGCAAACGTATACATAAGTGTGTGTCTGCATGTGTGTATGTGTGTGTCTGTGGTGGTATGTGAATGTGCAGTAGTTCCCAATCATATGAGGCCTGTGGAGGTAATAAGCAGGTGTCAGGGCTTGTTCCACAGCACCCTTGAGGGCATTGGAGAAAGGAAGATAATAAGTCTCTGAGAGTCTATCTCCCTGTAGTAATATTTGAATCCAATCTAATAGAGAAGGAAGGTAAAGTCAGAGATAGAAACAGGTGACATTGTGCAGAGACATAGAACCAGACACTTAAATCTACTTCTCTAGTGGTGCATTTTGATAGAAAAGTAATTGTTTTGAGGCCTAGAAATTATTGAGCATAAGATTTATAATAATAATTACATAGCTACCAGTTTAACCACCATCTTACAATGCTATTTTGTTTCCTGTGAATGAATGAAATTGGCAATATGTTTTCCCAGTTGTGTCTCCAATGTCATGTCATGTAAGAACAGTGGTCAGACAGCATTTCAATCACATCCTTTAGTGATACACCAGGTAACAACATCGGACTGTGCGAGCAGGCTGATGTGGGAATCCTGATACTGTCTCTTAATAAGCCTGGGCAAGTTTCAGTGTCAGTTTTCTCATCTGCAAATAGAGTAATTCTGACCTCATTTACTCATGCCTATCAAATGAGGTAATATATGGGAGCTCTCTGGTACTGTCCATGGAATATAATAAGCACATCATAAATAATAGAAAAAGAAAAACAGTGGAGGAAGGAAGAAGGTCAGGGTGCTATTTTAATAATAACAAATAATTATGCACACACACACCATCATTTTAACTTTCTATTTCCAGAAGCCATTTCTAAAATCAAAGACTCTTTGAGCCATATTATACTTGTGTAACCTGAACAAACTACCTGTGTAAAACCTTAGTCTCCTCATCTTTGAAAGGGACATAATGATAGTACTTAGCTTCTTAGAGTTGTGAGGTTTAATTTATTAAGCACACAAAAATTGCTTAAGTAGGGCTGGAGTGAATAAGTGCTCCATAAATGTTACTTATTGTTATTCTTTGTATATATATTTTCTCCCCCCAAACCCACTCATTTTAATGGCATAAATTCCTCACCCCTGTGAGATGAAAAGAAGTATACAGGAAGAGACAGAGAAAACAAATGTAATTTGGAAAGTAGTATTCACATATCAAGTTTGCTTTTCTTCCAAATTTTGGGGCTAGAGCTTCTTTCCCTAACGTCATCAAATTATTTAAATAAAAAAATAATACATTCAGAATACTGACTGAGTTCTTACATGTAGGCATTTTGTTGAGCACTTTACTTGATATATAAGATTTAATCCTCACAACGCTAGAAGGAGGTACAGTAATTCCTCCAATATTGCAGAGAGGAAATTGAAGTTCAGAATTGTTAAGTAACTTGTCCAAGGTCATATATCTAGTGATTTAGCAGAGCTGAAATTCAAAGATAGTTATAATTAAACACACCTCAGTTTAAGTATTTATGCTCCTGTTCAAATATTCCCAAGAGAACTCCAGCTTCCAAATAATGAATAAACAGGTAGCCAATGGCCAGGTGGAGGCAATTTAGGAAGTGTTTGGATGAGCCTAAGAAAGTGTCTGGCTTGCTTGTTCTTCTACTCGTAAACCAACTGTGTATTGGTTGTTAGCCAGCAAAAGGTCTCAAACTATCTAAAAAATGATGTGAATTCTCACTGAAGGGGGTTATAAATTTTTTGTGTCTATTAAACTGAACCAATCCCCAAATAAACACACTAATTTTACAGAAAGTTATTCAAAACCCCTAGAATTACAGAAGCATTGAATATATTATATATTCCAGAATACTGCAATTACACACTTCAGTTAAGTTCTGAATAAGTAGCTTAGTATAATATTAGTATCTCATTCCTTTTTCCTTTTATAATCACTTTAAAAGGAAGCCCTGGATTTCTGGCTTTGATCTAGAAGGCAGCTTAAATCAGACAATCAAAAGAAACCATTGTATAAAAAAGGTGGCAGAGAGGTCCACTTCCCAGACATCCAGTGATAGAGAAACCACAAATCATTCGTATAGCTAAAGAGAGAAAGCAAGTAATGATCTAATTGTTCTCTGTTTTTCTTGTTTTTTACTTCCACCTTCTTTGCTCCACTCTCAACACCATGTCCTTCTATTCAGTTCTCCATGTGCATAGATTTGAGAGACAATGCTACTGCCTCCTGATTTCCTATAGTTATGTACTTGGCGTGTTATAACAAAACTTTAAAAATATCTAAGGTGAATATCATTTCTTATGAGAATCCTAAGTGATAATAGCACAAGCTAATATTCATTAAGTGATCACTTGGAGTCAGATACTTCCCTAAAAATGTGTCATCATCCCATTTCTTTTAAATGAGGTTTATTTTGGTATAATTTGCATATAGTAACATTCACTCATTGCAGGCATCTGGTTTAATTAGTTTTGTCTTATCACCCTAATCAAGTTACAGAATATTTTGACCACCCCCTAAAATTCTCTTGTTCTGCTTCAGGGTCAGTTTCTCCTCCTACCCACAGTCCCCTGCAAACACTAATCTGCAGTCTATCTTTATCGATTTGCCTTATTCCATTTTAAAAGTAAGGCAACTCATTTTCCAAAGGTCAGGAGTTAGTAAGTGCCTAGTTAATTGGAATAATCGGCATTCAATTCCACATCTGTCTGACTCTGTGACTCTTATTCCTATCTACTTTATGCTCTTATGTCTCTATAGTGTAATCTTCCCCATTAGTTCATTAATGATCTTAAGATCCTCTTTTACTATGCTTAGTTTATTTTAAAAATTAATATGATTGGATGCAGGAAATTATCTCCTAATAGTATGAGGTAAATTAAAGCATATATTAAAGTGTGGCTGTAACTCAGCTACTGATTGCTAAAATTACACTAAAAAGGAAAAAATATAGAGTGACAATTTCAACATGGCAGAATCATTTTTGAGATATCAATTTGTGTTTTCCTCCTTATTTCCCCTTCATTCCTGTTCAAAGTAGGTGTATTCTAAGCAGGCCCTTTGAAATGTCATGCCTCAGGATGTTTTGTAGGAGGAATTATGGAGAGTGTCAGAAGACTTTAAAAACTTGGGGACTCTGAAGAAGTGATGCCATGTGTCTGGGTAGGAGAAAGAGAAGCGCTCTGGGGAGCAAGGTGAGAGAAAGGAAGACTTTTTCCAAATTGAGGAAGGAGACAGAAGTTGAGGGGTTCAGAATAGTAAGATCTATATACCACTTAGTGGCAGCAGCCCACAGAGCTTGCAAGCAAGCATTGATTATTCATTAAGGAAAACAAAGTATTTAGGCACTGAGGTTTCCAATGGTATCCATGCAACACAATTGGTGCAGTAGTAGCCAAGCTGCCAGGTTATAAATGGCCATACAAGCTGAGAAATTGTTTTCTTGTTGGCAACCTGTGGACTGACAAAAAAGCCTAACACACACTGACATTTACTATGCATTGTACACATAAGCATACCTAATTCTCACAACCAAATACTATTAGATTAGCATTAACCCCATTTCACAACCAGAGAAACTAAGACAAAGAAATACTACATTCTTTGCTCAAGATCACACAAGTAACCAAGTGGCAGAGACATGATTTGAACCCAAACAGACAGGTTTCTAGCCTGAAAACTTATGCTGTACTGCCCAAGCCTACTGAAATTTCAGTGACCTTGCTTAATGCTGGGAGAAGAGAACTAATATTGACAAATATTGGACTTTCAGGGAAGGAACTCAGATCTAGGGTCAGATTTTTATTTTAGCTCCTTAAAAGAATAGAATAGTATGACTTTTTTTAATCCCACTGAGTGTGTGGACATAAATATATTCTGAATACATTAGCAGTATGAAATTTTAGGGATCAGTTATGCATTATAGTGGAAGTTTCTGAAGGTATTAAAAGCTAATCACAAGGCATTCTTTGTTCATGGATTTGAAGAATTAATTTTGTTAAAATGTCTAAACTACCTAAAGCAATCTACAGATTCAATGCTCTCCCCATCAAAATCCCAAATAATTGTTTTATGGAAATATTTTAAAAATCCTTAAAGTCATATGGAACCACAAAAGACCCAGAATAGCCAATGTTTTCTTGAGAAGAAAACTGGAAGCATCACATTTCTAATTTCAAAACATATTGCAAAGTTAGAGTATTTAAAATAGTATGGTACTGGCGTAAAGACAAACATATATACCAGAATAGATGCCCCAGAATTAAATCGACACATATACAGTGAACTGAAATTTGACAATGGTGACACAATGGGGAAAGGATAGTCTCTTTAACAAATATTGTTGGAACAGCTGGATATCCACATGCAAAAAATGAAACTGTACCTCATCTCTACCATACACAAAAATTAACTCAAATGGATTAAAGACTTAAACATAAGACCTGAAATTGTAAAATGACTAGAAGAAAACATAAGGTTTTCTTGACATTGGTCTTGAAAATTGGTCTTGAAAATAATTTCTTGGGTATGACAGCAAAAGCATAGACAAGAAAAATAAAAATTAAAAAGTAGGAATACATTAAATTAAACGCTTTTGCACAGCAAGGAAAACAATCTAAAGAATGAAAAGACAACTTAGTAAATAGAGAAAGTATTTGTAAACTGATAAAATTTGTCAATTTTATCTCAATAAAGAAAAGAAAGGGAAAAATAGTTTAAAGGACATAAAAAATGCTATGTTCATTAACTCATTCAATAAATATTTATTGAACATCTACGTACTTCTAGGGTCCTGGGGACACAAAAGATAGGAGAGAGAGAGAGAGAAAAATCTCTGCCCTCTTAGGTCTTTACTTGAGAGAAGACTATCAAGAAACACAAGAAATTTCAGATGATGACAAGTGTCATGGAGAAAAAAATATGTTTAGGGAGTACTACATATATACGAGAAGGCCTTATTGATAATGTTATTGTGAGGAAAGAGTTAATACAGCAAGTCTGATTGGTCAATCTTTGAATGGCTCCAGGGGTATCTGCAAACACGATTGATTCTTGCTCAACCCCCAGGACCGTGACCCAGAGAATGTTCTCTGTTGTTGATTAATAATGTTGTTGCGGGTATTCAGAGCAATGGGACATGCTTCACCAGCTTGTCAGGACTTATCAGGATTGTTTTGTGTGAACACCCAGATTGGTGATACACCTGGCTTTATTGTTGGAGTCTTGAGTTTCCATTACCATATCATGTGACCAGCTCAACATAATAGCCCTGAACCTGGAGACTGAAGCTGGCTTCCCTCGGCAGAGACGTTTCACGTGTGGGCCTGGCTATGTTTGGGGGAAAATGATGGTGTTTTGAAAATGCTCCTATAGATTGGGGCTGGGCACTGGAGGAGGAGACTGTGTCCAGGTCACACTACCTTCTGTGTGAACTAATTATTACCTACAGTTCTTTATAGCATTTTGGGTTTACCTCTCATGTTAGTTTGAAGTGACCATGACCCCTCCTACCAGCCTGCCATTGTTGATTAGACAAGGGTGGATATTGGCCCTCAAATGGATCTGATTGAGTCTCTCCTAAGAATTAGGATTTAGGACAGCATGAGTCAGAGCACTTAAGATTTGAGAAATAGAGAATGGGGGGAAGCATATATCTATAAATAGAAAGGCTATTTTCTGAAAATAAAAGTAGAAAATCTAGACTGCAGAAAAGAAGGAAAAAGCTACAAAGAGAAGTAAATGGGAAACCAATCAGCCTGAACTTCTGGGGCTCAGAAAAGCAGACAGGTAATTCAAGTCCCTGGTCAGATCCAGCTGTATCTTTGGCTTGGATCTTATGACAATTCTGTATCTTTTCAATAATTTCCTAGCTAGTTTAAATGAGTTTCTTTTCCTTAAAATGGTCCTTAAGACAGCCCCCTGCCCCCCACCCCACCCACAGAAGTGGAAAGAACATCCTCCATAACATTTTGAGACTTGTCTATCAGTATTTTTCAACTAAATCACCTGGGGAGCTGTTAAAGTGCAGGAGGTTTGGAGTGGTGCTGATTTTCTGAATGTTTATCAAGCTCCCGGGGATGCCAGTGATGCTGGTTTATGGACCCCTCTCTAGAGGGATCTAGAATTGAATTTGTAGCACAGTGAGTATAAATGGCTACCAAAGAGTTTTAAAATTAAGTTTGGACCCAATTTCTGAATGATTGCATATACTATGCCAAAATATTATAGATTCTTCTACAGGAAATGGTATAGTACTAGTGGCTTAAAAAAAAATCAAAACATAGTTGTAGAAAGGTAACACTAACAGCAAAGTGACAAGTGGAAGGGATGGAGAAGTGACAGAGAAAAATAAATCAAATAGGAAAATATTTTACATGGAATTATTGAGAAATACTTGTTTTTATGCCTCATAAAGAATAAAGCTTGGAAGACTTATTTGAAATTTCAGACTGAACACAAGTTTGATGTTTATTTTCTACACTTGAAAAAAAAAAATCCCTGGCTGTTTTTCTTCAAATGTTTGCAGGTGTGGATAATTAAAATACCACACTTACTTTCATTTGATTGTATGAGCATTCTCATGTCTACAAGTGATTCTAATCAACTTCACTAAATGTCTGGGGGAACCTCTATAATTAACAAAACTTTATGTACAATCATTAGAGTTTAGAATTATAATTTATGTTACATTTCTAATTAGTATTTTTATCCCCTTGAACTTCTATTTTTCTTGGGGAACCAGAATTTACAAAATGATCAAAATACTTTTCATTATTTTAGATAAAATGATTTAGGAATGAATAGAAAACAATCAAGTATTTCAAATAATAAGCCTATGCCCACATGTAATGATTGATCAGATGAAATGACATTCAAGTTATTTGTTCAATTTCATTGTCTATTAGATTTTCAGTGTTATTTTTATATGAATAAATCTTCCTTCATCTTGTAACTGATACACCTTATCTGAGTGCAGCAAACTTACACTGGGTGGCTCTGCTAATGCTCAAGATGGATTTAGGCAACTTTTCTATCCAATCAGTACCTGGGAACATGTATAATGCATAATACAGCTCAGCAGTGAAGAGAAAAGCTTTGGAGTTATAAAGACCAAGAATCAAACATTTACTTTATTTCCAAGGCTTAGATTCATCAAATATAAATTGAGGTAATAATTTCTTTTTTATAGAATTGTTGAGAATTATATGAGGCAATATACACACAGATGCATACTATATCCTAAAACACATTGCTATTACTACTTGCTATTACTATGATACTTGTATGAATGGACAGTATTCCTTTATACTAAAAGGCACTATGGTAATATAATTATTACAATCATGTTACTTAAAAATTTTAATTTATTTCAAATTGCTCAATTTGAAAGAAATAAATAGCACGGATGGGTCAGAAAAATTCAAATATTGAATTTTGGAGGACAGTTTAATAAAAATGAACTAACTAAATCTGAATATTTTGACTCTGAATCCAGTGGAACAATGTATCTCAAACCAGAAATATTCCACGGCGAAACCTCCCCAAATTCTCAGTCATAATTTTGAGCTGATGTGTAGGTACCTGCATTTTATTTTTTATATTTCTTATTGGAGTATAGCTGATTTACACTTTCGTGTCAGTTTCAGGTGTACAGCAAAGTGAATCAGTTATACATATATATATACCACTCTTTTTTAGATTCTTTTCCCATATAGGCCATTACAGAGTATTGAGTAGAGTTCCCTGTGCTACGCAGTAGGTCCTTATTAGTAATCTATTTTATATATAGTAGATGTACATGCCAATCCCAATCTCCCAATTTATCCCTTATCCCTTGGTAACCATAAGTTTGTTTTCTACATCTCTGACTCTATTTCTGTTTTGTAAATAAGTTCATTTGTACCCTTTTTTTAGATTCCACATGTAAGTGATATCATATGATATCTGTCTTTCTGTGTCTGACTTACTCAGTATGACAATCTCTAGGTCCATCCATGTTGCTGTAAATGGCATTATTTTGTTCTTCTTTATGGCAGAGTAATATTCCATTGTATATATTTACCGCATCTTCTTTATCCATTCATCTGTTGATGGATGTTTAAGTTGCTTCCATGTCCTGTCTATTGTAAATAGTGGTGCAGTGAACATTGGGGTGTATGTATCTTTTCGAATTATGGTTTGGAATCTGCATTTTAAATGAATATACCAAGTAGATTCTGAGGCAAGTAATTCTCCAGCCACACCCTGAGACACACTACATGAATCTGAGCAAGGGACAGATGCTAAGCTTTGTTCATCTCTTCACACTCAGTGCATGACTCTGTGCCTAATATGCACTAAGTGTTGGATAAATAATGATGAAATAATATGATAAATAATTAACATACCAAAACCAAACTGACTGATACTGTTACCATTTTGGTAATTATTGCTATTCAGAGTTGCAAGTAAAAATTTTAATTTTTATTCTGACTTGTGAGAGTGGGTGGTTATATTCCAGTTAATTATTGTGATCTGTAACAAAATGGTGATAAGGCTAATTTATTTATTTAAAATACAAGGACTTCCCTGGTGGTCCAGTGGTTAAGACTCCACACTTCCACTGCAGGGGTTGTGGCTTCTATCCCTGGTGAGGGAACTAAGACCCCCCCCACCAGGTGTGGCCAAAAAAAAAAAAAAAAAACCTAATTGCTATGGCAAAAAAAAAAAAAATGCCGTGACCAAAAAAAAGAAACCTAACGCAAACTGGCATTCACAAAAAAGGACTTAAAAAAAATAAAATAAAATATGAAAAACTTGAATGTGTTGTTTACTTATATTTATACTTAATCTCAGACCCTTTTCAAACATTTGAAACATCAAGACATGAAATTAGAAACTACCTAGTTTCAATACGTGACTCATATTCACCTTGTCCCTGAGAATCAATTTTGCTTTCCAGCTGGTACAAAACAGAACGCTAGTCTTTTGTTTCCCCTTGTCCAGTGAGCTTTAAGCAGAAAAAGTGTGAACAATTACACCTGAAAGTTGAAAAAGGAAAGGGTGCAAGCTAACAGAAGGAACTGCCAGATAAGCAAGCAATTAATCAGGATAACAATAAGAGGCAAGATTATCTGCATTACAATCGACAAATGGAAAATGAGCCTGAACATAAACTAGGCTTGGCTATGATATCAGAATTTGACTTTTAGTGAATAAATGTTCAGTTTGTCTCCTGAGAGTGATCAGTATTAGATTTGAAGATAAAATTAAAATTTTGGCTTTCAGTGTTTAAAATCAGATATTTTACTTAAGCAGCATTTAAAAATTTATAAAAATACTAAATTTCAAATCATATGTTGGAAAGGACTCTAATACCAGCCCCGAATCTGATAACATTATGAACTTGGACAGATATTTAAATGCCAAAGCTCTGACTTTATTTTTGCCTGTATATCTCACAATGTTATTTGGATATCAAGTTTTTAAAAGTTATGTCTGTGAATGTGCTTTAAAAATGATAATTGATTAGGGAAACACCAGGTGTCATTTTTTAATATTTTCTAATATCATCATAACTATAACAATCCCCAGTACGCATTTATTCGTGTTATTTTTGAGATTTTCATTGCCCTGTGACTGTATTCTGCTAATTATTTCTATAGAAAATATATAAATTAGATGTTAGAAAGATCAGGACAAGTTTTTGAGGGAGTATTTTGAATTATGTGTAAAACTGGGGTATTAAAAGTACATGGTTCAGCACACAAAGTTCCAGTAAGGGGTTTTAAGTTTCAGAGAGACTTCTGGTCACTATGGTCCACCAAGCTAATAAAAGTAGTCTCTTGTCGAATGCCAAAATAATTCAAATATACAGTAGAGTTTAAAAAGAGGAAAAGACAATCTCAATGATAAGGAAAGAATTCAAGGCTGGAAATTTCATCAGGTACTAAACAGAATAGATCATATAAGTTACTGGAAACTGTTATCACCTAGAAGGTTACATGAATTCTCACAGGTGCCTGGTTGTAAAACCATTTAAAAAATACTTTTCCTACTGTTAATTTTATGGGAAGAAATAAAAGAAGCATCCAGTGAAAGATGAGACTCCAAGCTGTTACCATTAAATATGGAGTCTAAAATCATATTATCTAATTAGACATACAAAAAAGTCAGCCCCAAAATTGACCTAAAAACTGGTACAGGATGGATGGCATTCAAAAACTCATGATGAACATGGAGAAGCCCCACTGGAATACCACTGCAATTTAAAGCAAGAGAAAATCACCAGAGCAAACAAGTGACTTACACTGGGGATGAGATAAGAAGCAAATTGCCCAGAACAGAGAGTAAACAGCTATGAGAAAAAGAAAAAGAGCAAAATCAAAGAGAACAAAAGAAAAAACTCATACTTTAAGAATGACAGAGAATAGAACCACCCAGGGGAATTTTAGCACTTTTAAAATGTTCAAAGAAAGGATGAGAAGAACTATAATCCATACAGGAAAAAAATAGTTCATTTTGGGAACTATAGGATGAACAAACAAAATTTATAGGATGAAAATTAAAGGCATTGATTTTTTTTAAAAAGTTGTTAATAGTTTCTATAGGTAGACTAGACAAAACTGAAGAAAGAATTATAAAATGGGAAGTTAGATTTAAAGAAATAGAAAAAATACAACATAAATAAGACCTTGGAAAATATAAAGGAGCTGTTAAGAGACATTAAAGAAAAGTTAAGAAGTTTCAACATATAACTAATAAAGAGTTCCAGAAGTAGAGAATAGAGTTAAAAGGTGAGAGGATATTTTCAAAGCCATAATAAATGAAAAATTCCAGAATTTATAAAGAAAAAAAAATACATTAGTCCTCAGAATGAAAAGCCCACAGAAAACCAATCAGCATGTATAAGTAATAAGCCCATATCTGTTTATATTATAGTGAAAATACAGAGTATAAGATATAAGGAAAAAATCTTGGAGAGGTACCAAAGGAAAAAATAAGAAAAAAAAGATGATTATTTTCAAAGAAATGATAATAAACTTTATTGCAGAGTGCTCAGCAAAACTTTTGAAGTTAATATACAAAGTAATAATACCCTCAAATTATTTAGAGAAAATAGTTGTCAGTCTAGGAATCCATACTAGGTTAGCAATATTAATACTAAATTAGATAAATACTATTCACATGTGAAGGCTGAATGATTATTTTTCAGACGTAAAAGCCAAAAGTTTACATTTCACATACTTTCACTGAATAAAGGAACAAAGGAACACTTCAGCAAGGAAAACAAACTAAAGATAAAGAAAGATATAGATGGAATAAACAATGATAAGCAAATAAACAGTTAAAGATTTTGGAAAATCTTATTATTTACTTCCAAAAAGCAATCTACCACTAATTTCAAGGGGTTTTAAACAACAATAATGAAATTGACATAATAACTGGAAAAATAAGAAGAGGAAATTAAGAGCAGTCTGTTGTGTTGTGTGCTTATAAAAGACACTTTAGACTATTCAGCAAACTTAAGTGTTTATATTAAAACGTTTAAGTGTAACCATTAAAATAATAGAGTTGGAATGTTTTTCTATTATAAGAAATCAAATAAAAGGGAGACTAAAAAATCTATTCCAGAGGAGGAGAAGATGGGAGGAAATAAAGAAAAGCATAATAAAAACTCTAAATAATAATAATAATATATTTGATTTACATTTATATAAAATGCTAAATCACAAAAACAATTTATTTAGAAAAGCAAGCAAGTAGAAGAATATGTATAGAATTATGTATCTTCTTTTCTTATCTTCATATATCAAAACTTCATATATCAAAAACACCAAGGTGAAGAAACAAGCTATTGAATGATAAGCATGTTATGGCATAGTATCATAAAAGACTTCAAAAGACCTTTTTCTATCTAGAGAGTCCTTGCCATTCAAAATATACACACACAACCATCCAATATATTACTTATGAATACAATTAACACTAGTAAAATTTTGCAACACAGAGGCACATCAATCTCAAGATAATGGTTGCTTTTGTGAAGAAAGGAGAGGAATAAGATTGAGGACAGGTACAAAGGGAACATCATCTCCTCAACGTTATCTGTGACAACTGTTTACTTATAAATAATTTTGAGGTTATCAAGGTAAGATTTTAATGTTTATTAGATTTTTGGCTGTTGTTACATGGGTGTTTGTAATGTTAAGGTTTGTACTTTTCTTTGTGCTTAGATATATAATAAATTATAATAAAATTCTGAAATAATAATTTTACTTATATATGGAATACAGGAACACTAACATTTCTTCATAAAAGTACTGACATAATAGAGTAATACATGTCTTCTGAGAAAACCAACACAACTATCATAGTATTTTATTTTCAAATAAATAGTACAATTTCCAACTTTGAAATGACTAGCTCCAAATGAATGTCAGACTACTTACACATGTCTAAAAATCCTAGATTTGGCTTAAATCCACGGGTACCTGCCTATTCAAAAACTGCAGGTATTATTTATGCCATGTACATGAAGCTACTGATATATGTCACAATTACATTTTCCTTCTATTGTCTCAGATCGGTTGGAAGCATCTTCACAATTACAAGGATCTGATTCCCTACCGGCTCTCTTAAATCAGGGGAATGTCAGCAGTAAAAGAAATCGCATGTCTTTTCACAAATGAAAAATTTGACCACGGGCTTTTCACAGAGAAGTACTGTCTTCCGTGATAGATGTAAGGCTTACTAGAATTACGAGTGAGAGTGAGGGATAAAGTTAAGAAACTGTACAATTACAAGCAATAATGGCCCAAATAAAATTGTGTTAATGAGTTTGCCCTTAATTGAGTTTTACTCCCACTGCTAAACTCTTTAATAAAATATATTGGCACATCATTTCTTTTATGATGCATTAAAATCTGTGCTACACTAAAGCGTTATTATGATACTTAGAAAATACGACTTGCTTCATTTCACAGTATTGTTTACTGTCAAAGGCATTATCGTAGCATTGCAGTTGTTTGTCAGAACTCCTCAACCTGGGAAATAAGAGTTAATTTAGCTATCATATTCACAGAAATTGTCTTTTTTAATGCAAGATTTATTTGATTTTAATTTAAAATCCTTAGTGAATTTCCCAGTAGGCCTGTAATTCCACATTGGAGCACTCCATTTACATGGTGCCAAAGACGTGGATTCAAAGGAGATGCTGTTCTGTCCAGAGAATTCCTGCCTTTCAGTGAATTTTTCAGGTTGATTACTGTATCCCAGTAATCACACTGAAGTTTTGGGAGTAACAATGTGTCATAAAATGGAAGTAATCCTCTACATTTGCCTTTTATTGAAGCGACTCTACCTTGGGCTCAACTCAGTCCCAAAACACCACAATCTCTAACAACAAGATCAAAAAGTCCAAGAGCAGAGAAAGAATTACTGCACTCCGCTGGACAGTACATAACAGCTTCAAGTTAGTTCAGCAAAGTGATGTGCGGGCTACTGAGATTCTTCTTAGGTTCCAAAGACTACTGCAGTTTCAACACATTAATTCTAAAGTGAAACTTCAACTTAGCCTCTTTTTCATAATAAGATGTTTTGAAATCACAAGCTTTAGACAGTAGTTTTCTGTTCACAATCCTGGGACTGCTGTTTTCTAGATTTAGAATTCTGTTAGGATTCTTTAGCACCTGGGACAGTACCCTACACATAGCTGGGTAATCAAAGTATCAAAAAATTCACGACTAGATAATTTATTTATACATGCATGAATAAATGAATGAATGAATATGAATATGAATATACCTAATCTTTCTAAGCTTTACTTTCCTCGATATAAACAGGGGGATAAGATCCCTAACATGAAGTGTCATTATTAGAGAAAGAAAAAAATGTACATAACCTGGAGCAAAGTAGAAGCAAAAATAATATGAAATAGAACTGGAGTATACTCCTATTACAACCTGGCTAGTTATGCACTGAATCATATTAATTGCTGGCCAAAATATTCTCCAACATGACAGTGGTTCAATGTAAAATTATGTTAAATGATACCCACTAAAGCATGTTAGTGCCATTTCCCCATCACTAAACTCTGCATTCAAAATCTTGTTGCTGTCTCAATAGAGGCAATAACTTATAAAATGGAAAATAGTAGGTAGATACTGAACAATGTATTTGGGAAATCACTGAACATCACACAGCCTCCCTCTTCTACTTGCTTTGACACTGCTAACTGTGATCTTTTCACATTTTAGAGGTATGGTGAAAAGTCAAATGTTCTGTAATACTGAGATTCACTCCTCGAGAAGAAAATATATTTATTTGGTCAAAAGGGTGGAATTGGCTACTTTTACAGAAGTGCTAGCACAAAGGCTGCCAGGGTACAATATCTAATAGCAAAGTAGACATTTTGTTTGTTTGTTTGTTTTGTGAGACATCATGATTTGTACAGTCACTGGGGATTGATTAAATGGCATGCCTTTGGGGGATTATTTTTTCTTTCCTTTGTAATGGAACTAAAGCTTATGTTGGCAAACTTAACGACTGCAGTTTTCAAACTATGAGCTAGAGATTAGGATATCTTTTAAAAATTAAAAAAGGATAATATTATACCCACAAATGACTTTCAATTCATACTACTTTTTAACAGAAATTATATGGCATCTATTGCATTTTTAAATATAATAAAACTAAAGGAAATGATTATGAGATGCAGCTAATGCTTCAGCTGACTCTTACAATATGGGTGCAATTTTAATTAAAGTATAATGTCTTTAATTCAGTCAATTTTAACTTAGCTCAAAAGCATTGTGAAGACTCTAAATGAGAAACAAACCTTATTTCCAGCTTTTAAAACTTTGAGTAATAGATGAAACAACTTAATCAAATTTAAAATTTTATATTACATTTTAGGATGATTTTTCCATGAAGTTGATATTTTAACAAATTAGAAAGAATCATTGTCTGTTCTCCCCTCTTCCTATGGAATGCCACATATTGCATGTTCCCTACAAAAATGCCAAAACTATAAATAAGAAAGAGAAACCCTAGATTCAATTTATTTCAAATCACTTCCTCACTTGCAAATTTTAAACTGGTTAAATTTGAGACAATAGATTTATTTTTCAGGTGTTACAAATCAAAAATCAAATTTGGAGTTGATGTTTAAAGATGAAATTCATTTCACAAAACTAAATGCTAAACAATAAAATTAGCAGTTGACCTCTTTTTCCCCCCTCCAAACTTAATTTTCTGTTAGTACATAGCACAAGATAGGGAGCAATGTCATCATGAGGCCTCTGTTCACAGGATTGATGGAGCATGAGCTGCAAAAGTTAAAGCTTCCCCATGCCAGCCTTATAATGTGGCTCAGGTGTGAATGAGTAGGTTAATCATGTGAAAACATAGTTCAATTGTGAATCAATCTCTGGCTGAGCCTGCTTGACTAGATATCTGCGGTGAAGGCTGTTGACAGCATGCTTTCTTTTGATTGACCGAAGCTGGAAAAGAAAAAGGGGTGGTTAGTTTTTGTCCTTATTCCTGTCACTGACTTCCTTGCAACATTCCTAAAAACTTACGATAAATCCAGAAACAGTTCCAAGGAAATTAAGATTCATACTGTCCTCTGATATTTTTCTGTTCGGATGCCCTTTATCTGCCTTACTCTGAGCCTTACAGTATCAAGAATGAAATTCACTGGGAAATTTCAGACCACATTGCTGCCTGTAGACCTAGGCCATCCTAAGTGAGACCTTCTTACATTTAAAATCCTCTGAAGAATGAATAATGACCAAATCCTGCAAAGGGACTTTTAAAAAATTCCTTCAACTAACGTTTGCTGTCCTCAGATAGATCCAGGTAGAATAACATCAAACTCACTGATGGATTGAGATTTAAAGGAGCCCCTCCTCCAAGACCAGTATTCCTCTTGCTGCTTAGATTTTAGCATTTTCCATACTCAGGACAAAGAGAATTTACTTTGCCTTTTAATGGCTCAGTAATATTCCATTGTATATATGTGCCACATATTCTTTATCCATTCCTCCGATGATGGGCACTTAGGTTGTTTCCATCTCCGGGCTATTGTAAATAGAGCTGCAATGAACATTTTGGTACATGACTCTTTTTGAATTGTGGTTTTCTCAGGGTATATGCCCAGTAGTGGGATTGCTGGGTCATATGGTAGTTCTATTTGTAGTTTTTTAAGGAACCTCCATACTGTTCTCCACAGTGGCTGTATCAATTTACATTCCCACCAACAGTGCACGAGGGTTCCCTTTTCTCCACACCCTCTCCAGCATTTATTGTTTGTAGATTTTTTGATGATGGCCATTCTGACTGGTGTGAGATATTACTCAGCCATAAAAAGAAACGAACTTGAGCTATTTGTAATGAGGTGGATAGACCTAGAGTCTGTCATACAGAGTGAAGTAAGTCAGAAAGAGAAAGACAAATACCGTATGCTAACACATATATATGGAATTTAAGAAAAAGAAAATGTCATGAAGAACCTAGGGGTAAGGCAGGAGTAAAGACACAGACCTACTACAGAATGGACTTGAGGATATGGGGAGGGGGAAGGGTAAGCTGTGACAAAGCGAGAGAGAGGAATGGACATATATACACTACCAAACGTAAGGTAGATAGCTAGTGGGAAGCAGCTGCATAGCACAGGGAGATCAGCTCGGTGCTTTGTGACCGCCTGGAGCAGTGGGATAGGGAGGGTGGGAGGGAGGGAGATGCAAGAGGGAAGAGACATGGGAACATATGTATATGTATAACTGATTCACTTTGTTATAAAGCAGAAAGTAACACACCATTGTAAAGCAATTATACTCCAATCAAGATGTAAAACATAAAGTGAGGGAGGGCATATCATGCAAGTTGAACAGCAGTAGCAAAGATGTGACTTCTTATTAAATCATTTGGGTTAAAATGATTGCCCAAGTGATTAGTGGGGATAAAGAAAATTTGATGGCATTTGCATAGGAGGAAGGTTGTAATAAAATTCCATTTCCCACACACACACACACACACACACACACACAAAAGAAGATATGGTACATATATACAATGGAATACTACTCAGCCTTAAAAAATGAATGAAATAATGCCATCTGCAGTAACATGGATGCAACTGGAGGTTATCATACTAAGTAAGCCAGAAAGGAAAAGACAAATACCATATGATATCACTTATATCTAGAATGCAAAATATGACACAACTGAACCTATCTATGAAACAGAAACAGAATCACAAACAGAAGTGACTGGTGGTTGCCAAGGGGGAGGGGTTGGGGGGGGTGGAGTGGGAGGTTGAGGTTAGCAGATGTAAGCTTTTACATATAGAATGGATCAACAACAAGGTCTTGCTGTGTAGCACAGAGAACTATATTCAGTATTCTATGATAAACCATAATGGAAAAGAATATATAAAAAAAAGAATTTGTATATATGTGTAACTGAAGCACTTTGCTGTATAGCAGTAATTAACACAACATTGTAAATCAACTGTATACTTCAATAAAAAAATAGATAAAAAATAAAATTAAAATTAAATAAAAAAGAAAACAGACAAAAAAGAAAAAAAAAGAGTCATGTACCAAAATGTTCATTGCAGCTATTTACAATACCAGGACATGGAAGCAACCTAAGTGTCCATCAACAGATGAATGGATAAAGAAGATGTGGCGCATATATACAATGGAATATTACTCAGCCAGAAAAAGAAATGAAGTTGAGTTATTTGTAGTGAGGTGGATGGACCTAGAGTCTGTCATACAGAGTGAAGTAAGTCAGAAAGAGAAAAACAAATACCTACATATGGAATCTAAGAAAAAAAAAAAAAAGGTCATGAAGAACCTAGGGGCAAGACGGCAATAAAGACACAGACCTACTAGAGAATGGACTTGAGGATATGGGGAGGGGGAAGGGTAATCTGTGATAAAGTGAGAGAGTGGCATGGACATGTATCCACTACCAAATGTAAAATAGATAGCTAGTGGGAAGCAGCCGCATAGCACAGGGAGATCAGCTTGGTGCTTTGTGACCACCTAGAGGGGTAGGATTGGGAGGGAGGGAGATGCAAGAGGGAAGAGATATGGGAACATATGTATATGTATAACTGATTCACTTGTTATAAAGCAGAAACAAACACACCATTGTAAAGCAATTATACGCCAATAAAGATGTTAAAAAAATACACTACACTCAAATATATAATCTATTAAATTACAAAAAATATATAAAATAGATGATTCTTAATGAGCATGGAAACGTTTATTATTTTTTTTATTACTGTGTAACAAATTACCACAAATACAAAGGCTTAAGACAGCATGTATTTACTACTCACAGGGTCCGTGTTTCCAGAGTCTGGGCATATCTAGCTGGGTTCTCAGCTCAGTGTCTTCCTAGGCTCCAGTTTAGGCTAGCTGTTAGCTAGAGGCCTCTCTCAGGTCCTTGCCATGTGGCCCTCACCAAAATCTTCTCTGACCACCTCACAACATGGCAGTCTTACTTCTTCAAAGCTGGAAATAGTTTCCCTCTTCAGGAAGTGTCCAGTCCTATTTTAAGAGTTATCACTTGGTTAAGACAGGCCTAACATAATATCCCTTTTGGCTGACTCAAAATCAACTTGTTTGGGACTTTAATTACATCTGCAAAATTCTTTCAGCTTTGCCATCTAATTCAGCCTGATCACGAGAGTAATATCATATTTACAGATTCTGCCCAAATTAAAAAATGAAAAAGGAAGATTGTACTGACTGTACTCCAGACAATCTTGAAGTCACCTCAGAATCCTGCCACAAAAATGTGAGACTAGAATTTAAGGTTTGATTACATAGAACATGACCCGCTATCATAAATGTTCTGGTTTTCCCTCCAGGCAAAGAGTAGGTTTCCATTTCCCAGCAGATCCTTCTTTGAAGTTAGAGACAGCTATTGTTTAATCTTGGCAATGAAAGGAGAGTCAAAATGCACGCATCACTTCTACAATATGGCTTTAAAAACCAGCACACAGTTCACCACATTCCTTTCTCCTGCCTCAGTGATTGTGAAAGCTTGTGTTGAGATGAGGCCTCCCAGCCTCACTCTCAGCTTCCCTCACTTAGTCGGTCAGCTTCCCTCATGAGTGATTATGCATGAAGTCTTCCAACTGACATTGGAAATGCAGAGTGGGTGACAAACGTTTGCTGCGTTAAATCACTAAAATCCTGAGCATCTTTGTTACTAAATGACAGTTTTGCCAACCCTGAATCATCTGTGTACCACTTAGATTTCATAGTTACTTACAGCCACAAAAAACCAGAATGCTTTCTAGAAGTCTAAGAGGGGACTAGTAATGAGAATATCTCGATAAAGCAAAAAGGACCGATTTTACTAGAGAAAGGAGCAAGGTATTGGAAGAAAACTGTTGAATAAACATCATATTATGAGGAACTTAGAGTAAAATGTAAAAAACAAGTATATAGATGTCATTTGGTATGCTTTAAGATAAGATTATGGAGTATGGGGTCAGTTGGTTATAGTAATACATGGGGCAGTTCAAAGAAAAGAAAAATTAATACCATGGTATTAATCATATGGTTAATTAATCATATGGTAGAATTAATATTGTTCTGCATCATATAATTACATCTTTAAATTATTTTTCCCCAAAACATGATTTATAAAATTTGTTAAACTGTCTTCCTATCCAATCATTTTTGTGTGTAATGTGATTTTGAAACTACATGATGCAGTTGTCCACCATTCTTCCAAAACTCTAAGATGAGAAAGAAGCTATTTTCTAGCTATGGTTATCTAGAAGTTAAACAGTAGAAAAAGAAAACAAGAAAATAAGTGTTCTGGATGTCACTGATTAAGGACTAGTGTATAAGCATTGTTTACTTCTCCTTTTCATGGACTACCCTTATAAACAATAGATCTGCTATCCCTCAACCCTGTCACTAAAAGTAATTATAGAAATAAACATTAAATAATATGAAAAATAATAGTAGATGGGGATCCAGAAGAGCTACATTCTAGAATTGTCATTACTAAGAAATATATAATCTTATATAAAATAAATAATTCTCCTGTGCCTTTTCTTTCCCTATACACTGGTACAGATATGATTATTTGATCTGAGATTTCCTTTCACATCTGAAATTCTGAAATTCTACATATAAAGTAGTTTCACATAAAAAGGTTTAGGTGAAAAAATAGATGGAATCTGGGCCTCAAAAATTTTTTTTGAAGATTTCAAATTACTTTTAACTTTCTGTACTCTTTGTTTTCATATTTACTCAATATGGTCATACTTAGGCCTCCTAGGATCTTCAGTCTTTTACCCTCCTTTGTGTCTTATGAGTCAAATCCTTTGTGGTTAGAAAATTGAAAAGTCAATAATATTACATATAATAAAAACTTGGTTGACAGCTACATTCAGTTTATTACTCATCTAATCTATTGACAAAGAAAACCAAAAACCTATTCATCAACACCCATAATGAACATATAGAAAGGTATTAGAACTATGTTTATGACACCCATAAAACAAAGTTACTACCCAAGTTCTGTAGTTTGTAAAATTATTTCTCCCCCAAAGTTGACTTATAAAATCTCTCAAACTACTCTGCTCTCCATTCATTTTTGCAAGTCATGTGCTTTAGAAATTATGTGATGTGGTGTGTTCACCATCCTTCCAAAAGTCTAAGATAAGAAGGAAGCTGTTTTCTAGCTATGATTATCTAAGAACTTTTGCCTTTACACCAGGACACTAAAGCCTGGGAAAGAGAGAGGCCCTTTTTTTTTTTTTTTTTTGGTATATGGTTATGATAACATAAACGTGTGTGGCTGTACTTCGGGTTATTAAGTTCAAGTTCGGGAGACCAGAATGGCTCCATCTCTAGGTTCCAGGAATGAACTAAGCTGGCTTTGACTTCCCCAGGACTGGCTCTAAGCTCTCTTTCTGGCTGGGCTTACACAAAACCCAGTTTCTTGCAGTTATGTTCCAAGATATTACACCTATGTCCTGAATGAGAATTTCAAAATTCAGAACTCCAGAAGAGGCCTTATACAGAATTTTCCTTTACCCCTCTTTCTTCCTTCAGCTGTCTTGTTATTTTTGGCGATTATTTCTTCATAAGAAAAAATCCTGTTGCAAAATAATTTGCTGTTAAAATAACTTGTCTAACAACTAGAAATCTAAAATTTAACTGGTGAAAGGCAAAGGGACAAAAAAGTGCACGTTGCCAAGTTAAAAGACTTTCTTTTTCTAATTGGCATTAGTTTGATAAGAAATATATAACAATAATTACAAATTTTATTTTAAGTTGTATAATATTGAATCAGTTTTCATGCAATTATGAGTTACATGTGCACCACAACCAAGTGCATTTACAACCATGTTCCTTAAATGTTTTTAATTTAGTAAGTACAGTGTTTCTCTATGATGCTGTGAGCCACTAATTTTTAATCCACATTATCACCACAAAAGTCTCCCCATCTTAAAACTTAGGTTCTTTGTGTTTTTGATATTGAATTTCATGAGTTACTCATACAATTTGCAAATCATTCATCATCAAATATATTGTTTCCAAATACCTTCTCCCATTTAGTAGATGGCATTTTTGTTTTGTTGATAGTTTCCTTCACTGTGCAAAAGCTTTTCAGTTTGATATAGTCCTACTTGTTTATTTTTGCTTTTGTTTCCCTTGCCTGAGGAGACATACACAAAAACATATTATTAAGACAGCTGTTAAAGACCATGCTGCCTATGTTTTCTAGTAGACATTTTATGGTTTCAGGTCTTACACTTAAGTCTTTAATCCATTTTGAATTTATTTTCATGCATGGTGTGAGAGAGTAGTCCAGTTTGATTCTTTTGCATGTAGCTGTCTAGTTTTCCCAACACCATTTATTAAACAGCCTATCTTTTCCCCACTGTATATTCTTTCCTCCTTTGTCATAGATTAGTTGCCCATATAAATGTAGGTTCATTTCTGGGCTCTCTATTCTGTTTCATTGATTTATGTGTCTTTTGTGTGTGAGTGTGTGTGTGTGTGCGCGCGCGTGTGTGTGTGTGTGCTAGTACTATACTGTTTTGATTACTGTAGCTTTGTAGTATAGTTTAGCATCAAGGAGCATGAGCTCACAGGCTCTGGTCTTCTTTCCCAAGATTGATCTTTCTAGTTGGGGTCTTTTATGTTTCCATACAAATTTTAGAATTATTTATTCTAGTTGTGTGAACTAAGCCATTGGTATTTTGATAGGGATTGGATTGAATCTGTAGATTGCCTTGGGTAGTATGGTCATTTTAGCAATTTTAATTCTTCCAATCCATGAACAGTGTATATCTTCCCATTTCTGTGTGTCGTCTTCATTTTTTTCATCACCGTCTTATAATTTTCCTAGTAGTGGTCTTTTACCTCCTTAGTTAGAGTTAGTCCTAGGTATTTTATCCTTTTTGATGCAATTGTAAGTGGGATTGTTTTCTTAATTTCTCTTTATGATAATTTTCTTTGTTAGTATATAGAAATGCAACAGATTTCTGTATATTAATTTTGTAACCTGCAACTTTACCAAATTTTTTGGTGAGTTCTAGTAGGTTTATGGTAGTATTTTTAGGATTTTCTATGTATTGTATCATGTCATCAGCAAACAGTGAGACTTTTACTTTTTCCTTTACAATTTGGTTCCTTTTATTTCTATTTCTTATGTGCTTGCTGCGGCTAGGACTACCAATACTTTGTTGAATAAAAGTGGCAACTGGGCATCCTTGTCTTGTCCCTTATCTTAGAGGAAATGCTTTCAGCTTTTCACCATTGAGTATAATGTTAGTTGTGGCCTTATCATATGTGGCCTTAATTATATTGAGGTATGTTACCTCTATACTTACTTTGTTGAGCATTTTTATCATAAATGGGTACTGAATTATTTCAAAAGCTTTTTCTGCATCTATTGAGATGACCATATAATTTTTTTTTTTTTTTTGCGGTACGCGGGCCTCTCACCGTTGTGGCTTCTCCCGTTGTGGAGCACAGGCTCCGGACGCGCAGGCTCAGCGGCCATGGCACACGGGCCCAGCCACTCCACGGCATGTGGGAACTTCCCGGACCGGGGCACGAACCTGTGTCCCCTGCATCGGCAGGTGGACTCTCAACCACTGCGCCACCAGGGAAGCCCAGATGACCATATAATTTTTATTCTCAATTTGTTGATGTGGTGTATCATGTTGATTGATTTGCAGTTATTGTGTCACCTTTGCATCCCTGGGATAAGTCCCACTTGAACATGGTGTATGATGTTAGTAATGTGTTGTTGAATTCTGTTTGCTAATATTTTGCTGAGGGTTTTTCCTTCTATGTTTGTTCATCAGTGATATTTGCCTAAACTTGCTTTTTTTGTCTAGTATTGGTTTCAGGGTGATGCTAGCCTCATAGGATAAGTTCAGAAGTATTCCTTCCTCTGCAACGTTTTGTAATAGTTTGAGAAAGATACGTGTTAACTCTTCTCTAAATGTTTGAGAGAATTCACCTGTGAAACCATCTGATCCTGGACTTTTGTCTGTTGGGAAATGTTTTTATTGCTTATTCAATTTGATGGCTGGTAAATGGTCTGTTCATATTTTCTATTTCTTCATGGTTCAGTATTGGGAGATTGTACCTTTCTAGGAATTGGTCCATTTCTTCTAGCTTGTCCATTTTATTGGCATATAATTATTCATAGTAATCTCTTATGGTCCTTTGTATTTCTGTGGTGGCCATTGTAACTTCCACTTTTTCATTTCTGATTTTATGGATTTGGGTCCTCTCTCTTTTTTCCTTGATGAATCTGGCTAAAGGTTTATCAATTTTGTTTATCTTTTTGAAGAACCAGTTCTTAGTTTCATTGATCTTTTCTATTATTCTTTAGGTTTAATCTGGTTTAAACTTTAGTCCATTTGGATAATTTAAACAATCTTTTGGGATGATTGCTCATCCTGCCTTTTTCTTCTTTGCTCAAAAATAGTTATGGGGATTTGGAGCAGGGAATCTGAAATGACCTTGAGATGGTAGAGTCCTGGATACATTCTGCCCCTCTGGTATGGAATCCTTTTGGCTCTTTATGATAAATTTGGTGGTAGGTTTAATCCTTGATGTGGTTTTGTTCATTGTGTTCTTATTTGCTTTTTTGTTTGGTTTCACCATGCAAGGAGCCCTTACTGGCTGATCTGACCTCCCCTCAGCTCTTGATGTTGCTATATGTCTCTGTACTACCTGTCCCATTTTCTGTCTCTCCATTTCTTCAGGTGATTCTCCTCAGTTTCTGTTAGAGAGTAGCTTATCTTCTTCAACAATGGATCCCAAGGCTGACCAATCAGCTTAACCTGACACTTAAAGAGGTGAAAAATCAATGTAAAAATAAAATAATATCAGGACAATTAGGAACTTTCTTTGATTTTGTCTTGTTAAAAAGGCCAAGTAACCAACTTTTTCTGTCTTACATATTTCTGGTTTTGGAAGTGGAATTGCAAGGCAACAAAGATGAAAATTAAAATGCACCAGTTTATAGTTGCAAAATGTTTTCCCATTTCATTCAGTACAAAATAAAGTTTATACCTTGGTATATGTACAGTGTTATAGACAGTGTCTTTATACTTTCAAAGTGATCCTATCCTAACTTCATAGGACAAAACAGAATCTTTCCATCTGCTTGAAGGAAGGTCTACAAACACTTGCTCTCTGTGATTTCCATTTAGATTAATAAATATATAGGAAATAAAATGATAATATAATCTTTGACAATAATTTTAATGCCAAGTTTTAAGAAGTAACTGCATCTCAATTCACATAAATCAGCTGAATTAGATTTATTGAAAATCACATATAGCATAAACGAGTTGTCTACATGCCTGGACTCAATTAGTTAGTATAAATTCAATTTTCATTCAAAACAAATTAATTTTCTTTTAACAATGCACTTTTATACAAAATCATTTTATTTAGTTAAAGAGTCTGGTGTTACTATACATGAACCACGCAGTTTTACTATATCATTTAGAGAATTACAGACAATTCTTTCCAACAATGACATTCCTTGTGTGGGTATTTTGTACAACATTTCATATATCAGCTAATAAAACTATCTGAGAAGCCTATGGTACAAGATACACATAAGCAAAAAGATGAAAGGAAAGGTTAACACTTTTTCAGCATCTGTCAACACTGTCTCCTGTTACATTTGATCACCTTTAAAGTAAATGCAAACACATGATATCATTTACAGTAATGAAAGCAAATGCCACACAGCAGCTACTTTGCTTTTATCAGTTCTGCAGATCACTCATCACAGACCATCATGGAGTAAGGGCGACATTGCTTTATGGTGCATCTTTGGCAGGGAATCACACTGCTTCAGCTCTTCAGGGCTGGTCATTCACCCTATAACTAATGGAAGAATCCACCAGTGGGCATTTCATGTTTAAAACCTCTAGAAGGAAGCAGAGTAGAGAAATAATGCCACTTCTTTTCCCTTAAAAAGGGTAAAAACAAACAAAAGAGTAGCAAATAAAATGTGAACAATTGAATGTATTGAATGTGCCATTGCTTTCTCAAGGATTTAAATGCATTTTCAAAGTGAATCAAGAATTCCTTTGTCTAAAGCAGTGGTTCCAAGTGTGGTTCCCTGCACTAGCAGAATCAGCATCACCTGAGAAACGTAAGTGTTCTAGGAAGAAGGTAAAAACTACCAACAACAACGGTAATGAAGTTTTCAAGTAGATCACTAAAATATTAACTTAAAAATGACTTTCAGGATGCTTTTATCAAAAAATTTAATGAGAAAATGAACACTGTTGAGAACTGAAACAATGGCCTAGAAGATCAAAAATTTATCTCATGACAGTGAGCAAAAATCCAGAGATAAGAGAAAATTGAAAGTATTGGATGATGGATTGAGGAGATCATAAAAATATTTTACAATCTAAAAGAAGATAAAGAAACAAATGGAGACAAGCTTCTAGAGGGGAAATATTTGCTGATCTGATGATAGTTGAAAGTATCCACTCAGGATTAGCAAAAAGATAAAAGCCTCTGGATGTGCCTTTAAAACTTCTGAAAGATAAAGGAAATTTCAAACACTTCCCAACATAAAGACAAGGCAAGGAAAAGAAAAGCAACCTAACATGGGCTATTAAATCTGCAACACTGAAAACCATAAAGCAGTGCAATTAATGTATGGATTCTTAAGCAAAAAGACTAGGACACAAGAATATTATACTGTTAAGCAAAGGGAAGTTATATGCAAGGAGCATTTCAATGACGTGCCCAGAAAAAATGCTCTAATCTCAACATGAGGGAAGAGGAAAAAACTATTATCAGTGGTGGTGCATCTTGTAACATATAGTTAAATATAAATTGATTATAAGTATAATGGACAGCTTGGGAAAAAATGTGTTAAATAACAGTTTTTGATACTGAAGTGAAACTTGGGTCCAGTTTGATTGTTTTACAGTGCAAATGACAGAAATTCTAAATAATAGTAGAATAAACATAGAGCATTTATTTTTTACTTTATAGGAACTCCAGAAGTTAAGGTCCCATTGTTCTTTTGCTGTAATTGTTATTACTATTGATGTTGCCATTTTGTCTTTACTGGTTCTTTCTAATCTACCATTTATCATTATTGGCATATTATCATCTCATGGTCACAACATGGCTGCTATAAAACCAAGTATCATATTCTCACAAAACAAGGAGGGAGCAGAAAAAGAGTCCAAATGGTCATTTTCCTAATGCATATTTATCTTTTTTTTTTTTTTTGCCATGCGCGGGCCTCTCACTGTTGTGGCCTCTCCCGTTGCGGAGCACAGGCTTCGGACGCGCAGGCTCAGCGGCCATGGCTCACGGGCCCAGCTGCTCCGCGGCATGTGGGATCTTCCCGGACCAGGGCACGAACCTGTGTCCCCTGCATCGGCAGGCAGACTCTCAACCACTGCGCCACCTGGGAAGCCCCATATTTATCTTTTTTCAGAGAAAAATATCATTCTCATAAGCACAAAAACAGCCTTCCCCTAATTACTCATTGGCCAAAACAGATTGATATGGACATTCATAAGACAATTAATGGCAAAGAGGGATATGATAATGATTGTCTTAGGCTAACAAGGATTTATCCACTAAAGCGGAATGCTTCACTCCTCAAAAAGATCATAAAATTCTATGAGCAAGGAAGAACTACTAAGTGACTGTTAAGTAAACCATCAGAATTATTTGTCCAAGACCACATGATATCACTTATATGTGAAATCTAAAATATGGCACAAATGTATTTATGAAACAGAAACAGACCCACAGACATAGAAAACAAACTTATGGTTATCAAAGGGGAAAGGGAGTAGGGGAGGGATAAAATAGGATTTTGGAATTAGCAGATACAAACTACTGTATATAAAATAGGTAAACAACAAGGTACCACTCTATAACACAGGGAATTATATTCAGTATCCTGTAATAAACCATAATGGAAAAGAATATGTATATATATGTATAACAGAATCACTTTGCTATACACCAGAAAATAACACAACATTATAAATCAACTATACTGCAATTAAAAAAGGGAAAGAAAAAGTCCCATTATACATGGGATATTGTTTGTCCTATTATACATGTACATATGTTTACAATAGTATACGCACTACTATACATAATATAGAATTAGCAATTTTAAAAAAAGCACCCAAAAAGTAAAGCATTTTAAAGGATGTGAAGAGTAAAAAAGTAACAGCATATAAAAGTCTCAAGTGTGTCTATTTGTGTGGGGGAGAGGAAAATGTGAATTCTAAAGAATTTTATTTGTTAGTGTGAAGGAAAGGTGAAGGCAAATACACAAAGTGCCCTGATGTTGGAAATGATTATTATTTTATTCTGAAGCTATAGTCAATATGACCTGGTACAAACTGGAAGAGCAGTAATGAAATGTGTTTTAAATTTGATCAGTTGGAATCTAATTAATTGTGTTGTACGCTGTTGAGAGAAGCACATTTAAAGAGAAATGAAGAGGCATCCTCAGTGGTCCTCCTCTCTAACTTCATATTAGAATTTGCTGGGTGGCACTTTAAAATACTGATGCTCTGACACCACACCAGATCAAATGAATCCAAAACCTAAGGGTCAGGTGTGGGGCATAGGTATGTTTTTAAAGATGCCCCGGTGATCTTCATGAGCAACCAGAATTGATAACTACTCTTTTAGTATACAATCTACTATAAATACATAAATTTTACACATTCTCTCCACAGTCATACTTTGCGGGCTTATCATATGCCAGGTACTGTTCCAGGTACTGGCAATATAGCAACAAAGGAAAGAAAGTGCTTGTTCTCATGACATTTACTTTCCAGTGAGAGAGGCAGGCAATATTCACAATAAATGATAATACAACATGGTCAAGAGAAAGAAGGTGGAGGTGGTAGCCCCAAAGAATTCCTCTCTGAGGAGAGAACTGAGCAAGACGAATAAACTGAGGGGACAAATCAGGAGCACCCATGTGGAAGGAGGAATGGGGGCAGAGAAGAGGAGAAAGCACAATGTCTTGCATCAAGAATACGTCCGAGGGGCTTCCCTGGTGGTGCAGTGGTTGAGAGTCAGCCTGACGATGCAGGGGACGCGGGTTCGTGCCCCGGTCCGGGAAGATCCCACATGCTGCGGAGCGGCTGAGCCCGTGAGCCATGGCCGCTGAGCCTGCGCGTCCGGAGCCTGTGCTCCGCAACGGGAGAAGCCACAACAGTGAGAGGACCGCGTACCGCAAAAAAAAAAAAAAAAAAAAAAAAAAAAAGATTAACTTATGGTACAGAATTAAAAACAAGATGGAATAAAAGTACTATAATAAACCCCCATGAAACATGGAAGAGTGAGATCAGAGTTGAAGACTTCTAATTGACCATAACTGTTCAGGAGGGGATGGTGATTTTGATGAACTTCAGGTTTCAAGTCAAGTGTATAAATGAAATTGTAAACACCGAATTCTCGTTAAAATAATATAAATGAGTTAATAACTTGCAAATGACTTGAAAAATGCAATAGAGAAAATATGATTAATCAGCTAGTCAGTAGGATGAGAGAAAAATATACAGAGAACAAGCATGGAGACTATAAAACAAAGATAGCAAAGCATTCATGGGCTTTGCTTTACTAGACTCTATTTTTGTGTCTGTTAGAGATATTTCATAGTAAAGAAATGTAAAGAACATAAAGAGATATTAAGAGTTATCCTGGTGTCACCAGTGTTAAATATATTTAAAAATAAATTAAAAAGTCAGACCAGTAAGCAAAACAGAACTGAACGTCCATTAATAAATCTAAATATATAGGAAGATTTAATATACAACAAAGTGATATATTAAAGCAGTGGAAAAAGAATGGCTTACTTAATGATACTGGCATAAGTGGATATCTGTCATGTGGGGTGATAAGCACCTGGGGAAAAACCTGGTAAAATGTAAACCCTATCCATAATATTGCTACACTTATGTGAAAAGATGTGCACACCAGGGCCATCAAGAAATAGAATGTATTATGGAGAATGATGATGGGAATATGGAAAAATTTGCCTCAAATCTCTTTGAATCCCTCTAATTATTTTATTTTTGCAAGAAAATGATATTATGAAGTAAAACCAAAAAAACTTATCCCAATCTCCCAATTTAGGATTGATATATACACAGTACTGCATGTAAAATAGATGACTAATAAAAACCCACTGTATAGCACAGGGAACTCTATTCAATACTCTGTAATGACCTATATGGGAAAAGAATCTAAAAGAGATTTGATATATGTGTGTGTATAACGGATTCACTTTGCTGTACAGCAGAAACTAACACAACATTGTTAACCAACTCTACTCCAATAAAAATTAATTTAAAAATAGTCAATTAAAAGAAAGAAAGCTTAAATGCAAGTTCTAAAGAAGTAAACATTAAATTAGATGCAAATTAAAGTATGAACAAAACTGGCATCACCTTCACTGTGCAACACCTCCATCTAGGAATACCGGTGCAATATTTTCCATTTATCATGGACCACATATAAATTATAATCCATCTGTTAGATGAGAAAACAAGATTTTTTTTTTGGAGTATACTGTGATTTCTTGCACTTGGAGAACATTTTTCAAAAAAGTTATAAAATGACCTATCATTCTTGCAATTGGCTTCTTGGCCAAATACAGCAGGGTGCTTGTGTTGCCCACTTCCCACTTTGCAGAGACTGGGTACCTAACAATAAAGAACAGGAGAATGAAAAACCTTCCATAAGTATACTTCAAAGCAAATAAAAGTTATTTTGTGGGCTACACATTAGCAATTGCCTTTCTTTACAACCTCTGGAGAGCTCTTTAGCATCACTTGAATTAGGACTTTGGGCAAAGAGCCTGCTCAAAGTGGAACTGCTATGATAGTTACTCTTGACCACGGTACATTGCTTTTCCGTCCCCAGTGCCAGGCACTCCAGTAGTGTGAGCAGTCAGGGAGCACCACTAAAAATATAGACAGTAAAAACTATGAGAGTTCCCTGGAGCAGATTAAAAAAAAAATCTTGTGCATTTTCTCTTTTTTAAAAATACAATGTTAAAAAGGAAGAGAACCTCATTGGAACTCAGGATATCTCTTGCATTTCAGAGATTTATCGGTAAACACCACAGAGTTCTTGAACAAGGTGATTTCCTTACGACTTTGTTGTTACATTTACCATTTATGATAATTTGGGGACACATTTCAGAATGTGACTGTTTATTTCAATCAATTCCATAAGTGCATCTTGATTATAGAGGTGGAGAGCTGTGGAAAATAGCATTAATTTAAGCATGGGCCTGTGAGTTTGTAGTCAGTATAGTTAATATCTAGTTAGTATTATTCCATCATCTCTGTAGTGCTATACCACTAAGGACATATGTTAGGGGATGAGGTTAATAGGAGGGGAAGTTTTTAATTTACATATCAATTTTCATGAGTTTTCTCCCCAAAGTAAGATCTGTTCAGGTTTACGTCACAGTCCTGGACCGTTTCTAAATTAACAGTATTTTTTTAGTTTGTTTGCATATCCTGTCTTTAAATTGAAAGCTACTTCTGATGGCTGCAATTCACTTGCCATAAAACAAGTCTTCCTTAGTCACTTCCAAATTATTAATTCACTTTTGTAGAATATCACCTCTGTTTTGGGCCAAACCCTATGATTAACCCCGTGCTATGCCCCCGTCCCCTCATTTTGGACTACATTCAAATCCAGTATTTCTTTTAGTGTAAATTCAAAATTCACATGAGAGATTCATCAAACAACTTCAGACTTAATTTCCAACACTCTTCTCTACAGGAACCCTGTCCATGGTTTTACCCTTGAAATTGCCAAGACCTGGGGCTTCCCTGGCTTGAAAACTATAAACTCTAGTAGCCATTATTTTGCTATAACTTTCCAAGCTCATTTTTCCTCCCCAACCCCATGATCTTTAACCACGTAAAAACGTTATTTGTCTGTCTATCAGTTTCCTTTTTGCTTCATGTCCCTCCCAGACTTCTCAAGTATTGAACTTGTACAGTGAAGTGGTTAATTGTGTAGATTCTACAGGGAGACAGCCTGGGTTTGAAATCTGACTCCAATATTTATTAGCTGTGTGACCCTGGGAAGACACTTAACTTTTCTGACCCTTATTTTCCTCATCTGTAAAACAGGGATTGTAAGAGCACATATCTTTTCTAAGAAAATAAATGTCTTAGATTTGTTTCGTCTTTTATAAAGGAAAAGGCAGATCATTTATGAGTGTGAAAGTGGAGCAGGGAAATAAATTATTATATTATGAAAGTAGCATTTTTCATAAAGATAAAAATTCATCTTTTTAAATGCAAATTTTATCCTTCTAAATGCTTTCTCCTATATATTAGTGAGACTCCATCCCAAGGGCCTCAACATGATTTTATATGAGGTAGCACAGACTTTATTGATTTTAAAGGAACTACACTAGTCACAACATTCAAAAAAAAAAATCTAGGTGTGTGCATTTAAAAGTTAATCCCCACCCTTGCCTCTCACATCGTGTTTAGTTACCCCAACCTACACCAAAGGAAAAGGAAAGCGACCAGACTTAGATCATGACACTGAACACTGCCTTTCTGACAGCAGTGCTGTCATCCCGCTGCCATCTCTCATGCATAGTCATGCAAGCAAACTGGCTCAAGTTCAAGACCTCCCGAGAAGGGGATCGCTCTCTCCAATTTCTCTCACTCCAGTTTAGCCTTTGGCAAAGAAAAGCTCAGGCATTGCTTCAGGAAAGGAGGGTAGGTAGGAGAACAAAGACGATTTGAAAAATATCTGAAAAATGGCAGTTCCTTTGTGTTTATCTGCTTTTCTCTCAAACAGGATATTTTTCATAAGTCCTATCTCTACCTGCAGTATCACATGGCTACATGAAGCATTGTTTTCCCACTCCACCCACTCAGGCTGTCAAAACAGCCTCATTGCAAGGAAGAGTAAGAGTGAGAATTATTGTTTCAAAAACAGCAGTGTCTTGAAGTCTTCCTGGAAGAGAGTTCCTCCATAATTTTTGCACATCAAAGTGATAATGAAGTGAATTCAGATGTCCATTTTTTTATCTAAAAAGTTAAACTCATCTTAAATTCTGAAATTGAACTGCATTAAAGAATTTGAAGATTTAATTATGCTTTACTGTGGGGCATTTTTATACCAAATCACAGTTTTTAAACTGGAAAGTCTGTTGCTCCTCTTTATTCCATGTGGAGTTTGCTTGATGAGAAAGCATGGGTTTATGCTGAAAGAAGCAGATAATCTCACTTCTTGACTCTACCAATGCCTAGCTGTGAGCTATGAATAAATTATATAACCTTTCTATGCCTTGTTCCCTTCCTTTATGAAATAAAGACTTGTTTTATTACCTTTGCATTTCACAAAGGAGTTACATTGTTTCAAACGTTTGCTTACAAAGGACTGTATATTGCTTTGCTGTTCTTGAAAAAAATAACAGCAGTTGAAGGCACAAACTGTTCAGCCAAGAGGCTGTATCAATTATTTAAAAATCTTATCAAAAATCACTAACCAGGGCTTCCCTGGTGGCGCAGTGGTTGAGAGTCCGCCTGCCGATGCAGGGGACATGGGGTCGTGCCCTGGTCCGGGAGGATCCCACATGCCGCGGAGCAGCTGGGCCCTTGAGCCGTGGCCACTGAGCCTGCGCGTCTGGAGCCTGTGCTCCGCAACGGGAGAGGCCACGGCAGTGAGAGGCCCACGTACCGCAAAAAAAAAAAAATCACTAACCATTTGATGTAACAAAAACTTGTACATTTATAACATGGATTTTTTTGTCCTGCTCAGACAGGTGGAGAATAATAGTGATGTTATATTTTAATACAAGCATATATCAAGAATTAATATCAAATTTTATATAATGCCATAATGTGAGAAAAAAATCAGTATATTCACAAATTCATATCAAGCATTGCTTTCTGTATAAAAAGCAACTAAGCAATGACAACATCTAGGCTAAACATGTGTGAGACAAAATTTACAGAAGCCCATATTCAGGAAGTTAAGCATGAGAATTTTTACCAAAATCATTAGCCATGTTCAATAGACTTGTGTATACATGTATCTTTGAAGGAATGAATGTGAAACAAGGAATCCAATAAGTATCTATAAGGAAATGTATTTTAAAATTTTAAAAATCATGCAAGAATTTACTTATCTGTAGCTTTTCCCCATATCTTTTGCTATGCGAAAGCCTAAATCATATTCTACAGACCATCAAAAAAGGACATTTCGGAATGTCTCACCCAATGTTTATTAGATTCATTTTCAATAAGTTCTTCTTAAACTTTAAAATCAATTTCCTTGTGCTATATTTATTCAGAGTTGGTGGTGAGCTAGTTTCTCACGTGTAACAGTCCCTAACTATTTCATTCTTACACCTGGAGTGTGAAGTGATCTCCTAGACCTGATTTTAAAACTATTCATTAATAAACATATATGTTTCATTTCTGAAATTTCTTATAATTGGCCATACCCCCTTTATTTACAGAGTCTTTAAGAAATTGTTTTCTTCAAATATGTAAAATTTCACCAGGGAGGAGAAAAAACATTATATTGATAACTTATTTGATAATGATAATAACAACATATTACTAACCTCAAATTTGCTCTTTTACTTGCTAAGACTCATATTCTGTCACACTTCACCACACTGGTGCTTCTCCATTTTTGCACATGGACTTTTCTTCTTTCTGTGTGTACACTGAAGTTATATCTCAGCTATTAAGTATGCTATTTTGGTATTAAAATTTATTTTAAGAAAGATATCTGGATAATATGACATATAAAGTATATGAGTGAACTAATAGATAATTGAACAACTAAAATTACTTTCTTAAAGTTCAAAAAAACTACTCCTAGGGAACACTGGCCAGTTTCTGTCTTGCTGTCTGGGTCCTCCTGAGATCAGCCCTATTGGACCTCAGTATCAATATAATCCTCCCTTTTGTATCAGTTCTTATTGGGATTGTTACTCTGAGGGGCCCCTCGGCAGTCCCCAGGCCACCTTCTCTACCCTCATTAAGTCCGTGAGAACTCTGGGCACCTTATATCACAGGAAGCTGAGGGAAGCACATTCACAGGAGCCTTCAGCTCATCACAAAAATACAGGAATAGCTACAAATGTGTTTTATTGTTAACTTTGAATCCATTTTCATTATTGAATAGGTAGGTCAGAGATGTGTAATTGGGTTCAACTCACAGGCAACGCTGATTTGCTAGTAGTTACTTGGAGGAGTTCTGTGTAGAGGAAACTTATATGTAAAGAGTATCCTTATTCATGTTGCCCCTAGGTCAGAGATGTGTAATTGGGTTCAACTCACAGGCAACGCTGATTTGCTAGTAGTTACTTGGAGGAGTTCTGTGTAGAGGAAACTTATAGGTAAAGAGTATCCTTATTCATGTTGCCCCTAGGTCAGAGATGTGTAATTGGGTTCAACTCACAGGCAACGCTGATTTGCTAGTAGTTACTTGGAGGAGTTCTGTGTAGAGGAAACTTATAGGTAAAGAGTATCCTTATTCATGTTGCCCCTGAGTCAAGTGTGGTGTAATTGTTAGATATTATTGTCCTCGGCATAAGAAACCCAGGTGTGACCAGGATACTACTTCGCCTGGGTAGGCAATGTCCTTTCTTCTAATTCTACAAGTCCAGTTCCCATGCTGCACCTAAAATGGCCACATCACACCAAGCATTTTCTTGCCCCAGCCTCATCTGAAAATTACAGTGTCTTTACAATCAGTTTGAACTCATTCAGAATTCAGTCTTTAAATTACAAACATTTGCTGCTTCAAACATACACTATTCCTGACTCTATTACCACTGTTCTCGTTAGTTCTCTACCTCATTGCTATTGTACAAATCTGTGCAAATGCTGGAGAATCAGAATCTTGCTTATTTTTTTAAAATATTTATTTGGTTGCACCGGGCCTTAGTTGTGGCAGCTGGGCTCCTTAGTTGCAGCTCACGGGCTCCTTAGTTGCTGCTCGCCAGCTCCTTAGTTGTGGCATGTGGCCTCCTTAGTTGTGGCATGTGAACTCTTAGTTACGGCATGAATGCAGGATCTAGTTCCCCAACCAGGGATCGAACCCAGGCCCCCCTGCATTGGGAGCACGGATTCTTAATCACTGGACCAACAGGGAAGTCCCTGTTTTTTAATGCAAATAAGTTCTCCTAGGGCCTTCTTCAAAATAGTTTTTACAAAATGCTTTTTTACTATATATGCTTTGTTCTGTATGATAGAAAGTTTTATAACCTTCCCAACTTATTATTATATTGAGTGACTACTGTATGACTTACACCGTTTATACTTTAGTCTGAGTGGTGCCTGGCAGTTGTTCCCCAAATTTATGTAGCCACACTTTCCTTTATTATTATTTTTTTTGTTTCCTCTGATCAAACATTCTCCCTGGACATGAGGATTTAAAGTGCTTCCCTTGAAAGAAAGTACTGCTCTGGGAGTTTTGTATAGCATTTCCTGCTTAGTGTAACAGGAAATATGTTGTATTCCCATTGAATACAGGAATGTACAAACTTGAAAAATGTTTTGTAATCATTTTAATCACCAGCATATTAGAAAAAACGATTTTCCTATCTCCTTTAATATGACAATGACCTTACTTTTAAGAAGTGTGTCACTGAACAAAAACAAGATACTGACACAACAGAATGTGATTAAAGAAGGGAGAAGAGACTCAAACATGGAGTTTCATAGTCCATAAAAGAAGACTCATAACCACCTATTACAGTAAACAAATAAGCAAACAAAAACTTGCAAATCGATTGACATGTTTTTGTTTTTTTAAAAAATATTTCACGCTTAAGCAGAGTCATTCAAGATACATCGGGGGAAGCAACACAATATACAGTAACATGCCATTTCAGTGAAATCTTGTAGAATTAAATTGGAAAAAAATAAAAGGAATGAAATAGCTATATGTGAAAGAGACAGTTGGAGATTTGAGACAAATGTTTTACTTCCACCCATAAGTAGAGGATAGTAGTGGCTCCATTGTTAAAGTATTTTCCTTTTCATCACCTGCAAAGCCTTGTATCCAAGTGGAACACAAAATAGTGTGTTAGGTATGTCCAGCTTTCACAATCACAGATTATTTAGGGCGGCTGAGAAGATGTGCTACCTGTGATGATGGTTGAACACTGCGCTACAATAACTTCACAGTGTAACTAACTTACATATGTAATAAATTCAATATGTGCGATAAATCCATACTTTTTCCCCAAAGCAATAATCTGCTCCCAAAATTTACTTGACTCAGCAGATATCACTTTGTTCCTGTGATATGAAATGCTAATACACCTATGAAATTACAAGTCTATATTATAAAGAGTTCTGATAACTTTGCTGGGAAAACCAAAATCAGACAGTTGTGTTAAAAATATGAATAGCCTTGGTTGCTTGGACTAACTTAAAGCATTTGTAATACAGCACCTTAAATGGTAAATGAGGTGTACAAAGGATGAGGGTGAGTTACACAAGCATTAAAATGAACATGAAAGTTATGACAAGGTAACCCAGTAGATGACATAAGAAGAGACACTGTCAAAAGATACAGGGGTCCCCTGATTACTCATAGAGAAGAAGGAAATAGTTTTGAAATTCATATAATTACTAAATATAATTTTCCCATAATTTTTCAGCATTGTTTCTTACAATCTTTTCAAATATCTGAAACATTGTTTCAGGAAAAAAGATGCAATTAAGTACAGATACTTTGATATAAAGGCTGTATTAATATAACACATGAATAAATATTTTAAATTATAACTAAGAAGAAACTAATGCTATAAACGCATACATACTTTTAACAATGTAAATAACACTCCCTTTTTAATTAATATCCTTAGTAATTTATAGCCTAGAGAGGCTTTTCGAAGTTTCAACAAAAGCTTTGAAAGTGACTGTGCTTATTGCTTTATTTGTCAAAAGATGTTCTCAGTCAAACTACATACACCCTAAATGCCCCCATTCTCTTCAAGGCTTACTTGTGTGTAAGCCTTCATTTTCTTCCTGTCAGACTCTCTGATTGCACACATGTTTTGGTTTGTTGTTAGATTTTGTAAAAGAACAATTAGGCATCAGTCACAAGCCTAGTTTTACAAGCCTTTTGTTCCTGTCTGTATGCAAAACTGAAGAAACATATCAGCAAACTTTCCTCATCTTTCTATAAGGAACACAAAATTTCAAAGTGTTAGTGACAACATGTTATCTGTTAGTCAAACAATTCCATGATACCAGTAAAGCAGGTATTGATATAAATAATGAAACTGAAGCCCATATCGATTAAATAACATCCCAGGTCTTCAGCCAGCTATTGGTAAAGGCAGGACTGAACACAATATATTGTTTGTTTTGTTTTTCAAGTAAAGTGAAAGTTTATTGTAAATAGGTACAAACCTATGTGAACAGCAGGCAAGTTCACAGACATTCTTGGGTCTGATATAATAGCCTGGGTCACATGGGGACTTTGGAAATTTGGAACACGCAATTACTCTGTGTACATCAGTGATTTCTTTGCACCCCATTTTTCTCTGTCGCTTGGGGGCTATATGGTCCCTCACATCCCTGCTTCTATTTTCCCTCTAGTGAATGTCCCTGGAAAGAATCCAAGATTTGTTTTTGCAAGTTATACAAATTATTATCTTTTAAATTATTACCAGCTGTATCAATATCATATACTATTCAGCAAAATTATTATAATGGCTTATCACAATGCTTCTATTGCATTGGTTTATGGATAGTTTGGGAGTTTGGACATTATGTACAATGTTCTCAGAAAGGACAAGCTTCATCTTATCCTATATGTAAAATTTTGAGTCATGATCTGTAGCACATTGATTAGAAGCCCAAGCTCTGAAGTCAGTCCTACCATTATTACGAACTTGAATAAGTCACCTGGCCTCTCTGAATTTAGGTTCCACATCCGTGGAAATTCATTAATCAGGAGAGTCATGTCAATTGATGTAAAGAATTTAACACATGTCCCAGACCATAATTATTACCTAATACATATTGATTCTCTTATTACTGGTATTATCTTTCTAACTGAATTTTATCTTTATGCTTCATAAACTCTCCAGTCCTCCAAAATCCCCTCCATTCCCACCATTAGAAATTTCATAGCTCTGGGTAATATACTAGCTCTAAAGAAAATCGAGAGATACTCCCTCTGTCAAGTTTCCAAAACATTAAATTTATTACCAACAAAATATTTTCATTCTGTATAATGGCTTACTGAAATGCATAATACTCTGGCTTATTTTTAGGAGTTCCATTATGTAAGACCTATATATATTTCTAATATATTTATCAGAAGCACAGATAAAGCAAATTGCTTATATGTCGGGCTATGTTTGGAAGATTTACCAGTTTGAGATTTACAGAGTTTGAGTTTTGGCCAAGTACAATTCACAGAGACCTTCTAGCTTGAGTTTTTCTAAAATGATACCTAAAGTCCTCCTTTGATATTCCCATTCACTTAAATGTATTCCTCCATGCCAAAGACTACATATGTTCTTGTATGTGTATAAACCAAATAATGTCATATAAAACATAATCTCTTCAAAATTTTCTCCAGACACTTGGCATAGTACTTACAACTAATCATGTAAAGGGTAGGCCTAAAGTAAGTGGTCAGGTGGTCTCACTATTCAGACACTAACTTATATTTTACCTATTTTTGTATAAATCTTCAGTACACAAGAAGGATCTATGTCGTTGGCATACAATGATTCTAAATTTTGGACGTAGACCTTGCAACCAACTTTTTCTTGGCCTTAGGCAAATTATTTAACATCTCTGAGTTTCTGTTTTCTTATTTATAAAATATATATGGTATGTGTATATACATAGATGTGTGTATGGGATGCATATATACACACATATATTTGACAAATACATACCAAGTTTGATATACATGTATAGACACATATTTTATATATGTCAAATGTTTATGCAGTACATATACGTGTATCAAATATATATATATATGTAAAATGTATATATGTGTATAAATATTTAAATATAGATGCATATAACATTTTATACAAAATATATGCATGTGTGGATATGTATGTGTATATGTGTGTATATATTTATGTGTACATATGTACGTATATATATGTGTGTATACATACACACACAAAGTCTTGTTATAAGTAAAGTGTAAGTATAGAAACTGACAAATATCCTGAAAACTGATATGTGTTATTTGTTTTACCATATTTGTAACATCACATACTCTAAAAGCCTTGGCACTGTGAGGACTTTAGTACCAGCCCTTCCCTTTACCTGGAATACGCTTGCCCCAGATATTGCCTTGCTCTGCCTCTCACAATCAGGTCTCTGAGCTGACGTCACCTCCTCAGACAGTGCTTGCCTGAGTACACTGTCGAAACTTGCACACCCGTCACTCTATCCCTGTAACATGAGTTTCTTTTTTGCTCAAAATTCATCATTGCCTGACATTATATCATGTCTTTTGTTTATTGTACAGATCACTGGTAAGTGTAGGGAACGGACCTTTTCCTGCTTGACACATTGCCAAGAGTAGAACAGTTGGAAGAGAGCTGAGTGCCTAGCAGGTCCTTAATTTTAAAAAAATGTTAAATGAATGTTGGCTTTCTGGAATGAGGATAAAATTGTAAAATTGAACTACCATTGATGTTAGAAGCAAAATCAAAGTGTGTGTGTGGGGGGGTGTAGGATGTGTATCGCACAAATGCAAACAAATGTATATTTCTTGATTTACAAACAAGCTTTATTTACATATAAGAAAATGTACTCATGGTATGTGCAACATTTGATGGGTTTTTGACACATTTTTACAACCGTAAGATCACCACCGCATCTAAGATGCAAGACTTCTCTCAGCCTAAAAAGTTTTGTTATGCGTCATTTGCAATTAACACTCGCCATTCCCTGACCTAGTTAGTTAACACTGATCTGATTATATCAATTTAGATTATTTTGACTCTTCTAAAATTTCATATAAATACAATCATACCATATGTACTGTACTCTCTGAAAGCTGATCTTTTTTTACTCATAAAAATGCTTTTTCTTCAGTGTGTGATTAATACTTGGTGATGCCTGTAACAGTAGTTTGTTCCTTTTTATTGATGAGTAGTATTTCATTGTGTGGAGTATACCACAGTATATTGTCATTTCATGATGGACATTTGGATTGTCTTCCCCTTTTGGTTATTATGAATAAAGCTGCTAAGAACATGAGTATCTTTGTAGACATATATTTTTTATTTATGGAATTGCTGAGCAAATGTAGGTGGATGTTAAATTTTATAAGAAACGGCCAAACTGTTTTCCAAAGTGGTCTTAACATTTTTGTACCTCCATGAGCCATATATGAGAATTGCAGTTTCCCTAGATCCTCAGAAACACTTGGTATTGTTAATCTATTTAACTGACCATTCTAATGTGTGTGAAATGCTGTTTTATGTCCTATTGTGGTTTAAGTATGTATATCCGTAATGGCTAATCTTTTCATGTAATTATTTGTCATAATATATCTTCTTTTGGGAAGGTATTATTCATGTATTATATATTTTTCTTATTTCTGTGGTTTTTCTTTTAATTATGGGACTATAAGATTTCTAAAAATATTTTAAACCCGAAATCTTGTCAGACAAACATATTGGGAATACTTTTTTTCCAAGCCTGTGTTTTACCTTTCAATTTTTAAGAGACTTCTTTTAAAAAACAAAATATTTAAATATTCATGAAATCCAATTTATCAATTTTTCTTTTATAGTCCTTGTGTTTTGATTATTATCTACAAATCTGGGCATACCTTAAGGTTGTAAAATTTTGTATTTTTCTCTATGTTTTAGATTTTACGTTTATTTATTTTTTATTTTGTTTCTATTGAAGTATAGAAGGAACCTCTCTACTGTTTTTCATAGTGGCTGCACCAGTTCACATTCCCACCAACATTGCACAATCTTCACATCCTCTCCAACGCTTGTTATTTCTTGTCTTTTTGATAATAGAACCATAGACTTTTATATTTACAAACTTATTTGCCATTTCCAGTCCTATAAATCTGAGTTTCCATTTATTTTTAAATTTTCTTTAATATCACTTTCTTACAAAGAAAATCCTTTGTAATTTGAAATAGGGGAGACCTAATAGTAGTGAAACATTTCCTTATTCATTTGTCTGAAAAAGTTCCTATCTTACCCTTATTTCTACTGAATATATAATTCTGTATTGACAGGGTTGTTTTTTTTTTTCAGTACTTTAATGATATCCTTCCATATCCATTTGTCTTCTATTGAATTTGATATACGATGAAGTATTACATTTTTTCTTTTAATGTAATATTTTTCCTTTGTAGCTGTTTTCAGTAATTTCTTCTAACTTCTGATTTTAGCAGTTGATTATGATGGGTCTACATGCAAGTTTCTTTGTATTTATTCTGCTCAACGTTTATTGAGCATTTTGAATGTGTAAGTTCATGTTTTTCATCAAATTTGGCCATTATTTCTTCAAATATTTTTCTGCCCCATCTTTATTCTATTTTCCTTCTGAGAAGAGAGTAATTACATATAAGGTCAAATTTTTAATCTTGTTCCACAGGTCCCTCAGACTCCTTAAATTTTTATTTTATTTTTGTTTCTCTGGGTTTTTCAAATTCAGTGGTTTCTATTAGATTATCTTTAAATTTATTGACCTTTCCTTCTTCCATTGTTATGCTATTGTTAAACTCATCCATGAAATTTGCATTTCAGTTATTGTACATTTCACTTCTCAAATTTCCACTTGGCCCTTTTCTACAGATCCCATTTCTTTGCTGAATTGCTCTGTTCACTCATTAAGTCCATATTTTCCTTTGAGTTTTCCAACATATTTTCCCCTCAATATATTTTAAAGTTTTGTTTGCTAAATCTGATTTGAGATTGCTTTAAAGTCAATTTCTGCTCTTTGCTTGTTCATGGGTCACACTCACACTTTTTTCTTTCCTTTGTTCTTTTTTTTGACATCTAGTAATTTGTGGGGGGTGCTGTAAACTTGACATTGTCAATAATATGTTATATAGACCATGGTTTGTTATCTATCTTTAAAGAGTATTGCCTTTTTCCCCCATGTAGGTGTTTCTATTATTGGTTGATCATCTTACACTTGTGTAGGCTTACTTTTAACACATTGTTTGGGTGGATCTGTAGAAAATATAAGGTGTTTATCAAGCTTCTCTAACTTTATAGGACACGTCCTCAAATCCATCTTTCCCACGGATCTTGTTAGGTTAACTTTTAGGTTTTTTTTTTTTTTTTTTTAAATGGCAGATCTAGATTAGAACTTACTCTAAGGAGTAGTCTTTAGTCCTAATGATGATCTTTCTATTGCCTTAGCATACTGGGGTATTCATTCTCTCTCCTTCTGGAACAGAACTCCAGTATATTTCAGCATGCTGAAATTTTAGTGTCTGTCTTCTCTTCTCATCTCTATAATAGCTGAGTCTCTCTCAGTACATGTGCAGCCTACCTTTCAGTTAAGAACTCAAAGATAAATTCTTCACAGTCTAACCCTCCCAACTCCCTCTATCTGGTGCCCTGACTTCACATATCTTATATTTCAGCTGCTTCAAATACTACCAGTTTTAGTCTCTGCTTTCTCAGCTCAGAGGGATCATGGTGCTTTTCTTGGGCTCAAGTTCTCTGCAAAAAATTGGAAAATTGTGCTAAGGTACAAAGATGCAAGGATTGTGTGCCTCAGCTTGTGTTTCCCCTTTCTCGGAAATTCCAGTCTCAAGCTGCCTATTGTTCAATGCCTGAAAACAATTGCCTTATTGATTGATTGATAGAATGGCTAATTTCATACCTGTTATCCTACACTGTTTGGTAGATGAAGCTTCCATTAAACATGTTAATTTCTCTAAATTATTATTTTTTTTCATTGTATAGCACTAAAAGACTAATAGTAAACAATCATGTAATACTCAAGTTATATATACATCTATAAAAGAAGCATAACTTTTTAATAGTTCGTTAAATATTCACTTTTAAACATAAAATAATTTATTTCATTTTGACTTGAAATATTCTACTAGAGAATTTACTTACTTCTACCAATTTTATTTATAGAAAATGCTATAGATGTTACCCAGAATTATTTGAAATTGTAAGTGATAACAAAAAAATCATGTAAATACTGACAAAATTAAATAATAAAAATTGTTTCGCTATATATGCCTATAGCAATTCTCCACTATATAGTGTCCAGCATTGTAATCAAAAGGGGAGATTGTAAACAAGTTTGTAGTTTGCTCTTTACCAATTATAAAAGAAGTGTTAATTCTTTGTTATTTTTGTGCAGAGACAAATTTAATTTGAATACTTCATAAAATAGATATCTATTATAAACAATGCTTTTGCATTATTTTAGTATCGTGTCCTGCTAAGATTTGATATGAAAAATTCTTCAAATGGTCACTGAAATATTTTTTAATTATATAAGAAGTTGTACAGTTAGTATTATTCTTATTTCTCAAACTAAAAACTCACTACAGTAATTAGTAGAATAAGACATTTGGAAACCTCAGTCAGATAAATTCTAGACCTGTCCTCAATTTAATATTTATATTTAATCAATAATTAGTAAGCACTAACCTTTGGCACTTGCAACAAAGTAGTCAGCAATAGTGGTACCATCCCCTTCATGGACTTATAGTTTAGCAGGATATTTACTTCTGAGTCTTAATATGGGTCAGGCAGACATTGTTCAAAATTATGTGTGTGTATATATATATATATATATATATTCTCATCTAATTCTTATGTTAACTCTTTAAAGTCTGTACCATCATTATTTTATAGATGAAGAAATAGAGGTATATTCTACCAGTGTCATACCATAACACTGCTTGTTATTTTTGAAACAAAAGCTTGGCTCTTATAAAACACTGTAGAGCACTTTTGTATTATAAACTACTAATTCAAAATCATTACTGTGCAGTTCTTTGGCACTGAAGGGCATGCACCTTCAAAATGGCATAAGGGAAACTACAGAGAAAAGGGAAATCACATTGAATTTAATCCACCTGACCCAATAATATTGCCTGTCCTCTTACCATATCTCACCTTTCCAATTTTTAACAGTCAGTTACTTCCAATTTTATCTTTTCTCCACATTAAATTTTGAGCTACAGTGAAAAACTTTTGCTAAAAGTGAAGCTGGGGTCATTTTCTCTTTCTCCTCTCCATATCTATGTTAAGCAAAAAAACAAATTCAGACAAAGATAGGTACAGTTACACTCTATCCCCTTTCCCCCCTCTCCTACCCTATTCCCAACTACATGCACTCTTCTTCCTATAACTCACCTCCATGCTCTGGAAGCCACCTTTCTTCTGATGTGAGCTAGGTTTACATAGATGACTTCATTATAATGCAGTCTAAAGTGCCTCAGACTACCATCCTCAACCAACTCAATCTCTCTATGTCCCAACAGATTAAAGATCATGTCACCTTGAACCTTAATTTTTGTTTGTCTCCACTGAAAAATACTTATTTGTTGATGAATCATTTTCAAGCATTTTACTTCTATCTGTGGAAAACCTATACTTATTTTGTAACTTAAAGTGTGACAGGAAAGCAAATGGAAATGACCCAATAAGTAGCCTATTTTCCTGCTTTTGGTACATACACACTTTCTCACACACAAACACAAGCCTAGATGCAGGTACATCCACTCCCCAGAGACTTTAGCTGCATCCAGATTTGTAGCTGAAGCCAAGGACTTTGGGAAGAAGCCCCTTTGATTATCCACATGGACCTCCTGCCATGTTCTCCCAGTCACCAGCTGTCTGGCCCTCTGGCAAGTCTTTTGCTCTTCCCTGGAGCACTTCACATAGCCACTGTGATCCTCTCAGCTGTCTCTGATTTTAATCTCCCCTTGGTTCAGGGTCTTAGAGCTTTTTGCTTCTTCCAGTTATTTCCAGTTTGAAATTTAAATTTACTCCCTTGTTCTTCCAACCAGAAGTGCTGGCTGTGAGGAAAATGATTGAAATGAGATACACATTATTTCATTTATTTTACTAAATATTTTCTTAACAACCTTGTCACATTGACGTTGTGCAAACACAGTGACACCTACATGTGTACATCTTTTGAACGCTATGTATCTACTTAGAGCCTATGGACTATCCATGAATGAAATCGACTTGCTCATATTTAAACTCAGGTACAACGAGTTACTTTGAGAGCAAGATTCAGTGTTCAATCTGATTTGGATCAAGAAGTTTCAATTATTTCACTCCCAAGCCAGGTCCTTCCCCATCATGTGTCTCTTGTCACTAGCTCAGTCATACAGCTCTTGGTAATATACTCCCCTTTCTCATAATTTCAGGGTTTATCTGCCACATATCACAGGAATGGCTTATCATCCGATACAGTCTAATACTTTTAGTGCATTTAATAAACATGATGCCTAATAATAATTAAGGAAAGCCAGCACTTAAACCCAGTTGTATCTGATTTTAAAGGCCAGCCTACATTCTATTTAATGCTGAAAAAAAGGGCATATATACTTAACACCGTAAATTTGCAGTAGTGTTGAACAAACCTCCCATGTTTTGTGAAGAAACCAAACAAAATCCCTGTGTGTCATCCACTGATGGTAATCCTGCTTTCTTCTCAGTGGAATCCTAAATAATGCTTTAAAACTGTTAACTTACAAAGTGGTTGCAATAGATATACGGGGAAGACTACTTTTACTTCTCTTTGCTCTCTATTGGCCTAATTATTGGTTTCAACAAGTAAAGGATAACTTTCCATTTTAATTCCCTCTAAGGGTATAAATCTCATTAATTCACAGTTTTATTTCTCTTTTAACTTTACATATATTTCCTACCAACATCACTCCCAGTGACAATAGCCCAAGCCATCCCTGTCTGCTTACAGTTTCGTGCGGGTTAAAAGAGGGTCTGGGTAAGACTATGAATAGTTTCATGAGCTCATTCTCACTCCTAGGAAACTCAAATGTCATGGTTTGCTGAGGGCAGGTCAGTCATATAACTGTGGTATAAAAATGATAGCATATTTTAATGTGTAAATAAAGAATGCCATATGGATTTCTAGATGACTTGATTCATTTGCTTTAATGAAGAGCTAATATATAAAATATATATATATAATATATCTATTTCTCTCTCTATTTTTTACAGTATCCTAAACTGTCCTAGATTTTGATTTGAGCAGTTTTCCTATAAATCCATCCCACCACCAACAAAAAGTCTCTCAATGTTCAGTTTCCCTTAGGCTTTGCAACTGGGAACATAATTCTCTTGAAGTATAACCACTGCATCCTATCCTAATGTCAACAGGAAGAAGAGCTTACTCTTAGAGAAATGGTAAATATAGTCCCTTGTTCGTAATACCCACTTCAAAACAGGGACCAGGAGGTCAAAACATTACAGCATGTTTGTTTAAATGTCTTCAGTTCCAATAGCTAAGCCACTTCTCTTCCCAAGAGTCCACAGTCCAAAATTTCAGGGAGCAAGGAAGAAAATGCACTGAAAAACCCAGTCACCTCTTGCAATGAAAATCTTTCCCTAGTCTAATGAAAAACCTATTTTAGAATGGGAAGTGTGAAAGTGAGAATCTGAGAAGAAAACTGAACCAGTTGCTCAAGTCCATCTGGAAGGTAAATTTTATTGGTCATATGTACACAACAAAAGTGAAGACAGAAAAATTCCATGCTGTGTACGAAAGAGGAGACTTTTGTGAGAATTAAAAGTCAATATTCAGGGAGTGACCTATGGTTGCAATTTGTAGCCTTCTTTTTACTTCCATTCAATCAGGAGAGAAGTGGCCTACCTACATCTGACAGGTACATTACGTGTAGAAATCTGGGCTTCAAAATAAATGATAAAGAGATAAAATAATTCTACAGAGCATAGCAGATATGGACTAAAAGGGGGTAGATAGAGAAATGTAGGGTTAGAATCAACAGTAACAAAATTATGAGGCAAAAAAACAATAAGGATGGACTGTGCCTTGGGAACATGATATAAATAATGGGGAGGAACAAAACAGTAGTTGAAAGGTAGACTGGAGGTACATGCTTCACTGGTTCTTTAGGACAGAAAGAAATGCTTCTAAGGCTGCCTGAAGGGGAAAGAAGATGGGAAAATAGAATGACCCCTTGAAACAAAATAAACAAACACTGTAGAATACTAGGATTTAAGATGAGCAACTTTTACCTAGTCCTTGTGACTTGGGTAAGTTTAACACACATGTGTCTCATTTTCCTCATTTATTAAATAAAGATGATACTAACGACTTTGACTAATCTCAAATGGCTTTTTTAATTGTTAACTGAATTATCTCTTACAATGCATGTAGGAAAAGACTAGCCAGTGTTGACTACTGAAGTCTATCCCTTTACCATGATGTATGTATGCGTGTTGCTAGGTTGTAGGTTATTTAACTTGTACTAGTTTACAACACGTTGATTGGTAAGCTGTGCTATAATAGTATGTTGTTGTTCTTGCATCTTAGAAAGCTTATTAATGTGAAATGCTCAAATGGAAAGGCTGAAACATTGATAAGTAGAGTGCTGGACAGTAATAAACGTTATGAACTTCCTGATTTTAGACAATCAGATCAGACCATTTTTTTCAGGAATTTACAATTTGCATTGAGAAAATAACACTGTCCTGTGGCATGGAATTCTAGAATGGACCAGTTGAACTGACAGTGCTTTCCTTCTAAGCAGGGGTCCACAAGCAGCCAAATTTCAAGCCAAATGTAGTGACCATGGAAGGGTGGGCATTGCCTGATTCCAATGCACGAGGGCTGACCTGGATGGCTGCAACACATCAGCTTGACTGAACTTTTGACAGATTTCTTCCTGGCAATAGGCCCCTGACCTCCCTTTTCTTGGAACATTTATTTTAGAAAACTTGCAATCATAAAATCCTTCTCTGCTCAATTGAGATGTAAATCTTCTGCAACCTAGGAATATCTTTTTCAAGAACCTGGGAGCCACTTCTATGAAATATAATCATCAATAAAGACAGGGCCCTTATCTCTTAGCCACCATGGAAGGGTAGGAGCCTAACAAGTGCCATTCAGCAAACACAGGTGACCTAATCACATTGACCAATCTCCCCACTAATGTCTTTCAGTACTTTTCCACTAGCTCATCCCAGCACTTAAAACCACTCTCACATTTTGTTTCAGCAGAGTTGAATTTAGTCTCTCTTCTGTACTGCAGTTGTTTTGAATAAAGTCTTCCTTGCTTATTTAACTCATCCAAGTGCAATTTTTCTTTTACAGAGCTGAGAGTTTGATTTATGCAACTTCACATGTTGAGGCCGTCCTTCCCTTGGTTAGTATTTTGATTCAATACTGCCAGCCTCTGACTCTTTATTATTTTCACCTCTCATCAGTGCTGCTCAGCCCTGGTTATACATTTGAATCTTCTGAGGAGTATTTAAGCATAATGATGACTGGGCCGAACCATAGCGTCAAACTCAATTGATCCAAGGTGAGGCTGGGGTATTGTTCTTGTTAAAAATTGCCCCAGATTATAGTAATTGGTAAGACTGAGAAGTCCTTTACCAGGGGTAAAACTTTTTCCTTTCACACAATGCTTCTCCAAACATGTAAAATAAAATCAATCAGATTCTCATCTACCAAATTAGAATTGCCTGCCATTTCTGCCTCCTGGGCTATTTCTAGGTTATCTTGATTGTAGATTTGGGGTTTTCTAAACTCTTTGATCACATATTTATTGACATCTTCTAGATGTTTCTCCTGTGAAGACAGAGGTCATTTCATTATGCCCAGATTTTACTAGTTTATTTATAAAAAAATCTTTAAATTCAGAAATGAGGATGGTGAAAGACTTATTTGAGCCCCCTTTTTTATTTGGCTCATTCTGTTTCTTCAAATCTCATCAGAAGTGTTATATTCTCTAGAACTGCTTACCTTTACCCTAATGCTCCTCATAAATGACAGAATGGTATCACCTGTGAGTTTGATGGAACTGCAGACTCAGAGCACACACCCACGTGTACTGAATCAGGATGATTCAGAGCCGTTAACAAGATACCCAGGTGATTCTGATCCACATTAACAGTTGTGACGTACTACTTAATTCCTAAGGTAGCTTTTTGACCACGCCTGTGGGCTTCCAGCACAAACTGGGTTTGCTGCAACCTAGTTCTTATCACAAGGAAAAGGAACCTTGGCTTACTTGTTTGCCCCTTTCACTGGAAGGTAAGTTATTTGACAGAAGATTTTGCTTGATTTTTGTATTACTAGTATCTAGCACATTCCCTGGTGTTTAGTAGGCATTCAATACGTATGTTGAAGAAATGACTTCTTAGTTATTCTTAGTCTTCCTAGTTTTTTTCCTGTTTCCTTTTCTTTTTCAGTCCCATATTTTAGAATCATATAATATATTGTTACAGTATTAGGTGATGTTAGTGACATGGAATATGTATAAAATAGAGAAATGAAAAATAAGATTGTAATATCATCCCAACACAATATTTTTCTCAAAAACCACTAATGTGTTTACTTTATATGTTTGAGTAGTTGCCTTCATGATATAGATAAAATTTTGAATGTTATTTTTTTCATGTAACATTATGCAATAAACATTTCCATGCAGATACTTACTTTTCAAAACCACTACTTTTTTTAAAATTGAAGTATAGTTGATTTACAATATTGTATTTCAGGTGCACAGCAAAGTGATTCAGTTATAATACGTATATCTTTTTCCAGATTATTTTCCATTGTAAGTTATTACAGCATATGGAATATTGTTCCCTGTGTTATACAGTAAATCCTTGTTGCTTATCTATTTTATATATACTGTGTATCTGTTAATCCTAAACTCCTAATTTATCCCCTCCACTCCCTCTCCCCTTTGGTAACCGTGTTTGTTTTCTATGCCTGAGTCTGTTTCTGTTTTGCAAATAGACTCAGCTGCATCATTTTTTTAGATTTCACATATAAGCAATATCATATGATATTTATCTTTGACTTATTTCACTTAGCATGATATCCTCTGGGTCCATCCATGTTCCTGCAAATGGCAACATTTCATTCATTTTTATGGCAGAGTAATATACTCAAAAGCATTTTTTTTTTTTTTCTGGTACGCGGGCCTCTCACTGCTGTGGCCTCTCCAGTTGCGGAGCACAGGCTCCGGACGCGCAGGCTCAGCGGCTATGGCTCACGGGCCCAGCCGCTCCGCGGCATGTGGGATCTTCCCAGACCGCGGCACGAACCCGTGTGCCCTGCATCGGCAGGCGGACTCTCAACCACTGCGCCACCAGGGAAGCCCCTCAAAAGCATATTTTCAATGTCTACTTAATAATTTCAATGAGCATTGTAGGTTATTTACATTATGACCTCCGTCCATCTCTCTAGAGGTGTCAGTCAATACATGCATGCCCTTTGCTCTAAACAGACTGGACTTACTGCTGCCTTTGCTTCTCTTACAGTCCTGATTTTTTTCTGAAACAATTACTTCCTCCTAATGCTTTCTCTAAATAACTCAGCCAATTAAAATCCCATCCCATTGGATATGACTAAATGCAAACTCCTCTATAACACTTGCTCTTGTAAATCTCAAAAGATGTCTCTCCATTCTCAAAATTCCTATCACTCCCTGTTTCTTTTTCCTATTATGGCATTTATCACACCCACCCTGGAATTGTCTTTTAGTTTTATCTATCAGTCCACCCACAAGCAAATTTAAGAACCCTGCCCAAGTATTATTGTAATTATATTACAATTATGTTAAAACATTATTGTTTTTATATTTATAATAATTAAAGAGACTTGCTCATAGGAGATACAAATTTTCAGCTTTACTGAAATATGCTTAATATAAAAACATTGCACATATTTAATGTATTTTGATGAGTTTTGACATATGCATATTCCTGTGATGCCATCATCAAAGTAATAAACACATCAATTACCTCCAAAAGGTTTCTTCCCTTGCTCTTTTTTTTTTTTTTTAAGCTTTGGTGGTGACACCAAAGGCACAGGCAACAAAAATAAAAATAGATAAGTGGGACAATGTTAACCTAAAAACCTTATGCACAGCACAGGTGATAGTCAACAGAGTGAAAAGAGAACCTCTTTGCAAACCAGATATCTGATAAAGGGTTAATTTGAAAAATGTATAGGGAACTCCTGCAACTTAATAGCAAAAAACAAACAAAAAAACAGTTACAAAATGGGTAAAGGACTTGAATAGACATTTCTCCAAAGAAGACATTCAAATGGAGAACAGGTGTATTAAAAGTTGTTCAACATCACTAATTAACAGATAAATGCAAATCAAAACTTGAATCACCTGAAACCTGTTAGGATGGCCATTATCTAAAAAACAAAAAGATAGCAAGTGTTGGTGAGGATATGGAGAAATTGGAACGCTTGTTCACTTTTGGTGGGAATATAAAAAGTGTGCAGCCACTATGGAAAACAATATGGAGGTTCTTACAAAATTAAACATAAAACTGTCATATGATCCAGCAATTCCACTCTCAGGATACTCAGAAGCTTCTTTTTGATTCAGAGTCCTTTAATTTGCTCTTTTAAATGGAATGTTCTTCCTTCAGATACTTACATGGCTTCAGGTCTCCTTCAAATTGTGGCTTTTTAACCTTGCATCCTTTTAGCATCCCCCTTACTCTTTCTCCTTTCATTATCCTTTTTAAAGCTTTGACAGCACTATTATTTGAAATTTTATGATATGTGTTTGTTTATTGTCTTCTCCACTAGAATGTAATCACTTTGAGGGCAGGAACTGGAAGAGTTTTTGGCACATAGCTTATCAAGAAATATTTGTGGAATGAATGATAGAATGAATTCATATATATATTTTAAACTATGTTAATCTAGCTTTTTCTGACACACAGTACTATTATTTTAAGTTAGAATTTGTGCATGAATCATAATCTTGTTTCCAAGACTGGACATATAAAAAACTTTTAGTAAATTCTTCTTCCTCAATTTAATTTGACTGAATAAGCACAAAGCCACTATGATAATGAGAACCAGAGAGAAATCAAGGAGTTAAATTTCCATGAAATATCTAAGGGTCATAAGAGCTAAGGAAATAATCTCCTTCTCACTTTCTCACTTTCTCCAATATCTCCTTTGAGAATATGCATCATTTATTAAGGCAAAATACAGGGTAGATGTACCATCAAAGGGATTCATCATAATAAGACCAAGCTTTTGTTTTTTAAAAGATGAGCATCTGGGGCTTCCCTGGTGGCGCAGTGGTTGGGAGTCCGCCTGCCGATTCAGGGGACACGGGTTCGTGCCCCAGTCCGGGAAGATCCCACATGCCACAGAGCGGCTGGGCCCGTGAGCCATGGCCGCTGAGCCTGCGCGTCCGGAGCCTGTGCTCCGCAACGGGAGAGGCCACAACGGTGAGAGGCCCGCGTACCGCTAAAAAAAAAGATGAGCATCTGGGAATAGAGCACCTGGAAAAATGTTAAGAGATTTTCAGGCTGAGCTGTCTACTCTAAATACATTTCTATGGTTCATTATTTTCATAACTTTTTTTAGTTTACCATGTCAGAATATAAAACTTCAGTGCCCAAATCTGCAGAAGCTTCTGCTTTATAAAGGAACTACATATCCCCGTCAGAATGCTTTTTGAAGTTTTAAAAAAATAAGGTTAAACTGATTCATGTGAATTATAATAGCATGACAGAGCATCACTTATGTGTCTCTAGCAATATTTCTGTAATGTAACCTGAAAGGACTAAGATGGCTAATATGATTTGTATCAGAGATTTTAAGAAAGAAAAAGAATACACTGTTTGATAGATGTTTAGTGTAGTAAAATACATTCAAGCGAATATGACACACACACACATATGCACACACACAGTAGGAACTTATTACAGTCTAAAGCACATATTTTTAGGGTTTCTAAAACATGGGTTTAAAATAAATAAATCATAAATAAATCTGTAGCTAGCTGTAATATGTGCATTATATGTCTAATTCTACTTAGTGTAAAACCACTGGAACATTTTGAAGGTAATTCTTGACTGCATTTTCCCAGCAGTTATAATAGATATCATAAAAGCGTAACTTTGTAGGTAACAGTTGAGGTCATCCCTAAGTCTAAATTTTGATGAACTGTGGCTTTTGGACTGAGATATAAAGGCAGTGTCTATGAGCTGAAACTCAAATAATCCATAGTTTTGTCTCATTTTAGGATCCAATAGTGAAGAAGTAATCAAATGCTAACTTGCGTACTCAATCACCCCAATTGTACCGGTGATTGTAGTCCATTATATGTACATACTGAAGTATAAAGAATAAAGAATTTTCTGTATTGAATTAACAGTTTAAAAATATACTAGGATTAATAGTCTCCTTGTTATGTCAATATACATGATTGATCTTAATTTCCGGAAATTTAGTTATTGTAACTCTCTCTTCCCACTATGGGATTCTAAGATTTTTAAAAGCAGGTTAAAAAATAAATGAGAGATTTTCTGATCCAGGAAGAGAAAAATGAAGACATAAAACTAAAAAAGACTCGAAAATTTGATATCCTCAGACATTAAAGTATAATAATAAATACTATAGCTTCAAGATATAAATTCACATGACCCCCTGCAGAGGGCTATGAGAAAGAATTCTTTTGGCACTGTCTCTGTCTTTAGAACCTCACACCTCAAGACAAACACAGACATGAAATTAAATATGGAAAAGACATAGCAGCTGCAGAATAAAAATGTTAAATAATTACATAAATAAACAGACATCTGATACCTTCGGGTCAGAAGAGAAAAGAAAATTGAGGAAGAGTAGAAAATTAATAAAGTTTCATCATTTTTGACTTTTAAAAATAATTTTTCCACTCGTAATTAGATTTGTTTAGCTGAATAACCCCAAAATAATGAGTGATGAATAAAAAATCATACCCATGAGGAAAAGGAGCATGCTTTATTTGATTTAACAGAATTGTATAAATATGTGTAGATTTTAGACATAATTGACCAGGTTAATGCCTTGAGAATCTAATCACTGAATGATAGGAGGAAATATAAAAATGTTTATAAACTGTAACTTTATTTCCAAATGCATTCTCCATTCATTCCAGATACTATAGTACACAGAGTTTACAAAATTTTTATTTAAAATTGTCATGGAAGTTTTTTCCTGGCCTCCTCACTGAGGACTCCAAGGGGCAGACTTGTCATATATTTAAATCTTAACTAATTGGGAGACATAGTTTCTTAAATAAAATTAAAAAAAAATACACATAGCCCTTAAGATCTTGTCATACTTCCGTTAGTTAACCAAATGTTTTCTGTCACCAATAGGCTCAGTGTTCACTGTTTATTAGCAAGCATGAGTTCTGGTGCCTTTTCAGTGGTATAATGGATGGTTGGTGAACACATGAATAAGCAGAGTATCATCAGATATTTCCAGAAGCTTATTACCCTGTGCAGCTGTGACTGACACTCTCTACTTTCTTTTGTCAAGTGGCTACACGGAACCTAGGCTAAAAGATTTACAGCACTATCAAAAGCATATTACAGTGGCTTCCATCTTAGAAGGTAAGTTCCCAATGAGGGAAGATTAAGTTGTCTATGTGTGTGGTTCTGGGGTTAGGCATCAGGAGACTCAAAGAGAACTCTAGGATTATCTTTTTTATCTTCTTTGTTATTTTCTATATTTTCCTGAATTTCTACATATTTGACTTCACTTAAAATCCAGTGATTTTGCTGGTTGTTGAGAGTTACAGAAATTAACTTAAAAATCTGTTTCATATACTGTGTATTTTTCTGGTAGAAACATATTCAAAATATTCAATGACATTTACTAAAAAGGAATATATTTTTGTACATTATTATTTATTGAAGTGTCTTTCTTAGGTTTTTGACAATGAAAAACTCTGGCTCATTGAATTGTGGATGTCTTTCTCTTTTTCTTTCATTCTTTTCATTATTATTATTATCATTTAACATATAACACATTGGAAATGTCTGTCACGTCTAGCAGATAACAAAGTCAAAAAAAAAAAGGAAAGTGTTTCCAATCTGCTTCTGGCCTCTACCTGCAATTTCTATTCTGTTTCCATGGAAATGGAAATCAGATAAATAATAAAGTAAAAAGAAATTCTTTTATTTGTGAATTTTTTAAGCTTGTAATTTTTTTCAATAAAAGTATGGTGATTTTTTCAAGTTAAGAGATCAAATTTTTTTTACTGTTTTTTTTTAATTAATTTATTTATGTTTGGCTGTGTTGGGTCTTTGTTTCTGTGTGAGGGCTTTCTCTAGTTGAGGCAAGCGGGGACCACTCTTCATTGCGGTGCATAGGCCTCTCACTGTCACAGCCTCTCTTGTTGCGGAGCACAGGCTCCAGACGCGCAGGCTCAGTAGTTGTGGCTCACGGACCCAGTTGCTCCGCGGGATGTGGATCTTCCCAGACCAGAGCTTGAACCCGTGTGCCCTGCATTGGCAGGCAGATTTTCAACCACTGCGCCTGGTACCAGGGAAGCCCTTTTTTACTGTTGATCAATATTTTTATTGAAGTATAGTTGACTTACAATGTTGTGTTAATTCCTGCTGTAAAGTGATTCAATTATACATATATACACATTCTTTTCTATATTCTTTTCCATTATTAATTATTATAGGATATTGAATATATTTCTCTTTGATGTACAGTAGGACCTTGTTGTTTATCCATTCTATATATAAAAGCATACATCTTCTAACCCCAACCTCCCACTGCCATCATCCCTCCCCCAACTCCCTCCACCTTGGCAACCAGCAGTCTGTCCTCTATGTCCTGATTTTGTTTCATAGATAGGTTCATTTGTATCATATTTTAGATTCCACATATAAGTGATATCATACGATATTTGTATTTCTCTGTCTGACTTAACTTCACTCTGTATGACAATCTCTAGGTCCATACATGCTGCTGCAAATGGCATTATTTCATTCTTCTTTATGACTGAGTAATATTCCATTGTATATATATATATATACCACATCTTCTTTATCCATTCCTCTGTTGTTTCCATGTCTTGGCTATTGTGAATAGTGCTGCTATAAGGGTGCCTGCAACTTTTTGAATTATAGTTTTGTCTGAATATATGCCCAGGAGTGGTATTGCTGGATCATATGGTAATTCTATTTTTAGATTTCTGAGGAACCTCCATAATGTTTTCCACAGCGGCTGCACCAACTTACATTCCTACCAACAGTGTAGGAGTGTTCCCTTTTCTCCATACCCTCTCCAGCATTTGTTATTTATAGACTTTTTTAAAAAATTTTATGATGGCCATTCTGACCAGTGTGGGGTGGTACTTCATTGTAGTTTTGATTTGTATTTCTCTAATAATTAACGACATTGAGCATCTTTTCATGTGGCTATTGGCCATCTGTATTTCTACTTTGGAGAAATGTCTATTTTGATCTTCTGCCCATTTTCAATTGGGTTGTTTGTTTTTTTGTGGTTGAGTTGTATGAGCTGCTTATATATTTTGGAAATTAAGCCCTTGTCAGTCTCATCGTTTGCATATTTTCTCCCATTCTGTAGGTTGTCTTTGTTTTGTTTATGGTTTCCTTTGCTGTGCAAAAGCTTGTAAATTTGGTTAGGTCCCATTTGTTTATTTATGTATTTATTTCTATTGCCTTGGAAGACTGACCTAAGAAAACATTGGTACAATTTATGTCAGAGAATGTTTTGCCTATGAAGAGAAATCAAATATTTAGTAGTTATTTCTTGAAACTATTTTCATTCCAGAAACCAATTACTTAGGCAGGAATATATAACTTTTGTAAGAAAAAATAATTGCTGGCCTTGATGTGACTCAGTCTTTAATCTGTGTTAGCCTTATGATATCCAGAACAACCTGATAGACCAAACAGTATCCCACTGGGAACCAGTGGGGCCTTGACCCCCGGAAAAAGACATCACCTGCCTTGCTTTGGGTTGGTAGGAGGTGGAGTGATGCTTCTGGAACCAGTGGAGCTGTTGAGGAGGACAAGAGGAAGGACTGATCTCCAGTTCAATATGTGCCTGACGTATAAAGTGTCACCTTAAGCATTGCAGTGATAATTTGGAAGCAGCTTGGTCTCTAGAGCTGCTCGTGTTATCTCCTCCCATTATTTAGAGTCTGTCTGTCCTGTGCTGCTATGCTTTTATCACATCTAAGCTCCAAAAGAGGGATACTATATTAAGTTCATGCTCTTTTTTTTAACCATTATTACTGAGAATTAATTACTTCATTTCGTTTTCTTCATGTTATGCTATATCAAACATCTTCTATTCTTCCAAAATAATTTCTTTACTACTTTTGGCAAGTAGACAGAGATACTTTAAGATCGATTCTGGATTCTTTTGAACAGTACCATTGTCTCACAAAAACCTGTGATGGGAGTCACAGTCTGATATGGGACCATAGCTCTATACATAAGATGATGGCTGTAGTTATCCTTTTGTGTTCTCCCCTGAGGGAAAAACACCCACTCTTTACGTTTTTACAGAACAGAGATGTAGTGTATGTTTCATTACTTACATGGTTTATTTGAAGTATTCTCTAACCAGATATGTTTTATTGATTTTACATTTATTACGGTCTTACATTTATTACACACACCCACCCCCCCATCCCCACACGTAGACACTGCTCTAAAGCATAAGAGAACCAGGAATACATTATGTAATAGGTATACACTCTGCCCTGGCTCCCATGGTCTGATCAACATTAAAGAAACTTATGTATTTTGCATTGCGAAACTCATGCCTAAGTTCAATTCATGCCTTTTGCAGTATGCTTTTATTTACACATGTTCTGAGATTTCCTGGAGCTTAGAGATCTCATGACTGCACAGAGAAATTCATGCGTGAGAATAGAGTAGTTTAGAGCATGAGACATGAACTTCTCAAAGTCAAATTCTAACCCTCTTCTTTGCTATAAAAAAAAAATGCAGAATTGCTATTAAATCTCTCTAAGCCTCAGTTTGCTAATCTGTTAAACAGGAATAATTATAGTTCTACTTGATGGGATCAATGTGAAGATTAAATATACCTGGCATATAATTAATGTGAAAACATGTTTTATAAGTATATAAATTGGACAGATAACAAAGATGAGAAAGTAAGTGGAGTCACCATTTAAGTATTGTCCAACTGCAGTCACTGTAGAGAGTAAAAAAGGGGTGCTAAAATAATTAAAAATATGTAATTTTTAAAATATTTATATACTGATGGAAAAATGGTTATTTAGGTACACATATAAGATACTTCAAAAATTATTTTCAAAATAAATTATTAAAAATAAAAATAATGTATAATCATATACATTAGACTATAAAATTTGTATTGATTTAGCAATAACAAATAGTGATTTTTGGCACATTTTCACATACTTTGATCAGCCTAGTCTTCTTGTTTCTGTCTGTAGCAGGGTCTCTGCAGCCAGTTCACTGCTCCGGCCTGAGCACCACTGGCCAATACAATGAGAACAACCCAAGACCAGAAGGAGTTCACTGTCCCTAGTAACTTGGGTCCTAGTGCACTTTCTTTCAGCACCAAGTACCGTGCATGGCATTCATAAAAGTTATTTGTAAAGGGACAGTAAGTTATACTGTAACTAGAAGGATTTGGGTAAGAGAGCCAATTATATTGCTAGTTGTCTTTCAAATTTAACTGCATGTGTCTCATACCTGCTAGCTGAGACCATGTGGAACTTCAAAGCAACTACTCCTTTGCCACTCTTAGGTATGTTACTTTATCAAGAAATGAACAATTTGGGCAAATGCTAAACCAGTCAAGACATTGTGAGAAGAGTTTTAATTTGGTCTGCCCCAAGAGAGTCCTGTGGTCACCTAAAAAGTATGCCCCTGAAAATCCGTCAGTAGTTCTGTTTGAAATGTGGGGATTTATTTAGACATAAATTACTGCAGAATTAATAATATAGAAAGTTTTTTAAGTAAACTATTATCAAGTTAAAAATTCTCTGAAGGTCAAATTGAACCTAAATTTCTGGAGTGGGATAATAGGCAATCCATTCTAGTTTTTTTTTTTTTTTCCTTCAATTTATTACTTACAGGATTCCACACATGTTCTATAGGAAAACAATTGTAAAAATAAGTATAGACCGTTGAAATATATAATTTTTTCCAACAGAAAGAACGTTCTGGTATATTGATAATAACCTAAGAAGTGGCTTTGAGATGTTAAGTAGAATAATTAACTGAATCTAGGAAGACCCTAAGGGCATTTGACATGATTCTACCCTTAAGAGTGCTGCTGTCCACAATCTTGTCCAAGTCTTTAGGACACACCTTCAAGAGCGTCTCTATGTTATATCCTATGTAATGGATTACTAAGTTTAGGATCTGAGCATTTCAACTCTGCTATATAACGCCAAGCCATTTTTTTTTCTTTTCTTTTCTTTTTTTTTTCCGGTACGCGGGCCTCTCACTGCTGGGGCCTCTCCCGCTGCGGAGCACAGGCTCCGGACTTGCAGGCCGGCCATGGCTCACTGGCCCAGCTGCTCCGCGGCATGTGGGATCCTCCCGGACCAGGGCATGAACCCGTGTCCCCTGCATCAGCAGGCGGACTCTCAACCACTGCGCCACCAGGGAAGCCCCAAGCCATTTTTAAAGTAATAGATAACCATTCATGAAAGTTTGGTTGCTTCATATCTAATTTATAGGTAATACTATCAGACCCTATTCTGGCAGGGTAAAAATATAAATCATTGAGGCTTTAATTTGTATTTCGTAATTACTAATGAGGCTGAACACATTTTTAACCTTACTGGCCACTCTTATTTCCATTAGATTGCTTGTTTTCTTTGTTTAGCTTTACAGGAATTCTTTATACTTTCTGAATGCCAATCCATTGTCAACAGTGTGGCAGTAACAAATCTTTTTCCAATGTATGTTCCAAATATGACTTGTCAAGTTCCAAGTGTGACTTGTCTTTTCAATCCATTTAGAAAAGAAAGAATTATGAATAGTATTTATATTCTTATGTTCAATGTAGTAAAATGTATCATTCTTTTTCTTTTTTATTTTCTGCTTTGTATGTTTTGCTTAAATCCTTTCCTCAGCCTACTAACTAATCAAATAATTTTAAAGAACATAAAAGCCTGCTGTGTTCCAATTCCTCCCATTTTCTTTTTACATATTTCATTGATTTGTTTGACCAGCATAAATAATGTCCCATACTGAGAATAGAATGTTCTTTCTACATGCTTATGACATGAATATGTCACAAATTATCAGGGTTCTCAGGGGAAATTAGTGCTACTTGCTAACTATTATCAGAAAAGATTGCTTAAAATCATTTACTTAAAGTTAACCCAAATGTTTTTGTTATCTTTCAAAAAAAGAAGAAAAAAATAAAAAAGAAATCCTTTCCTACCCTGAGGCCATCAAGGTAATTTTCAATATTTTTCTTCTAACCGTTTGTAAGTTTGGCTTTTACACCAAATCTTTTAACTTTATGAAATTGATCGTTGTGTATGGTGTTAGGTAGAGATTTATATATATTTCCTCATGGAAAAAATCCACTTCCCTTTTACCTGAAACTATAATTCTGTCATATATCAGGCTACCAATGCTTTTACTTAAAAATAATATAATTCTAAATAAAGCACTTAAAGAGTTCATATTCATTTTTGATTGTACCTTTCAAGTCTCTTTCAAATCAATACTACTGGAATATATTTCACATCATACTAAACATAATCTTTGTCTTTTTCATTTAACGTATCTTTTAAGCATTTTCCCACATTTCTACCCAGTCTTTCTAAACATTACTTTAATGAAGTCATCAGAGTCTTCTGTGGAGTGAATGTTTGTGACCCCTGTCAAATTTATATATTAAAGCCTTAACCTCCATTGTGACTGTATTTGGAGATGGGGCCTCTAAGGAATTACTTAATGTTAAATGAGGTTATAAGGGATGGCTCTGATCTTGATCAGCCTAGTGTTTTCATGAGAAGTGGCACCAGAGAGGAGCTCGTTCTCTCTCTCTCTCTTCCCGCCCCCCTCTGTCTGCCACGTAAGGACGCAGTGAGAACACAACCAGTCACAAGCACAAAAGACAGTTCTCATCAGGAGCCAAATTGGCTGGCACCTTGATCTTGGACTACTCAGCCTCCAGAACTGTGGGAAACTAATTTCTGTTGTTTAAGCCTCACAGTCTGTGACATTTTGTTATGGCAGCCCAAGGAGACTAATCTACAATGTTTTAGGATTCTCTTACGTGTTATTAAGTCCTTTGATACAATAGATAATGCTACATTGACTATGCCAGAGTAAGGATACATTAAGATCTTTGAGTTTCTTTATATGATAAATTCCCAGTAATAGATTTAGTAAGTGAAAGGACCTAGCATATTTACAGCTTTTTAAAATATTTTGCCATACTGTTTTCTCAAATGATTATATCATTATAAATATATCAGTAGTATTAGAATATATCAATTGCACTTTAAATCCAGAGGCTTTGTTATAACTGTTTTAATATGATAATGAGATTAGTATGATAGTACTTATTGCTTTGATTTTCAATTTACAACCCGTATTCTTAATGTTCAGTTTCTCCTTTACATAGAGGCTAAGTCTCTGGCTGTTAGCAAAAGATCTCTCCTTCGATTCACAAAGCTAATTCTGTATATATACATTTTGTTCAGTCATAGGACATGTTTACAATTTGCTTACAAACAAATAATATACTCTAACAATAAGAAAATAAATTCAAAGAAATAAGTTTATCCAAAAACTCAAAGCCATTAACTCGGGGAAAAAACCCAGGATTTTTCCCTCCCTGCTTTATTTTAACACACATAAACACATGAAAATAAAATACTCATAGATATAATATAAAAATACTTAAAGGCCATATAAATACATATATACATACATATAAATTAACCATTAAACTAAAAATCTATAGAAAGCAATGGCTTCAGTGTGTTATTTTAGAAGACAAACTTGTACTAAACACCTTACATACAACCACACAATAACTGAAACTAAAAGCCCGTTGGTTACTTTAATAGACATTTGGTCTCTTTTCATTATTTAAGAAAAGAGACATTGTGTGAAAAACAGCTTTTAAGCTTTCAATTTGTAGGTTTCAGAAATAGGCCAGCATGAATCGCAAAGAGCCAATTACTACAAAGCAGTGATATTCACATTTCTTTAATATTTCCGCTAACCTTATTTTTCCTGTGAGCAAAATAGCTACCGCTATTTGCTCAGAATTGGCGGCCACGATCCGACTGGCTGTCAAAGAGTCCCTGTGTCTCTCGCTAATTTCAAGCTCTATTGAACAGTGCTGCGGGGCAGGACCAGTGTGCAACATTAGTAGCAGTCCTGGCACTATTGGGGATAATCTTAAAGTAACTTGTGGATGTTGCTAATTAAGGTTCCTCCTCACCCCTTTTTCCTCTTTTGTTTAGTTTGCCTTTGTTTAATAAACTAGTTATCCATGGTACAATTCATTGCTACAAATACCTGGCCAGCAGGTATTATAAAAATACAAGTGGAGTGCTATTCCATAGCTAGAAAAAATAAACTAACAGAAATCATGCACCACTAAACTTGTCTAAGAGATAACAAATGTACTTTTCCAAGCTATTTTCACAATCTCCCTTAGAGGTCTCTCTTTCATGTACCCTCTCTTCCACTAAAGAAAGGCAATCTAAATGTAACTTTGCACTTCTTCACCTGAAATCCTTTCTAGTTTCCTGTAATTATCTGCTCTATGACCCCTACCTCCGCTGACACAGTATTTATTTTACCAGTGAACACCTAGGGACTCAGTTCAAATGAAAACATTTCAATCCCTTTTTTCTTCAACTTTTTTCAAGATGTGTATTTTTTAACTCATTTCTGAAATACATGTATACTCAGCCTATTATCAGGTTTTTGATCATTTCCTTTTAACTGTGACTTCCCCTTTTTTAGATTCTGTGAGTTCCTCTTCCCTCACCCTCTTGGTTAATTAAGATTTTCCTAGATTTCTTCCTTGTAGCTTTCTCTACTTGGCCTTCATTTGTTATCCTCCTAGTAATCTCATTCCCTCTTAATGGTTTTAAGTACCACCTGGATGATGATAACTAACACGTGTATACCCCTCCTATATTGTTCTCCTAAGAGCCTAAGCTGTACTTCTACTTGCTATTTAACCTCTCACCTAAATACTAACAGGCATCTCAAACTCAATATGTTTTAGAAATCTGTTTGGTAGTGTGTATTAAACCTGAACAAAGGTATGCTCTCTGATCCAGCATTCCACAACCTGGTCTAGACTCCACAGAAATATATGCAAATGGACACTGTAAGATATGTACGGGAATGTTCATAGTATCATTATTTACAATAGCCCTAACTGAAAAACCCAGACAACAGTAGAATAGGTATATTAATTAGAATAAATTATAAAGTGGAATACTGCATAACACTGAACAAGTAAAATGTTAGAAGTCTGGGTACTGTTTCTCTCTGAGGAGGAATACAGGTAGCTAGGAGAAGTTACAAGTGGCTTTCTGTGGGACTGACAGTGTTCAATGTTCTCTGTATTCATCTGTATTCTGGTTATATGTATGGCCCCTTGGGGAAAATTGATCAAGCTGTATAATTATAAATTGTACACTTTTTAAAATTGAAGTATAGTTTCAGATGTACAGCAAAGTGATTCAGTTATACATATATATATGAAATTCTTTTCAGATTCTTTTCCCTTATAGGTTATTACAAAATATTGACTATAGTTCCCTGTGCTATATATGGTAGGTCCTTGTCGTTTATCTGTTTTATACATAGTAGTGTGTATATGCTAATCCCAAACTCATAGTTTATCCCTCCCTCACCCCCTTTCCCCATTGGTAACCGTAAGTTTGTTTTCTATGTCTGTGGGTCTGTTTCTGCTTTGTATATAGGTTCATTTGTGCCATTTTTTTAGATTCCACATATAAGCGATATCATATATTTGTCTTTCTCTGTCTGGCTTACTGCACTTAATATGCAGTAATGATAATAATCTCTAGTTCCATCCATTTTGCTGAAAATGGCATTATTTTGTTCTTTTCTATAGCTGAGTAATATTCCATTGTATATATATACCACATCTGTTTTATCCATTCATCTGTCCATGGACATTTAGGTTGCTTCCATGTCTTTTCTATTGTAAATAGTGCTGCAGTGAACATTGGGGTGCATATATCTTTTTGAATTATGGTTTTCTCTGGATATAAGCCCAGGAGTGGGATGGCTGTATCATATGGTAGCTCTATTGTGCACTCATCTATGTATGATTTATATTTCATAAATTATTTATTAACATCACTTTACAAATGATAAAATTCTCCCTCACACTATCACAAGAATAACTTTTAAAATATATCTAATCATGACATGGTCCTGCATAAAATCGTTCAATGTTTTCCTATTGACTTTATTATTTTTTTAATACATTTATTTATTTATTATTTTCGGCTGTGCTGGGTCTTTGTTGCTGTGCACGGGGTTTCTCTAGTTGCAGAGAGCAGGGGCTACTCTTCCATGTGGTGCGTGGGCTTTTCATTGTGGTGGCTTCTTCTGTTGCGGAGCACAGGCTCTAGGCATGTGGGCTTCAGCAGTTGTGGCTCGCGAACTCTAGAGCACAGGCTCAGTAGTTGTGGCGCATGGGCTTGGTTGTTCCGCGGCATGTGGGATCTTCCCAGATAGGGATCGAACCCGTGACCCCTGCATTGGCAGGCAGATTCTTAACCACTGTGCCACCAGGGAATTCCCCTTTCTATTGACTTTAGATTGAAAACCCAAATATCTGAGCATGGAATAAAAAATTGTTTATGATCTAGCTTCTGCCTAGATCTAGCCTTATCTTTAACCATGTTTTGACCATACCAAACCACTTTTCTTATGTCCCTTCATCTTTAAAAATTTTCTTAAATTATTGTTACTGATTCATTTTTAATGTTTTTATTTAAAAGCTCAAATATTACTTGATTCATGCGGCACTAAAACATTTTATCCTTTGCATTGCTATACTATTCTCTGTGTACCTCTTTTGTAGCACCTACTTAATAATTATTACTCCTTTTATAATAGGAATAATAAAAAAATTGCATAGAAGCTGGGCAATGGAGGGGAAAGTCTTCATGTATTAATGATTATACATTAAAAATTAAGAAACATAACATTTTGCAAGATTTTGCAGAGTACATTATTTATGACTTATTTTACAATTGAAAAAAAAGGAACAGTAAGCATTCCCAAGAAATTGGTATAGGTATGAATTTAAAGTTTTCTGAAACTGAATTTCCATCTATAAATTAAGGTTTTTATCTACAGCCTGAAGTTTAAGTTGAGTAACACAAAGTAGAACAAAAGGTTCTGTAAAATGTACCCAAAAGACTATGAACAAGGGCGTGGAACATATTGCTATGCATATATTTTGAAATATAACTGTGTATGTTGTTAAAAATTAATAAACAGAAACCACTGAAATTGAGTTGGGAGACCAGAAAGAGGAGCTCTTATGCCCTCTTTCTGCAAAGTAGCAGAGCCAACAAGAATGAGGAAGACTCTTCTTTCCTGGCAAGGCCTCAGCTAATGAAAAGCTGAGGAATTAAAAAAATATCTGTAGGACTTCCCTGGTGGCGCAGTGGTTGAGAGTCCGCCTGCTGATGCAGGGGATGCGGGTTCGTGCCCCGGTCCGGGAAGATCCCACATGCCGCGGAGCGGCTGGGCCTGTGAGCCATGGCCACTGAGCCTGTGCGTCCGGAGCCTGTGCTCCGCAACGGGAGAGGCCACAGCAGTGAGAGGCCCGCGTACCGAAAAAAAAAAAAAAAATCTGTAAATGTTAGCTACTATAATTTTTAGTAATATAAGTGAAGTTATTAGCTTGAGTATAAAATTTAATGAAACTTCTCAATTTACAACTCAACTAAAATGATTATTTAGCTCCTGATAATTATCAGTATTCATACGGTAGCCTCCAGTCCTCTTGATTGACAGACTAACCTCTGTCTTTTCTCAGTTACTAAATTTTTTGTTTACAGTTTTACACGTTTCCAGAATTTTGCCTCGGAATATGGGTGGCAGATGTATAATAAAGAAAGTGGCTGGTCTTTGTCCCTAGTTCCTAGTGGCAACTACTAAACCTTAGAATTTCCTGAGTGATAGGAGAGTCTTTGTTCATGTGGGACCCTAGGGCCATACCTGAGTTTATGCTAATGAGGTAATTTACAACTGGCTCCTAAATCATCTCTGTTAATGAGATGACTCATGATCGGAACAGACTACCCCAGAAAGACCAATGTGACTAGAGGATTGGGACTTTGAGCCATGTAATATCAGCCTGTCCTATGCGGACGGAGGGTTGCTGGATATTGAATTCAACCACATGGCCAAAATTCAATAAATCATGACTGCATAATAATAATAATACATAATAAAATCCCAATAAAATCTCTGGTCACCATAGGTCAGGTGAGCTTCCTGGTAGGTGATATACATGGATATGAAAGTGACATGTTCTGAGGACATGGAAGCTTTTCACTTGGGACCCTCCCAGAGCTTTCTCTTTGGGTCTCTTCTTCTTTTGAATGGCTGTTATTTGTATTCTTGATAAAAAAGAAACAAAAAAAACCAAAATTGTAGTCATAAGCATAGTACTTTCCTGAGTTCTGTGAGTCATTCTAGCAAATTTTTGAACGTAGGATGTTAGAGGGAAACCCCAAATTTGTAACCTGTTGGTCAGAGCACAGGTGACCTAGGAACCTAGAGCTTGTGGCTGATGTCTGAAGTAATGGCAGTCTTGTTGAAAACTGTTCCATTAACCTGTGAAATGTGACCTAGTTCCAGGTAGTCGGGATCAGAATTGCATTTCACTGGCAAACCACAATGTGTGGCTGGGAGAAGCTTACGTAAATAAAAGATATGTATTTTTTCAGTGTGGAAAATTCAATACCACATACCTTGTCATTTAAAGGAGACATCTGCAACTGAACCCAACATTTTCCGTGAGCGATTATGAACTTTGCACTGCCAGTGCTTTGAATTTTTAAGGAAAGGAGCAAACATTTACTTTTATGTGAAATCTCATGTCTTTTAAAATGTTGTCGTGTAATTAAATATATATTTTGAGCCAAAGAAATCAAAATTGGCTCGATATAGTGCTTCTACAAATATTGTATATCCTCAGTCCTAAAAACTTTGCAGACTATGAAGTTTAGGGTGGGGAGCGAAGAGTTAGAGGGAAGGAAGCAAGAAATAAAGGAGCAAAGAAAGGGAAGGAAAGTGTGCTCACTTGGAAGGAAAATGTCTGGCCCTTGAAAAGTTGATAAATTAATTTTAAAAAATATATCCTGCAAATTCCAGTTTTAGCTTTGACATATAAAGAACCTGGAAGTTATCATACTTGTTATTACAGCAAGAAGCTGAACAAACTGAAAATCTACTTCTTCTGGATGTCTCTGAAGTCTTGGGGGAAAACTGTTACCTGGAAATCTTGAGAGACAGGTGAATACACAGAGTAACAGGCAAGATCTACCTTGCTAGATTGAAATTGCTGGAGCAATAAACTTACAGGAATACTTTAATAATTTTGATGAATTACTGGACACTGAGTGTGGATTAGCATGAGACTAAGACATTCCTGGGGCCATGTTACATAAACGCCCCACACTTGCATGTAACTTACTTCTAGGAAGCTCACTTCTTCTACAACAAAGAAGTTCTAACCCTAGCAGGTGGAGATGAAACGTAATCATTGTGAAGTATGCCCAGAACATTCTCCATAAAAGCCTACTCTCCAAGGGCAAAGACTTACCAGAGCTTTATCTCAGCTTAAAGAGGGCCATTTGTCCCACTCCAGCCTCCTCTACCCTTTCTGTCTCACCTAAGGGAATAAAAAGCTATATCACTGGAGCAAAACTTGTGAAGTTCACAGACCTATGGCACAGGACCACTAAAAGACTGAGATTAAATCATAAGATTATAGACAGTTTATCCTTCCCCAATTCTTACCACCAAAACAACAGGGCTCTAGCGTAATAAAAATCGATACAACAGAAAGAGTGACAAGACTTAGACTCTATTTAAGGAGGAGACAAAACCAAGGTCACTACAGGAATTTGAAGCCTCTGTAACCTACAACTACAGAAAATAGACACAGCCCAATTCCTAACAAGATTAACATAAAACTTACTACCCAATGTGATTTGTCTGTCTTTCAATGAAATTTGCAAAGGATGCCAAAAAGCAAGAGGAAACAGTCTGAAGAGAAAAAGGAAACATCAGAACCAGACTCATATATGATACTTATACTGGAATTAACAGATAGGGAAATTAAAATAACTATGACAAATATGTTAAGGGATCTCATGCAAAAAAGTAGACAACATGCAAGAACAGATGGTTAATGTAAGCAAAGAGCTGTAAGCTCTAAGAAAGAATCAAAAGGAAATGCTAAATCAAAAACACTGTAATGGAAATAAAGAATTCCTTTGATGAACTCATCAGCAAACTGGCTATGCTTGAGAAAAGAATTAGTGAATTTGAAGATATGCCAATAGAAGCTTCCTGAACTGAAATGTAAAGAAAAAAAAATTATGAAGAAAACTGAGAAGAACACCTAAGAACTGTGAGGCAATTTCAAAGGGTACATCTCACACATAATACCAGTAAGAGAGGAATAAGTACCATAAGTACCAATAAGAGAGGAAAGAATGAAGCAGAAGAAATATTTGAAGTTAAAATGGCTGATAGATTTCCAGATTGATGAGAGACACCAAACCACACATCCAGGGGGTTCAGAGAACACAAAATAGGTTAAATGCTTAACAAAGTAAACAAAAGTGACAGGTAGGCATGTCATACTCAAACTGCAGAAAGACAAAGACAAAGAGAAAATCTTGAAAGAAACCAGAGGGAGAAAAACACCATACCTATAGAGGAACAAAGATGAGAATTAATAGGGTCAGACATCACAATAGAAGAGAGAGTAAAGTGAAATATTTAAAGAAGTAAAAGAAAAAGAAACAAACACCAACCTGGAATTCTATATTCAGTGAAATCATCCTTAAGAGAGGTAGAAGTAAAGACTTTCTCAGATAAAACAAAATCTGAGGAATTAATTGACCTGAGAACTGCCTGAAAGAACTGTTAAAATACAGTATTAAGGAGAAAGAAAATGATATAGGTCAGAAACTAGGATTTACATAAAGAACATAGGAAAAGAATAAGTGAAGTAAAATAAAATCTTTTACTTATTCTTTAATGATCTAAATGTAACTATTTAAGCTAATAATAGTAACAATATACTCATGTATTCAGTAACCGTAATATTTAAGTGAAATAAATAATAGTGATACCTTAAGGGACAAGAAGTAGGAATTGGGGATGCTCTATTATAAATGCAGCCTACATTTAAAATGGTATAGTGTTATTTGAACATTGACTTGGATTAATTAAAAATATATATGAGAAACTGTAGAGCAACCACTAAAAGTTTTGAAAAGTATAACTGATATGCTAAGAGAGGAGAAAACTGGAATATGAAATTCTCAATTAAAACCAGAAGAGACAAAGAGACGGAAAAATATAAATACAACAGACAGAAAACTGTTACAAACATGATAGATATTAATCCAACTATATAAAGGATCACTTAAAATATGAAAGATCTAAATACACTAATTCAAAGACAGAGATTGTCAGAATGGATAAAAATAGAGCCAACTCTATGTTGTATACAAGAAAGCCATTTTAAATATAAAGACTCAGATTAAAAGGGGATATAAAAATATATATGATGCGAATACTTACCAGAAAAAGCTGGAGTTAGGTATATTAATTTCAGACAAAGCAGACTTCAGAAGAAAAGCAATTCAAGCATAAAGAAGAACATTATGTAACGAAAAAGAGTCAATTCTCCAAGAAGATCTAATAAGCCAAACATGTATGAATCAAAACAGTGTCAAGATATGTGTGGCAAACACAGATACAACAGCAAAGGGAAATGGGCAACTCCACTATTAGAGTTAGACACTTCAACACTACTCTTACAGTAATTGATAGTTTAATGAGGCAGAAAATCATTGAAGATATACTTAACCTGAATAATACATTCTCTGTATTTAATTACTTGTACATGTATTTCCACCATCATTTGTCCTATATCTACGTGAGTATTACATAAAAGTTTAAGTGGAGTGAAAGATATTCTAGCCAGGCAGAAGACCTATTTTATTCTTGCTTTGATTACCAAAACAGTGGTTTGTAAAGGTGATTAGAGTTTGAAGAAGTGGTCATAATGATAATGCTGAAGATTATCAAAAACAAGCAGAGTACTGTCCAAAAATCTAGAGGTAATCAGTGCTAGATATTCTCAGTGACACTTAGATTTTATAGACATACACTTAATGCTATTAAAACACCATTATTATTTAAATAAGAAAAATAAATTGTAATTGTTAAAAGCTATAATTTTTAACCCATTATTAACCCAATGAAACACCTGATTTTTAAAGCAATTTCTGGTTTTTGGAGTCTTAGAGAAATTATTAGTGTATTATATTGCACTATATTTTTCAGGGTAAGTAATAGTAGCTGCCATATTTGATGATTTCAGTGGTTTAACACAATAGAAATTTAATTATCATTTTTACCATATTCTAAGGTAGGTCAGACAACTGTCCTAGGCAGCCCTCCTCTAAATGCTAACCAGGGATCTATTGCTGCTAGATAGATGCATGAATTGGGATAGAGAAGAAATGGAAGATTGTGGGAGATGACAAGCAGTAAGCATCGCTTGTGCCCACATTCCTATGATTAAAACTCAAATATATTGTCTCTCTTAAATACTCAAGTTTTGTGGACACATAGTGTTATCTCTGCCACATAAATATATCAGAAAGTTATTCTAATAAATTGCAGTCTACAAAGGAGAAAGGTAATACAATGGAGAAAAGATAGGCTTCAAAAAATGGTGCTGGAATAACTGGGCTTCCACATGCAAAATAATGAATACAGGCATAAACCTTACACCCTTCACAAAAATTAACTCAAGATGAATAAATAAAACAGAGTACAAAAATTATATAGCTCCCAGAAGATAACATAGGAGATAATCTAGATGACCTTGGATTTGGTGATTACTTTTTAGATGGAATACCAAAGGCACAATCCATGAAAGAAAGAATTAATAAGCAAGACTTCTGTAAAATTAGAAATTTCTGTTCTGCATAAGACAATGTCAAGAGAATGAAAAAGACAAGCCACAGACTTGGAGAAAATGCTGCAAAAGTTATCTTTGATAAAGGAGGTATCCAAAATACACAAAGAACTCTGAAAACTCAGCAAGATCACAAAAAACCCATTTAAAAAATGGGCCAAAGACCTTAACAGACTCCTCATCGAAGAAGATATAGATATCCCAAATAAGTATATATAAAAAATGTCGCAAGTCGTATATCATTAAGAAAATGCATATTATAATAAAGCAATGAAATACCACTGTATACCTTTAGAATGGCCAAAATCCATAACATTGACAGCACCAAATACTGCCAAGGATATGGGGGCAACACGAATTCTCATATATTGCCGGTGGGAATGGAAGTGGTACAGCTGCTTTGAAAGACAGTTTGGTGGTATCCTATAAAACTAAACATACTCTTACAACACGGTCCAGCAATTTCACTCCTTGATATTTACTCAGAGGAGGTGAAACAGTATTATCAATACAAAAACCTGTACACAGATATTTGTAGCAGCTTTATTATTTTTTAACAGGTTTAAAAATGTTTATTGTGGTAAAATATACATGACATAATATTCACCATGTTAACCATTTTCATATGTATAGCCACTGACATGAGGACATTCACACCAATGTGATGATCACTACCATCAATCTCCAGAACTTTTTTCTTCTTCCCAAACTGAAAATCTGTACCCACTGAACAAATAGCTCCCCATTCCTCCCCCCCCCCCCGTCTTATGGAAACCACCATTCCACTTCTAAGCATGTAAGTCTGTGAGTTTGATTACTCTAGAAACGTCACATAAATGGAATCATACAGTGTATGTCTTTTCTGACTGGTTTATTTTACTTGGCATGATGTCCTCAAAGTTGTGTCAGAATTTCATTCCTTCTTAAGGCTAAATAATATTCCATTGTATGTGTACACCACATTTTGTTGATCCATTCATCTACTGATGGAAACTTGGGTTGCATCCATATTTGGGCTTTTGTGAATAGCTTGTAGCAGCTTTATTCATGATTGACAAAACTTGGAAGTATCCAAGATGCCATTCAGTAGTAAATGGATAATAAACTGTGCTATATCCAGTCAATAGAACATTATCTGGCACTAAAAAGAAATGAATTATCAATCCATGAAAAGACATGGATGAAACTTACATGCATATAACTAAATGAGAGAAGTCAATCTAAAAAGGCTACATACTGTATGATTCCAACTATATGGCATTCTGGAAAAGGCAAAACTGTGGAGATAGTAAAAAAAAAAAAAAAAAAAAAAAAAATCAGTGGTTGCCAGGGATTAGGGGGAAGGGATGAATAGGCAGAGCACAGAGGATTTTTAAGCAGTGAGAATACTCTGTATGCTTCCATAATGGTGGTTACACGTCTTTATGCATTTGTCCAAGCCCAAAGAATATATAACACAAAGAGTAAACCGTAATGTAAACTATGGACTCTGGGTGATAATGATGTGTCAGTGCAGGTTCATCAGTTGTAACAAATGGACCACTCTGGTGGGGGATGTTGATAATGAGGAAGGCTATGCATACGATGGGGGTAGGGGCTATACTATATAAGAAATCTCTGTACTTTCTCAATTTTGCTGTGTACTTAAAACTGCTTCAAAAAATAGTCCATTAGAAAAAAAATTTTTCAGTCTTTAAAGTAACACTGTTTTACTTGTGAATAGAACCAGAATTTGTAATTTATATTAGTTCAAAGCTATCAAAAATTCCAGTCACTTACAAATCACCTAAGATTAGATTAAAAGATAGAAGCCATAATTTGAAGAAATTGTAGTTTAATCTTGTAAAACCACCTTAAAAATAACTGCCAAACTTAAATTTTATTACATAAATTTTGTGATGTGTTGCATGTTTACCAGCTTTCTATACAATGCAGTAGACTAGAATCAAAGATGGTACTAACTTTTCCAATGTTCCCCCTAAAATTGATGTGTAAGCCATAGGAATTGGCCATTTTCAAACTTGTAACAATTTATCAATGTTATTATTTTCTCTGGCAGGATATATTTTTAAATTTTCTTTATTTTCTCTGCAACACTAGTTTACAAGTATTTTTTTAAATAATCTTTGACTCCAAAACATTTATAAATTGATATGCACTGAGTTTGCAGTCAGAGATTAGGATGATGCTGTTTTATAAAATTTTAGAAAGTGTTTTATTTCTCTAGCTCATGTAATAGTTTCCTTCTTGAAAACTAAAATCTGTTTTCACAATCTGTTTATTTCCAAATTAAGTACTAGATTTCCTGCAATTTTTTTTCTTTTTCCAAATTATGATAGCCATTGAACAAGAAGACAATGTGCCTTATCACCACTTACTATATATTCCCAGCATATTTACATATAATTCCCCAAATTATATTTAGGTATTGAAATAACATATTATTGAAGAAAAAAGTGGTGTCTTAATGTAACTGGTTTTAAATTTGTGCAAACTGATAGTTTTTTTGCCCAGCTTAAATGACTGACAAACCTCTTTAAAATGAGCTTTCCATTATAAAAAATGTGATCATTATTTGAGCACTGCAGCAGGGTAATAGATAATAATAAGGGGTCAGAATAAGCTTTCTTCAAAATAATTTGTATGTCTTAATGAGAATGACTAACTTACTAGCAATGATATTTAATATAATTTGGAGCATATGATCATCACATTTACATTTAATAAATATGTATAGTTTTACTGTTGAACATACAATTTTTATATAAATATTTTAAAAATTATGTTAATGTCTGTGCTGAAGTTCATACTATAGAACTAATGCAAGAGAAAGGCCAAAAAACAAAGGAAAGAAGAAGAAGTTTTACAGAGATTAGAATTGGCATGCCCTTCAACCGTTGGAGTTTATTTTTCCTTTAGTTAAAAAGAATCATTTGAGTAAAATACATAAATATTAAAAAGGCAATTATGCTTTGTTACCAGGACGACAGAAACGAAACTCATGATAAAATAATGGAAATTATTTACAGCTCAGTGGGACAACCATAGAGACAATAATCTAATGGAAAAGACACAGTTATTTAAAAAGAAAATAAGATCTCTTATCTAAGCCTATCTTTGAAAATAAGATCTCTTATCTAAGCCTATCTTTCATTTCAACGTAGTGAACCAGATGATAGTAAAGAACCCCACATTTCAAATCTTTCAAAGATGTTTTCAGTAATTCATGGGTGATTATGAAGTAACATAACTACTTTAATGCAAAGAGATTCCCCTGAATAGACCAATTCAATTCTACTTAGGAAGAAAATGCTTTTGCTTCCTCAGAAACTCTTTGATGTTCTCTAATAAGTGATGGGTCCATGCAAAATCCTTTAGACAGCAGGTAGGTCTGACCCAACTATTAAAATTCCACAGCTATAGTTACAAGTGTGTAATATGAACAGCAAAACATAAAACCTCTCCAGCTGAGCCTCAGAAGTTAGAAAATACTTTCAGCCTACATTAAAAAAAAAAAAGTACATTTAAAATTAGCTTAATCTGCCATCTCTTCTGATGATAGCTGATAAATATTTTGAATAAGAATTTAGTAGGCTGGGAAATGTGATTCATTTGTAATTCAAGACCAGATGAGTAAAACTAAAATCAAGAATAGAATTGCAAAAACAGGACTGGAACTAATAATAGGTCTGCTATAATGGATGCTTATCACTTTAGTCAATAATGCAAATCTGCATTGAGCTGCAGTACTTCTGATAAGTTTTGACCACATTTATATGACAAAGACTGGCATCCTCACATATCTTACGTAGCCATAATAATGTAAGGAGAACCCATAATTTGCACCTTGGAGAATTTATCCAAATCTGAAAATGTGTTGGGGGAGAAGGACATGGGTTGTGAAGGAGACCAGTGAGCATTCTTCTATTTATGAGATCATTGACTGTATTTTGATTGGAGATTACTGCTGCCCAATTTTCAAGACATTATTAACCCATAAAGAAGGAAGTTAGCCAGAGGACAAATAGAGTTGGGCTTCACAAGTATGAACAGTAGATGAGGGCTGGCACAAAGAGGAAAGTTTATTTTAGTAATGATGCACATCAGGTTTTTTTTTTTTTATTTATCTCTGGGGTCCTACAGAGAAAAAGAGCTGTAACAAAAGTAGGTGAAATAAAAGAACTTTGTCACTTTATGTTAGTTTAAGAAAATAAGAAAAAAATTCAGTTCTATTTTGTGGACTAGTAATGGACTACAGCATAATTCTTTGGGGTGGGGTTGGATGTAGGGAGGATATATTCTACTACTTGAGCTCAGTATCTAGCTACATAAAATCCCTACATTATTAGAAACAAGAGAAGTTCACCTGGATGGCCTGATTGTTTGAGAGTCTGGAGGTCAACCTCAGGAGTGACAGGGGCTATCATGATGGTGATGAAATGTCACCCAGAAGTGGCAGACAAGACATGGCTGTGATAGAAGAAAATGTAAATTGTGACCTTTGCGGAGGCCATGCAATACTCTGCTGACCTACCCGAACCAGAATGGAAAGATGTAAATGGCTCAGGTTTCAGAGACTCAGAGAGTGGGGTATTTTGTTATGATGACTTTGCTCTATTGTCAGGCTGGTGTGGCCGGGAGTGAGAATAATGTGAGATAATTTAGACACTTTAAGAGTACTTCCCTTGTTGAATATTCTGGGGCTTTGTAAATTTTGGATAAGTTAGTTTAGCCACTGCCAAGTATAAATGCAAATCTTATCAGGAATAACCACTAATTTCATTGAGGAGATGCAATGTACATTATCACATTTGATCTTCATAGCAACACTTGTCAGATAGGTATGAATGTCCCAGTCTCTCAGATGAAACTAAGAGAGGTTAGGTAGTTTGTCGAGGTAGGAGTATATCCACTAGACAAATCTATGGCTGATTCTGGTGTCTTTGTTCTGTTACACCATGGACCCACAGAGAAGCCTAGAAAAAAAATTCCATCACTGTTTTAAAAAATCAATATTTCCAATTCCACATGAATACATAGGTGGTACATAAAGAAAAAGACTCTTTTTGCTTAAGAAATAGTTGTATTTCCTTCTTTTTATGTTTTCTCGTCAAAAACTTGAAATGTGAGAAAAGCTAATAAAATCCTCGCTGACCTCAAGATCCTATAGGATTAGTTTGTGATATGACTTTCATGAACAAAGAACCAGTGAAAAAATACAAACAAATCAAGGAATGTGTAATGGTGCTGACAAGCATCGTGCCTGGTTTCCTACCCTTAGGAGACTGTCATCGCACTTCATTGTCAGTTTATGAACATCATTGCTAAGTGGAGAGCAGAGGTAATTCATTCAGTTCACTTAGGAAAACCTTGAACTTCAGGTCATCTAAACTAAATCTGTTTGAACCTCAAAAGTAATGAGAGAGCAAACATAAAATTATAGAAAATACTAATGCTATTTTCATATCAGGGAGTTCAGAATTACATTATGCAGGGAATATGATTAACTCCACTGAATTCCACCCTAAATATCATGTTAGAAGTGTAAGATTCCTCATTAACATAAGCGGAACAAGAACACTGAGCTAAAGTATCTGCAACATTGCCATCAACGGCCAATGGGAAAGAAAGAATCTTGCAAAGGAATGACAGGTGGTTAAAAAGTCAAAGGAAGTGATGAAAGCTATAATTAAAACCATAAACTGTAAGTAAAAGAGCATGTAAACTACAGAGCCATTTAGTCCATGGGTGAAAGAACTCAGAATAATTATATCAAGCTAAATAAAGAGCTCTTGCTTTCTTGCAAGCTCAAGCTAGAACAGATAAGGAAACTTCCAGACAGGAGCCAGGAAACCATTTTCTGTCGAGTCTGGCCTAATCACTGCCTGATTTCTAGTAACTTAAATTTCCTAAATTTCTCTTTCCAATGAGGCAAATCATGTCTCCTTTACAGATATCTGGGAAAAACCAGTGAAATAAAAAAGTTGAAAAAAATATTTCTAAGAAAGACAGTATAATACAACTACATTTCCACTACAGTCACAAGGCATGTTTGAAAACATCCAGAGTCTAAAGTAGAAAAAACTCATATTTGTGTTTTCTTCCTACTCTTGATCAGATGGCTAAATTTAAGGAAATCAGTTAACTTCCTAAGAACCTCAGTTTCCTCATACATAAAGTGCAAGTAAGGATAAGATACGGTTGAGTAGCTCAAATGAGAAAACATATTAAAGTGCAATGTGGAAAATGTAACGATCTATAGAAATAAGACTGATCATTTTAAAACTCGCTTCCAATGATATACAATAGGAATAGCAATGGTAGGAAGGTGACTATGAAACCTGTACATCCAAATTTGTCAGAAAACCAAGCAATGTTAGCTATGATAAGTGTTTCAGTATCTCACCATCTATTAACATAGGTTTAAACAGTTTTCCCACTTTATTCTAGTCGACCCTCCAGCTTAATATCATCACTAATTTCATACAGTGAGAATCACATTTTAAAAAATTAATAATTCCTGCTTTATAACAGTCTAGTGCTATTGACTTTTTTGAAAAGATAAATGGAGGACTGTAAGGAAAGATTGCAGACTCTCAAAGTGGGGAGGCAGAGCACGAAAGTATTTTTTTTTAATAATAATGAAATTAATAGATTTGGAATTTCCTTCTTAAAATTTCATGTCTAGATATTATAATTTATAAAACACTCCAATTATTTCATAATTCATTTGCAAATTCTTCCAAATCATTTTCAAGATGTATGGTGGCTTTGACAATGACCTGAAAGTCACCAATGTTACCTGCAGACATGTTTTGTTTGGCATGAATAGTGAATCTTTTCACAGAACAAAAAGTACATTTCCGGTGCCCATGAACTCCTGTGGGATTAAAATTAGGTCCTATTCACATTTAAGTCACTTGTCTGGATCCTGAAGGTATTTGAGTCTGTATCTATGGTTGCAACTTGGAACCTAAAAGTGAACAGTCCTAAATCTCTCCTAACTAAAAAGACCCTGAGTTATAAAGCCCATTAAATCCACATAATATATTTTAAACAGATACTTTCCTAATTTTCTTAATCTTGAATGTGTCCCATCTTCTCTTTAATTCTCAGATTTATTTCCAGTCTTTGTAGTAGGCATTAGGATAATCTATTTTCCTTCCTGAATAATCAGAAGTCATTCTAGGGAGTATAAGTCTGAGCATGACAAACTGAACCATCCCCACCCCACTCATCCAGAGCAGACTGCCACCACCAACATCTACTAAGTCTTAGGCTAATTTCAAAGTAACTCTATAGTAATGTTTTTAATCTTTTTTACATTTTGGAATAAGAATCATTCAAACCTTTTTTCTATGACCTTGGATTTATAGATTTTTAAGTCCATAGTTGTAGTACTGTTTTACTGCTAAAGCATTCTCTACATAGTTTTTATAGATTACTAAATAATGGGAATGAATTCCTTCTAAAAGTGAAGGTTAGAGCTGTTGAGATATTTTGCTTCTCAGAATAACGCTTCTTTTCTCACTACTGTGCAATCCTCAGACTAACTCAAATATTTAGACCAGTTGGTAGTTTGTGCTTTTCCTGGCTTGGATTTACAAAAACCTTAGTTTTTAGAGATGCAGAGATCTGCTGGCTTAGACAAAGCATATCATAAAACATCAAAAGAGAGCTAGATTGTGTTTTCCTGACAAAGATCATCACAAAAAGAAAACGTGCGCACAGACGTACACACACACAAACATACACACACTTTCCTCAATCTAGGCAGAAACAAGAAAAGTAACGGGAAATATTAGCACATAAGTGTTGGCAGGTCCAGTGTCCTGATTCATTGACAAATAACTCAGGATGCAGGGCAGGAATGAAAGATTTCCACGCCCAAAAGTGCCATGGGAGAATCAGGATTTCCATATCCTTCAGGGTGGTAGACATAACGTAGAACTCCACTAGAACCAAAGGGACATGGAAACAGGAACAAGAAATCTCTCAGCAGCAAACTTTGTGGACAGAAGACCAAGCAGCAGATAGCGGCCCTCTTCCTGGATGCCAGATGCAGAAGGATAAATAGCACCTCCCACAAAACCTTGGCACTATAAGCTCCCTCACCCCCAAATATTTGACCCAGCCCTGGGAAAATGGGGGTTGCCTTGGCTGAGAATGAATTTCCACTGAGTAGTTAATAGGGATTAAAATTTGAAATATATTTGGGTATAGAAAATTGTTATATGCTGTATACAACTGAGTTTTCACAGAGTTTCATATCTAGAATATGATTTATAAAAAACAAAGTAAAAAATGTTTAATTATTATATGTTGTTAATCATACTCTAGATATTAAATGCTCTGCAAAATGACTCAGGTGTGCACAGTGGGGTTAAATAGTTCCTTGTGCTTTCTAGTTACATCTGTATCACTGCCTTCCAATGCACCATAAGAGCAATTTCACATACTAAAATAATCCAGTATTAAGCAAGAATGTAATACCGTTTTCAATATCTTCATATGTGGATGGTAAGTACTTGAGGTTAGTAGTAGGCTACACATATCACTTAGGTTAATGAAGTTAGTATGATCCAAGACATGTAGATATTAAATGTAGAGTATAGTAATATTAGGCTTGAATATGTAACTAAGCACTAAATCTGCCTCAGTGAGTTTCAGTCCAAAACTTCATTCTAACCTCTAGAGAATGCAACTCTCGCTATCATCGTTCGTATAGTTGGAACATTTGGGTCCACTTTTTGCAAATGAGGTGACTTGCTTCTTGACTTCCAAAACCTTTAAGCAATCTATTTCTTATAACATGAATCAAAGGTTTATTGGATATCTTCTGAACCACCTGGGTGAGTTAAGGGTAAAGGAATCTAAAATGTATGTATTCCTTTCATTTAAAATACATATGGGCTTATAAACCAATTGAAAATTACTTGGCATGAGCATAGAGGAACTTGGCAGAAAACATTTCTCTGAACCCAACACTTTGACGAAGTCCAAATGCAATAAAAAAAATTGCCCACATTTTTAGCCATGATTTGGCAAAATAGTCAAATAATAATTAAAGAAAAGAAAATACACTGAAATTAATCTGAAATAGCGATCTTTATTTTCAAATGAAATGCAGCTTATGAAAGGCTTATGTGTCTTTTTCTACAATAATGGATCTTAACCTTTTCAAGCAGTAATCTTTTAGCATCTGATTATATCTGGGTCATATTCATGTGCCTCTGTGAATGAGTCATTGCTTCCTATTGCCATTCTATGTGCTGTACAACCTGAAAGTAGAGCTAGGTGCCCTTCTTCCTCTGCACACAGGCACATGCTCATATGCAGGTGTGTGCACACATACACATACACCCAAGTGCATACACACACACTATAAAAGAAAAACAGTCCCTCCCTCCAAAAAATAAACCCTACTCCGTGTATTTGTGCTTTTGAATATTATGACTATATCTATATACTGTGCTTCTAATCTACTGACAGAAGCATCTAACACAAGTGTAAAATTTTCTTCCAGTGAAGTTTGCCAGATAAAATACAGTTTGCACAGCTAAATTTGAATTTAAGATAAACAGCAAATAATTTCTAGTAGTATAAGTATGCCTTGTGCAATATTTGGGACATGCTTATATGCAAAAAAAATTCATTATCTGAAATTCAAATTTAACTGAATGTTCTGTTTTTCTTTCTAAATGTGAAAACTCTACTCCCGACACCTCTTTATAAATGTATTTAGAAAAACAAATACTTCAATGAATAAGTAGTTCTCAAGCTCCTACTATGTATTGCATTCTCTTCAGTACTGTAAGAACACAAAATCTTCTCTCCTGGTCATCACATCCAGTCAGGGGACATAAAACTAACATGCGAAGAATGCAATACAGGTTAACTGCTAAATTATGTCAACCATCTATAAATGATCTGTTTATCGATGCAAAATTTAATGTGGCCTCCTGAATTTAAAGACGTTTTCATGATTTGAGATGCACGTTGAAGGAAATGAAGGATTCTTCTATCTGGAAAAGGTATAAAGGTACATTCCAGAGAAGAGCAAGGTTGAAAGCTTAGAGGAGAGAATGAGTACAATATGTTTGAAACACATTGCAGGTGCTCAACATATATATTTCATCTATATATATGTCAAAAATTCATTTCAGTCATTTGTAAAATGTGTTCCTTTACCTCAGAAATACAGAATCACAGACCTCCAAGCCTTGTAGTCTTTGACTCTCAGCAATACTTAGCCAGAATTGGATTTGAGATAAACAAGAGCATGGAGTATGCTGATTCTCTTTTTATTCCCAGCTCTTAGCACAATGTCTGGGCACACTGTTCAGTAAATGTTTACAAAACAAATTAGAAAAAATGAAGAGAAGGGAGGGTTAGAGGAAGGAAAGAAGGGAGGAAGGAAGGAAAAAGGGAAAGAGCAGTTGTTCAAGGCAGGGAGTTTTGGATATTCTAAAATTGAATTGTTACTTTAATTGATAATTTTTTTTCCTCCTCCACCCAGCCCAGCCAGCACACACACTAACTTGTTCCCCTAAATGATAATTTTGTTTCAGGAATGAAAGATGGGAAGAGAATTTCAAAGATGCCAATGACACACAAGCAGGAATTCTGCTACCCTTTTCATTCATTTATTTTGGAGAATGTTACTTTAAATAGAAACAATATTTCAGGCATTTAGAAAATATCCAGTAAGATTCCAGGAAGGCAATTGTCTTAAAATCACTTTTCAGAAATCACTCTTCTACAAAAAACAAAAAGCAAAATTTAAGTAAATATGTTTAGAGAGTAGTTATTATGAAGTTTTTAGAAGTACAACTTCTAGACATTCTAAAGATAAGGATCGTGGGGTAAATGAGTTCATGCAATATTCACTGAAGATTCTTGAAGGGCAGATGGATGTGTGTTTGCTTTCTAACAGAGAGCTTGTTGTGGTGTATTGATTTCAGCATCAAGTCTAAAGGTTACTGCTGCAGCTGACAAGATACAACAGCTCACTGTCAGGCAGTGGATTTGTCCATTAGGATGAAGGAGATTTGAATATTTGCCCTACTTTTCGGGTTTTCAATCTCAAAATCATTACTTTACCTTACACATATATATTAAAGATGAATATTGCTTTCCTTCTCTGTCCTCTTAATTTCTATCAGGTTATTAGTGACTCTCTTTGGTACTGGTACTAGTTAGATAAAGCCAAGCAATAAAGCAAGATGACCCTTGCTACTGATCTACCATGTGGATATTTATTACATATAATAAGTAAGATGCAAAGACTCTGGAAATCTTGGCAGAATCAAAATGGTCCTGGTTATGGCATCTAAACACAGAGACTGACTGCTTTTGCTCAACCTTAAAAAATCTGAAAAAAACCACTTACCAGACATTTTCACGAGGTGAGACTAAGGTAAAATATAAAATAGCACATGCCATGATATCTGAACCTAAAAATTCTGTGAAAAAAAATATCCTCCATGTTTTATTACCCAGATCAATGTCTACCAGTTTTACCACCTAGAGGCATGTTACACAGACAGAAGTATTATATAGACCTCTTTTCATTTTGGGTGATGATTTTATAGGATTTATATAAAATCACAATGCTTAATTTTTAGTTAATCAATACAAACTATATAAATATTTTTTTAAAAATCCAATAGTGTCACATCCTCAAGAAAGAAAATGAAACAGCATCATTCCAGTTTTTTTCTAAGCATGTGTACTGAAAATTAAGTAATTTATAGATCAATAAATTTTATTTTAAAATGAGGTCATATCTATGTATTTCATTGAAAGACATTACATTTAATATTTCTTGAATTGTTAGGATAAAAAGGAATTGAAAAGAAACTGAAGTTTCAGATAAATGTTTCCTTGTTTAAAAAACAAAAAAGACTGTAATGCCTAAAATATTCCTTTTAGATTAAGAAGAAGAGATTGTGATAGACAATTTAGAGCTGGAGCTGTTCTTTTCCCTCCAAGTTTAAATTTTATGTTATCAAAATGACTCCCCACTACAAAAGATGAGAAATCAGCACTTACATGTTTTTTTTCTCTTTCCTTCCACCACTATCTGCTTTAAGATGGTCTATCTTTATTTTTGATTTATCAAGTTTATAACACTTGCATTCTTTTCTGTAGGAATAAATCCTTCCGTTGATTAAGCTGAGTAAGGGATTGTTGATTGCTCTCAGTCCATTTTTCCATTACTATACTCTATTCCTGATTTCAAAATTTTAACTCATCATCTGGTTTGCTGAATTGGGACAGCAAGGTGCTTTTCAAGAGGAATATAAGGGATTTCCCTGTGCTTTTTTATGCCTGATAATAACTGTCTACTGCCTTTATAAATATAAATTACCTTTGAACTTGAATTATAAATTGACTATAGCTTTGGATATTTCTCCTTGGAACTTTGTAGATATTGCTCTCTTTTCTTCTGATACTAAATCTCACTTTGGAAAGTTTGAGGTAAACTTGATTTTTCATCTTTTATTAACTTGTTATCTTGCTGTGTGCATGAAAATTTCTTGTTATTTTTGAAATTCAGTAACTAAACTAGAACATGTCTCAGTGTATACCACTTTGTATCAGTTTTTATAGAACCTGTATGACTTTTTATAATGTCAAAATTAGTTTTTCATTTCATAGAAAGATTTTGACTACTGTCTCTGTGAACATATTTTGACTGTTCTATTTGTTGAACATTCAAGAGCAGCAACAGCACTCGTACTTATGACGCAATGTATTCTTTCTGTCCTTTCTATCTTCCTAATGCTTTACTGTCTTTGTCTTTTTTATTTCCCTCTGCATTCAAAATATCTCATGACTTTCTTCTGTGGCAGTTATTTGAGTTTCATCCTCAACTTTTCTGATCCTGTTTTTTCCAATTCTTTTATTTGTTCAATTAATGGTATTGATTTGTTCCTCAATATGTTTCCATAGCTCAAAAATCTATTCTCTATTTTCTTAATGTGCTTTTGAACCCTTACTCTACTGAACTAGGTCCTTGTGAAATTCTTCTAACGTAGGAGGTACTCTTAGGGAGTTTATAAACAAACATGATTCTTTCTCTTTTGCTGGATTTTCTCCCTCCCTCCTTCCCTCCCTCCCTCCCTCCCTCCCTCCCTCCCTCCCTTCCTCCCTTCCTCCCTCCCTCCCTCCCTCCCTCCCTCCCTCCCTTCCCCCCCCTTCCCTCCCTTCCCTCCTTCCCTCCTTCCCTCTTTCTTTTCTCTCATAATATGTTTTCATACAGTTATGGATACAACTAGGGCTGGGAACAATTTTTGTTAGAGAACTTGAAATACTTACTGGTTACTGGGTAGGTAGATTTTTAAAAAAACTATATAAAGATTTCACTTCATTAGTAGGTGACTGTGTCCTATTCCCAAGCGGTAGTGCAACCCTCAAGTTCTACATCACTTCTGATTTTACCACGGATCTATCAAAACTTTGAAGCCATGGTAGTATTTCCCACCTCTACTTGGCTCTTCAGATATTTTTGTATGTTAAAGGACTTCTGTATGTATTCGTATTCTCTCTCTCTCCCTCTCTTCCTCCTTTTCCTTCCCTTCTCTTCTCCCACCTTCCCTCTCCTTCTCTTTCTTTCTCTCCCTCTACCTCCCCACCTCCTCTTTCACACACCCCCTGCAGTCTATCTACATATTCATTCTCCCTAAACCATGGGGCATCATTGATAATTTATGGAATTTTTCTTTTTTTGATTCATCATGTTCCCCTCTATTATTTTGGATTTGGATGGCAGGGTTAGGCACTCCATAATGCCTTCCAGAATGGTATGAGATTTTCTTTGATGTGTGTGTGTGTGTGTGTGTGTGTGTGTGTGTGTGTGTGAATTTCACTGGATAATAGCTTCAGGACTTCGGTAGTCCAGTTTCACTCTGCCATATTTTATCAAATTATATTTGTTGTGTTTCCTAAATAGTATATAATTATTACATGAATAATTTCTGTCTTCAAAATCTATAAATTAACTTAAAAAATCTATAAACCCAACAAAATTAAAATAATTTAATGCTTTAGATGATGTTTTATTCTGAAATGACATTGCTGTTCAGAGGTGAATATTATGCTCACTGCTTCAACAGAGGTCGTTTTTGGTGAATTGATACTGTCTAGGTCCAGGAGATGACTCAATTCCCCCACTCTTTTTTTCTATTTAAACTAGGCCTTTCTTTGATGTGAACATGTGTATTATTCATTATTTTACAAGTTTGATGTCACAGCAGCTGTGAACACTAAACTCACTTGGCAGTATTTGATGTAATGTGGTCTAAGATATGAGTTAAGGGAATTATTTTAAAATTTCATTGAAATGGAAACACAACATTCCAAAAAGTAACTGAATAGACTTCTCAAGTACTACAGAAAGTATGGGTGCCAGCAATTTAGTGTAAGTCTTTGTATCTAGAGCTATGTAAGTGAAAGTACCAAGGCAGGTTGATCAGGAAACAGTTCATCTGAATTGGGGACACACAACAGTGCTCCAGCAACTTTATAGCTTTCATTTGCAAGTATGCGCTATCCAGGTCAAGTACTGATGGAAAAAAAAGAAGAGAAAATTAGCTATAAATTGAAACTCAGCCCCACACAGGAGCTTAAGACTTGCATATCCTGAAACATATTCTAAGGCATTTCAATTTCCAACTTGTACACTTCCCTTCTAAAGTCCTGGATCCTTAAAATTTGTTATCTTGGAGTTTTCATTTTCAGATCTGTATAATCAGCAACAACTTTGCTCTGTAAGGGGAAAGTAAAAATCCCATTGCACTAGTGCCATTTTTGATGTAGTTCCTTAACTAACTAACTAACTAACTAAATAAGAACACACGTCAAGGATGAAATTATGCTGTTGTGGAGCCTCTAATTTTTCCATGAATGAATTGTAAAGTAAGCACAGGGTGAGGGGAAAGTGCTATATGCTCTTTTTCCAGAGGAGTGTGTCTTAACAACAAATCAGAAGTCACCTTTAAATTCTGACTACAAAGAAACCTCCAGTTGCTTATTCTGTGGAGGCAATTTTTGCTTTCTTTTTGCTGAGCTGCCAAAAGGAGAGTATCTAAAAATAATTATTTCTGCCAGTTGAGTAATTAATGATGGCCTTACCAAATGACAGTTGTACTGAATGGCATTAGGCAAGATGAATTAGACTTTTACTAAATAGTATTTCAGTGTTTCAAGGACTCCATGAATGCCTCATGAAGAGTGTTCTTGCTAAATTAGGGGGAATTGTATTTTTACTTTTCGTGTCAACAACAAAGGTATGATAAATACAATTATTTTTCTATCAAAACCAACAAGTTAATATATATTACCTTACTTTGCTATTATTTAATTCAGGCCTAAAATTATTACCGAATGCAAATTAATGGTTGTTTATTCTTGCTGATAGACCTAAACCAGTTGTTCTTAAATGTTTTCTGTCTTATTCTTCTAGGGATCTCTGTCCTTACCCTTTCCAACCCATTCCTTTGCTTCCATCACACTTGCACTAACACTAAAGAATATGTGTTTTATTTCTCAGTAAAACTGATTGACCTGGCTCCCTGCTTCTACTACTCTTCCTTTTTCACTGCTGAAGACACACAAAGAAGAATGAACCCTGGAATCAATGATGTCCTTAAAGGGACCTAAGAGACTGTAGTTAAGTAGATCCATTACATTAGTAAACTGCTGCTATTTTAGCAAACCATGTGCCAAGTTTTAGAAATCAGCATCTGCCTTTTTCTTTCTCTGATGCCATATAGCCTAAATCAAGAAGTGGGTCCCTAACACTCTTAGAATAGTCCTCTCTTAATGCTGGAGTGCTTCAGGGCTCAGTCTTGTTCTCTTAGGGAACTCACTAAGTCCCATGTCTTTAAAATATCATCAGTATGCTGACAGCCTCAAATTGTATATCTACAGCCCAGAGCTCTGTCCAAACTCTGGTCTATTTATACACTCCACAGGCTATTTAACAGCTCTACCTGGATGTCTAATAGACCTTCAAAACCTTAAAATCTCTAAAAACGGAGTCCTGACTTTCCCTGACAATTCTGTGCCACTTACTGATTTTCAAATCTCAGTTAATGGCAAATGATAATAATAATGATCTTTTAAAAAATGAACTTCTGGGGCTTCCCTGGTGGCGCAGTGGTTGAGAGTCCGCCTGCCGATGCAGGGGACACGGGTTCGTGCCCCGGTCTGGGAAGATCCCACATGCAGCGGAGCGGCTGGGCCCCTGAGCCATGGCCGCTGAGCCTGCGCGTCCGGAGCCTGTGCTCCGCAATGGGAGAGGCCATGGCAGTGAGAGGCCCGCGTACCACCAAAAAAAAAAAAAAAAAGAACTTTTTAACGTCTTTTTTCTCTTATACCACACATTTAGTCTGTGAGGAAGGCCTGCCAGCTGTATCTTCCAAATATATATTCAGTCCAATCATTTTTCACCACATCTGTTAATACCACTCTGGTTTCAGCCACCATCGTATTTCATCTGGAATACTGGAATTATTTCATGGTGGATTTTTTTCTCTTTCAGCCTATGCCTTCCTTACCACGATCTATACTCAGTACAGTGGCCAGAATGAGCCACTGGAAATGTAAACCAGATAATGTCACTCCTCTACTTAACTCCCTGTGATAGCCCAACACTTTACTCAGAATAAGTCATTAAAGTCCAAATTAACTGAGTCTCTTCTGTGACCATGTTTCTTATATCTCAGAATCTGACTCACCCTACATCAGTCACCCAGAATGTATACTTTCTTTTAGAATGAATGTTAGAAGAATGTTCCCGTCTTGCTCTGTTTCCTTTATCTGGAACACTCATCTCCCAAATATCCTCTACACTATTCCCTCCCTCATGTCCTTTACACCTTTTGTTGTCTTTTCCATGAAGCCTACCATGACCTCCCAATATAATACTGCATTCTCTTGCCATTCCCGCCCCCCAGCACCCCTCTTCTCTTTCTCTCTGCTTTACTTTTTTTTTTTTTTTTTTTAAACATCTTTATTGGAGTATAATTGCTTTACAATGGTATGTTAGCTTCAGCTTCACAACAAAATGAATCAGTTATATACATACATATATTCCCATATCTCTTCCCGCTTGCGTCTCCCTCCCTCCCACCCTCCCTATCCCACCCCTCCAGGCGGTCACAAAGCACCGAGCTGATCTCCCTGTGCTATGCGGCTGCTTCCCACTACCTCTGCTTTACTTTTAAAAAATTTTTATCCACCTTCCAGCATACAACACATTTTACTTCTCATTTTTGGTATTTATTTTCTACATATCCTGCTAGAATGTAAGCTCCGTGAAAGCAATGGAATGCATCTGTTTTGGTTACTGAGCAGTGATAGTAGTTTTCAGCTATCAGCATATTCTCTAGATAGGGCATTCTGACCAGTTTGATATTCTTCTTTCACCTGAAAGTAAGTTTGCCTCCAGGTACAGATTCATTTGACCCAATTTATAGGGCTCATTATCACATGGGAGCCCTTACTGGACTGAAATTGTCACAAGCCCCATTACTGCTAAATTTCCATCTGACACAGTACATCTCAGTGTCATAAAAGAGTAGTGAGGAAGTTTGGCTATCTAATATTATTAATTATATCATTACATTTCTTAATGTTGGAACACCCTTTTGGTAATGGTGTAGCCTTCCAGTATGCAGTTTTATGTTATATTAATTTCTCATTTAGAATTTTACAGTGATATTCTTGTGCACAACCCATACACAAAAAGGTATGGTTTTATTTTAACTTTAATCACTGTATTTTTACTACCATAAATGTGTTTCCTTTTTTGACAAATTGTTTTAAAAAATTAATGATGACCTCAGGCTGCTGATACAAAGAGATAGATCATGAGATAAGTAGCGGCTAAACATCATATCTTATTCAAAACTACACTAATGCACTTAAAAATAAGGTTTTCTTGAAAACTTCGGATTTCAAAGCACAGTTCACAGTGTTGCATAATGCTACTTGGCAGGTTGTGTTTCCACAGAATTGGAAAGTTCAGAAACTCTAAGGATGTAAAGTACTAACTTTGGCTTTTGAGTACTAACATTTATGCTCACTCTTTACTAGGAAATAGCCTTCATCTTTCAGGAAATAAAAGTCTGTAGAATTGTATCATCATACTGTAGGAACTAAATAAGGAATTGTGTTTGAAATCAATCTGTGGCCCATCTTCACGGGCCCTAAATATATGAAAATCAAGGTTATAAGAAGTTCTAACTTCTTTCCAACTTACACAGTCATTGGTTGTCAGTCACAAGCATAACAAATCCCACCAGTAATAGTAGCTGGGTTAGGTTAGGTTAGGAGTAGTTAGGTTTTCTAACTAACTCCAACCCTCCCAGAACTCTTGTCCTCTGCAACAACATACTGGTTGAGAACTAGTGCTATAGAATTTTGAGGAGAAAAATCATGAAAGTGGGCTGATGAAAGTGATTAGAAAAAATGTTGTCCAGTGAGGTATAAAGATAGATATTAATCCTATTCTAGAAGAGGTAATATGTTCAGAAAGAGTGGATGGCGCATTGTTGCCAAGCTGGTAATAAGTGGAGCCATAGAACTAATGTCAAGTTCTTTCGACTTACAGCCTAATACTCTCTATACTCTGCCATAAAATAAAACGTTGGACTCGATTTCTCAACTCTCCCTGTGCTAAAAAATCATGCTTTTCTTATTCTAGTCATGATACTTGCAGGAGGAAGTGGTTTGAAAGGATAGGTAAATACTGATAGCAGCAAAAACAGGAGGGATTGTCACATGTTCATATAATCCAAATTGTGTCAAAGAGGATTATTTGGAGTTCTGTATCTATCACACATATCATTCAATCATAATTCCTTTGCATCTACTGACAAACAACCAGATATAAATCTTATACTAATTTTGCTTTTTTCCCCCTAGAGATATTAAATCTAAAGGATAGAGACCTTCTAAGGAAGGAGAGTGAAATTACCATTAACAGTTCCTAAATGAAAACCCAATTGTTTATAGAAAGATTTTCAGTCAAGATTGGGCTACATATTACCCTTTCTATTTCAAGATTTTCATGTTTCACTGATATTTTTTTCTCCAGCTGACTGTCATAAACGTGCATTCCTAACTAATAGGAAGCTAAGCAAACAAACAAAAACATCAAGGTCAGGGTGAATCCATTGCCTCTGCTCCCCCAAAATGCTAATATTTTCCCTTTGGTGCATTATAGAAAAAAATACACATCAATCTTTAAAGATCATATTTTACAGATTATATGGTTGAGGTCACCATATTATAGATAAATGAAATGATCAATGAGCTTAAACACCAGTTTTAGCTCTGGAATCCAGGTTTTCTGAATCCCAGGTGAATTGCTTTCTAGATGAAAATTGTGATTGCTTTCCTTAACAAATGAAGAGAAATATTTAATTCACACAATGATTAATTTGCCAAGTAATTACAGAATCCTCATTTATGAGAAAGCTTATTGACATTAGAGATATTATACCTTCTTTGTATTAATTAAGAAATCTACACAACTTAGTCAATTAACTTAAAACTGAAGGGATACAAAAAAAGAGGACAACAACAAGCCCCTATTAATTTTTCCTTTTTCTTCTCTGGGAACAGCTCACTTAAGGAAAATATTTAAGTTCAGTTAAAAAGCAAAACAAAATAAAATCTTTCATAGCAGTAAGTTAAATAAGCATGTGCTTTCTTTGAACCCAAGCAGAATGTTTTATTCATTGTATCAGAGCTCTAAGTACATGCCAGTTGTGTTAGGGTAGAACTAGTCTATTTCATGGATATTAGCCAAAATCTGTGAAACTTCATACACACAGAGCTTTCTTTTTATTTCAAAGGTTGAGTTCAAATGAGGTTTTACTTGGATTAGAAATTTTCATATCTTGATTTCTGTCAATATTAAATAGACAATCTTTCTATTCCATATTTTAAATTCTTATGTGCTTTTAGCATCACCCCATGTGAGGAGAAAGTTAACATGTATCGCCACTGTATTTATTTTTGAATTTTATTTACTTTTTTATACAGCAAGTACTTACTAGTTATCTGTTTTATACATATCATTGTATATATGTCAATCCCAATCTCCCAACTCATCCCACCACCACCAGATAGCCCCATCCCCTGCTTTCCCCCCTTAGTGTCCATACATTTGTTCTCTGCATTAGTTTTTATTTCTGCCTTGCAAACCAGTTCATCTGTACCATTTTTTTAGATTCCACATATATGCATTAATATATGATCTTTGTTTTTCTCTTTCTGACTTACTACACTCTGTATGACAGTCTCTAGGTCCATCCACATCTCTACAAATGACCCAATTTCATTCCTTTTTATGGCTGAGTAATATTCCATTGTATACATGTACCACATCTTCTTTATACATTCGCCTGTCAATGGGCGGGTAGGTTGCTTCCATGACCTGGCTATTGTAAACAGTGCTGCAATGAATATTGGGGTGCATGTGCCATTTTGAATTATGGTTTTCTCCGGGTATATGCCCAGTAGTGGAATTGCTAGGTTGTATGGTAGTTCTATTTGTAGTTTTTTAAGGAACCTCCATACTGTTCTCCATAGTGGCTGTATCAATTTACATTCCCACCAACAGTGCAAGAGGGTTCCCTTTTCACCACACCCTCTCCAGCATTTCTTGTTTGTAGATTTTCTGATGATTCCCATTCTGACTGATGTGAGGTGATAGCTCATGGTAGTTTTGGTTTGCATTTCTCTAATGATTAGTGATGTTGAGCATCCTTTCGTGTGTTTGTTGTCAATCTATATATCTTCTTTGAAGAAATGTCTGTTTAGGTCTCCTGCCCATTTTTGGATTGGCTTGTTCGTTATTTTGATATTGAGCTGCATGAGCCTGTGGCGGCAGAGGCGGGCATGATGTTGCAACAGCCTGAGGTGCGCTGTGTGTTCTCACAGTGAAATTGTCCCTGGATCACAGGTTCCTGGCAGTGGCAGGCTGCACATGCTCCCGGGATGGGAGGTGTGGATAGTGACCTGTGCTTGCACACAGGCTTCTTGGCTGCTGTACCAGCAGCCTTAGCTTTTCATACCCATCTCTGTTGTTTGCACTGATAGCCATGACTCGCTCTTGTCTCTGGAGCTTGTTTAGGTGGTACTCTTAATCCCCTCTCCTTGTGCACCCCGAAACAATGGTGTCTTGCCTCTTAAGCAGTTCCAGAGTTTTCCCCAGACACCCTCCCAGCTAGCTTTGGCGCACTGACCCCTTCAGGCTGTGTTCACGCAGCCAACCCCAGTCCTCTCCCTGGGATCTGACCACCAACCCCCAAGTCTCAGGTCCCAGTGCCCACCTGACCTGGCAGGTGAGCAGACAAGCCTCTCAGGCTGGTGAGTGCTGGTTGGCACCAGTCCTCAGGGAATCTCTCCACTTTGCCCTCTGCACCCCTGTTGCTGCACTCTCCTCTGTGGCTGCGAAGCTTCCCCCCACCATCCAGACCCCATCTCCACCAGTGAAGGGGCTTCCTAGTGTGTGGAAACTTTTCCTCCTTCACAGCTCCCTCCCAGAGATACAGGTCCCGTCCCTATTGCTTTGTCTCTCTTTTTCCTTTTTGTTTTTGCCTTACCCAGGTACATTGGGAGTTTCTTGCTTTTGGGGAAGTCTGAGGTCTTCTTCCAGTGTTCAGTAGGTGTTCTGTAGGAATTGTTCCACGTGTAGATTTATTTTTGATGTATTTGTGGGGAAGAAGGTGATCTCCACATCTTACTCCTCTGCCATCTTGAAGGTCCCCCCCATAATGTCTTGAATACTGTAGTTTGTATTATAGTCTGAAGTCAGAGAGTCTGATTCCTCCAGCTCCATTTTTTTCCCTCAAGATTGCTTTGGCTATCCGGGGTCTTTTCTGTCTCCACACAAATTTTAAGATTTTTTGTTCTAGTTCTGTAAAATATGCATTTGGTAATTTGATAGAGATTGCATTGAATCTGTAGATTGGTTTGAGTAATATAGTCATTTTCACAATATTAATTCTTCCAATCCAAGAACATGGTATATCTCTCCATCTGTTTGTATCATCTTTAATTTCTTTCATCAGTGTCTTATAGTCTTCTGAGTACTGGTCTTTGACCTCCTTAGGTAGGTTTATTCCTAGGTATTTTATTCTTTTTGTTGCAATGCTGAAAGGGATTGTTTCCATAATTTCTCTTTCTGATCATTCCTTGTTAGTGTATAGGAATGCAAGAGATTTCTGTGCATTAATTTTGTATCCTGCTACTTTGCCAAATTCATTGATTAGCTCTAGTAGTTTTCTGGTGACATCTTTAGGAGTCTCTATGTATAGTATCATATCTGCAAACAATGACAGTTTTACTTCTTTTCCAGTTTGTATTCCTTTTATTTCTTTTTCTTCTCTGATTGCCATCGCTAGGACTTCCGAAACTCTGTTGAATTATAGTTGTGAGAGTGGACATCCTTGTCTTCTTCCTGATCTTTGAGGAAATGCTTTCATTTGTTCACCATTGAGAATGATGTTTGTTGTGGGTTTGTTGTATATGGCCTTTATTATGTTGAGGTATGTTCCCTCTATGTCCACTTTCTGGAGAGTTTTTATGATAAATGTGTATTAAATTTTGACAAAAGCTTCTTCTGCATCTATTGAGATTATCATGTGGTTTTTATCCTTCATTTTGTTAATATGGTGTATCACATTGATTGATTTGCATATATTGAAGAATCCTTGCATCTCTAGGATAAATCCCACTTGATCATGGTGTATGATCCCTTTAATGTGTTGTTGGATTCTGTTTCCCAGTATTTTGTTGAGGATTTTTGCATTTATATTCATGAATGATTTTGGTCTGTAATTTTCTTTCCTTTTGTAGTATCTTTGTCTGCTTTGGTATAAGGGTGGCCTCATAGAATGAGTTTGGGATTATTCCTTTGCAATTTTTTGGAAGAGTTTGAGAAGGATGGGTGTTAGCTCTTCTCAAAATGTTTTTAGAATTTACCTGTGAAGTCATCTGGTCCTGGACTTTTGTTTGAGGAAAGATTGTCAGTCACAACTCCAATATCTTTACTTGTGATTGGTCTCTTCATATTTTCTATTTCTTCCTGGTTCAGTCTTGGAAGGTTATACTTTTCTAAGAATTTGTCCATTTCTTCCAGGTTGTCCATTTTACTGACATAGAGTTGCTTGTAGTAGTCTCTTAATGATGCTGTGTATTTCTGCAGTGTTCATTGTAACTTCTCCTTTTTCATTTCTAAGTTTATTGATTTGAGTCCTCTCCCTCTTTTCCTTGATGAGTCTGGCTGAAGTTTTATCAGTTTTATTTATCTTCTCAAAGAACCAGCTTTTAGTTTTATTGATCTTTGCCATTGTTTTCTTGATTTCATTTAGTTCTGCTCTGATCTTTATGATTTCTTTCCTTCTACTAACTTTGGGTTTTCTTTGTTTTTCTTTCTCTAGTTCCTTTAGGTGTAAGGTTAGGTTGTTTAAGATGTTTCTTGTTTCTTGAGATAGGATTGTATTGCTATAAACTTCCCTCTTAGAACTGCTTTTGCTGCATCCCATAGGTTTTGTATCGTCATGTTTTCGTTGTCATTTGTCTCTAGGTATTTTTTGATTTCCTCTTTGATTTCTTCAGTGATCTCTTGGTTACTTAATAACATATTGTTTAGACTCCATGTGTTTGTGTTTTTTACGTTGTTTTCACCGTAATTCATTTCTAATCTCATAGCGTTGTGGTCAGAAAAGATGCTTGATGTGATTTCAATTTTCTTAAATTTACTGAGGCTTGATTGTAACCCAAGATGTGATCTATCCTGGAGAATGTTCCATGTGCACTTGAGAAGAAAGTGTAGTTTGCTGTTTTTGGATGGATATAAATATCAATTAAATCTATCTGGTCCGTTGTGTCATTTAAAGCTTGTGTTTCCTTATTAATTTTCTGTCTGGATCATCTGTCCATTGGTGTAAGTGAGGTGTTATAGTTCCCCACTATTATTGTGTTACTGTCGATTTCATCTTTCAGAGCTGTTAGCAGTTGCCTTATGTATTGAGGTGCTCCTATGTTGGGTTCATATATATTTATAATTGTTATATCGTCTTCTTGGATTGATCACTTGATCATTATGTAGTGTCCTTCCTTGTCTCTTATAACATTCTTTATTTTATAGTCTATTTTATCTGATATGTGTGTTGCTACTCCATCTTTCTTTTGATTTCCATTTGCATGGAATATCTTTTTCCAGCCCCTCACTTTCAGTCTGTATGTGTCCCTAGATCTGAAGTGTGTCTCTTGTGGACAGCATATATATGGGTCTTTTTTTTGTATCCATTCAGCAAGCCTGTGTCTTTTTGTTGGAGCATTTATTCCATTCACATTTAAGGTAATTATCAATATGTATGTACCTATTAACATTTTCGAATTGTTTTGGGTTTGTTTTTGTAGGTTCTTTTCTTCTCTTGTGTTTCCCACTTAGAGAAGATCCTTTTGCATTTGTTGTAGAGTTGGTTTGGTGGTGCTGAATTCTGTTTGTTTTGCTTGACTGTAAAGCTTTTGATTTCTCTGGCTAATCTGAATGAGTTCCTTGCTGGTTAGAGTAATCTTGGTTGTAGGTTCTTCCCTTTCATCACTTTAAATATATCTTGCCACTCCCTTCTGGCTTTTAGAGTTCCTGTTGATAAATTAGCTGTTAACCTTATGGGAGTTCCCTTGTATATTATTTGTCATTTTTCCCTTGTTGCTTTTAATAATTTTTCTTTGTCTTTAATTTTTGTCAATTTGATTACTATGTTTCTCCTTGGTTTCATCCTGCCTGGGACTCTCTGTGCTTCCTGGACTTGGGTGGCTATTTCCTTTCCCATGTTAGGGAAGTTTTCGACTATAATCTCTTCAAATATTTTCTCAGGTCCTTTCTCTCTCTCTTCTCCTTCTGGGACCCCTACAATGTGAATGTTGTTGAGTTTAATGTTGTCCCAGAGGTCTCTTAGGCTGTCTTCATTTCTTTTCATTCTTTTTTCTTTACTCTGTTCCACAGCAGTGAATTCCACCATTCTGTCTTCCAAGTCACTTATCCGCTCTTCTGCCTCAGTTATTCTCCTATAGATTCCTTGAAGTGTATTTTTCATTTCAGTCACTGTACTGTTCATCTCTGATTGTTTGTTTTTTAATTCTTCTAGGTCCTTGTTAAACATTTCTTGCATCTTCTCAATCTTTGCCTCCTTTCTTTTTCCGATGTCCTGGATCATCTTCACTATCATTATTCTGAATTGTTTTTCTGGAAGGTTGCCTATCTCCACTTCATTTAGTTGTTTTTCTAGGGTTTTATCTTGTTCCTTCATCTGGTACATAGCCCTCTGCCTTTTCATCTTGCTATCTTCCTGTGAATGTGGTTTTTGTTCCACAGGCTGCAGGATTGTAGTTCTTCTTGCTTCTGCTGTCTGCCCTCTGGTGGATGAGGCTATCTAAGAGGCTTGTGCAAGCTTCCTGACGGGAGGGACTGGTGGTGGGTAGAGCTGGGTGTTGCTCTGTTGGGCAGAGTTCAGTCAAACTTTAATCCTCTTTTCTGCTGATGGATGGCACTGAATTCCCTCCCTGTTCGTTGTTTGGCCTGAGGTGACCCAGCACTGGAGCCTACAGGTCCTTTGGTGGGGCTAATGGTGGACTCTGGGAGGGCGCTTGCCATAGAGTACTTCCTAGAACTTCTGCTGCCAGTGTCCTTGTCCCTGCAATGAGCCACAGCTCCCCCCCAACTCTGCACGAGACCCTCCAACCCCAGCAGGTAGGTCTGGTTCAGTCTCCTATGGGGTAACTGCTCCTTCCCCCGGGTCCTGATGTGCACACTACTTTGTGTGTGCCCTCCAAGAGTGGAGTTTCTATTTCCCCCAGACCTGTCGAAGTCCTGCAATCTAACGTCCCAGTAGCCTTCAAAGTCTGATTCTCTGGGGATTCCTCCTCTCGTTGCCAGACCCCGAGGTTTGGAAGCCTGATGTGGAGCTCAGAACCTTCGCTCCAGCGGTTGGACTTCTGTGGTATAATTATTCTCCAATTTGTAAATCACCCACCTAGCAGTTATGGGGTTTGATTTTATTGTGATTGCACCCCTCTTCCTGTCTCATTGTGGCTTCTCCTTTGTCCTTGGATGTGGGGTAGTGTTTTTGGTGAGTTCCAGTGTCTGCCTGTCAGTGATTATTCAGCAGTTAGTTGTGATTCCAGTGCTCACAAGAGGGCATGAGTGCACATCCTTCTACTCCACCATCTTGAACCAATCTCCTGACACTGTATTTCTAGGGTCCTTTTATCTATTAAAACTCAATGAAAATTTCTTTGGTTAAATAATTGGTAATCATATTTATGAGAAAATAGATGGAAAGATATATCTATATTTATAAATAGAAAAAATAGAGTTGCATGTATTTCATAGCACAATATAGCAAATGGATAGCTTATTTAAAATCCACTAATTCAAAAATATGATTTTTAGGGAACTACCTCTCATATAGTTAAAGACTCAGCAAAATGTTAACTATTCTGATTATGTGTTTGTATTCCTAACCAGCCAATTTTCCATACCCATTAATATCTAAAGAATTACACTAGACACATTTCACTTTCATTTTCCTCATTTCCTGTGATCACTATAATAGCAAGGGTTAAGGAGATGCAAAAATCATGGGGTCATGAAAAGGCTTAGAAAATTCATTTTTGACCACTGCTCGATCTGATTGATAGTTTCAGATTTGTACTTCAGTTTCTTTCATCTTATAGCTAGTAGTATGGCTGGTGTGCTTGGGTCTGTTTTCTTGATATGATTTAAACTTCAGGAGACCAGTGTGTCTATGTTGTATTTTTGCATACCCCCAATTTCTGGACAACTCCTGATAGATTTTTGGCAAGCAAAATAATGTGTGCATTGAACTAAATGGCTTTTAAATGAATTATAGAACTAATTGTTTTCTAAATAGCAAATTTGTATAGAATAGTTTACTTTAGTTTTGTTTTTCTTTCCTGCAGAGTGGCAAAATACCCAGTAGCACACACAAACATTAGCAAGCAAAGTGTTGGTTGTTCTGGGCCTTTGGAACAAATAGGCCATTCTTTTATCTTTGAGAGTTTTTATTTCAGTAACACAAACTGCCATTTCATATGTGCCTTCAATGTACAGCATCTTTTTTCATATAGTGGACTAAGCTGGTAAGAATATGCCTCACCATTTCCTACCATTTGTAATACCAAATATAAATCTCAGATAAAATTATAAAAATATAAGCAGTTAACAGAAGTTTAAAAAAACACAAGAAGAAAGTGAAATCTCCAAGTAACAAAACAGAGGAGACATCAAGGTAGAGCAGAGGCCATCAATCAGGAACCGTGAATGAAGGGTGTCAAATGAAAATCTAGTAGTTGGAATGAGGTCTTTAGTGTATGTGGGAACAAAAGGCAGAGCCCTGGACCAAATTAGAGTTAACATACTGTAATTGAGCTTCTGAACAAAATACAGCTACTTGAAAAACTGCCAGTAAATGAAACTATGTTTAGAAAATCTCCATCATTCTGCCTTCAGAAGCCATCAGGTGGGTTGCTGTCTACTCAGAGCCCATACTTACAGGGGATGGTGAGAGTGAGGATTAGAAATCATACAACTGTATCATGAGCTGAGGTGATTTCCAAATTCATAATCTTCACAAAATGCAGGAACCCAACCAAAAAGATAATATTAAGTTAAAATACTAATTAGTATTAAATAATACTATTAAAAAGAGATCACTATGGTCCATTGGAAGCAAACAATCCAAGATCAAAGGAATCTCTCTCTTTCCTTCTGATAGACAGCACATAAAACCAGCTGTAAAAAGAAAAAAGCCCACAGTGAAAAATTCTGTGCCACTTGAGGAAGCACAACTTGATTATTCAATTGTATGTTTCACCTTTTGAAAGTTAACCACTTATTTTGCTTCTCATAATCAGAACACTCCAAAGATTTTCCTAAATGGTAGACAAATTTGAATATCTACTTTGCTGAATGGAGTTAAAAAACAGAATTTATAAAGTATATCTCTGCTAAACCACAACTGCTAAATTTTGCTTTATAGTAACAAAGACATCATTAATTTAATTAATTATGTCTCACCTCAAAGACATGAGGTAACTGTAGTGATCTCTAGAACACTACTTTTACCTTTTATCAGAGACTTTAAACATTTTATAAGGTTATTTACAATCAGCACATGACTATATTTAAAACACTATAGTTTTTTAACCAAATAAAACATACTTTGAAATTGATCTTCTCTATTGAATTGATCACATTAAAAATATGTGTATTTATATTCACATATATTCACATGTAAGTGAATTTCACTTAGCATAGTATCCTCCAGTTTCATGCATGTTGTCTGGAATGACAAGACTTTCTTTTTTTAAAGCTGAATAATATTCCATTGAGTGTGTGTGTGTGTGTGTGTGTGTGTGTGTGTGTGTGATATGTGTGTGTGTATATATATATATATATATATGTTACATTTTCTTTACCAGTTCATCTATCAACAGACACTTAGGTTGTTTCCATACCTTGGTTATTCTGAATAGTGCTGCAATAATCATGGGGGTACAGATATCTCTTCAAGATAGTGGTTTTGTTTCCCTTGGATTTATACCCAGAAGTGGGATTTCTAGATCATATGGAAGTTCTATTTTTAGTTTCTCCAGGAACCTCCATACCGTTTTCCATAATGGCTGTACTAGTTTACGTTTCCACCAGTAGTGCACAAAGTTTCACTTTTTTCAACATCTTCACCAGCATCTGTGTATCTCTTGTCTTTATGAGAATAGACTTCCTAACAGATATGAATTGATACCTCGCTGTGGTTTTGATTTGCATTTGCCTGATGACTAGAGATGTGGAGCACCTTTTTATGTACCTGTTGGATATTGGTATGTATTTTTTGAAAAAAAAAAAAGCTGTTTAAGCCCTTTGCTCATTTTTTAATTGGGTTATTTGGCATTTTTGCATTTAGGCTGTATAAGTTCCTGTATCTGTTATTTTTTCTAGCAGTGCTACCATTGTTTCTTGTATTTTTTTGGAGTCACTTTTTACAATTGACTTCAGAAAATGTATCACCTTACTTTAGAAAAATCCGTTATATAATGATGGGTTAAAGGACAAGATTTCCTGTTCAATGCCTTCCCATTTTATTGAGCTTAGGGTTTTTGCTTTTGCTCTTGTTGTTTGTTTGTTCACATCTGTATCTGCTTAGTCATTATTTGTGCCTATTTTAGAGTTGGTTATTTTGAGTAAGGCATGGCTCTGTGTATCACAAAGATAAATTATTTGCTATGATTTACATTAGGAATATACTCCAAATCCATCATAAATCTGCCTCAGTTTCATTTGTATGATTCCAGCCTTGTCAAGGGCAATAGCAAAGCAAGTCAACCTCATGAATGTAATTGACTGACTGCTGTTAATTTGAAATATGTCAATTTGAGAACGGCCTTTATATATATATTCATTAAGATGCCATCCTTCACTCGCAATGATCAAGCTCTTGACACATCACTAATAGGATATTTGCTTTGTGTTGTTTTTTAGTGGTCATGATGAATTTGGGCTGATCCATTCCACACACTTCTTTCTATTTTTTCCTGTGGCTAATGGGCCACATCTGGCATGGCAGGCCTACAGATAGTATCCTCCGTCTTAATGGAAGATTTTTAAAAAAGGCAACAAAATGTATAATGTTGGCTTTATTTACTAGAGCCAAAGACACAGGAATTTGTTATGAAACTATTACCTAGTCAAAAAGTTAGGAATGCTCTAGATAACTTGTTAACCAAAACAAAGACTAAATTCACATAAACATTACTGGCATTCTGTGTATACTAACAGTATTACACAAAGTAACATGTAATTAACAATATCAAATTAAAATGCCACTAAAGTAAGGCCTAATGTAGAAAACATAGCAGTTTCACAACATGTGATGATATGTGTACTGGTTATGAAGCTACTGTCTCTCAGCTTTAACACTCTCATCTCTCACTCTGCTACCCTCTTTTTGTAAGCTGGGGCTTCAGTTTTCTTTCATCAAGAGAGACATATGAGGGAGAATGTATAGTAAGGAAACAAGAGACTTTCCCTTGTCCTTTTGCTCGTTGGCCCTCCCAGCACAGTAATGTCCCTTCACCCTTGCTTCATCGGGTGCGCCCAGAACCAGCTTCAGTCAACTCTCACAGCCAGGTAGAACCTGCCTCCAATCTGAGTCTAGAAGGCCACCCTCCTCTAAGATTCTGGATTCTAACCTCCCCTTTGTTTCTCCAACTGAATGAGTAATGTCCCCTTCCTGCAGTTATTACTACTTTGTTATTTCAATAATTCTTTTTTGTTTTTAATCTTCCAAACATATTTGTAACCAATCTTTTATAATAGCAAATTCTGTCTGTTGAAATAGAAATAGTTTCTATTTTTTGATTCTTCTGGTAGACTGTTATAAGAGAAAGATAACTTTCCTGGAGATTAGCTAATTTTAATTGAAAAATGAGTAAAAGTCTTCAATGCATAGTCTACCTTTGAAATATCAATCCAACAATTAACTCTATGGACTATTTATACCAATTGCTTTCTTCTTTTGCTACAGGATTGAAAAAAAAAAGACATATACAAAGTGTAAGAGTTTAAATGAATATGGTGGGTATAGTCTGGTTTTGGTTTTGACTCTTTTTTTGTGTTTGGTCTGGTCTGTGAACTTTGGGGAAATTATTCCTTCTCCCCAGCAAACATACACAGCAAGCCACTTGATTTTGGTTTGCCAATCACAAAACCACATTTCTCCTAACTTCAGAGGTAGACTAGTCAGATTTCCTTTCCCAAGAATGTTAATCATGAGTACAGACCCAGAGGTAATTTGGATTGAATCATCCAGTGTCAATGTCTAAGAGAGATGATGCATGTATTTCAGCTTTTATGGTTACTGTCCATAAGCTTGATCCTTTAGTTCTTCCTTCTGTCCTGGTAGCTACAAAGAATTTTTTCTGTTTGTTGAAGTAAATAGTGATTAATTCCTTAATGTATACAACAGTTCTGCTTATATGTTGCTTTTTAGATGTCTGCTTTTCCATGTATATTTCTCAGCTATATTCTTTGATTAAGTAGACAATGATGTCTTTTTCTCCATTTTAAAATTATGGAATGAGAGAATCAGATCTGCTCTAACATTTTCAGGCATTGACATATTTTTATGAAATATTATTATAAATATAAACTTTAGGAATATAATTGTCACTCTATAATTGTTTAAGTATAGTGTTTATTCTACTTAGGAAGTTCAAAATAATATTTTTGAAGCTTATTTAATAAGAACAAAATATATGGAACCAAAATTAAAATGATGGCTTTAGTTCTCTTTCTTTATTGATACACAGGGCATTTATTGGTGTCTAACTTTATTTACACAGTCACTCAACAAATATTTACTGAGTTTGTACCATATGCTAGGCCCTGTAGGATGTGTTAGGGATGAAGAGTTTAACAGAATTCTATCATCAAGCAGCTTCCATTTTAGTGGGAAAACCACAGTAGTACTGTGCAGCATGATAAAATCTATTATAATGGAAGGCACTGGATGCTATAGAGATATATATGAATGGCACCTAATCAGCCTAGGAAGGAGGAAAAGTTTATAAGAAGATGCGATAAGAGAGTAAGAAAAAAAAAAAAGAAAGGAAAATTAACCCAAAGAAAAAAACAATTCTGAAACTTTGCTTTTTTAGAACAAAGAATTTGTGAGGGGCTTCCCTGGTGGCGCAGTGGTTGAGAGCCCGCCTGCCGATGCAGGGGACACGGGTTCGTGCCCCGGTCCGGGAAGATCCCACATGCCGCGGAGCGGCTGGGCCCGTGAGCCATGGCCGCTGAGGCTGCGCGTCTGGAGCCTGTGCTCCACAACGGGAGAGGCCACAACAGTGAGAGGCCTGCGTACCGCAAAAAAAAAAAAAAAAAAAAAAGAATTTGTGAGGGAAATATGTGAGATCAGGCAATAGGCAGGATCCATTGAGCCTTGTATGACAAGCTAAACTTCATTTTTTGCTTGATATTCTGTTGAAGAATGAAACTATGATTAAATTATGACTAAATTGATCAAAGTCCATTTAGATCTATTTTTTGCCCATTGTGGTACCAGGTAAATGACTTATAATACTTCTTCCTTTGATTAAAACATATTCAACCATTCAATTTAGCAGTAATTTACACATTGTAAATGCAGTACTCAATAACCTTTGCCCTAACATTTCACTAAGTTTGTGATCCTTTAATATAAATTTGTTCTGCAACCAATAGTAATTTTAGATGTATGGAAATCAACTGATAAATAACTGAGGGTACATATCATTAGAAATATGAATAATGATTTATATTTGAAATTGTTACAAGATGTGGTAGGTAGTCACAACTCAGTTATGTATAATATGGGATATTTATTTCATTTTGTTTTATTGTAGTAACTGCTACCAATGTTGTTTTATTGAGTCTCAAAAGCATTGAATAGCGAGAGACTTGCCAATAATAATATCCCAGTTTAACCCAATAGTCATTCAAACACTTTTAGTTTAAAATTCAATCTTAATGTCTAAAGTTTGTAATGGGTTTATTCCCATTACAAGGAATTAAATGTTCCTTCCACAGGGACCCATGCCCTTCTCACTAAGCATTCTGTGTCAGGGTAGAGACTATCCCCTAACCCAATGGATCATCCTAATCATCATTTACTATGTTTAGCCTTTATTGAGTGACTTTTAAGTGCCAGTTCTAAGCTAGCTCTCTCTCTGTCTCTCTCATCTCTATCGCTACATCTATATTTGTATCTCAATCTCTTATATATTTCCTTTGCTAGACAAGTGTTGACTTCACCCAATGTTAGTTTTTAGCAATAAAGAGGGAAGTGTCTTTGTTTTAATGGAGTAGGAGTGAGAGCTACTTGTTTATTTTTACCAAAATCCTGGAGAATGTTTTTTCCCTTAGTCTCTTATTGGCCCTAATAGTTTAAATTCTATCAAACTGGAAATCAATCACTGGTAAAGATGATGGATTTAAGCTACCATAACTGATGTAGGCTAATCATCTAAGGGCACATTAAAAGTGGGTATCTATCATAGTATCTACTATAAACAAATAACATTTTATTTAAATGAAGCACAAGTGCTCAGATTTATTTATTTATTTTTATTTATTTGTATTTGTTTATTTATTTATATTGATTGATTGATTGCCACGCCACACCGGCTGTGGGAGCTTAGTTCCCTGACCAGGGATTGAACCCAGGCCCACGGCAGTGAAAGCACTGAGTGCAAACCACTAGACTGCCAGGGAATTCCCTCAGGTGCTCAGATTTAGAGTAAGCATAACTTTTGATTTTTTTGCATACATTCTTCATGAGTCCATGAATTACTCACTTACGATGTTATATATGGATGGATGGATGGATGAATAGTTAGGTAAGGATAGAAAAAGAGGGACATAGAGGATGGAAGAGAAGAGAGAGAATATGTTAGTCTAAAAATAAAAGGAATGGATGTTTCATGAATCTAGAATAACTTAGAACTTAAAAGTTTAGGCTCTAGCTTTGAGTCCTAGGGCAAGGTACTTACATACTAATAATAGAAGCTAATTCAAAGAGTTCTGGTGAGAATTGAATGAGATAATTCATTTAAAACCGTAATCCATTGTCTCACTACCCTGACTTAATCATGGTGTCTTATTTGTGATCTTCTGCTTTCTCTACTCCCAGACACATATTGTGAAAATGAAGTTCCCTTTTGTTGTGCTAGTTCTCAGAGCACACTGCAGAAAAGGTACAAAATGTCATCAGTGATGTGGGGCAAATGTGATATTCCAATGTCCTTCTCAGTTCTTGGCTAAAATAGCTTCCCCAAATCTAATTTTTATTGTTGTTCACTATTGTCCTCTACCTCTCTCTTCTATGTTCGTCTTTGCTCCCTTCCTGTGTTTCTCTTCTTTCAGACTTCAGCAACTCTTTAGCTACTCAAGACCCCACTCATCCAGAGTACTATAATGAAATCCAAAGTATGTAATGTAAGTGTCCTAATCTTATTCCATTACTTTATTCCTATTAGCTTTGTGGAGATAGATAGATAGATAGATAGACAGACAAAGAATGTGTATGTGTTTGGGGGCGGAGAGGTACATTACCAAATGTTGGTTAAGGCACAACTGAAAGGGCACCTTCAAACATTGATAGAGTTAACTGAATCATACTTTCAGATAGCTAGTTGCTCATATGCATAAAAACTTTATTAACTCAATTAACATTTAGAGAACACCAGTGATATTCCAGGAAGTGTCCTAGCCATGGTGAAACAGGTGAGAACATAAGTGACAAAACCTCTACCCTCAGCAACTGACATTGCATTGAGTGTGGACAAAAATAAACAACTGCAGTAAAAAAAAAAAAATCTTGAATAGCCTGGGTGGTAATAAGGGCTATAAGTATACCTCCCTCCATGGATAACTCTAGATATTTTCATGGTATAAACTCTTGAATTTTAAACAGTGTTAAGTTATTCTGAAATTGAGACTAGTTAAGTATTCACATAGGTGGATGATTTTTCAAACACCTCAATCTGTTTTGCCAGATATCATCAGGGAACAGTGGGCTCTTATGAGGAAGAGTCTATTAATAATATGTAACCTGAATATAAAGGTGAAGCGTATATTTTTCTGGTCTGTTACTTGTGAAAACTTAAATATAAAGTTAGACATAAAAATCATCACAGAAGGGGTACAGTAAGCTTGGAGAATAGTGTTGGATATTTGGTAACAATGTTACACATACTAATGAAGATCTGATTTTCTCTATTTCTAGTTGATGGGCCAAATTATGATCTCAAATGTAAGTTAGCCATATTTTGTCTACTCAAAACTGAGGGAAATAATGACTGGGGGTGATTCCTACAAAAAAATTATCTAACATGAATGCCATATTAATTCTAAAAGAATTTATAACTTATGTTAGCAAGCATCTTACTTTGATACTACACTTCTCTTTCAGAGCTCAGGGTGTTAAAATTTAGCTATGATAGCAATAATAAATGATTCTTGTGAATAAAATGTGAAGCCCGCATGGATTAAGTGACTAAAGCTTTGTTATCCAGACCTACACATTTATTTTACCTTTTTCTCCCCTCATTTGGAGGTGGTGATAAATAGATTTTTGTCTTTAACAAAGCCTATGAACAATTCAGAATCTAGAGTATTAGTGCCTTAAGATTAGGAGCCACTTTGGGACTCAAATTCTATATTTTATAGCTTAGGAAAGTGAGACATTTTAAAAGTTTACAGTTTATTTCTTATTACCTTAAAATAAATATATATAATATTTATTTATAATATTTTATTTAAATGTTTATTTATAATATTTTATTTAAATTAATATTTATTTATAAAAATAAATATGGAAAAAATTCTCTTCTACCCATGTACAAATGCTTTCTATAATCTGACAGTTTGGAAAACGGCTTTATAAAATGATTTTTTACAATATGCTACTTTCTTTGATAACTTTATGTCATTCTCCAAATGTGTTTAGACTTGCACTCATATTCTAAAGAAGCTGTCACACAATGATATCCCATGTATAAATCTAAATAATGAACAATGATTCATATGAGCAACTTCATAAAACTTTCTTGTTAAAGTTGCAGGATTTCTCTGCATAATCCTCCCAAATCAGTCCAGCACTGTTGTCAAATAAGTTATTCTGCAATTAAGAAGAAAGTATTTTTTAAGTACACTAATGAAATAATTGATAATACATAATAATAAATAGTGGAAATTGATAAGCATGCTCAATCTTCCACTCTTTAGTAAATATTATTTCCTCTGCTAATATTTGATCAGAAAGAGGTAACAAAGTTGATTGATTTAATTTGTAACTACTTATTTATTCTGCAACACTTGAAGTGATAGCATTTATCAACATGCTCACAAAACCAATAAATAAAAGAACTAGTGTAGTAAGACTCTAGAATATATCAACTTCTGTCTTTACATCAATCAGTCAGGATAAAAAAACTGACCAAGGTAAATAAACAGAATAAATTATCTTGATTGTCTCCACCGAGTCAATTGCCTTCACACTCTGATCCACTGAACTTAAAATTAGCAAGTGGAATACTGAAGAAACTCCCCAGGAAAACGTTGGTATAAAAACATCAAATTGTATACTTTAATTAGACTATAATTTTTCTTTGAGGGGGAATACTGTCATCTTTGCCAAAGAAGGAAACATTTTTATGCCAAAGTTAATATAACAATCCTGAAATTTGAACTTATCCATTTAGTGGAAAGCTTGCAGGCAGTGACAGACTCAAACATCTTGCTGCTTAACTTTGATATGTCTGTAATATTGGGGCAAAATTCTTATTATTTCTTTCATGAATTTGAAAAAGCACTTATTTATTTTTTATGTTTTGGAAGCTGAAATGTGTTCTTGAATGTGAGAAATCCCTTTTACTGCACCATATGCCATCTTGTCTTTTTGACACGCTGAGCCTGGAAATATCTCGAATGTGCAGACTTCTGATTTCCAAATTATATACTGCCAAGAAGGGAAGTGGGTATCTGAAACTCAGCCACAGACCTTGGCAAATTTCAAATTCAGAATAAAACTTTCATTTTAAAATTGTGCTCAAAAGTTGAAAGGGATTTTTTTATGTCTAATTTGCGTTCTTTTCCTATTGCAGGATGGAGTGAAAATTATTATAGCCTACTTTAAAAGGCTTTTTTTCCTCCTGGGCAGTTTTGATGGATTAAGAAACTGATGAAAGTTTCTATTCTTTTGCTTTTTTTTAAATGCATTTATTTATTTATTTTTGGCAGCGTCGGGTCTTTGTTGCTGCATGTGGGCTTTCTCTAGTTGCAGCGAGTGGGGGCTACTCTTCGTTGTGGTGTGCGGGCTTCTCACTGCGGGGGCTTCTCTTGTTGTGGAGCATGGGCTCTAGGCACGTGGGCTTCAGTAGTTGTGTCTCGTGGGCTCCAGAGCGCAGGCTCAGTAGTTGTGGCTCGTGGGCTTAGTTGCTCCGCGACATGTGAGATCTGCCAGGACCAGGGCTCAAACCCATGTCCCCTGCACTGGCAGGCAGATTCTTAACCACTGCACCACCAGGGAAGTCCCAATTCTTTTGCTTTTAAAATTGTTAATGTAAAGAGTGAAAAATTCCTGTTAACTGACTAGAAGTATTGTTGAAGAAAACAAATCTTTGGGGACGTTTAAACAGTGGCTATCACTAGATTCTCAAAAGTATCTGAGCAAATATCTAGTTCATAAAGCATGGCTTGTCCATCAGTAGCATCAAATATCTATGATACAGCATTTCGTAGCTCTAAACTCTTTTGTTTTGACTAAAAGAGTGCTCTAATCAAAACTCAAATAAATAAAGTCATATCAAATATTTCTCTACTAGCAAATCTAGTTTTTGATCATCTTATAAATAATATTGTACCACAGAATCAGGGAGTTTATAATTGAATGGAAGCAATGAGATACCTAGATTGCAGATAGAAAAATACAAGTTTAGATAGTTTCATTCATTCAGGAGATAATTTATGTCATATATTATATACATTTTGACTTTAAAAAGTATTATAAAGCAAAAACAAAAGAAGCTTCAGATTCTAGGAATGACAGTTCATGATACTCTAAATCCCTTTAGCTAAAATAACATAAAACATAGCTGAATTTACAGAAAAGAAAGAGAAATCTTCATGTGTCAAAAGACAATGATAATTCATAGCTGCTTGGGGTGTGAGAGGGTGCTTGTCTCAGCAATTTGTGGATTGAAAAGATGTAATTCCCACAGGGAGACAAGAGTACAGCCTTTGTATACAGTAACATGGGAGATGGAATTGAGACCTTTGACATAAAGCTACGCCCTGAAAGGAGTACAATTTCGGTAGAAAGGTAGAAAAGGCAGTGTCTGTCTTTAAGGACCCAAGTATTCATATGTCTCTGGCTAATTACCAGGGGTAATTAGCGTAGGGGCGTAGGGGGAGGTTTCCTTGAGAATTCATTTTATCTCCTAAACATCAGAGTTTAGAATTGATAATACCTAAGCGTAGGGAAATGCCTTAAGAAAAGGTTACCCCTCCTAATATATTTGGACCAGTAATACACCTGGACTTCTTGGCAAAAAACATAAAACCACTTTGGAAGCATATCCATACAAAATATCATGGATGAAATGAAATTAAATGTATCAATAATGAACGTAAATGGAGAATAAACTTGCCAGTTGAAAGGAGACAATTCTGAGATGGATAGCAAAGCAATATCTGCAGATACTCTAAGTCACAAAAAAGGTGTAGGCAGAGTTTTAGGTAATAACAAGATACAGGTATATAGAGAGAAAGAGTTAGTATGCCTATAATAAAATCCTACAAAGTAAACTTTAAGTGAGAATGTAAATATTATTAGGGATAAAAATGTTTTCTCTCTAATAATAAAAAAAAATTAACCAGATGATGTAGATATTCAGAATGTGTGTAGGCTGAAGAGCATAAATCTCAGAAATATATAAATATAATTCAGTCCGAACTAAAAACACTGCCAAGAGTTTTTTAAAGGTGAAATGCTTAATATGGATCAAGAGAATTTTGAAAAAATAAGGAAAAAACAAATTTGTACTACGAGATACCAAAGCACACAACAATTCTATAGTAAGACAGTGAGGTACTGACTTAGGATCAAAAGGGAAAAATAAGATCAAGAAACAAGTTCCAGTATATACAAGTATTTAATCCACAGTAGCAATGACATTTCAAATCAGTGAGGAAAAGGCATTCCAATTTAAAATTGGCACTGAGATAATTTGGAAGTATATTGTTAAAATTGATCTTTTAATCACACCATTTTATTTAAAATACCACAAATATGGTATATGTGGTATATATATCATATATCTAAATGGGAGATAATCTAGATAACTATTAGAAAAAATAAAAATTCCCTTATTATTATCTTAAAAAGGAAAAGGTCTCCTAAGCATAAAAGCAAAAATAGCAAAGCCATAGAAGCTTACATAAAAATTAAAATAGAAAAATTCTTAGTGATGTCATAAATAATATTTAGTTGTAAGAGACTGTGAAATAGAAAACTATATAATACAAATTTAATCACTTAAATTTATAGTGTTCCTAAATACCAGCTAAAGAAAAAACAATAGATAAAATGATATCTCTTTGTCATTATATTCACTTATATAATAAATATATAATTATAATGTAAATAATATATAGTCATATAAATAAGACAAGGAGATAACCATTTTATCCAATGGTATTGGCAAATAATTAAAAATGAACTTTTTTCCTTGTTTGTAGGGTATGAAGATAGGTAATTTCAAATGGTCTTAGTGAAAGTGTATCCAGGAGTCGAATTTTGGGGACAATTTCATAAAAATTAAAATATCCCCATTAATTGACTCACCCATCCACCTAAATAATGGACATGGAGGAGCATCATTAGTAAAAATGAAAATGTGAAAGTGACCTAAACATCTATATCAGAACTTGTCACTGCCCTCTAAATGTCACATATTCAAATTTGTAAATAAGGTACACGTGTCTTATTTAAGGATGCTTATTTACTTTATGGCAGAAATCCTTTTACAGTGTGTACATATATCAAATCATTGTGTTGTATACTTTAAATATCTTCAATTTTATTTGTCAATTATATCTCAACAAAACTGATAAAAATAAATAAATACATGAATCAAATAAAAAATAGAAAGAACTTTTATTTACACATGATAGGAACTAATTTTTAGCCAACTTAGATAAACGAAGGGGAATATTTCTAAGAAAACAAGCCAGGAGTCCATTGACAGAAGTGCAACATAGGCTCATCAAGCATAGGACCAAAAAAATGAAAAGATACTGAAAACAACTTACTTTTTAATTTCTATCTCCCTGCTTTTCTATGCATGCTGGATTGCAAATCAGTTTTTTTCTATTCCTTAGTCCATATAAAAGAATATAGTTTCTGGATATACTTGTTATAATTTTAAACACCTACATAGATTGAATTGCTATCCCAATTGCAAATTCCCAGAAGACAGAATTGGGTTGATCCAGTTTAGGCTAGATGTCTACTGCTGGTTCTTATAAAGATTCAGTGCTTTTAGGTTTGACTCCTGGAAACAGAAGGAGACATTCCAAAAAAGGGGGGATCATTATGATTTTTGCCTCAACCTCAAAAAATGCTTAAAAGAATGTGTGTGTGAGTACGTGTGTGCGTGTGCGTGTAAAACTGAAAAAGTTTATTCCTGAGCCAGTGCCTATGATAAATCAGGGGGCTTAAGGAGAAAAGTAAAATTTTGGAGTAGCCGTTGAAAAATTGGAAAAAGGATCAAATATGTGAAAAGTTAGCTCAGTGACATTTATGGTCCAGTTTGAGAGAACATTGAGAGAAGAGTTTACACGGCAGAAATGCCATGTTTTACTGTTTTTACCAGCAGGCCTGTTGTAGAAGTAAGGAATGCCAGTGAAGATGGTAGGGCTGAGGCAAAGTGGAGGTTTGGCTGAATAATTGGCAAAGGCAAGTGAATGTGGAGTAAAAGGAATCTAAGATATAATGTATCAAAGAAACACAGTTCAGTAGGAAAAATAAATACGGCTCAGGTTATGCAACAAGTGAAAAAGGTAGGGTCAAGGGACTGGACATTTTAATGAGGTCAAAGTGCAAGTGTTGAAAGTATAGGGGATTAAAAATTCTGGAAGGACAAGAGGTGATAGAGTGTTGGCCACATAATTTAAGATTTCAAAGTGGAATTTTCCCATTGTTGTCAAGGTTCATAGTAGCCTTGGCAGACATTACTGACATGCACTGATTTAAAAATTCATAGGAATCAAGAAAGTCAGTGAAATTTGTTGCCAAGCTTCAGGTTTTTTTGTTTTTGTCACTTTGGACATTAAGCTTGCTCACAATAGGACTTTGTATGTCTGTATTCTAAATGACTGTAAAGGTAACACTGATAGTAAAAGGTCTGATTCTGGAAACTCATTCTTTAGACTTCAACTCTCTGTAACCTTTCCCTTACATCATTTGACCAGACTAATATAATCAAACTGAACAGCTGACAACTGGACCACTGGATCAATAATTTTTCTAATAATTAAATAGCCTGAAAGTCTGAAACTGATGAAGTTTAGGAAGCCTGGTTGAGAGAGAAGAGATTTAGAATAGCATAAAGCATCCATTATTCAGGAACATCCCTAATAAACTTTATCAACTACTTTAAAATTTCTAAAAAAGACTTAGGCTCCATTTCTACCTATAAAATCTGAAATCTTTAGTACACATACCAATTCATACATATCATTTACTTTCACTGTGGTCAAACCAAGGACATTACTTTTAACTTTCATTTATAATCTTATATTACACAAGTTAAAAATAGCTGTATGTTTAAAAAAATAAAAAATACTTAGTAAAGTCATAAAGTAAGCTCAGCTCTGTGCTTATCCATTAGTGCAAAGGGAACACGCTGAAGCTTTGCTATAAGTGGTCCCCTGGCATCCATTCCGAGTTACTCTCTTGTACAGGAAAAAAGGAATAGTTTTTTCTGTGTTTCTAGTTATAACCCTTCTTAGGCAGCCTCAGAAGATCTACCAGATTCTCAAACAGCCAGTGTTTTAATGATAGCTGGTGTATTGGAATATTCTGGTAAACTTTTCAACCAGCGTTTGGATAACCTTCAAACCCTTGTGAAATAATCTTATGTTCTTTATATATACTGAAAAAGAAGTATACTACTAAACTGTAGCTTGTTGTAATGTAATTGCTTGTCAACTTCCTTTTTACCCTAAGATAATGAAACCAGTCTGCCTGATTATGCCCTTTCCCCTTTATTTACCATGAGCCATCTTACTGCTGGTCATCTTGACAGAATATTCATTCTGCTTCTTTCTTCTCTCACAAGTGTCCCACTTTGCACCCTAAAATTATATGGGTACCCTAGTTATTCATATATATTTATTCTTACTTTCTTACCCTGTGAGAGACTATCTTCCCTTTATATATGCAATCTCTTCCTACCTACTTTTGCCTATGTTTTGGTTACACCAGCCAGGTATCGAAGCACTCAAAATAACATCAACAACTGCCTTAAACTGTCAACTGTTTCTTTAAAAAAAAAAAATTCTGTAGATTGGCCCTCCACGCTTTTGCTTCATGTCACATTGGTTGAGGCATTGGGATAACTGGAAGGTCCAAAATAACTGTATTCACATGGTTGGCATTTGGTGCTGGCTTGTAGGTGGGAGCTCAGCCGGGGCTGCTGTTGGGGCCCTCAGTTCTCATCAGATTCAAAGCAAGAGGAAAAGACTTTAGTTCTGTGAATGGAAGTCATATTGAGAAAGAGCTCGTGGGATGGGAGGGAGATGGTTGTGTTACTCTTTGGGGATATACTTTACCAAGACCTGCTTCATCAGGGTGGCAGACAGCATTCCAAGATCACCCTACAAATTCTGGCCCCCAGTGTCCGTGCCCTTTATAATCTCCTCTCCTTGACTGTGGGTGGGGCTTGTGAATGAGACGGCACTGTCACTTCCCTGATCAGGTTGCGTTATAAGGAAAAGCTAATATGATAGTTCTTCCTGTGATTATGTTGTGTTGTATAAGATTTTGTTGAAGCTGCCTGGAGATTCTTCTGCTGACTCGAAGAAGTAAGCTGCTGTGTTGGGAGAAGCCACACAGCTAGCACTTGTGGGCAGCAGCTAGTAGCTGAAAGTGACTCCAAGTTGAGACTCAGTGACAAAATAGGGACCTTAGTCCTGCAAGAGAAAGAATTGAGTTCTGCCTACAACCTGGATGACCTTGGAAAAGTAACTGAGCCTCAGATGAGATTGTAATGTTGACCAGCACCTTGACTTCAGCCAGGTAGGACCTTGAGTACAGGACCCATGCCAACCCTTGACCATTGAAACTGTGAGATAGAATATTTGTGTTGTTTTTCTACTGCAAAATTTGTGGTTATTTGTTACACAGCCGTAGAAAATTTATACAAAAATGTCTTAGTCTGCTTGTGCTTCCATAGCAAAATATCGTAGACTAGGTGGCTTAAACAACAGAAATTTCTTTCTCACAGTTCTGGTGGCTAGAAGTCCAAGTGATTCAATGTGGCAGCACAATCGGTTTCTAGGAGGTCTCTCTTCCTGGCTTGTAGATGACCACCGTCTTGCTGTGTCCTGACGTGGTGGGGAAAGAAATGTGCTCTCTGGTGTCTCTTCTTATAAGAGCAATATTCCCATCATGAGGCCCCTACCCTCATGACCTCATCTAAACCTAATTGTGTCCCAAAGATCTCATTTCCAAATATCACATTGGGAGTTAGGCCTTCAACATAGGAATTTTGGGGGACACAATTCAATCCACAGCAGTAGGGAAGAATAAATTGTTGATTTTCTTAATCTGCACATTCAGGCGTACATTGTCACATAACAACCTTTATTTAGTCTTTTATAAATGTTCATCCTGAACTTTAGCGTTATCTTTTTCTAAGAGTCGTTACCATTTACTTCTGGCTCACCAGAGCGTATTTCCATAATTCTAAGCACATTCCGCTCCTCACTCATCTTCTTGCTCACTCTCTCATCTTTCACAATTACATTAAATCGTATCTTCAGCAAACTGTCCTGGCTTGATATACTTGCAATTTGACCTCCTTCCTCATCAAGGGGAGGTAGTTATTTTCAACAGCATACATTTAACAATGTTGGGAGATGGAATGACCTTTTTAAGTTCTTCACTGCCACTTTGAAATTGCTGTACAATGTAGCCAATCTTTAGTAAAAATGCTTGCTCCTAAGAGATGATTACATTCTTACCCAAATAATTTTCTGTTCCATCCACATTAATATCTTAAATATGGTTCTCACTTCTTTCTAAATCAATCAATGTCAAGTGTTCTATGTAATGATTGCATCTCTACAACACTTTCAATTAACAGTTTCTCTGTACACTCAACTCTAGATACCTCTACCCTTTTGGAAGTTCACTTTCATGGTCAGCCCCTAGATCTGCACACTTGTGAATTCATTCAGAATTCCCAATATACTTGCCTTTTATTTGATACCCATTCCATTATCCACACAGCAAGGTACTGATGTTGTAGGAACATTGCTAAAGTATTGTCTAGGTCTATGTAGTCAAAATGGCTCACTCTAATTGCATCCCAGCTGGTGAGAAAGGGAAATTGAATAGGACCAGTCTACTTCTTGAATGAGCACAACATAGAAATTGAACTTATCCTGTTTTACCACATCTCATTGGCTGGACATGGCCTTACCAGATCTAGGGGAGTAAATTGTGTCTGTATATTCATCCAGCAGAAATGTTGGGATACTCGTACCAAGGGAGAAAGGATGTTGGGGGACATTTTTCGCCTGACACAGTTGGTAATCAAAGGAGTGTTCTTAGGTCTTCTGGGATCCTGGAACATTATTATCTGTTGAGATGCAATGTAATTCAGTAGGTAGTAAAGAAACTGAATTGGTAGCATTCGATTTACATTATATTGTAAACCTAAAATCGAGACTCATGATTTAACAAATATATATGGAACTAATGGAGGAATGTGATAAGTTAATATGGTTTCAGTAATCTCAGGAGGTATAGCCATGATTGTGAGTGGATAGAGACATAAACTGCTGCTCTTTTCAGCCCGGGCAGGTGTCTGTAATTCTCCAGCTTGCTCTCATCAAAGGATAAAATTATTTAGAGTCAGATAGACCTAAATGCTAATAGTCATCACAGCTCTACCACGTGGTCAGTTATTTAGCTTCTTTACATTTATGTCCCCCATCTGTAAAATAGAGCTAATTGTCATTTCAAGGTTGTTAAGAAGATTCGAGGCAGCATGAAAAGTGCCCATTGGTGCTTGGCACACAGAAGACACTCAATAAGTAGTGAATGTTATCATTAATATTCTATGTGTCACCCTACTCTTTGAGCATAAATTGTTACAGTCTTTTCCACTGCTGTAGATACTTACTCTTTACTAAGACCTCCAAAAGTTCAGACAATCTCATTTTGACTAATACAAAATTATTTATGAAAACACTAGACTTTCTTCCTATATCATGCTCTGGCAAAGAACTGAACTCGCTTAAGTAGTAGAAATTGTGTCAAATTTGTTTTTCTTGATACCCTGATAGCTTTCTTCAGTTCATCTACTACCCAATGTCTCTCTCAAACCAATCCTTTGATTTTACTCCTCTGTCCATTTCACATCCACAGTCCTGTCCATCACAGTAGACAACATTACCTCCTCCTTCAGAAAGGGCAATAACCAAGTCAAATATGATTTTCCACATAAATGTACACAATAACAACAAATAATTATATAATAACCTTCTCTCCTTTACAAGAGGAAATAACATAACTCCTCTGAGGAACATGAAGTATTCTGAGGTTTGATCTTATTTAAAGGTATATCCCATTGTGAGAGAAATAAGTAGCAGTACCCAATGCCTAAATAAGTTTTTCCTCTTATTTAATAGAGCTTACCTTTAAGAAAAATCAACCTTTAAATTTTGGTGAAAATGTGTCCTTCTGTGAAGAAACCCAGACATACCAAATACATGAAGGTTAGCTTCAATAAGCTTCTTACTCACAATAAGATCTTTTAAAATTAAAAAAAATAAATAAATGAGTAACCATTATTACATAAAAATACAAGACAACAAGTATGACCCAGATTAAAAATAACCAACAAGTCAGCTTTCCTTTAACAATAAATTTTCTATGATTTAATTGCATAAAGTAACTATACCCAGAAGAAAGAGGCAAATTAATTTTTAAAGGCCATAATATTCTTTTGCAGCTTTATCTCGCAGATACTAGAAAGCATATAAGATTGATGATGTCTGCTAAATATTCTATTAATCATAGAGAAATAAAACATATACATTGTTATTTGTCAAATAACAAGAGATTAAATCTGAGCAGGTTTATTGGAGCTCTTTTTTGAGAGAGAAGTTAAGATCTATGAAATCTGAAACACAACTTTAAAGATCTTTTCTGACTATGAGAAAGACCAGTGAAAATGGAAAACTTTGGCTAAACTTCATTAAGGTTTTAAACTGTAAAATACTAGCAAATACAGTAAGTTCAGCAAATTAAAGTCATCTGCATCTGAAGATTTATTTCTCTACCAAGTTCATTAACATGCAGTTGTTTGTGTGTACCGAAAAATAGCTGGATCTGATTTCTCTGGTGTAGAAACTGAATATCCATGAATATTCTCTCACCTGTTTTCAGATTTAAGCACATGTGTTTCAGAGAAGGAGGAGAAAGGAGGGAGAAACTGATCGGTTTCCTATATGAATAACTTCTGCTGAGTTAAATTATTATAAACAAATGATATTATTAACAAATATTCTCTATCAATTCTACAAAAGTATGAATACACTAATTTACATGGAATGTTTTTACTGTGAATTCGGGTACCACAATGTGAACAGAATAATTGAAATGATTAATCATTTTAAGAGCATACACTTTTTTTTACAGTATATTAATTAGACTTGAGATCAGAGTTTGAGATTTTTATATCAAATGATGCAATTAGTGAAAGTATTATTTTGGTAAACATTTATATTCTGTATCATCATGAAATCTGTTAAAAGACATACAATCTCTTTATATCAATCCTCAAACCCATTCATACTTCTAGAATTGTGCAATGGACTGGAAGCCTTGTTTTGTCAAAGCCCAGCCACTCATCAGAAAATTGTTCTGGCTTTTCTATAAATATCTTACATTTGAATTTTCTCTTTTTTAAAGGTATCTTATCTATACAAATTAATTAGGGAAATAATATACAGTTGAATTAGAGCAAAATTTTGTCATCTAAAATCTTCAGAAAAAAAAAGAAAGCCTGATATGTTTATCAAATATACCATTTTCTTCACTCAGAATTTTATTTGTAAAGCATTAAGGAAAGCTCCACAAATGCAGTAATCAATGTTCCATTAGGTGAATGGTGACCAATTTATCTCTGAAAGGAGGGACAGATGAGAGAGAAAGAAAAAATAGATATATAGGTAATTAAACAATCTGTCCAAACGAATTTTTCATACTTATAATCCTAAACTTTCCATTTCCTTCTGTATGTTGGTTAAGAGATAGTGGCAGTTATGAAATAAATTGCACCTAGACATTTTCCAGGCTTATGATTTCATTAAAAATGAATACACACACACACCCCTTATATGCAATATATGTACATAATAGATATACTATATATATATATACACAAATGCATGTATATGCACATATACATATGTATATTTTTATAACCAGAAGTTTGGGTAACTGGGCCAAGTGCTTTCCATCTTACTGGACACATCTTTTATTTCAAATTGGGAAAAGTCTGAGAAGCAATCATACAGAAAATAGAGTTGAAGAAAGTCATGTACTAAAATTACAGTACAGCAGATGTAATGAACAAGAAACAAGCATGAAAACAAACATTGTAATATTGTTCCTGCTAGAAAAGTATCCACAGACTACATCTTAAGGCAGTAGAGAGCATAGGTCTCTTCCGTGCAAAAACTTTTCCACTTGGAAAATTTATTATTCTTGCAATTTTATACCAGATTAAGAGAAATGAGGCAGTCCAACATGGGTTAGTCAGTGCATACATATCATCAAAATAGTAAAAACAACTCAAAGCACAGTTTTTACAGAGTGACTGACATGTGACTCTGAACTGTACAAAATTTGCTTGGATGTATAAACTTGAAATAAGACCCTGTCTGGCATGTATAAGGAAGATGTCAGAATCTACAATAAAAAAACATACCAGAGGATTTTCACTGCAGAATACATGGCCAAATATGTCTCCAGCCTTGTCTTCAGGCCAAAGTTTTGATGCCAGAGAAATTCTGAGATGAAAGGAAAGTTTCGCCACTGTTTGGGTTGAATCTTTTTGGATTAATCTAATATGTGTGAACTAATTGTATTTAGAAATACAGTCATTTCTCTGATCTCACTTTGCAACTGATCTAGAAGATCCTCACTAATAAAAATTATGCTCCACTTATCTATGATCATCTACAAGCAGAGATTTTTAAGCATGACCCTACTATCTTTACAAAACTCTTTACCTTCTCACCATGTCTGATCTCTGGAATACTGCAGTGAGAACCACTCAGAGCAGGGACTGCTGAGGGTAGGCAAGATAGAACTCTCACCAGAGTAATCAGCATGTAACAATTTTTGTATTAGTCAGGATGGTTTAGGTCATGCTGAGGTAATGATTAACTCCAAAAACCAGTATGGCATAAAATAATAAAGGTTTATTTGTCCACATGTCCCTCCTAGCTTGCCTGGTACTCTCCAGGCTGATAACGTATCAGGCATCTAGAGCTTTGTTGGATACTGTGGTAGGGAAATGTATATGGTGAATTGCACACTGACTCTTAAAGACTTCTGTCTAGAAGTGAAATCTTTCACTTACATTAACATTTATTGGCCAAAGCCTGTTACATGACCATGCCTATCTTCAAGGGGAAGGAGAAAATGCAATCCTACCAGGTGCTGGAACAAAGAATGGGAATGTCTGTAAACTGTCCTAAAGTTATCACAGTTTAAAATGGAAAGTAACATCTTTTCTGTTATCTTTTCTGTTTTAGTGAACTGAAAAGCAACTGAAATGTTACTTAAAAGTTGAGGAACAGTGGTTTTCCATGCTCTACTTTACTGAGCAGAGACCATAAGATCTCACCTAATTGTGAGAACATAAATTATCCTACTATTGATGATACATTTATGAAGCGATGATGCTATTGATTCACTCCTGAAATAAAATTTAAAAATCTCTTAAAGATTGGCTTTTGAAAACTATGATTGTGGATTAAATGATTAACTAAATATTAGAAAACTATTTTTAAAAAATAAATGACTTTTCATCTTGAATATCATTTCATCTTAAGATCCTTTTATTTATATAAAAATTGGTTAAGGGCACAACCAGTGTTAAAATCGTTTTAAAACGGTAGTTTTTCTTCCAGTCAGACTACCGGTGTTCTTCTTGCCAAATCCAGTTGTTTAAGTCTTTATTCCATTGTCTGTAAATGACCCTTCTGACCATTATTTTTTTTAACTCTTCCTACTTTTAGCTTTCATTACCATGGTTACTTGTGTTTCTTCTTGTGCCTCTGGGTTGCTTCTTCTTAGGCTCCCGCATTAGTGCCTTATTTTTGGCTCTGTTTCTCAACATTGGCATCAACCGTGTACCACCCACTGTCCTCTTCCTTCTCACCTGTCTTACTATTGTTAGGCACCTCCTTGATGCTAATCTCATGGAGTCACCCAACATCTGATGATGGGTCCCAAACCTAGTTCTCTAGTTCTGAGACATCTCCTAAACTTCAGATTCACATTGCCAATTTTTTGTGCTGGATATCTTTCTATAAACAAAACTCAAGTATTTTACACTAAATGATTCAAAAGTTGGATTCATTTTTGCCTTCTACATTACAGATCTTCTTCTGATTTTTATATACAAAAATATTGATAGCTTTCTGCATCATATATCTAGAAGCTTCCAAGTTATTATTGGCTCCTCTCTATCTCCCTACTCTCAAATATACACACATTTGTTCCCTAGGTTCTCTAAATACTTAAATTTGAAATACTCATTGATCCTCATCAATCCTGTTATCAGTTTTTCCCATTAGTCTCTTGGTTCCTGATCTAGATTAAGCTTTCATCACATCTAGCATCTTGGAAAGATCTCCTTGTCTTTACACACTGTCCCATCTATTACATCTTTCACACTGTGACAATGTTTATTTTCCTAAATATGAATCTGACCATTTCACTACCCTGCGGAACATGTTCAGAGGTTTCCCTTCCCAAATTCCTCAGAATGGCACATGAGATTCTCCACAGTCAGACCATGTGCCTATTTACCACTGCATCGCTTTCCAACACCATGAATCCATGACACTGGACAACTCCTTCTACCATGAAGCAGAGGTTTTCAAATCTTTACATGCATAATAATCACCAAGGAAGCTTGATGCAAGTGTAGTTTCTCTGTCACCATCTAGAGGTACTGTTTTAGATGTTTGGGGAGAAATCCAGGAATTAGTAGTTTCCACTGTATAAGTGATATAGTGCAGGTGATCTATGGATAGTAATTTGAAAAAGTTTGCATAACGTATTATGCTGTAACATTTTTGCCCTCATTGGCTATTTCTGCCTGGCAATTATTTTCTTCCCTTTTTGTCTACGTGAGTTACTTACTCATCCTTCCAGAACCATCCCTGTGAACACTCACTTCTGACTTCAGCTTAATCAGCTGTTCTTTGCTCCCGTACATAGTTTTATTTTTAAATTCAGTACATTTTTAAGTCATTGTTTGTATCTCTGACTAACCAACTCTATTGACAATCCTTGATGGCAGACATCTCCATTTCAGTTCTAGTCTAAAGCAGATGTTTAATAGCTATTTACTGCATTTAATTGAACACATTCTACTTCTCTGTGGATATCATTTCTAAAGGGGAACATTAGGCACCAGAGAAAACCAATGTCATAAACACCAACAAGATGTTCTTTGTTACATTTAAATAAGTCATTTTATCAGATTGGCAGATGACACAATTTATTCAACAGATGACAGAAGAGGATTCAAATTTATCTCAGCTGGCTGGAGCCACTGGAATAAAATTTGTATGGATAAACAACAAGGAACATATTTAGGTTAAAAATCAGTTGCTCAAAAACTAGATGTGGGAATTCTATCAAGTTAATAGTTCATGTGAAAAAGAACAAGCTTTTACCTGATGACAAATGCAGTGTGACTCAAGAATGTTATTTGACTGGTAATAAAGCTAAAGCCATTTCAGCCTGCATTCATAAAATCTGGTCCCCCTATCACAGGTTAGAATGGTCTCTCTGTAAGCTGCACTAAAGGGTTCAAATATTAAGTGTTATGTTCGTTCCATGCCACCAGATGGGGTATTAATAAACTAGGACTGGCCTAGAGCATGGGTAAGAGAACATGCAAACAGTCTGGGAATGATCACTTGAAACATTGTTGAAAGGACTGCTTGGAAAGAAGAGAAGAATGAGTGGAGAGTGGCATCTGTCCTCAAATGGGCGAAACAGTGTCATGGAGAAGAGATTCCAGATAACTGGAATCAGACTCATTTTCTGAGGAGGCAACATTTAGTCCAGAATAAACAATTTTCAGTTGGATTTGTACATTGGAATAAAGCATGCCACGGAATAACGAATTCCTTATTCCTGAAGATTTTCAGCACGCCTGTCATGGAAGGTTACCTCTCCTTACCTGGGTGAGCATTGTACTAGATGATCTGTAAGTTACCGTTCACCCTAAGTTTCCTGTTTTACGAATGCAAACATGTTTGCTGTCATTTGTTATATATGTTCCTAAAACTTTCAAAGTTCTTTCTCAAATTTAATGAGTATTGATTTCAAATAAAACACCCCATTATAAACTGTCCATGCATATGTAAAAAAGACTGCAGCTCTCAAGCTAAATGAACTCACACAGGCAGAGCTCATCTTATCCCAGCCTAATACAAACTCACAACACACACATTTCACACATTGTTCACGTCTAGAAGTGCTGCTGCCACTGCCATCTTCAGATGGGGGATTTTCCTCACTGTCTTTTCTCACGTGTCCTTTTTTGGTTTGATACACAGTGAGATGCAGAGGATGCTGGGTACCAGGGACAGTATCCTCTCCCACTGACCTAGCCATGCTGGTGAATTAGGTCATTTCGCAGAGCAGACCTGTTTTCATTGGAGTCACCATCACTCAGTCATCTTCATTTTTTTTTTAACTTTATTTTGCACTCCTGGCTGAATTTTGCCTAATAAAAATACATTTTAGGTAAAAAAAAAATTCCTTGGATGATGAAGTTACAGTCATTATATTAATGGACAGAATTGTTATCAGAATGGAAGATATATAATTTTGGAAAATAGGGCATTTTATGGAAGGGCAGCTGTGGGATGCCTGGTAACTTAAAAGAAAAGGAGGGTTCTTGGGATGGCTTGGGGGAACAATATCAATAAACAAGTAACAATCATTGTTAAAGGTCTTTTTGTTTTATGGAATACTTCGCAAATATTATGTTACTGAATCCTTACAGCAACCTATAAAGTGAGCATTAGTAAGCCTTTCTGCAGTTGGAGAAAGAGCACTTAAGTAACTTGCTTGAAATCACATCACTAACCCATGGCAGAGCTAGACCCGAAATCAGAGCTTTTGATTCTAGATTATTCATTCATTTAATTTATTCAGCAGATATACGGTTATGTAATTTCCACAATAATTTTAGAAGCTTTGTTTGAAGGATAAGGAGACCAAGGCTCTGAGAGGCCAATGAACTTTCCTAGGGGCAAATGATTAAGAAATGTTAGAGGTGGAGTTTTACCCCCTGTATAATGATCTCAGAGTCTGTTCTCCCGTCACGCTTCAGTAGGTAGACAGTGGCACTCTAGATTTTGTCTGTTACATTTAATTTACCTTTCTATCACTGTCTGAATTTGAAGATAATCCCTAAAATAAGAGGGTAATCAAGATTCCTGGCACTACTTTGGAAAGTTGGAGTCATCTCCTTGGATTTGTTTCTTCTGCCATTCTTCATTGTTGGCTTAATCGTGTTTTGTCCCTTATTTTGCTAGGCTGGAGTGATTTTCTCTTTCTGTTCTAGCAGTTTTTCTGGTTGTGATGTAAAAACTTGGTAAAATATCGACATACATGTAAAGTCAAGACTAATGGGAGAGTGATATATAGAACCTCATGGCTAAAGGACCTGGTGTCAGCCAATGCTTAGTTTGCTTACCGTTCTGATCGCTCTTAGCCAGCTGGGAAACCCAGAGCAAATTTCTAATTTCCTAACCCGCTGACTCTCATCTGGATACTCAAGATTAATTAAAACTTCCCTGTAGCGGGGAGCATGGTTTTTAAGGCTACACGAAACAATGCATGTAAAAGTGTTTCCTATGGTGCCAGACACGTAGTGTGTATGCTCAATAAATGCAAAATACAGTAAAAATTTCCTAGGTGATTCCGTTAGACTGTTGTGTTATAGCCAATCATGCCTGAACATATCAAGGAAAAAAAAAGACATAAGAGAAATATTTTGAAAGTAATTTCTATTTCTTTTAGAAAAGGAAGTGCAAAAATTATGGTGACAAAAATCTCACAATGACATGATGTCAGATCTGGGCATTCAATTCAGAATCCTGAGCCTTTGTTTTGCTTCCAAAATGTAGACATCCAAGAGAAACACAGAAGAGACAGAAATGTAACCCTGTAACCTAATAATGCACGGCTGAACCCTTCTGGTACTACTAATATAATTTCAGTTTCAGATGGCTTTAAAGCAAATTTCTCAAATGTACTTCAGTCTGGTTAGATACACAGCATGACAATAGCTATGTAGAAAAATCAGAGTTTATGGTTCATCAGAAGTCTGTTTTAGTTATATGCAGAATGTCTGCTGTACTCACTCATGGCTCTGTTTTAAAGACTTGGCTGTTAGACATTTATACATCCATTAATTAGCAGCTAGGCATAATTTAAAGGATAACATTCCTGGCGTTCAGTGTATATGAAGCAGTAAACAGTTTCTGTGGAAGCTTAAACGCTGTAGCAAATCAGAGACATTTGGTGACCCCCCAGCATCCATTTGTTGCCAGAAAACTGCAATGCTACAGTTATTGTGCTAGGGGAAAAAACATATTCAACTGATAGCACAACAAACAGAAGAATGCATTTGAATTTGCCTCTTGCATGTTTAGAAATATGGCTGCTTTCTTGTTTTTTTTTCTTTAAATTGAATTTCATTTGAAGAAAAGTTCATATGTCATTACATACAATGTATTTAAACATATCATGGATTGAAAGGAGTTAACATTTCTAGAGATCAATGTATATTTATAACTGAGAAGTTAGGATTATGCAACTAACATGAAAAATTATTTTTATTTGTCTTTTTAAAATTGAATTTAAATCCAAAAGAGGTGTTTCCTATTCCTATTTATAGACTGTCAGTAAACATATGGATAGTATACTACACATGTACTTCTAAATATAGTATTTTTACAGGACATTATCAAAATATATTTTAGCTTGATATAATAAAAATAAGAGGAATTCTAATTACGGTTTGAAAAAATCTATTAAAGTTTTATAAATTAGCAAATTGATTTGGACTAATACAGTATATGGATAAAGACCCTGAAAAACAAACTAATCAAAATTAGAGCAATAACATTTTTCGAATGCATTTTATAGACCACTGAATTTCCAAGTTCTTCTCTCATTAATTTTGCAATTTCTTGATCCATCTAAATATATTCTGAATGACATATAATTGAATGTTTTAAAACAACAAGTAAACAGCAAGAATGAAAAAAATGATAACATGTAGTTGTCAATGCATGGAGAAAAGACTTTTATTACATATACATGTTTATGTTCTAGGCTTACTGGAAAAAAATTACATGGTTTAGTAAGCTGGTTTAGCTCTCAATAAGAAGAGAATTTCCACCCTTCTTTCTCCGTAATTGGATTTGGTATGCATCGTAAAAGAAACAGCGCCTTACACCAACCAAGCGGTGTTAGTAACCCACTTTATGGTAATACAAAAGGCTTCTCACACCACTTGTTGATCACCATAAGTGCTTGTCTAACCCACTTCTCTCTCTTCCTTCCCGAGGCCTTTTTCGCCAGGCCCATTTGGTTGCGGATGAGGGTGGTGGAGTAAAAACCTTTAACAGGAACCTGGGATCCCCATTTTCAGTGTTCCTATTAGCTTTTTTCTAAAGTACACCTTTAGAAAGTGTCATCAGAAATTTCCAAGTCTCAAAATTGCTTTATGCTAAAGGTGCATTTTGTTTGGAGAAGGAGGATGCTGCAGTCTGTGAAATCTATATCTTTTTTGAATGGCTGTTAGGGAAGAGACATTCCAATAGTTTGAAGCACTGCTTTAATACTTACAGAAAAGGCTGCGGACGCACGGAGGCATCTGCTGTCACTGTGACTAAAATGTTTACTTTAGCAAACACTGCTCTATTAAATTTCAAAGTGGTCCTCTTTGAATTTTAAATTGTAAAGGAAACCTGGCCTCCATTCTTGAAAGCTTTGGTTTAAACATAAAAAGGAGAAAGTAGCTTTGAAGTTTGAATGAGATGCATGAACTCTCCTTTTTTCAGAGTTTGAAGAACTTATAGGGAGAGCCTGTGTGCTATTTATTATTCTAACTTTATGACTTGAGTGATATTCTTCTTTCTTTCACCCTTGACCATTTCTCCTTTAAAAAAAAATTAGGGCTTGGATATTAATGTGAGACTTCATTTATTACTCTCCGATCAGGGAATGTACCTAACAAGATAATTTTATGCATTTTTCTAAACAAACCTATTTTATTGCTCTTTAATGGGCATCTAATTTTTTCAAATTATATCTAGATTCCAGAGGTTTTATTGGTGCTGTCCATCTTTTCTCTGGAGTTTACTGTGTTCATACATAGTAAAACTACAGAAAATGTGTATTTTTGGCACAGATACACACCTTAATGAGTATTTATTAGGGCAGATGAGTGCTTGCATAATTGAACAATTCATGGACCAGAGATAATTGAGCACTACAATAAGTTATGTCACCTATTTACAAATGGGACCTATTAACTCCCTACTTTGCTTACTGGAATGAACTTTTTAAACCAAATAATTACAAATGTACATTCGTAAAATAAGCCTTTTCAGGGTCAGTACCTTTATGTTTACTTTGATGAATAATAATGTTGCTAGTATTCAGTTTCTATTTTAAAATGAAATAAGCGTTTTATCATAAAATCTGTTAAAGCATTACTCTCAGCAAGTAAATACTTTAAATAAACTAATTGTAAGGATCGTATAATATTGAGTAAAACCTATTTAGCTCACTTCATATTTTCTTGCTAGAAATTCCACATAAAATTTTTAAAAAGTTAAAAAATGCATGGCATTATCCTCATTATATAGTTTACATTTTTGTCTTAATTCAACAACAGCTCTCACCAGTAAGACCTTTTCAAACAGAATATATTCTTATCAACACAGAAAAAGAGATGGCTAATTTGTTTCTGAATGTGGCAAGAGAAGAGAGCCATTAGGAGTATGTTTTTTCTTCCTTCAAATATCTCTTTTATACTCCTTCCTTATTTGTCTTGCATATTTGGGTTAAGACACTAAGGATATTCATAAAAAGTATTGAAAATATATAAGAACCAGTAAGGCATCACAGTGCCTTCTTAAAACAGCCAATCAGAATGGGCATCTGGCAACTGGGACGATGCTGGCTGATAGCCTACACAGCCACCCACCCCAGACATACTGGTACTGGCCTAAATGCATCTCCAGTCTTGGGGGAAACAAGTGGACAGGAACAAGGGGCTCTGGGAACTGAGCAACCCTCTTTCCTAGTATTCCCCCAACTGCTATTTTGTGGAAGAAGATCTACTAACGGTGACTTTGGGTCAGACAAATTCTAATAAATGCCACATTCCATTTTCCACTTTGGGAGATTTCACGTGCACATTAGAACTTTAGGTCATGCAGTAAAGAAAGCAAATCTCAAGGTCCCATACCCATCAAAGATCCATGATTATTTGACCTGGTACCTGGCACTTAAGTGTAATAATATCAAGAAGAAGTAATGCAACTATAATTTTTATAGCCACGTCATCTCTGCATGAAAATATCTTTGCAATTTCATTTAACATAAGATTAATTAACATAATATTAACATAAGATTAATATTTCTAATATTAAAGCTATGCAGTAATGAAGTAGAATATCTTGGCAGGTAGTGAGCTCCCTATCACTTGCTGGTATCCCAGCAACGATTGGTATTTGTCTAGCAGTCTGATGTGTTAAAAAGATCTCTGGATTACTTTGTTTTGTACTAATAAACCGCTAAAGAAAGTTAAAAAAATCCATGATTTTTCAATGCCTTGTTTAAAATTTCGTGTTTCATACTCATCACTTGGAATATTAATAAATTAATTTGTCAGATGAAGGAGCCATATCAAACACTTAAAATCATAATTATATGTAGATACAAATAACTATGTACCATTAATATATATTTAAGTCAATGTAAACTATTTTTGTTCAGTGCTAGTGATTGCAAATTAATTCAAATTATTTAACTTAAATTATGTATAAAATATATAAACTACAGATTACACATCTTTTGAGATAACTGACATGAATGAATACCAAACTGCTAGAAAGACTGTCTTGATTTAATGCCACATAGTTTTAAAATACTAACAGGTTTTTAAACGCTTTTGTTCTACCATGCTTTTTAAATGGCGTGTCAACTATAATGTTTAAAATAGTAAACACTTGTTTCATATAAATGGTAATCTTTACGTCAATTTTTACCAGATATTTAGGAAAGCCTTTAGATGTGAATCACATGTTGGCCTTCTCTGAGGATTCTCGACACGTGAATTAAGTTACCTAAAAGACATCTGCTTATGACCAGATGCCTCTCAATGTTATCAATATTGTTTTTTGGAATATTTAAGAACTATTGTAATAATGTCATGTGAATAATGAAGTGCCTTAAAAACCTCTGAACTTCAGAGAGAGAGAGAGAGAGAGACATTTGCAAAAAGGCACCTAAGGGCTTCTAATCTCTCTGATTATAATAAATATATGAACTCTTGAATGTACTGATGTTGGTGACATCAAATGAATAGTAAAGTTTAACATTCCTGAGCTACAATGTACTATAAAGTTTCCATAAAAAGATAGTATGTTTTTTAACTACACTAAGTATTTTTAAATCCCCAGATTTCATTGAAAATTTCCCAAACAAATATACTAACCATTAAGGTTCATTGGAACAAAGGGATCTATTTGAAAGACTAGAAGAAATTTTGAATTAATACTGTGGAATATCTATAGTGCCAAACTTTAAATTATTTTAGACTTTTAGATGTATGTTTACCTTTGCTTAAGGCATGGATAATTTGTCTGATTTACTTGATTTAAATGAGACTAGATTACTACGTAATGCTGTAACTCAATCATTATGCAGTCATCCAGGGTGAAAGTGAAATATTCAGAAACATTTTCACATATGTAATCTGTATAAACCATAAGGTTATGATTAAGAAATCTTAGGAATATGTATGACTATGGCAGAAGCAGTACGATCAGCCCCTTTATCTTCTTGCTAGAGACAAAAATCCTCAAGGATAGAAGATTGCCTGTTTATTATTTTAAGAGTCAAAAAAGTTAATATTTCTACTTTAAAGGTACTGAATTTTTAAAAAATGACTTACAAGGCACAAGTAAATGTAACGATATGCTACTTCACTCCAAACTCCCATCACCAAAAGTACCTAAATTAGGAGGATTTCACACCGGTTCTAGCGTGTTGTTTTGCCTTAAGAGCTGTCAGTATGTCATGTAGAGTCATTTTTCACTCATTCCATTTTTTTTAATGGAATGAACATATCACAGGAATATTTCTATTCTCTGTAGATTCTGCAGTACAAATAAAGTCACCCAACTTCCACAAAATGTCACACCTCCCATCACCCACTGCACAAGTTAAATGTAAATTTTCCATCTGGCCTTTAATAAGGACTTAAATTCAAGTCCTTAAAGACTTTTTCGTTGGTTCTTATTGTAACTGTTTAACTTATATTCCCACAAACTTCTTTCAGTTTAGATACTGATCTATTTGCATAGATTGTTAGAGAAGTTAGTAAAACATTTCTTACTAGATTTTTGGTAGTTCCTTTATGTTTTGCTATGTTTGTTTCATCCAAAGTCTCACATTAGTTTCCTTTCTTAGAGATGTTCAAAATCATAGTGACCTATTTTATTAAATGAACAAATACATATTAAGCACTACCATATGAAAGTCAGTTTGTTAGCTGTTATGGAAAACAAGAGATAAATCAATCCTGGTCTTGGACTTTACAATCTAGGGGAAGCATGTATATGAATAATTCTTAATTCCTGTAAAAGGAGATAAAAATCTCCATGATGAAAGAATCCAGTGGGAAATGTAGAGATTATTTCCAATAGTAGAATTCTAGAGGCAAGTTATGTTTCCACAGGTGACAAAAATATTCTATGGAGAGGGAATTCCCATTATTGGCAAGCAGTGTCAGTTTCACTGGGATTTCTGGGAGCTATGGCCTAGTAAAGTATCTGGTGCAGTGTCTTCAATCCAAAATCAAAACAACACATTTCTAAGAGTACTCCATTTATTTTGGAAAAACATTCTTCACTGAGTTTTCAATTTCTTTCTCTGTAAAGTACATCTTTTCTAATCTATATTCATGAGAAGTTCTATAACTCTTAGTAACAAATGGAATAATGTACAAAAAAGCACTTTGAAAATTACTATTCCAAGTAGCAGGCTTTTTTTGTCAAGCTCTTCATGTATATTTAAGATATTGTTATGGATTTTTGAGTGAAAATTCTTGAGAAATATAAAATGTAAATGTATTACTGATGCATCACTACACTTTATAAGAAGAACGCCCCTATTCTAAGGAGATGCTAGAAGATGGACCGACTGTGAAAGTCAGAGAAACGGTTACCCTCAGATTTCAGGCCCTAACTAGTTACAAAGAGGCAAGGGGTGACCTTTAGATTATTCTTTTCTTCTTCAGAAACCATTAAGTACTCCAAAAGAAAAAGTAAAAATAAAGAAAGACTTATAAGTCAAGCGTCATCTATTTCCTCCCCAGCCTATGTATGAGGTAAGGGATGAAGAGAAAAAATTTTGCCATTTGATACTAAAAAAATAGTCAACTTATTTTTAACAGCAAAATATGAAGCATGATTTAAAAGAGCCTCAACATAAACAAATCAGAGTCCAAGGAGATTCATGCTTTCTGATGCTCAGATCATTCTTATGAACCATATGACTACACTCTTAGCTATATAAATAAAGTTCTCTCTCCTTGGGCTGCTTAACCGCTCTAAATCACAATGTTCCACCTTTTCAGTGGAAAACAATTTAAATTTCTCTTGCATTTTCTTGTTAAAATCATAATTCTTCCTTAAAAATCATGGACTATTCTAATGAGTTACTGATAAATTACCACCTTAATAATTAAATAATTGGAATCCATATAAAGCAAAATATAAAATTATCTTTTATATTTTATTGGTAATCTCAGAAGAAGTAGTTTCCTACTATTAAAAAAATGCAGGCTGACAATAAATTGAAGCCTCTAAAAGATAATCACAATATAATAAAAATCACATTAAAAAGGAAAATGTGAAGACTGTAAACACACTCAGATTCACATCAGTCATGTTTGTGAACTCCTGAAAAATCTAAAGTCCTGAACATAGCAAAGTGCAGCTGGCCAAAGAGAAAATCACTTGAGGTTTTCTCTTTATTCACTAAAAGATGATCACATGATATACTCCCATTTTCTGTAGAAACTACTTCATTAAGCAAACTATTTACATATTAACAAGTTTTCATCAAATATTAACTTTGAACATATTAGAGACCATTTAAATCTAAGGAATACAATAAAACATAAAATAATACAGTTATGGTGACATAATTAGTGACACTTTGTACAAAGCAATTTCACTTCACATTACATATTCCAGAGGAAACAGGTTTAGAAAGGAATTTAAAAGGGACACATTTTACCTGAAAACTATAAACTGATTGACTTTTTAGAAATTTCCTTACACTTCACAGAATGATATATTCTCATTTAGGCAACACTAAATGCACTGAGAAATTCAAATGCTATTTTTATAATTTTCAAGAAAGAACAATAAAGGAAAGGTCAGCAATAATAATGCCTTGTAGTTTAGGTTAAAAGAGTTATATACTTGTCAATGTTCTTTCCATGTAATCCTGAAGGAGACAAATGTGGGCATATTCACTGAAAATAAGTGAGCAGTGATAATTGCTCTTCCACTTTACACTATTGCAAAGTTCATTTGCGAGCTGTTTGACAAAAACATAGGACTTTCAAGTCAACTAGTGTAGGAAGAAATAAAGCCATATTTCTAATCCTTTAGGATACAAACATAGTAGACAGGACCCCTATTGCAATCTCAAAGAAATTTAACTTCATGTTAACAAAATCAAATTTGACCAAATTCATATACTTTGTGTAGCCTTAGTTTTAAAAGGCTTTACCTTTAATAATAAAGGACCCCACCTCACTGCTGGAGCTTTGGTTCTGCCTTAAGTTAACACTTATTTCCTTTTTTATTCTTAACTTCATTTCTAATCTAGAGCATTAGCTTCATATTTTTCCTTCTGTAAGCTTTAAACTAATGCTGTTAATTATAATAGCTGGCTATGTCTACTAAGTTATCCAAACTAATCTAAAACATTTGAGATCCACCTGATCTTGTCTCCATAAAGGCAGAAAATGGGTCAATGCAAAAATTTCTTTGGAGACATACAAGCATTTTGTTCCTAATTTCACTGACACTGAGTTTCTATGCAGTAGGACTTTTCCTTTCCTCATAATTGTCTGGGGAGATGGGCATGACTCTTGTGCTTTATGTTACCACAGTAAAAGGAATTCTGGTTCACTGGTCTTTTGCTCTGAGGTACCTGCAAAGCCAAGTCATTGTAGTATTACAAGGGTGAGCTTACTTCCAAACTAGACATTGTAAACATTTCAAACACAGTACTTGAATTTTCAGCTTATTTAATGGAAATGCAACATTATCATGATGCAAGGAGATTCATAATTAGCAAAAATATAAGATATGCTTTTACATTCCAAGTTCATTTTCATTAGCATATGAAAATATATATTAGTCAACAGAATAGATACCAATTCAAGATCCTGCAGGACTTATTGTCCCCATTGATCATGAATGAAAGGCATTAGAATGAGTGGCCACCTTGCGTCCACAAGGATGAGCAGCTTTGCTCTTCATTTCTGCATCTAGACTTAGGCTGTTTTATTTATTTTGTCTCCATTTTTATAACTCAGATGTCTCAATGGCTTCTTCACATTTGTAAATCAATAAAGTACCTCAAATAATACTGTACTTTTTTTTTAATTTGATTCCTGATACCCTTCGTTGGTTGGCAGTTATATGTACTCTTCTCATTTGAAATGTTTATAATATAGATAAGGTACACAAGTAATAAAAGGTAGACCCATATCAGTGATCCACTAGAAATATTTACCTTGGCATTTAAGTCAATGTTAATTTTGACATCTATTATCCCCAGCCCATAATAGCAACTTCCTTTTTCTCTGTGCTCCTAGATACTGTATTTTCTACTCCATGGCCATTTAAAGTCTCTGCATAAACACTTAAGTATCTTCTAGACTACACAGCTGATTTTAAGACCTTTGGTGACAAATGGTGCCAGTCCTGAGCCCACTTGCCCCCAGTCTGTTCTCTCTTCCCCTGCTCCATTCTTCATGGAGCCTCTTCCGGGGCCTCTCCCAGGATCCCTTGTCAGTTGGCTCTGGCTTCGTTGAACAATGAAGACACTGGTGGGATTTTGGAGGGCAGTGGGAAGGGAAAAACAGTTATTCTCGCCTTCATCTGTGCTGGGCAGTGTATTCAACTGTGGCTTCTCTGTGGTTCAATCTTGTTTCTGACTGGTCCATTGTGGTTCCAGCTTTGAAAGGATGACTTCTGTTCTCTAGCAGTACCATGTTTCATCCCTCCAATCTAAGGGTGCAGTAGCTTCCTGATATTGCTAATCTCTGGGTTATTTCATCCTCCCTTTATGACTTCCCCAAATCCATATCACCCTTGTAACTAATTCCCAGAATTAAGTGCCCTGTTACAAATGTTTTAAGTGTTGTTTTTTTTTTCCTGGCTAGACTCTGATACACCAAACTTACAAATTATTACAGTCATATAAAATGGTATGGATGGCATTGTTTTGATCACATTTTATATATCAAAATATTAATATTTGGAAATATTAATCAAATTTCTTAAATCATAGTTGATAATAATTGGTAGAAATTGAATTTGAATTCAGAAAGGTCAGCTGCCTTAGCCAGTGTTTTTAAACACAGAGCCTGGGTTTTGTATGGTAATTTGTACATATATTAGATAAATAGCTAAACTTTTCCTTACTGGAGCAAAGCCTTGAATGATTATAGTATACAGCTAAAAGGACCTAGTATTCCTTTACTTGTGAGAAGGCCTTCTGAGTGACAAAATGTAACATGTTTTTGAATGTGAGAGGGTGCTGTGCTGTGGATAGACTCTGAGGGCAAGGGTGAGAACAGGGAGACCTGCTAGGAAGATATGTAATAACCCAGGCAAAATCTCCTGGTGGCCTGGCTCAGGATAACGGTATTGGGGTGATGATTAAGTATGCAGATTCTGTATGTATTTTGAAAGTAGAGCCAACAGAATTTTTGGATGAATTAAATGTGATATTGGAGAGAAAGAACTATTGCTGTCAGCTGAGATGAAGAAGACTGTGGGAGAAATGTATTTGTAGGGGGGCCATAAGTCGAGTTCTACATATTTTACGTTATATTTTTACCAAGTACATTATGCTATCATGAAAACTAGCTTCCAGGTGATGGAAATGTGGCTATCACGTAAACACTCACATGTATGATTGTAACCTAAGGAATTCAGAGAGAATTTAGCCCAATTTAGTGAACCATCGGGAAAAATGATGTTATTTGAAAAAGTCAAATTCAGGAAAGCAGCAAAATGATCAAGGATGCATGGCAAGTCTTGGGTAATGTCACCGTGAAAGTTTTCAAAGGAAAAGGAAGTTCTGGGGTGTAGGCCTTCCCCAGCACTGGAAACGCACAGCATTCCCTCTTGCTTCACAGACGTGAAAGCTCAACCAAACCTATGGTTCAATGCAAATTAGAGATTTACATAGTTTATAATTAAGCATAACTTATTTTAGATGCTCAGCCTAACTTGTGTGTACATGTCTATTTTCTGCTCATTGGCTGTTAATCTAGAAAGCAGATTTTTGCCGTCTTCCTACCATTTGCCCCATTGTTGTTCTAAGCCAAGTTCTCAAATAGACAGGCAATCCCTTAAATACTGAGGTGAGTTTGCCAAGGGGTTTAGTGTAAAAATGAGTTCATATATAGTATATGACAGTCCATAAAAATGAAACTGGAGCAAAAAGAAAAAAATGGTGTATAAGGAATACATTGCACATGGCAATCATAAATCCAAGTTCAGGGCTTGTATTCCAGATACACAGAATTGCAGTTCTATGTATAATTGAAGCTGAAGTTTCATTATAGGTTCTTTCTCAAAGACTGCACTTTCTAAATTAACTATAGATTTCACGTTTGTTGTCAGTCCAAAGGAAACTCTTTTTACAAGTTGCCTCCTTTTACTTTGATGCTTATGAGTGTTTGTAATAGTAATATTTTAAAATTGGATTAGTATTTTGATATTTAAATGTAAACTCATACTTAGAAACAAATAGTATCAACATTTTAAAGCAAACTAGGTAAGTTTTTTCATTTGATGAATGATTGTATTTGGAATAAGGAACAGTTCATTCACTTGCTAATATAATGAAGGACTTGCTTTGCTTTTACAAGTTTGAGAACACAAAGTTATAAAATAAACAGAATATATTTCTCTTTAATCATCTTTATCTACATTTCTAGAACAAATAATTGTCACAAAAGCTAGAAATTATTTCCAGCTGTTTTTCCAATGTGGGAAATGGAATTCATGTAGAGGGTGTTAATTTCCACTAGAAGACCAGATGATCGGTGGAAAATTTCCCTACATTGCTATTTGGAGAAGAGAACCCAGGTGTACTTCATTTTATACATGGGCATTTAATTCCCTAAAGAAAACACCAAATAGGGACTTGTATCTGCAAGTTTATGACTATTCATATATCACTCATTGATTGACATATATAGCAATGATTTGATAGTTTACTATTCAGACACTATTCTAATATTGCTTATACCACAAAGGCAAATAAGTTAACAGTATTAACTCATAGTCTAGAAATAACAGAAAAAAAAATAATTTTAAGAACTCAGTAAAAATTAATTACAAAAATAAACAAATGGGACCTAAAGAAACTTAAAAGCTTTTGCACAGCAAAGGAAACCATAAACCAGATGAAAAGACAACCCTCAGAATGGGAGAAAATATTTCCAAATGAAGCAACTGACACAGGATTAATCTCCAAAATTTATAAGCAGCTCATGCAGCTCAATATCTAAAAAACAAACAACCCAATCCAAAAATGGGCAGAAGACCTAAATAGATATTTCTCCAAAGAAGATATACAGACTGCCAACAAACACATGAAAGAATGATCAGCATCATTAATCATTAGAGAAATGCAAATCAAAACTACAATGAGATATCATCTCACACCAGTCAGAATGGCCATCATCAAAAAACCTAGAAACAATAAATGCTGGAGAGGGTATGGAGAAAAAGGAACCCTCTCGCAGTGTTGGTGGGAATGTAAATTGATACAGCCACTATGGAGAACAGTATGGAGGTTCCTTAAAAAACTACAAATAGAACTACCATATGACCCAGCAATCCCACTACTGGGCATATACCCTGAGAAAATCATACCTCAAAAAGAGCCATGTACCACAATGTTCACTGCAGCTCTATTTACAATAGCCAGGACATGGAAGCAACCGAAGTGTCCATCAACAGATGAATGGATAAAGAAGATGTGGCACATATATACAGTGGAATATTACTCAGCCATAATAGGAGGAAAATTGAGTTATTTGTAGTGAGGTGGATGGACATAGAGACTGTCATACAGAGTGAAGTAAGCCAGAAAGAGAGAAACAAATACCATATGCTAACACATATATATGGAATCTTTAAAAAAAAAAAAAAAAAGAGAATGGTCAGAACAACCTAGGGGGCAAGACGGGAATAAAGATGCAGACCTACTAGAGAATGGACTTGAGGATACAGGGAGGGGGAAGAGTAAGCTGGGACAAAGTGAGAGTGGTATGGACATATATCCACTACCAAACGTAAAATAGATAGCTAGTGGGAAGCAGCCACATAGCACAGGGAGATCAGCTCGGTGCTCTGTGACCACCTAGAGGGGTGGGATAGGGAGGGTGGGAGGGAGATGCAAGAGGGAGGAGATATGGGGATATATGTATAGCTGATTCACTTTGTTATACAGCAGAAACTAACACACCATTGTAAAGCAATTATACTCCAATAAAGATGTTAAAAAAAATTACACTAGTACTTGTGGTAAAGATCATGGCAGTTTATGAAAGCCTAATAAGTATTATTCTTCCTCCATGAAATGAACATATAATAAACAATTAAAAATATATTTGCAGTTACCAAACAATGAAAGGGAACAATCTGATGCCATGAACCTCAAAAGATGGTGAAAAATGGGAAAAAAAAAGGTAAAATTTAGAGATTATGTTATTGCTTCTAACTTACTCTCCATGCTTCCCTGCTTAAAGATACGGTGGTTAAGAAATATAGTTAGAATATAATATACGTGGTCCACAAGAGTTAGTTCAGATGAGAAGTCAAACAGTCTTTGAAGAAAGTCAAGCAACAGCTAAACAAAATATATCAGTACAAAGACAAAATCTGGGCAAAATTCTCTATATCATCCAAAGAAAATGAAATGACATAGGAAATATGCAAATGTACTGAAGAATTTTTATATATATATATATATAATAATTCAATCTAGAAAAATGTAAGAAGGAATAGAAGTGATTGAAACTCTGTACTACTGTTGGAATGTATTCCTACTCTCTTTCTCAAGGGAAGCTCTCTGGCCCTGTATATTTGAAACAGAAGCAGAGGAACAGTAAACCAAGAGGAAATAATGAAATGGAAATTCTGATGCAGACATAAGTCCAGAGATAAACACAGTGAAAGCAGGTAATAGTTGTACAATTCAGATAATCCAACATCCGGATAGTTTATCTCCCTGAAGTAGAGAACTCAACAAATAGAATGAGAAATTATACGAAAAAAATGTCTGAAATGAAGGAAGACAGCATCTGTGGACGGGGTGGTGTGCCGTTTTCCAGGAAAAGCTTGATCTAGTACAGCTAACAATGAGTCATATCCAAATTATATTACTGAAAATCAGGATAAAGAAAGGATTTTAGTCATCCTGGAAGATAAATAAACACACTTACAAGAAAAAAAGAAATAAGGCTTATTTGAGACTTCCCTTCATAGCATTCAATACCAGAAGATAATAAATCCATGTCTACAAAGTTCTGAGAGAAATAAAAAGGGGCCCAAGACTTTCTGGACACTGACCAGATACTACTCAATTATAAAAGCAAGAGAGAGATTTTATCAGATATGAAATTACTCAGGTAACACAATACCTGTGATTCTCCTGTGAAAAATAAACCCCCAAATGTCAGACCCAGTCAACAAATGAACCAAAATATAAAATCGGGGGCTTCGCTGGTGGCGCAGTGGTTGAGAGTCCGCCTGCCGATGCAGGGGACACGGGTTCATGCCCCGGTCCGGGAAGATCCCACATGCCGCGGAGCGTCTGGGCCCGTGAGCCATGGCCGCTGAGCCTGCGCGTCCGGAGCCTGTGCTCCGCAACGGGAGAGGCCACAACAGTGAGAGGCCCGCGTAGAGAAAAAAAAAAAAAAAAAAGAAAAAAAAAGTAAAATCGGCGATGAAGATGCTGACAAGGGGAATAAAAAGTAAGCATTCTTATGCTTACAGAACTGAAATAAATGCCTTAAACCAGAACAATGAAATATAGTAATATGATTTGTACAACTTCATGAGAAAAGGAGAAAGTGTGAAAATTACAATGTATTTCCATTGTATTATCCTGTGTCAAAAGTAGGAACAAAATTATGGAAAGACCAAGCACACGAACCACTAGATCAATCATACAGGGTTTACTCACCTATAGAATACTGAAGAAAGTCAACAAAATGGGAGTACACAAAGGAGAGATCAACATGTTCTAGAGTCAATGGAAAAACAAAAATCTACACCTCAAAATCTTCACAAGGTTTTGTCAATAGTAATTTCTGGTTAAGTGTGAGGCACTTCAGATGTTTTCCATCCCCCTCTTAGCGCTGCCCGTGTACATAGTCTTAAATACCTAAGCCTCAAACAATATTAACTTAAGCTAGTTGATATGCACTAGGGACTATCTCTTTTGGGCCAAGTGTTCCACATCAACCTTAGAACTTACATAATATAAAATACAATAATAAGGTGAGATCCCATGTACACAGCATCAGCCCTGATCCCATTTATCACCCTTTCCAGGTTTACACAGCCTGATGTAGGTACATTTCGTAACTCAGGGCTGTGGAGCAAGAATGAGGATCAGTTACCCAGATGTCTCAGGCAGCAGTGTTTATAGGTCTGTTAATAAGCTCTATCCTGCATCTAATCACCTCATCATTTACAGCCAGAGTAAATCGATGCTGTGAAAAACTAAACCACGTAGAATTTTTTTTAAAGAACGTGACTCAACCTTATAGTGTGTTTCATAAATCCTTAACCTTTGCCTGATCTTTTGCAAATAACATGGTGAAGAAACATCTATCTGAAGAACAACAATCCCTTTGATTGTCCTGTTTCTGTTTCTTTCGTTTAATTCAAATGAAGTTGAATGTCTACTAATAGAGTTTATGTACTATCACCCCATTTTAATAAAACAATCTATGGGTAGACTGTATCTGCAGTTTACCCATATTTAATCCGTATTTCTGCATGAAGTAGAGAGGATGTGGAATGGCATTACCTAATGTTAAGTGACTACTATTTCTGGGTGTTTTGGTTATGATGGCCAAATGCTACATCGTAAGTTAGTTTATTAGAGTTTGACTCAGATTCATATAATTTTACTTCTGTGTAATTGGTCATCATGCCTCCTTAAGGCTCTTCTTGGCTGTAACATTTTCTCAGACTTTTCTTATTTTTAACCGTATTGAGAGTTTTGGGAAGTACTTATCAGAAGTTTTGTAAACTGTCCCTCAGTTAGTATTTGGCAGATGTTTTATCTTCTGATTAGACTGGAGTTATGTGTTTTGGGAGGAAGACCACAGAAGGGAGGTGCCATTTCATCGTATCACATTAAGCATTCTTACTGTCAGAATGACATCACTGTTGCTGTTGACCTTGATCACCTGGATGGGATAGTGTGGGTTAGGTTTCTCCACTGTAAAATGACTCTGTTCCCCTCTCCTCATTTTTCCATACTCTACTCTTTGGAAGCAATGAATTAGTTTTTAAACATTTTGTCCCTTTCATATATATGTGACAGAAAATAATTAGTAAAGTTTAATAATTAAGTATTTTGAAGATATTTGAAGAGATTTTTAAAAAAGGATATATTTGCTGGAAAATAAACTATAATAATTAGCTAATTCTTATTGAGCATTTACTATTGGTAAACACTGTAAATGAATTATCTCATATAATCATCCATCTGACTATGAGAGAAGTTTTGTCCCCGTTTTATAGATATATAAGGAACTGACTCCAAAAGAGGCTTTTTTTGCTCAGGGCCACACAATAGTAAGTGGTATAGCTATTTTTCGAATCCAGGCTCCCATGTGATTCGAAGACATAATTTATATCACTACACAATAATGCCACCTAAGAGTTGATTTTCAAAAGAAAAAATCTCTAATATCCATGCCATAGTGTCTAGACATTAAGCTTTAGGGAAATATCAGAGGTTATGGGACCTCCTTTCAGCATTTTAAACCTAGTTAGTTACTATCTATTAAACATTTTTATTATTAGGATTTTGTTGCTAAATGAACTAACTTGGCTCCTTTGTCCTAACTGACTTTAATTCTGCTGGCATAAACTTCTTTTCAAGGTTATGTTAATGGTATTTCTGAACTCCATAGAACAAATAACACCATGTAATATAATATCATCAATAAATGAGTCTACTATTTATTCTATCAGTAAAGCTGAGTATGAAGCATTATTTAGTCTCTTTTATGCCAAAATAAGTGAATAGTGCAGTTCTTTCCTCCCTGTTATTTGAATATACAAGTCAGCTTTTAGTAAAGAAAATGCATAAAAATAAAAAGAAAAGAAATTAACATTAATGCTGACATTTAAATAACTGATATGTCAGGGTAAAAGACTGAGTGAAAAAAATCACTAAAGGATATAATTACATTTCACAAATCCTCAACAGAGATTTTGAGTTAATTTTTCTTTTTAGTAGCCAAAACCCCTAATAAGGTAAATAGAATGAAATATAAAGAAACACCTGATAAAATTGTTATAGATGTCAATCATTTTTGGAAAAATCTGCCACGGATATCAACATGCATGAAACAACCAAATTTCTCTACAGTACCAATTTTCAGTAAACAAACATGTCTGTGATTTAAAAAAAAACCCTCTCAATTTGTTTTACAAACACTACAAATACCCCAAGAACTACTGTGAAAATGTTCCTATTAAGCATCTTTTAAAATGAGATTAAAAATTAGACTTAGAAAGGCTACTTAATTTGACTGATGTCACACAGAAAATCTGACATTGAAATAGGACCCCAAATTCTCATTTATATTCTCCATGCAAGGTAATAATAAGTTCAGAGACAGACTGATATTTTTTTAAAAGCCTCACTTTTTGTAGTACTTAAATTCATATTGTAAGTTGGCAATGGTGGTTAGCATTTGAGTAGGTAGAAGGCTTGTAGCCTTAGGTCTTCATTAATGTTATAGGTCAGTAGATTTAAAATTAAAAGTTGAGCTTAGATTTTCATTTATGTAACCAGTAAAAAGTTGTTTGTCAGTATAGAAAGTCAATAAGAACTAGAAATAAACCTTAACTTTCACTCATTTTTCATAAAGCACACATTTTTATTCCCTTAAGTCCAGGGCCTTTGCAGCCACTACAAAGATTACAGGCCACAGAATGCTGTAAATTACTAAAAAATGAACATTTCATCCTTGGTTGAATATTGTTATTGCCTCTGTATTTACATTGTGCAGCGTATATAGATATAAATTATCTATTTTTCCATTAAACAAAATCATAACCAGCATGTAGAGGTATGGAATTGGCTTCTTCTCTGTTCTTACTCTCTTTATAAGATATGATGTCTTCATTCTAGCTTTGCTAGCTTTGGGTAACAGCAGGTTTTGTTTGTAAAATGAAACAGCACCACCTTGTATCCTGAAGTAAAGCTACAACTTCTCTAAAATCTCAGAACTTTCAGATCTGTGTTTCAAATATAAGTACTGATGACTACATTATGAAGCAATGAAATTTAATCACAGGCCTGCTCTGTGCTAGGTTCTACTGTATTATTACTAAATCATTAAATTAATGCTACCATATTCACCCTCCCAAAATTACTTTTTCTCTTACTATCAAAATTTACTCTGATATAATCAAATGTAGAAAATGTTATACATTTGTGAGATATATATCAAATGGCAAATAGCCTATAATACCTCACAAAATGATGATTGGACTGAATGTAAGATCCCTTCTAACCTTGTTATTTTATGACTTCATCAGTCTTTATGTACATACAAAATAGGACACGGTTCCTAACCTATCCTGTAATGCTTTAGGTAGCTCTTAGTCTCACAAAAGTACATAGACAAATGCTCTGATGTGATACAAAAATATTGATATAAACGAATTTACCTAATTATAATCACTGGAATTTCCCCAGCACAAATCTATGGCATTTCTTTTTGCTGTTGTTGTTCTTACTGGTTTCTTTTTCAAAGTTTTATTTTTCAAAATATACAGTTTATATGCCCCTTTATTCCACTCTCCAGAAAAGATCTTTGGCATTTCTTTAGCATACTTTTAAATAGATTTGACTGAGCATAAAAATGATTCTAGACAAATATGGGCATGGATGTTGAAAGTCTTCACCAGGATCATAAAATGGTATTTAGTCAGTTCCTTGTACAGGTGGAAAATAAAAGTTCATAATTGTTTGTGACTTAGTAAAATTGTGATGTACATCACAATCCACATTAGTCTTTTAAAATATTCCTTTAAATTTGCATATATATTGTGAAACAAATCTTATTTAACAAGATTTTCTGCTGTCTACACCACTGCGTATTTCAAACAAATCTAATTCATAATTCATTGCAAATATGAAGAATATTTAATACATATTTGCACAACCTCTAAACTTTCTGAAAGCTGGTATATGAATTTGTGATTGCCAGAGTAATGTTTGCATTATGATTTCTAGATCAATAGCTCCATAACCTCTTTAAATTGTTGGCCAGAAATACAGTAATGTTAAAGGTGGAATGAGATATCTTATTTTTCTCCTTGCCAACACAATATTACACTCACAGATGTACAGTCAAGTAAGGCTGACCTGTATTTGGGGTTTTAAGAGCCAATTCCATGCCGTAAAATCAAATTATATTATAGGAATATAATATAATATAGGAATATATATAATATATATTATACATTGTATATATAATATAATATATATAATATAATATATAATATAATATAGGAATATATTATATTATATTATAGGAATACTTAAGGCCAGCCAGGTGCCTGGAATTTTACTTCCTATCCCTTTGATTGTTTCATAATCAAATCTTCTATAAGAAAGGTTCACTTGTCACATTCCTTTCTGCATTAGAAGGGTCTGTTTGCATTTCTCTTCTACTAGACTATAAACTATCAGAAGGCTTGCATTTTATCTGTCTTACTGTTTTAATACAAGTGCCTATACCAGTCAATCGTACATAAGAGGTGCATGATAAAAATATCTCTATAATTAAATACCTTTTCTTACATAACTGATAGAATGAAGGGTATATGGTATATAAAAGTTTACAAAGATGAAGTTCCAATGTGCACTCATACTCATGACTAGCAACAGTGATAATATGAAATACTTAATGAAAGGGGCATGTAAGAATATCTTTCCTTATAGTTCCAAGTAGCCAACAGGTAAACTATTTGCATTTCATGCATTTATTATCTGTTTTATCAATTTTAAGGACGATATGAATGCGACTTAAATTTATCAGAATTTGAAAGAGTGGGGATTAGGTTATGGAAACCCACTTTCTGTAGCATATGGTGTAGTTGTAACCCATTCAGAGGTTACACACATTGTGTTTCAAACTCAAGGGTATTTTCAAACTCTGTTGCTCTTGTTTTGATCTTCTGAGTTAGTTTAAGCTATAAGTTAATGCCTACTTTATCAAAAAGGAGTTCAATAACTATTTGTTAAATGAATCTTTTGTATATAAAGTATATAATAAAATAAAATATACATGTATACAGGTATTTAAGCAAATATGGAGTTAAAGATTATGTAATTACAATACCCTTGATATAAGAAAAATTTTGCAAGTGTTTTCTATTGCTTACATGTATGAAATTATTAGTAATACTGTGCAGATAAGTTATCCAGGATTTTAGCTGGACAGGAGTTTTTTAAATATGTCTGGAAACTGGGAAAACGTTTTAGGAGTAGTAAATGCCTTTTAGAATCCATGAGACCTTCAAGTTCCCAGCATGTTCATTCTTCCATAATGCTAGACAACTGCTCAGTTCCCATCTGTTGTGAATCTTCTTTTGACCAGGTTTTGAGCTCTATTTCCTTGACACAATTGATAGAAATAATCAACCCCTAGATTATACAACTAATTCCAAATCTTCTGGAAGTTGAAAAATAAGATGGGGATAAAATATTAAATTAACAAATTCATTTAACCATTTCATTTCATTAAATATGAAACTAAAATTAGATAATATATTCAATAATTATGATTTAAAGTTGAACATATGGTATATTCAGGAAATAATATTTTGAAATATACCAAACTTATGATTTCTAGGAAATGAAGGAAAGAAACCTGGAGAATATTTAGAGGATGGGGTTGATTCAAAATTGAGGTTAAATCAAATGTGAATAACATTATCAAACTCTAAAGAGAATAGGGGATGGAATATGCTTGCTTTGACCTTTAAGTTATTAACTGTGAATTAAGCTGAATTACTTCAAATCAGGTGTTGGGGAAGAGAGAGAACAGGAGGAAGCAGAATTTAGTGACTAATTTCATCATAATTATTACTTGTAGTAAGGAACCAATAGATTATAACTAAAACAGGAGGATTAGGATGCCATGGAAAGGTAATGAGTATAAAGGCAACCACAAGAACAAAAGCGCCAAAATACTGAAAAAGAGACATTTACTTATGTTAAAAACAGAAAAATAAATACACAGTGGAAGAATAAGTCAGACATTAAGGGGGGAAAAGTGGTTGCCCCCAGAGGAGAGAGGAAATAGCACGGAGGGTCAAGCCCAGATCCTAGACTTCTTTAAATATGCCTTGTATGTAGATGTGACTTTGGAAATCTGTAAACGTTTTACATTAACCTTTAGAATTACATTTTAAAATAAATTTTTGAAAATAAAGAAACAAATGAACCTAGATGTGTATTCAGTTGGTGATATAAAGAGAGGAAATATTAAGTGACATTAAAGCATAGTAATTTGACTATATATCCCAGAGGAATATATTTTAAGGACAAAAAGAACTGCAGAAGAAAATCTTAAACATTTAAGCAAGGATATTTTTGTTTTAGTGTTCATATTTTATACTGATATATTTGTATGTGCGATGTGGGATAAAGCAAATGAATACTAATTTTTAATTCTAACAGTCTAAGAGTTATTGAGAACTGAAATTCTCAGCACAAATATGAGAGAAACATATATAATGTGAAAGAGATTAAGTAAAAATCCTGGAGGCCCTGAATTTGAATGGAATGCATGCATATGAGCTCATGAGAAATTTTAATAAAAATATCTTTAAGAAAATATCTTTGAGAAAAAATAAATATGTTTCCTGTATGTTTCCAAGGAAAAAAAGCTTAGAAACAATAACCATTAGCAATGAATCTAAATTGGCCTTAAATATATATATATACCTTATAAATATAAATATATTCATATGTATACATGTAGATATATACATGCGTATGTATATATTTTTTTCTCTCATTGGAAGGAACCAGGGCTTCTTGTAGAAAACACTGGGGCAAGAGACATTCAAGATGAAATGGACTATATTGCCATATCAGAGAGTACAGAATCTTTCCAAGATGTTGAGTGATGTGTCACATGACTCAGGAGGCATCTTAAAAAGGAATCCTCTTGGCCAAAATTTGGAAATGTTGAGTGTCGGTATTAACTGCAATAGACTGAAATATACAAAATGTGTTTAAAGCCATGAGTTCATAATAAGACTAAAAAACAAAACAAGGGCTTCCCTGGTGGCGCAGTGGTTGAGAGTCCTCCTGCCGATGCAGGGGACACAGGTTCGTGCCCCGGTGCTGGAAGATCCCACATGCTGCGGAGCGGCTGGGCCCAGGAGCCATGGCTGCTGAGCGTGCGCGTCCAGAGCCTGTGCTCCGCAACAGGACAAGCCACAACAGTGAGAGGCCCGCATACAGAAAAAAAAAAAAAAAGAAAAGAAATACCATATACCAGTTGCTTACAGTTAAAGGATGCTTTTCATTATTTTGAAGCTGATAAAAAAGGAAAGAATTAAGCATTTATCCCGTCTTTCCCATAGTATCTATTCCCTTGAGTAATCAAATACTAGATGACTAGACAAAGGAATCTTCTATTTAGAGAAATATTCCATCTAATAGACAAATTAGTGATGATTTAATTAGAATGGCTTTTTTTTTTTTTTGGTCTGAATTAGTGGATCTATTCAGTTATCATACACAACTGCTATTGCCATAAATACAGACATCCAGATATTAGGTGCATCCTGAGGGAAAAATAGAACACTATACGTGTAGTAGCCATGCCAAATAAAACAAAATAAATAACAACAAAAACACACACAAACACACAGATATGGAGCATAAATTTAACCAAACCTCTAAATCCTACTTCCTATTTATAGGAAATACAATGGACAGAAAAACATATTAAACAATGCCATTAAGATGTACTCAACAAAATCCAAAATGTGGGAAACTAGTAGGCAAAGAGCCAGATTGCTTCAATTACCAATTGTAACAAAACAAAATGGTGTAGAGATAGAAAGCGAGAGAACCTGCAGCATAAAAGAGACTTGATTATATCCTATTCAATAAGCAATCTACAAAAAGAAAAAATGTAAATTATATGAGACAAGTGAATATTTGAACACTGACTAGATACTTCACAATATTAAGGAATCATTATTCATGTATTTAGGTGTGTTAATGATTTTGTTTAATTTTGATTTTTATACTAGACTTTATTTTTTTAGAGAACTTTTAGGCTCTGGAAATTGCAGTGTTCCCATATACCCTGTGCTTCTCAGACACAGCCTACCCAACTATCAACGTACCTTAACAGTGATACATTTTTTACAGTTGGTGTAAAAACATTGACCCATCATTATTATAAGTCTATAATTTACATTGGGATTCACTCTTGGTATTGTATATTCCATGGGTTTTGGCAAATGTAGAATGACATCTATGCACCATTAGAGTATTGTACAGATTAGTCCAACTGTCCTAAAAGTCCTCTGTGTTCTGCCTGTTTATCCCGCCACCTCCCAACCCCTGGCAACCACTGATATTCTTACTGTCTCCATAATTTTGCTTTTTCCACAATTTCAAATAGTTGGAATCATACAGTATGCAGCCTTTTCAGGTTGGCTTTTTTCACTTTGTAAAATGCATTTTAACTTTCTCCATGTCTTTTTATGACTTGATAACTCATTTCTTTTTAGTGCTGAATAGTAGTTCATCATCTGAAAGTAACACAGTTTATTTGTCCATTCACTTAGTGAAAGACATCTTGGTTGCTTCCAAGTTTTGGCAGCAATTATGAATAATTGCGGCTGTAAATAATTGTGAATAAAGCTGGCAATTACGAATAAAGCTGCTGCAAATAACTGTGTGCAGGTTTTTGCATGGGCATAAGTTTTCAACTTATTTGAGTAAATACCAAAACACAGGATTGCTTGATCTTATGGTAAGAGTATGTTTAGTTTTATAAGAAACCGCCAAACTGTCTTCACACATGGCTGTACCATTGTGCATTCTCACCAGCAATGGATGAGAGTTCCTGTTCCTCCAAGTCCTTGCCAACATTTGCTGTTATCAGTGTTTTGGATTTTTGCCATTCTAATAGGTATATAATGGAATCTCTGTTTTGTTTTAATTTGCAATTTTCTCATGACGTGATATTGAGAAGCTTTTCATAAGCTTATTTGCTATCTGTTTAGCTTCCTCGGTGAGGTGTCTATTCGGGTTTTTTGGTTCACTTATTAATCAGGTTATTTGTTGTTGTTTAAGTGTTCTTTTTATATTTGGATAGCAGCCCTTTATTATTTGTGTCTTTTGCAAATATTATGTTTCAGTATGTGGCTTATATTCTCTGTCGACAGTGTCTTTCCTGAGCAGAAGTTTTAAATTTTAATGAAGTCTTTCTTATCAGTTATTTCATAGACCTGAACTTTGGTGTTGTGTCTGTTAAGTCATTGCCATGTCCAAGGTCATCTAGATTTTCTTCTACAAGTTTTATAGTTTTGTGTTTTACATTTAGGTCTAGTGTCCATTTTGAGTTAATTTTTATAAAGGGTGTCAGTTCTTTGTCTAGATTAATTTTTTTTTGCATGTGCCATGCAGTTGTTTCAGTACCATTTGTTGACAAGACTATCTTTGCTCTATTGTATTGCCTTTGCTCCTTTGTCAAAGATCAGTTGAGCATGTGTATGGGAGGGGGTCTATTTCTGGGCTGTCTATTCTGTTTCATTGATCTCTTTGTCTATTGTCTTTGCCAATACCACACTGTCTTGATTACTGGAGCTTTATAGTATGTATTAAAGTCAGATGATGCCAGTCCTCTGACTGTTCTGGTTTTGGTTTTTAAAAAGGAGTGCTGATACTATGTATTGGATTCTCTAACTTTGTTCTGGTTTTGTTTTTTAAAAAAAGAGTAATGATCATAAGTATGGAGAAGGTATGGACAGACAAAAACACATATACATTGCTGGTTAGAATACAGAGTGTTAAAACAGTTTCTAAGAGCAATTTGGTAAACATCTAGTAAAGTTCATATCTTCTAAACCAGATTCCAAAGTGTTTATAGGTACAAAACTTGGCATACATGACATGATGTTTATTGTAACCCTATTACAGCAAAACAATTGTAAATAAAACCAGTGCCTCTAACAGGGGATAAATAAGGTATGAAAGAGTTATCCATCACAAAAATGAATTTTACCTAAATTTATTAATGTAGATAAATATTAAAAACAAAAATGTATAAAAAGAAGTTGTGATAGGATTATTACATAATAAACATTAATACAAAATTTAAAGAATCATAAACAATACTACACTAATGAAGATACATAGTTAGTTTAGTTTTCTACTAAAATGTCTTTTAAAACATTGACAGCATATCTCCCCTACTGTATCCCATTGTGGTGAGGCTGGGTGTCTATGTGTCTCTGATGAATATTGTTCTCCACATATCCTCCCTCTCTCAACTTCATATTTCTTTTATTCTTCTTCATCTTTGCCTCCTTCTTTAAAATGTACTCTTTTCCTATAACAAATCCTATGCATCTGAAGAAAAAGATCAAATTCAGTCTCCTCCATGAAACCTCTATTCATCTAAACTCATCTCTAATGTAACTGCTAAAATCTTAAAATCCATATTTTAACACTTAGAATACAACCTGTATCACAGTGTTTGTTTCCTGATTGTTTCATGAGATGTTTAAAGAAGAGACTTAGGAATGTTTATGCAGTCAGTGAGCATTTTCTCTGAGAATATATAAATATGTAAAGACAACCTACCAGTAGCATCAAATTCACCAAGTGGTGACTACTGCTACTCAATCTGGAGTTTCTAGTGAGTGTGAAGTTCTAAGAACTAAATGCTTTATGTCTCCAGTAAAATGTTGTTCTCTTCCTCTGTTTGAATTTTGTGTTATATGCCAAAGGAAAGATGACACGAAAAGTCAACCTTTGACTCACACGAGTGTTCAGATTTTTGGAATCTGAAAAAGGAATTTTAGGTAGAAGTTATATCTAAAAAGAAGTATTTAAGGGCAAGAGAGATACCACATAAGAGGTTAGATACTATTCTAATTTTCACAGAAGTTAAAAATGCATTTCAAAAACAATAAAATGGTAAACTTTGTGTATTAGGGCTAACTGTGTAAATTAAGAATAGAAATTAGTCAATGCTACCAGAGGGAATAAGAACACAAAGAAAATATTCTCCCAAGATATTTAATTTATTTGTTGATAGGAAATACTTCCGTTATGAAGTTTTATTTGATGAATCCCCAGAGTGCAAAAATATTGCCTATGTCTAAACTTTATTTTCACTTACAGTATTTATTAAAAATGGCACCTGAAATAACTATCTATTGTTTACATTTATCTCCTTTAATAGAATGAAAACTTTTATCTTAGTATCTTGTAAAATGTTTAAACATCTTGCACAAAATAGGTGTACAAATAAGAAGTATTGAATAAGTAAAGAAATCAAAATAAAAGAATGAATGAATAAAATGCTTAGTAGCCTATTATGTTGAGAAAATCACATAGATACAGGGACTGTAAATTTAGTAAACAACTTGACAATATTTTTCAAAATATTCTCTTAAAAAGATAGACTTTACTTTAAAAAAAATAGACTCAACATTTACTTTTATCTAGGAATCTTGTTAAAATGCAAATGTTAATTCAGGAAGTTTGAGTGTGGCCTGAGATTCTACCTTTCTAATAAGTAACCCATTTCATCTTACAGCAAGATTTAAGAAACATATTTTCATGTTGGTTGTCTCTGCTATCATGATCCTCCCAACCCCTTTTATGATTCTGACCACTTGGAACTTAGTAGATCAAGCAATTCAGTGATTAAAACTCACACTTAAATGTCAGGCAGACTTAGGTTGGTGTCTCAGCTCTAAATATGGTGGAAAAGTTACTTCTTTAAGTTACTATATCTGAAATATACATACAATGAAAATGCCTACCTTTATAATATGTGTGAGGAATAAGAAAAAAACCTGTATGGAAAATATTTAGACTCATGACTTGCTTATAATGATTAAAATAACATTAAAATTATAGTTATTAACTTAATAGTAGTAGGAATCATACTGATGGTAGAGATGGGAGCAGTGGTAGTGGTATTCATCAGTATAATGTAGGAAATACAAAATAAGCATATTTTGCCAAATCTGGGACACTTTATTGACCTCATGATGCCTGCAAGTATCTTTTAACTTTCTATCCAGTGTCTCAGTCCAGCTCAGATAAAGTGTTTTATAACATTTTATATAAGGTTGGCAGCTCTCCCATACTCACAAATACATTTCAAAATTCAACCTTGATTTTCTCTCCCTCCATCACCAAAACAATTATGACTACTTAATAAAAAGCTAATGGAGGCATTTGCACTTTTACAGCACTTTCCCTTAAGAAAAGCTTCCAGAAACCAACTCTGGAGATTTGTAAAATTTAAAAATATGTTGGAAGTTGTTTCCTTCAGAATTCTTTAGTTAGCTTTGAAACAAAAAAGAGAAAAATGACAACTTTAAAGTTTCTCAACTCCTCAAGCTGGCTCCTAATCACTCACCCTCCAACCCTCCTTCAAGTCGTTATAAATGGAAGAAATTCATGGCAGATAAAATATATCATTTCCTACTGCCAAATATCAAGTTTATAGAGATATTTGCATTGGGCATATGCATATGTGACTCAAAGATCAATCTGTGATAACCAAAACAAACCTTTAGATTCCAAAAGAAAAATATAAGTGTTTGTAAAACAACCCAAATATATGGGCACTGTGTGCTTGTTTCACCAACTCTATCAATAGGCTGACTGTTACAGTGGGAGGAAAAATGCCTCATTATTGATGGCCAGGGCATTTGGTTGGGGATGAACCTTAAAACACCACTGGAAGTCTCTTAGTAGGCCAAGTAACATTTCTAATTCCTGTTAAATAATTGACATCATTTTGCCAAACCATAACAAAATCTGTGATGATGGCGGAAATATTTTTTCTCGGCTGAACATTAAAATCCATAAAAATAGAGTGAAATTAGAAGGAGACATATCATGAAGATCTTCAACCACTCCTGTAATTGATGGACATAGCTCTTTAGTTGGTAACATTTTCTCTCTTGGTCCCTTTTTTGCTTGTTAGAGAATAAACTGCAGAAACCCAATAAGGAAAGAGTAGGAAACATGAAAGGTAATATACTTCTAAATTACACAAGATGTACTCTATATTCTTCTGAGATATGAAGACAAATGTCATTAACAGGCTCTTACAGATTCTTAACCTTTAACTTGGCTTTCTAATGTCACACCTTCCAGATAGCTAGCTTTCCAAATTTCTGAACTTTATGTTTAGCAGAGGGCTTGTTTAGTACCAGAGAGCTAACAGAAAATCTCAGAAAAGCTCCTTGCCACCAGGCTTCTTGTTATCTACAAAAAACAAACAAACAAAAAAAACAAAGTAAAGCCTCACAAGTACTTGCTTGGCCTTTTTTGACAGAGAAAACTAAGGTTGATGATGTAAGCTTGATAACATATGAAGGGTAAAGTATAAAGTCCAGAAAATTCCTCAGGATGTTTAACTAGAGTTCAGGATTTAAGTAGATGGCTTTAGCAGTCCTTATAAAAAATAAGGCAGAATGGTTTAGCGGACCAAAGTATGTGAATTGGAATCAGATGCCCGTGAAAGCCAACCTTGAACCTGCCACCTTGAAAAATCCTTTTAATCATCTTGTCCTTAGAGAATTGTCTCTTACCAGGTAGGGTGCACCACCTTACACAGATGCCAGGATGAAAATTTATAAGTTATATTAAGCAGAAGTCACGATGTCATTAAATAGATCCTGACTCTATTACGCCATATCCTGGGCTGAGATGGAAAAATGAGAGCAATTAGACTCAACATATTTTTTTAGTATCTAATATACTCACTCCAACACATAAGTAGAATCAACCATCTACACCTTCGTACACAAAGCAAAAGCACATATTGCCATTTAGTCATCTTGCTAAAAATTGAAAATAAATGCCTTTGCAAATGTCAATGTTCTCATTCAAAATGTTCTTTACTAAAATTGGAATCATTTTTCAGTGCTTTTGTTTTTCACATTTGTAGCATTATTTTGTAAATGGATAGCTTCAAGCAATTTATAAAGAGGTTACATTAATTTGCTACAACAAATTTAAATGTTGTATATTATTTGGCTTTATATCATGCAACACATGTCATAGATGCATCATCATATGACATTTTTGAGATGTTGAAAGAAGGAAGTAAAGTTTATCTTAGTTGTTTATTCATTTAATCTGTTTATCCAACAAATAGTAATTATTTAAAACCTTTTTTTTCCAGGATCTATGACAAATGCTAGGTATACAAGTTTAAAAAAAATACACAGAGGCTATATTCTTAAGAAACTTAGACTTTAGTGGGAAAGAAAATATATAAATAATAGATTTACTTAATTGTATGTGACATGTATTCATTAAATTATAAATAAATACATATATAAAAAAGAACAATAAAAGCACAAAAGTAACTTGAAAAACCACCTATTTTAAATAAGTATGGTTTTGTAAATTTAAATAAGAGAATTGAGGTGTGAGTCCAAGGAAGTGGAATTTAAGCTGCAATCTGCACTTGGGTGAAAAATTAGGCAGGTCAAGGACATTCCAGAGAATTCATGGCATGTGTGAATGGCTGGAGTAGGAAGTCATTTGGTAAATTCAAGGAACTGGAAGAAGGACAACGTTATTGTCACAGTAAGTCAGGGAGAGAATGTCTGGAGATGAAGTTGGGAAATTATTCAAGCCTAGTTCCTACAGAGTCATAGTTAGTTCCTTGAAAGAAGTCAGTTGATTGATACTAAATTTTGTTTGATGACATGATTAAATGTCCAGCTCTAAAATATTTAAAAATTTATGAATAATGACATATTTGAGGCAAGAATAAATCAGGGAGGGATTCCCTGGTGGCACAGTGGTAGGGAGTCCGCCTGCCGATGCAGGGGACACGGGTTCGTGCCACGGTCCGGGAGGATCCCACATGCTGCGGAGCGGCTGGGCCCGTGAACCATGGCCGCTGAGCCTGCGCGTCCGGAGCCTGTGCTCCGCAACGGGAGAGGCCACAACAGTGAGAGGCCCGCGTACAGGAAAAAGAAAAAAAAAGAATAAATCAGGGAGACCAAACGGGAGTCTCTTACAGTAGTCCAGACAAAAATGACAGTGACTTGAGTTAGAGTGATACCAACAAAAATGAAAACAACTATACCAAGTCAAGAAATCCTGGGGCCATAAAATTGTCACAGGTATGTCATGGATTAGATGTAGAGAATGTGAAAGGAATGAGAGAGAATAGACTATGAAAGAAGGGACAAGAATGATTCAAAAATATCTCTTTTGAGTATCTGCATGATAGAGGTGCCATTTATTTAGATACGAAAAAGCAAAGCAAAAAAAAAAATGAGAAGGTAAATCTGATAGAAAAGAGGAAAAGTTTGGTAACTTTTTGAACATAATTTTTTTATCATTGAGAAGCATTCTAGTGAAATATCAAATGGGTAGGCAGGTACATAAATTTGCATGTCATTAGCAGGTTTACAGCTGGAGATGAAAACACGGGGTTATTTAAATCCATCAGTCATTAAGGACTGATGAGAAAGCAGTTTTCTTGCAGCAATTTGAGTAGAAACCAGATTAGAGTCCATTTTACAGTGAAAGGAAAATAAATAAGTGAAAGTCATTCTAAACTGCTTTTTTAAGAAACTTACATGAGGAAAGCAAAAAGGGTTTATATGTTAGGAGATGTCAGCTTTGTCAAAGGGGAATTTTTGCTGGTTTTTGCCTTTATTTTTTTTGTAATAACGGAGAATACCAGGGTATATTTGAATGCTGGAATGGTTCAATTGGAAAGGAAAATTGAAATCACAGGAGAAAAGTAAATATTGAAAGAAATATGTTTAAAAAGAGGGATCTAGATCTTGAGCAATTGTGGAAGGACTCATCTGTTGTGCAGGCAGGTAGGGGGCACATTGTATACAGGAGGGAAGGAATAGTGACCTTCCCGATTTCAGAGTATAGGTATGACAAATCTTCTGTTGCAGTTTTACACCAATTTGTTGATACCATGTCCTTTAAATTTTGAGACTAGGAGTCAGTACTGAGCCTGTGTTTAAGTAGGTATTTGCACACATACAAACAAGGCACAAAGTATGAAGTGGCCACTGAAGCCACATAATCTGAAGCATTCTACTTCCTCCCTTAAGAATCTGTATAATAACAAATCTACACAAAACCTGCTATAGATAATAGGGGAAAATGAAAATGTGTAGCAAGAAAGGAAAGGAACATACACTTTATAATTAGTGTGCATAGTCTCTGTGCCCTCTCTTTGGAAGACTATGCTTCAAGAAAAACAATCTCAATTCTTTCACTGCTTTCTCCTAGGCTTTATGCTTCTCATTTCTTATTTTTGAAAAATAGATTGGTCTAGACAGAACTTAGTACAAATGAATGATCAAGGTAAAGGATATGGGCATTTGGAGTTAAAATCATGTCCAGTTCATCTCGTTCTTAGTATGATTTTTGACAAAATAAGTGTACATGGAGGTTGCAAATGAGCCAGTTTCAACAAGGGACACTAGAATAATGAGGATGCATAATTTCACTAGTATGTGCTATAGAGTCTACAAAGTAGAATATATTTTGTATAAAGTCTAGAGCAAGAATATTTTGGGGAGTAGGTCTCAAAATTTAGGACAGATAAGAATCATATGAAGAACTTTCAAAAACATAGATCTAGGGCCATCCCCAGAGATTTGGAATCAATAAGTGTGAGGTTGGGTCCAGGGAATCTTCATTTAAGCAAGTTGTCCAAGCAATTGGCTTGCAAAGTGAACATACTATCACAATTTTAAAAACAATATCTTAAAGAGTATGGTCAGAACTGCTCTTTTACACAAAATCCAACATCTAGCAGTTAAACTAAGTGGAAAATACAGGATGGAGAAATGATCATACTTGGATGAATTTATAAATTATTTTGACCTAAGATAAGTGATAACTCTTTAGGGTAGAGAAGGTGGGGAAAAACAGTTTTTAGAATCTTGTAGATCTAGAATTTTATTCATTAGGGTAGACATTTGCAAATGTCACCCAGACAATAATTTATAAAACCAAACTTGAATGTTCATGTAATAAAATTTTTCACATTTTTCATTACAACCTCAAATTAATATGGCCAATAAATTTCAAATTTCATCTTAAAATTAAATTTTAAAAGTATATTCTATAATTTTTTACAATTAAAATTGCATCAGTGGTGAAAAACAAAGTTAGCAATAATTACAGTCAGGTAGCAAAGTACTGTCATATCGAAATAATCACTTGAATATTTAACATACTGAAAAAAAAAAAGGAAGACTACCAAATAATATAATTGGTCCTAACAGCTAAACATTTTCATACGCACAATACTACCTGACCAAGCTGATTGCAAATGCCTAAACAAAGCTGTTCAAAGAAACAAGACATCCTCACCTTGGTTGCAGAAAGAAAAATAAATCAGGAAAAAAATCTATATATCCCTCCAAAAATACCAATGTCTAAATTAAGCTTACTACATAGCAAATACTAAAATTGGGTAGAGAGGTTCCTCCCACTTTATTCTTTTTCAAATTGTTTTAGTTTCCTTGTTTCCACACCCCTGGATATATATATCAGAAAAAGCTTATCTGTGTCTACTAAAATCCATAATCCAATCTTGACAGAAATTGCAGTAAATCAATATCAGTTTGGGGAGAACTGAAGTCTTTACCTTGTTGAGTCTTTCAATCCATGAACTTGTTACATCTCTCATAGTTTTCAGGTATCAGGACTTATTGTACTCACAGCAAAGCACAGCACATTATCAACTGGGTAAAACTGGACATGGTGTATTTCGTCAAATTGAAATCATTGTAACATTAGATAGAATTGTATTTTGTTCATTCTTACTTTACAAAATGATTATTTTATCTTCTACTCAAAACCAGATGGAATAGTAGACAAATGAGTTGACCTATACTATGTTCATGTGTGAAATATTTTAAATATTATAGAATTTATCCTGAGAAAGGTAACAGTTTCTGTTTATTGTCATCTCTGGATTAGGACAAACTAAAGAAATTGGCTTGTCTTTTGAGGGGCCCAGAGAGGCAGTGGGTGAAGGAAAGTGGGGTAGCACACAGTCAGCTCAAGAGTTGGACCATTTCATTCATGAAACTGCAGAGCTTCTTATTTGCCTTCAGCATTATTTGCTTCCTTTTCTCCCCAGCTACAAAGGATGTGTCTTGAGGGTGTGGACAGGGCAAAGTGAGAAACAGTGACCCAGAGTGATTCAAACCAGCCTGCAAACCTCTGCTCATTAGTTTTCTGGAATGGGCCAGGGTTCTGAAAGTTAATTTTCACACCCTGTTCCTCATTTTACCTTCAGACTGGATAGAGAAACTTCTCAATTTCGCTATGCATTAGATTCATCGGTGATATAATTTACAAACAAATTTGCCCACATCTATCCCCCACTTCCCTAGAACAACAGAATGAAAAGCTCTTGACCACATGTACACTTTTTAAAACTCCGCGGGTGATTCTGAGGCAAAGCCTGGGTGAAGAACACTGATGTGGAGACCTAGGTAGGAATGCCAGATATTAAAACCAACACATGCAGAGGGCTTAAGGAAAAGCCATCGTTACTTCCTACTGATCTCTGCCTTTTCTATTAGCTTAAGTTAGACTTTCATGGGAATTCATGTTTGTTACTGAATGTTGAATTTATCTGGCCATGGGTAGAAACCAGTGGTCCCATGGCCTTGTGATTTAGAAAGCGGCAGGAGAGGTAAACATCGCTAAGAAGGGATAAAGGGGAATTTTGTTTTGGCAGAAAACTGTAAACCTTTCTGTGAGGTTAAGCTGTACACCACATATAGCCAATTAGTGAGAACAACATCGATAGGGCAGCCTTGCAAAGATGGTCATGAGCCTCCCACACTAAACAAAACAACAAAATTCTGAAAATTTATAGGCAAATTATGTAGAGTTATGGTGCAGTCAAATGCAGTCAATTAATGCTCTCGTGAATCAAGATTACAACTTGCCATGTAAATAACAGTTGATAATAAACATAAATAACAGCACAAGTGATTCAATTTAGCAAATCACATAGGCTGCAGTGCATGGTCAGTCTACTGAACTGTTGAAGATAAAATGAGCCAATTTAGTACCGGCAGAAAGATTGCTGGAATGCTAATTCAGTATTAAACAGACATCAAAAGAGCTGATGGAACTGAAGGCAAAGCGATTAAAGACAGGTAGCAGACAAACACAATAGATTTGACAAAAGAGTTTGAAATTAATAGCCAAGGTAACTTCACTGTCCACTAAAATTGTAGCTCCTCAGATAGTGTTTCTGAGACAGAATGAGGAGAGATAGCGGGTTATGCAAGCAGTGATGGGTCAGACTGCCTAGTTTCAAAGGCTGCCATCAAAACTGATGAGGCAAGTCACTTAACCACTCATATGTAAACATGGAAGGACATAAATTGTATCTAACTCACACAGTTGTAACAGCAATACAGGTTAGTGAAAGTAGCATGATACGCAGCACAGTAAAAACTCAATAGACATCAACTATTTTAAAAAAAGTTAAACTCTCATGTCTTAGCTGCTATAGTTAAAACTGATAATTCATCATGTTATTCAAGATGTGCTTTTTTGTCCACAATTTTGCTTAAGGGAAGAAATCTATTTGCAGTTGTTTTAAAAAAAAAAAAAAGGCACTCTGAAAGTAGTGGAGCAGTGGCGTTTACCTTCTGTATTACTAAGAGTCCAGGAATTTACCTTCTCCATTGGAACTAAAACACAGAGCACACAGACCAGAATGTGGAGTAGTTTTAGTTCCCTAGGACTGTTGTAGCCAAGTGCCACAAACTAGGTGGCTGAACAAAACAGAAATGTATTGTCTCATAGTTCATGAGGATAAAAGTCTGAAATCAAGGTGCTGACAGGGCCATGCTCCCTCTGAAATTCTGGGTAGAACCCTTCCTTGCTTCCTCCCCCTTACCCTGCAGCTCTGGCCACATCACACTGGCCTCCTTGGTGCTCCACAAACAAGCTAAGCTGATCCTCCTCCAGGGACATGAGCACTCTGCTCTCTTTGCCAGAAGCGTTCCTCCCTTATATTGCTTGCTGTTTACTCTGCATTTCTGTCAGATCTCTCCACAAATATCACTTTCTGGGAGACAGCTTCTCTTGAGCAGCCTGTATGAAAGAGATTCCAATAAACCTTCCATCTGGCCTGCTTTGTTGTTCTACGTATCATTAATACATTAAAACTTCAACTATCTATTAATGTTCTGTTTAGTCCAGTAGAAAAGAAATATCACTGTAGGTTGTGTTTTTGTCACAGCTTTCTGTACATAGCACCAAGAACAGAATTTGCACAAATTAGGCACTCAAATCTCTGTCGAATGAATAAAAAAATTAAATATGATAATCCTTGCAACATACTTGGAAAGGTATCTCACATATTGTCAGTACTCAATATATGTAAATTATTATTTTACTATTATTATTGGTAGATACTGCTCCTTGAGAAAATTGATAATAATCATTATCATTATTGACTTATTGAGGATTTACTGTGTTTCAGAAAAGGTACTGTGTACTTTCTGTATGTTAGCTCACTGAATCAACACTTCTATGAGGCAGGTATTGTTATTAGTAATATCACCATTTTACAACTGGGAAAAGAGAGGTATTCAGAAGTAAAATAACTTGTTCAATCCCAATTATTTTATAGAGTCTGAATTCTAACCCAAGACATCTGGTTTCAGATCCCATCTTCTTCAACAACTATACTATATGATAGATAGTCTTGGTACTTCTACTTTTTAAATTTTTATTGGAGTATAGTTGATTTACAATGTTGTGTTAGTTTCAGGTGTACAGCAAAGTGAATCAGCTATACATAAACATATATCCACTCTTTTTTAGTTTCTTTTCCTATATAGGCCATTACAGAATATTGAGTAGAGTTCCCTGTGCTATACAGTAGGTCCTTGTTAGTTATCTATTTTATATATAGTAGTGTGTGTATGTCAATCCCAATCTCCCAATTTATCCATCCTCTCCCTTACCCCTGGTAACCATAAGTTTGTTTTCTACATCTGTAACTCTATTTCTGTTTTGTAGATAAGTTCATTTGTACCCTTTTTTTAGATTCCACATATGAGCGAGGTCATATGATATTCGTCTTTCTCTATCTGACTTATTTCACTCAGTATGGCAATCTCTAGGTCCATCCATGTTGCTGCAAATGGCATTATTTCGTTCTTCATTATGGCTGAGTAATATTCCATTGTATATATATACCACATCTTCTTTATCCATTCTTTTGTTGATGGACATTGTCTTGGTACTTCTTACCTTGGCAGATTACAGTAAGAATTTTGGAAAATAGTTGAAGGAAAACCAAGGGTAATTAATAAAACCTCAATATAAAATAATATGTATTAGTGTATAGGTTAAACTGCTGTAACTAAGAATGCCCGTAACTCAATGATGCCATAAGATAGGACTTTCTCCTGTGACACTTTGGCCAGGTGAGTTTCAGGGGGCAGATCTGTTCTCCATGCCCATTCAGAACACAGGCTTGGTCCACCTAAATGCTCTACCCTTTCTTAGGATGTTATCTTTATCTCCATCTTTATGTCCAAAGTGGGTCACAGCCACACCTCAGTTATAGCCCATAGGAAGGGACACATCCAGATCACTCACCATCTACGAGCCCATGTGCAACATTCTCACGATGGAAAAAGGAGAGAAAGAGTTTTCAGGAACAACAAATCTCATGCCAAAAGGATCAAAAAATGCTAATGGAAATAGAGTTCAACTAATTATTATGCAAGACATATGCTTTGAGAAAACTTTTAAAATAAGTGTAGAGTTCAGGTCAATTAAGGAGTCCTTTAGCAGTGTGGAAAACTTTTCGCAACACCATGTTAAAAACTGGAAGGAAAGATGTATTCAAATTACTATTACTAGTGCAGAGATCTTCAGTCCAAGATTGTTGATCAAGGAGTGCTCCGGGTTCTTACAGGTACAGGAAGAAAATCAGTTTACTAGGTATTATGCAGTGGTACATTTCAAGTTGGAGAGAATAAGAAATTTGCACTTAGAAGTCTGGAGTAGTTCTTTTCAGTTTAATCTGTGCTCAGACATGATAGTAAATGGTCTTGTTTTTGCTTCACTATATGGTGGTCAACCTTATCTAATTATTCATGTTCTATAGAAGAATACCATAGCATAGGTGATTAGGAAGGCCAGTGCCCTAAAGGTTGTCAGAAGCTGTTTTTGTTTTATCTTTTCCGTAGTCCCTAACCGCTTATGGTTGCCAAATAAAACAGAAGGGTCCCAGTTAACTTTGAATTTCAGAAATATGATGGATAATTTTTTTAGTATACGTATGTCCCAAATTTTTCATGGGTCAAATTTATACTAAAAAAATCACTTATTTCTTGATTGAAATTCAAAGTTAATTGGATGTCCTCTACTTATTTCCTAAATCTAATAACTCTTCCTCCCAACCCCCTTGTCAGTTTCACTTTAGGATTAAGGGACTGAGTTTAAGCCCCCTTCTACTCCCCAATCCCCTCCTGTGTAATTGGAATTTACACCAGGTTTGGGACTCACTTGTTAACCCATTCATTTAGCCCATTTCTTCCCAGATCCTTTATCACTAGCTGGATGGTGTTTCCAATAGAGATACTTTGCTTTTTGGACATGAATAATTTTCATATATTTAGAAATGACTTCACTTTAGACCTAGCTCTGGGGACCACTTAACATCATCCCCACATCCCCAGCCCCACATAACCACGTACAACTGGAAAACCAGGGTGACAAGACTGAGGTATGGTGGCATGGAGATCAAGCGATCTATCTATCTATCTATAATGTATATATACACACAAAACTATCATATATATATATTATATATTATATATATATATATACACACAAAATAGGTTACATTTCATTTTAGGCAATAGAGTACATTCATAGGAAGTTGGGGTAGATCTTTTAAAAATTTAATAAAATTTTAAATGCACAACGGTTTTGATTTCATTTGCAAATAGAACTGTTTTTAAAAGTAAAGAATATTACTATTTTGGGTAATAAATATCAAACCATTTGACTTTTTTATAATGGGTTTGATGAAAATAAATTTCATTTAAAGATAAAATAAAATCTAAAAACTGAAGTCTTTTATAATATTTTATGCTTTTCAAAGGCATAGTGGTTCTAAGTGTTTCAACTCAGGCTCTCAAGCTAGGGTCCATATGCCCCTAATATGGAAAGAGCAGCGTTCTGACACATACTTTGTATTTTCCACCAATCATTAAGGACAGTCGAAAGATTTAACAGGATTAATGATTAATACTGTCACTAATCTGTACATAGCCATCCAATGGTTGTACTCTGAAAGCTGTTCTGGTTTCTGCGGTACCTTCTGTAGCTGGGAGAGAGCTGTGTCACTCAAGAGGAGTCTATTTCCTTGTGTGAGAGCAAATGGTCCTTAACTAGTGTTAGAAGACTCTGAATTCTGAAATTCCTCTATTCCCAAAGAAGCTCATTTGTTAAGGACATTATGAAGGATTCATCATCCATGAAAGTTAGAAGGAAAGCACCCTATCCACTTAGTGTTCTTTGAATTGGGAACAAGTCATCCTCCTCTACAACAGAGAATCCCCGCCAAATGTCACAGGACCCTTTGTGAGTGACAGAGGTCAGACAAGTTCTAATCCATGCCCCATGAGTAAGGTCAAAATAAAAACTTCTCAGAAACATTTGAAATTATGGAAAATCTTTCCTTCCTAAATAGCATTTCCCTTAAAACTTCTCAGGAGTGAGGTCCCCAACTGTGGAATATCTGTACAAACCACGTATGGGTTAGACACTCTGTATATGTAAAGCCAAAATCGTTATTGCCCTTTTACAGACCTTCTGAAATTTAACTGAAGGAATTGATTTTTAAATTTTTATTAGTTAGAGCAGCTGATTTCACATCTACAGCTACTATTTAAAAGTTATAGGGCTTCCCTGGTGGCGCAGTGGTTGAGAGTCCGCCTGCCGATGCAGGGGACACGGGTTCATGCCCCGGTCCGGGAGGATCCCACATGTCGCGGAGCGGCTGGGCCCGTGAGCCATGGCCGCTGAGCCTGCGCGTCCGGAGCCTGTGCTCCGCAACGGGAGAGGCCACAACAGTGAGAGGCCTGCGTACCGCAAAAAAAAAAAAAAGAAAGTTATATAAATTTTAAAAAGTCTGAAAATGAACAACAGCAATACTAATATATACAGTATTTATAAATATATATATGAAACAACAGTATAATATGTAGCATTAATATAATACATAGCTTAATGTATACCAGGTCCTGTTCTAAGTTATTTAGATGTTATAAGTAAACAGTGAACTGCTTTGGGATTTTGATGCAATTATTATTAGTTTTATAATTAGAATAAGTATTTTTCAGAATGTTTAAAAGTACACTTAAATAACAGTATACATTATTACATCATCCCACTCAGAGATGTATGTATTTTGTACAATCATATTAAAATTGTGTGGCTGTGAAGTTAATTTTGCCATATTACTATCATTAATATACATCTAATATGTCCAGTTCTAACTAAATAGTAAATATTCTCATTATTTAGTACTTCTTAGATCTCTCTCTCACCATTCTTTTACCAGATATTCTGGTCTTTACCAGCTCACAGATGAACAACACAGATAAATTCTTTACTTTTTTGCTCCTTAAACTAGCCTCTATATATTCCCCGTAATCTCACTTTCAATAAATTCTACAAAATAAAATCATCCTTCTATTCAGTATTATGACTATGTTAATAGTTTTCAGTATGATCAGTTTTGAACATTTTTATTGCAAATGTAGTCTATTTTCCACATTGCCAAGTATGACGTTATATGATTAAATTATTACTTGTTAACTCTTTTAAAATTATTTCTACATGTGCAGTATTTTATATGAATCATTTATCTATGAATTTAAAATAAAACAATTTCACTATTTCATTTGGCCAGGGGCATACCCTTTCTTTCCCCTTCGTTAATCTTGTATTTAAATACTAACTCACTGTATTTCTTCTGTTTTCAGTTCGTATGTTCTAGATTGAGTTTCAGTCTGATATCTGTTAAAAGAATGTTTATGAAAAGTAAGATTCTTAAAGAGAATAACTTTAGAGAACTTGTCTACTGTTCTGGTAGATTCTGCATACTTTAAATACAACATTACTTTAAAAGCTGCAAAATAACATATGAGAATCCAATGACCATTTGAAAGAAAGGAAGCAACTTCTAGAAATTAATCTAAGGAATAATTAACATAATATTACCCTTAGACTAAAGCAGGTTCATAATCAAAAGTATAGAAAATAAGATTTCAATCTGCAATAGTAAAACATTAAAGAATATGTCTATTGATTATGGCAAAATGGATTTCAGTGACCTAAAAGGCAAACAGAATATATCAAGTTTAACAACATTTTAATTTTATTTGGAAATAAGTTAAAATACCTGATATGTTAGTAAAATAAAAATTCATGTTACAATTTGCATTTTGAGAATCTTGAACAAAACAGTTTTTCAATTCATTCTAGTAGCTTCTCCTAGAGCTATAATTATAGATTTGTTATCAGTCTACTCTCTATTGGAATGCTGAGATTTTAATCCTGATTGGTATTGTAGGTACAGTTTCTGGATGCTAAAAGACAAAAATAGATAATATTATTTAAACTTCTATTCAGATTCATGAAATCCCAGAATAGCTTCTCAATTAGGTTTATAAAAGAATCAAGATCTTTAGGAAAGTAGCTTTTGTAGAAAATCGTTACTGAATACACCACCAGCTGTAATAGGCGGAACATGGTAATATAAGTCAATGAGACAATAAACAAAACAAATTTTCATCAAAGGCAGGCAAATTGATAACCTTAGTAGCATTTGGATCCCCAACACTGATCGTTTTCTACCAGACATGAAATTTGCCCCAGAAATGTCATGGCTAATTCTCTCAATTTATCATCATAAACAGTAATTCCTGAGTGGAATTAACAGTGCTGAATTATAGATTGACAATAGATTTAATAAAAGTGTTTAATTTTACCACAAATCAAGAAACATCATTCATGCACACATGGAATGGAATTTACAATATAAAAAAGTCATCATAATGAATAACTGAAATGGAATTTACCATGTGACTCATTGATCCTGAGAATAAAACCTTTCAAATCTGGTAATGTTAAAAATGCTAATATTACATTTCAGACATTCTCTAATAACGTCCTTAAGCATCATGTCAATAAAAAGATAATTTTAGAAGTGGAAAAATTGAAACAAAGATATTAGACCATCATGTTAAACTCAAGCTACTTAAAAACTCAAAAAACATTCATATTTCTATATTTTCAACACAACAGCTAACATAATTTTCTTCCAATAGTTTATATTTTTCCTTAAAATGTAAATGCTTAGGATATGTAAGGGAAGAAAATATGAAATTTATCAATGGAAAATATAGCTTATTTCTTCTTGTCAAATAATAACTCAATTTTCTGGAAATTTAGTTGGCCATGATCCAAAATAACCGATTTCGCTGCTAAGATATTAGTTTCCAGCATTATCAAGCATATGTCCAAATTTGTGTCTACAATCAGTGAGGTGTCCTGCCATGTACTGCTGATCAGAAAACTTAAAATTTTATTGATCTCTTCTCAAATAGGGGGTTAAAACATCTTTTTAATAAAAAAGCAGATGGGTGCATTGAGGTCATAAAATTCTGTGCAAACAATAATCTAAATCCTATTAACCTTCATGCTATCATGGTTAAGAACAGTTTTCAAACATCACATAATAAAATGATTACACTAAGGCAAATTTCTAAGTGGAAGAAGAGATGCTTTAAACACTGAGAGTTTACCAGAGCTGTAAGAAGGGGAGTGTTGAGTGGGTCAGTAGACATATTTACTGTTATAAAAATCTACATAAATGAGCCTAGACAGAGAAGGCATCTGTGAATTTGTTAAATTTGAAAACTCTGAGGAGAATAATAAATAGAGAGCAGGCAGCATGAAAAAAAAAAAGTGAAGTTTGGCAGTCTACTGTGCTAAAAGTAGTTGTATGTACAAAAATGGAACCGTATACAGCTGGCTTAAGTATAAAGAACCAAAACGTAGAGCCAAAAACTCTAGTGCATTAAGAGCCCTTATAGAATATTCAATAAAAATGTGTTTCTATTAATATTAAGGAATGTATTTTGGGCATATAGTTAAGAAAAAGAAAATAAAGGGTTTCAGAAAAATATGTTAGAATAGACAAAATGATTGATGTGAAACTTATATCAGTTTAATTTTAACCATACACTGGACCATATCTATTTGATCACTCTCCAATACCTACTTATCTAGTTATCTTTTAGAAGGTGTATTAGCGTTAGTTTAAAAGCAGATGCCACAGATAACAGAAATAACTATTTTCCTGTTCACCGTAGAAGACATATCTCAGGACCATTATAGAGGCAGTTATGTTTCTAATATTTGTTTTAAACCTACACATTTATTAACATGTTTATTATTTTTAAATCATTTATTGTTTAATGTATATTGAAAGAAGGTTACAAACAGCATTGCAATGAGTTACAGTGTTTTACATCCCATCAGGTAGACAAGTCAATGTTGAATTATAAACATTTCAAAAGAGAACTATACTCTTTACATCTGTAACTGTCAGAGACTCACTTTCTACCACATTGGTAGAAGTTGACTTAATCAGGGGTGGTTTATTTCCTACTTTGACACTATTATGAAGACAAGATGTTCATTAGGATCCACTTGGGCTAAGAAATTCTCTTACCTGATTTCTGTTCCACAGTGAATTTGAAACTAAATTCAGTCATGCACTCACCCACTCACTCACTAATTGAAAAATATTTATTGTCTACTGTAGTCCAAGCTTTTGCCAGGTGCGGGGGTACAGTGGTTACTAGACAATATAGGGCCCTGTAATCATCCGAGAATAACTAAAAATGAAATTATTTTTTATTATTTAAAATGACCAAATTTCATAAATCACTAAATTACAGACACACAGTGAATCACAGATGTCTTCAAGAAAGGAATAAATTATTTATTGGAGTTTTAGAATTATTCCTCCTCTCTTGAGGGTTCATAATAATTTACAAGCCTAGAAGGTTACAACCCTGTTTGTTCCATTTATTACCTGTTCTCTTGCTCTTGGTCTTCCATCTTCTGACATTGGTTAGCCCTTTGCTGATACCATGACCTGCGTTGATCATTGTCTCTGAGGGCCTCCATCCTCATTTCAAGAGGGACTGCCAACTCCCTCAATAAGTGTCCCAGCACTACATTGTCATTTCTAGAGTTTGCAACCCTTGTCTCATAGAGCCTATAATTTCTGTGTTTCCTCTTATTCTCTCCCACACTCTCTGTATACCTCCTGCACTGTGAGGGATGCACAGGGATGCTTCCATTGCTGCCTTTCTCCCATCCCAAGGTGCTCCCTTCCCTGTATCCCTTCATTACCCTTACCCCATATAGTCTATCTGTTGTTATCTGTTCAGACTCATTCTTTCTCTATTTGTCAATTTTGTCTTTCTGACTTCTAGCATGGAAAGAGAAGTTATTTAACCATCTCAGTACATTCCATTATTTCAAGGGAAAATATCACCATCCATGCCCTGCTGAAAGAAAAAAAAAGTGCTCTAGGACACTTAAACATTTTTTGAAAGTACTCTTCTTTTACTTTTAAAAAGATCCTTTAGCTGGACAACTGTACTGTGAATCTTATCACAAGCTGTAAATATATTAACCCACTTAGCACAATGACATTTTGACCCTTGCATAATAGCTCACTTTTTTGTATGTGGCCCAAATATTATGTTAGTGCTCATACTAAGCTCTCTCATAAGACATAGTTGGAAACTTTGTCATCATTTCTTTAGAATTAACATTTCCAAAACCAAAGTTAACTGTAGAATTTCCAAAACACTCAAGGCTTCTTCTACCTCCTGACCTTTCTGTTTCTAGCATCATCAACTCCAATAGGCTAAAAACTTTGAGACCCGTCCCTTCAGCAATGCTCATCTGCCCCCAACTCTTAAAATCTTTGGGGTTTTTGGTTCTACCTACCCAACCATTCCTTCTTATTTATTATAAATGCAGCTTCTCTAGTAGATTTGTTCATTAACTTTGAGATTATTTTACTCTGGCAGCATGCTTTCCCATCTCCATCAATTTAATCTTTGCAGTCAAATTATGAGACATTTTGCTTTGATAGGTCATTCTGATTCCAAAAAGCCTGGAATATCTCCATAATGCCTAGAGAATAAAGCCCATATTCCATTCTTACTCTTTTTTTCTTCTTGCTCATATACCCTAATCCTCAGAGTATATCCTCTTCCCTGAATATACTTTTCTTATCTGTGCCTTCTAATAAAGTATAACTCTGCCCATAGAATGTTTTCCCAATCTCCTCCATTGCCATGCCTCCCCTCTAATCTTTATGTCTAAATATTGCCCATTGTTCAATTTACAATGAGAAAAGCACTCTGTTTATGGTCCTATAAGCAAGATCCAAAGTCTTCCTCTATGTACATTATCAGCAACTCTCCATGACTGTCTTTCTCAGTTTCGTTTGTTTTGTTTTGCCTTGCTTTGCTTTGCTTTGCTTTGCTTTGCTTTGCTTTGCTTTGCTTTGCTTTGCTTTGCTTTATCCTCATGGCTTGAATCATGTGTATTGTAGAAAATATCTTTTTCTCCTGTAATTCACTTGAACCTTGAGAGCAATGCCTATGTTACCTATTTAATAGAAAATAAGTTTTGGAGTCAGAAAGTCCTAGCCTGTCCGTGGTCAAGGGACTCTGAGCGATTTGGGGGAAGGTATAACCTAGAGCTCTATAAGTCTAAGCACTGCCAACCTCAAGATGAGGATGTTGATTTAATTATCAGTAACAAAAAAATCAAACACAGTCAGTTGAGATGAGAATTGTACAATGTCTATCTGTCTTCCACGAGCACAAGCCGAGAAACTGAAGAGGTAGGATATTCTCATCCTGGGAGCCCTGAGGTCTCTGCATTGTTCTTACTTTGTGCCTCATCCTGCCCTATCTCTGTGAGTAGATCACCCACATCTTGCTAATAGTAGGGTTGCTTTGAAGTCTTTTCCAGGTCATAGACTTTCACCAGCCATTTTTACCTGGAGCTGTTCATGAGCACCTCTCTGATTTGGTTCAGGAAAGACCATGTATCCAACTATCTGACTGTAGCATTTCTCACTTGGTCATTTCAATAAAGCTGCCCAGAATTGGAGCAAAAATAATCTGACACCATCCTTTATTGTTTAAAATATTGACAGTGACACCTAAGTGCTACACAAAATACTGTTTTCGGCAGTAGGCTCGAAGGACACACAAGGAGAAGAGGCTGAGTGATGGGTCCTTGTTCATGGCCTTTCTCCTCTGGCAGTTGCCACATGGTGGATATACTCAGCCTGTGGAAACAGCTACTAGCCTATCTACAGTGAGGTTCTGCCTTGTAGTAGAGAGCCAAGAGAGAGGTTTTCCAAACCCTTCAAACCCTCTGCTGCACCACCCAGAAACACCAGCATAAATAATTTGTGTAGTGAGAAACAAAATTCATGAGCTTTTGGGAAATTATGACACCTAGAATGAATATCCTAGAGATAGTTCCTAGAATTGTTCATTAATATAACATTATGCATAGTTTTCATTGCCATGACTATGCACTGCAAGATCACACCCACACAAAGGTGTGAACACCAGGAGGCAGGGATCATCAGAGCCACCTTAGTGACTGTCCACCACAATGTTTGACTTAAAAGATGTAATTGGTTAGAGGTGGAGTTAAGCACAGAGCAACAGCGTAACTTGTGGGAGTTCGCTCCACAAGTGATTATCAAATTAATGCCAGTAGTTCAACTCTATAAGGAGCACAGGAAAAGACAGAATAAGAAATTTCAAGAGTTACCTATAAATGAGGAGGAAAAAAATGGAACCAGTGAAAAATGCTGGGGGAAGAATGTGCAGAGGGTATAGAAAGAAACCTGGCAGAGACAAAAATGGCTTTGGAAGCAGACAGGCATGATTCCAGTCAGAGCCCCTCTCTTTTCCCCTAGCTGCAGTGTCATTTTTGAGCAAGTTATTTATCAGTTCTAAGATATTAGTCTTTTATAAGAATAGGGTAACTAAATTTGCTTGGAATTAATGTGGGGAAGATTAAATGATTAGATAGATAGACAGTCAGAGCTTGGCATAGTGAATATGCAAAAAATGATAGCTGTTAGAAACTGAAACCAGATACAGTATCATGAAGGCTATAATCGTTAAATATAAAGTAAGGTTAAAATGTAATAGATCAATGGGGCTTATTTATAAAAACTGTATTTCTAGCATCTCATCTAATCTGGGATGGAAAGGCATAGAACAGAATCAGGTAACTTTAGTCTTTCTAACCTCCTAGGCCCACAAACTGCTTTTACTAAAGAAACAACAACAACAACAAAAAGCAGGCCATAAACAGTTACTATATTTAAGCTAACATTATTGCTGAATTAAGTATGTAGCAGAAGCTTAGAATATTCTTGCTTTACTACCACAAATGGCTAGAAAAGCTCCTGCCTGGGTAAATTCAAGTGCAGGAGTCCAGGGGTGGCTACTTCAAGACAAGGTTAACTTGCTGCAGCACGCTCATATCTGTCTTCATGACTCACCCCAGAAGCTCAAGGTAGACAGAGAAGTGGTACCACAGTTAACATTTACCAGGCCATGGGTGTGTGAGCTCCTATGTGAGGCTTCAACTACATTAAATGATCCAGGCTTCCGCAATATTTGTAAGCAAATTTTTAAACTGAAGTACAGAGGGACTTTTGATACATTATACAGTGTATTTTTTAAACACACTTTATTTTAGTGATTTCTTATGGCACAAAATTTAGAAAAAAATTTTTAAAAGAAACTAAAACTAAAAACTTGCCCATAACCCAGAAATAATCCATTTAAATAATTTGGTTTATAGACAGCCTTCAAATCTTATTGATGTATACATACTTCCATGTGTATGTACTCATGTATCGATACATATGCATGCTTAAAATATGTTTTAAACATGACTCATACTTTATATAATGCTTAAAACACTCTTTTATCCATTGCATAATATCTCATAGACATGAGATGTGCCAGTAATATTCTTGAAAACATGATTTTAATTATTACATAATTTTTATAAATCTACCAATTTTCTATTATTGGTAATTTAGACCCCAATTTATATCTTTTTTAACATCTTTATTGGAGTATAATTGCTTTACAATGGTGTGTTAGTTTCTGCTGTATAACAAAGTGAATCACTTATACGTATACATATGTCCCCATATCTCTCCCCTCTGCATCTCCCTCCCTCCCACCCTCCTTATGCCACCCCTCTAGGTGGTCACAAAGCACCGAACTGATCTCCCTGTGCTATGTGACTGCTTCCCACTAGCTATCTATTTTACATTTGGTAGTGGATATATGTCCATGCCACTCTCTCACTTTGTCCCAGCTTACCCTTCCCACTCCCCGTATCCTCAAGTCCATTCTCTAGTAGGTCTGTGTCTTTATTCCTGTCTTGCCCCTCGATTCTTCATGACCATTTTGGGTTTTTTTTTTAAGATTCCATATATATGTATTAGCATACGGTATTTGTTTTTCTCTTTCTGACTTACTTCACTCTGTATGACAGACTCTAGGTCCATCCACCTCATGACAAATACCTCAATTTTGTTTCTTTTTATGGCTGAGCAATATTTCATTGTATATGTGTGCCCCATCTTCTTTATCCATTCATCCGATGATGGGCACTTATGTTGCTTCCATGTCCTGGCTATTGTAAATAGAGCTTCAATGAACATTGTGGTACATGACTCTTTTTGAATTATGGTTTTCTCAGGGTATATGCCCAGTAGTGGGATTGCTGGGTCATATGGTAGTTCTATTTGTAGTTTTTTAAGGAACCTCCATACTGTTCTCCATAGTAGCTGTATCAATTTACATTCCCACCAGCAGTGCAAGAGTGTTCCCTTTTCTCCACACCCTCTCCAGCATTTACTGTTTGTAGATTTTTTGATGATGGCCATTCTGACTGGTGTGAGATGATACCTCATTGTAGTTTTGATTTGCAGTTCTCTAATGATTAATGATGTTGAGCATTCTTTCATGTGTTTGTTGGCAATCTGTATATCTTCTTTGGAGAAATGTCTATTTAGGTCTTCTGCACATTTTTGGATTGAGTTGTTTGTTTTTTTTGATCTTGAGCTGCATGAACTGCTTGTAAATTTTGGATATTAATCCTTTGTCAGTTGCTTCATTTGCAAATATATTCTCCCATTCTGAGGGTTGTCTTTTCTTCTTGTTTAGGGTTTCCTTTGCTGTGCAAGAGCTTTTAAGTTTCATTAGGTCCCATTTGTTTATTTTGGGTTTTTTTTCCATTTCTCTAGGAGGTGGGTCAAAAAGGATCTTGCTGTGATTTATGTCATAGAGTGTTCTGCCTATGTTTTCCTCTAAGAGTTTCATAGTGTCTGGCCTTACATTTAGTTCTTTAATCCATTTTGAGTTTATTTTTTTGTATGGTGTTAGGGAGTGTTCTAATTTCATTATTTTACATGTAGCTGTCCAGTTTTCCCAGCACCACTTATTGAAGAGGCTGTCTTTTCTCCACTGTACATTCTTGTCTCCCTTATCAAAGATAAAGTGACCATATGTGCGTGGGTTTATCTCTGGGCTTTCTATCCTGTTCCATTGATCTATCTTTCTGTTTTTGTGCCAGTACCATACTGTCTTGATTACTGTAGCTTTGTAGTATAGTCTGAGGTCAGGGAGCCTGATTCCTCCAGCTCCGTTTTTCTTTCTCAAGATTGCTTTGGCTATTCGGGGTCTTTTGTGTTTCCATATAAATTGTGAAATTTTTTGTTCTAGTTCTGTGACAATTGCAGTCATAGTTTGATAAGGATTGCATTGAATCTGTAGATTGCTTTGGGTAGTATAGTCATTTTCACAGTGTGGATTCTTCCAATCCAAGAACATGGTATATCTCTCTATCTGTTTCATCTTTTATTTCTTTCTTCAGTGTCTTATAATTTTGTGCACACAGGTCTTTTGTCTCCTTAGGTAGGTTTATTCCTAGATATTTTATTCTTTTTGTTGCAATGGTAAATGGGAGTGTTTTCTTGATTTTACTTTCAGATTTTTCATCATTGGTGTATAGGAATGCCAGAGATTTCTGTGCATTAATTTTGTATCCTGCTACTTTACCAAATTCATTGATTAGCTCTAGTAGTTTTCTCGTAGCATCTTTAGGATTCTCTATGTATAGTATCATGTCATCTGCAAACAGTGACAGTTTTACTTCTTCTTTTCCGATTTGGATGCCTTTTATTTCTTTTTCTTCTCTGATTGCTGTGCCTAAAACTTCCAAAACTATGTTGAATAATAGTGGTGAGAGTGGCAACCTTGTCTTGTTACTGATCTTAGTGGAAACGGTTTCAGTTTTTCACCATTGAGGACGATGTTGGCTGTGAGTTTGTCATATATGGCCTTTATGATGTTGAGGTAAGTTCCCTCTATGCCTACTTTCTGCAGGGTTTTTATCATAAATGGGTGTTGAATTTTCCCAAATTATATCTTGTTTTTACACTAAAGTAGTACTGAGAAGGACAGGTATCAAATACATGTTGCATACACACACATACACACACGGAGTTGTGGTTATTACTGATATTTATGATAAATTCCTAAGAAAAATTGCCAGATCAAAGAATATTAATTTATTCATCTATCTATTATATCTATCTGTGTGTGTTTGATGACCAACACAAGATCCAAGTACAGATATTTTCTACTCAAATGCTAGTTCTTGGTTTGTTTCAGGAAATGTGCTTTGGGGGTAGAAATGTAGAAATTTGTATTTGTTTAAAATTTTATTTTTATTATTTCTTACTTATTGCTGTTAAAGGGCTTTATTTTTGTAGCCCTCTGGAATTCTGTCTGGCGTTTTGTCTGTAATCCCTCTTACTAAAAGACCCAGGCTGCGTTTCCATGCTAGTTAATGGCGAGCTCCATCCTGTGGCCACTCCTTAAGCAATTCAATCCTCCACAGCCAGACCCAGCACAGCTCTAACATCTAATTAGTTTTGAAAGCCTATTGATTATTCCTTGCAAAACTCCCTCACATGTGCTGCCTCATTTCCAGAGCCAGTAGCTCCATACTAATTCTGTCCTTTTCAGCCCACCTCTAAACCACCATAATAATTTCCTAACTCTTTAACTCTCCAACACGGCCCCATAAAATAAATTGCAAAGATGAACACTGAATATCTCTCAACGTACTGCCCTCCAAATTCAGGTACACTCAGTAACCCTGAAATCACCTTGAGCTTTGTGGTTTCTACAACTTCCTGAGATACTTCTTCAGGCTAGAATGCACTCCTCCTCACCTCTCTCCTTTCCCTCCCCCACCCCTTTCAGAAACCTACCTGCACTTTGAGCCCTAGATCAAACTTTCTTCCACCTCTCCCCAAACTGAAAGGGTTCTCTCCACTGCGAATTCCTTAATTCCTTAATAGTTACACTTATTATTGTTGGTTCTGCAATTTCCTTGGTCTTTCTATTTCCCTATAGAAAGACCTTGTAAAATGGATATAATGTAAAATGGATATAATGACAGCAGTGAACCTCTTGGAATTCAAGAGATGACAGGGTCTGTGCTTAGAAATACTTAGAAGCATATCTGAACATTGTAAGTGCTCAATAAACTTCTTTGTTATTATTATAAAGTAGATGATAATTATAATGATGTTGGCTCATGTTGTTAATTATATTTTCTGTTGGCCTGTATCACTTCTCCCCAAGTAGAAGATAATTTCCTGCATAATAGGGACTGTGTCATTCTGTTTCACTTCTAATAGAATGTCTTGCATAGAGTAGATGCCTAATTACTGCTTATTGATAGGTATATTCCTTTAAGTACCAGTGGGCTGAGTAGTGGTACCGGTGTCACAATTCCCTTTATAGGACCTGCAACCCTTCAGGAATATTGAGCAACTTAGGAAAAAAAATACCATTCTGTCTGAATGATTCTGAATAGATTTTTATTGCAAGAACACTTGTCAGCCTCACTATAAAATAATTTTGATTAACACATGTAAAATAGAAAAAAATCTTGTCTTAGTTCAGCCTGCTATAACAAATTACCATAGGCAGGGTGGCTTAATCAACAAATACCTGTTTCTCACAGCTCTGTAAATGAAGTCTGAGATCATGGTGTCAGAGTAGTCAGGTTCTGGTGAGAGCCCTCTTCCCCGTTGCAGAGGGCTGGCTTCTTGTATTTTCAAGTGGCAGAAAGAGAGCTAGCTAGCTCTCTGACCTCTTTTAATAAAAGCGCTACTCCCACTTATGAGGACTCCACCCTCATGACCTAATCACTTCTGAAAGGCCTCATCTCAAAATACCATCACAACAGGATTAGGGTTTAAACATAGGAATTTTGAGAGGAGACAAACATTCAATCCATTGCAAGGTTTTTTTTCTCCACAGTAACTCTTCACAATTTGCCTCAGGTTCAAGCTCTCCTAACACTGCAACAGGAAGTGGGGAGAAGATGATCAAAGGAGGCATGGGGAGTATGTGTAGCATTGGGTTACCCTTCTCTCTCATATATTCACCCTACAAAGTACACTTATCTTTGTGAGGGCTGGTAACAACTCATAACTCTCTGCCTTTAAGGCTGAAATAACCTTGTTTACTAGATCCTATAGCCCCCAAAGGCATCCCTAGGACTCTCCCCAAAACCCTATTTGTTGTGACCTTGTTAAATTAACATTTGTTTAGTAGACCTCCAGGGTGTGAATGGTGAGCCGTATAGTATAGTTCAACAAAAGATCAGATTGCAAGGGAAGGTAAAATAGAGAAGTTTATTACTTGCAGGTCCTGAAGGAGGTACTTAGCACCTCCAGGGGCCATAAGGGGAGGACAAGGTAGGGTACAGGTAGAACAGGGAAGGACCTGTGGCACACGCCTTTATTAGGGTCCAAGGGGGTGAAGTCCTCTGTAAACTTCAAGCAGGGAGGGTCTTTTCTAAGGTTTGCACTGGGGAAGGCTCTGGGCAGCTGAGGAGAGTGCTTTTCACAGGGTTGTTGGGGAAGTCACATCAGGAATTTACATTTACTTGTGACTCTGCAGACTGTGAACTAAGGCATGAGTTCCAAGCAGGAGGCTAGTGACAGTTCAAGGCCTCTGCAGCCTGTCTGGCCACACAGAATGGATGTCAAGGCAGCAATATTATAGAGTCCCTTAGCTAAGCTCTCAGCATCGTAGTAAACAGCCATAATAAACCAACCACTTTGAACGTATCTTCTAATATTCCTGGTCTCAGTTACCTGACCAGCCTCTACTCTGTTTCTTAAACATTCAAGTCTTTTTTTCCAGGGTCCATTTGCCTTAGTTCATCTGCGTGGAGCACACATCTCACACATCTTCCCTTGGTTATTTATCACCATACAGTTCTTAGCTTAACTGGTATGTCCTTAGTGGGACCTTTCCAGACACCACTCTAAAATAGCGTTCACTATTCTTCTACTGCATATTTTATTTTGTATGTATCCTCTGCTTTAACTTTTTTTTTTTTGTCTCAAAGGAGCAGGGACTTTGCTTCCCTTATGTATTAATACCTAGAAAAATACTTGACATACAGAAGGCACTCAAAATATTTCGAAAGACATACATAATTGAAAATAAATTATAGTTATATATTATTATTTAATAATGATGAAAAATGAGAATATTAAAATGTCAAAAATATTTTCTGATTTTAAATAATTAAAATGTTGACCAATGTAAATTCTTTTTATGAAGGCAGTACACATTCTTAAAAAGTGTCTCCTAAATTTTTACTGATATTCTTTCCAATGGAAAAGTGGTTCTGCTGAAATAATGTTAAAATAGTATCCATTTTTAAATAACTGAAAATTGACTGTGGTAAATTCTTATAAAAAAGATACTATACAAAACTCAAAAAATGTCTCTTGAATTTTTACTGACATTCTTTCCAAGTGTTACATAGAAATTCATGCCAAAATTTGTAAAGTGTTTAACATTTCCAATGGATTTTTTCCTTTGTTTTATATATGCACCTGTTTTCAGCTCCTACATATGTAATCCCCCCTCCCAAAAAGCTCTGTGAAGAACTGGCATCTGCAAAAGTCTGGTGTTTTCAGAATTACATTTTTTCAAATGCAATCGGTCTAATATGTTCTAAAGAACAGATATAAAAAGATAAGAAAAAAAAGAATAGCTTATAAAAATGTTTAATATCAGATCATATTCTCTTTTTTCCTAATATAAAAGAAAGACAGGATTTTTATTTTGCTACTTGTCTCTGTAAATACCACCATTTTATTAAAATTTTATCAGATGTCCTAATCATATTAACTAACCTTCCACTAATGTCCTCCGGAACCCTTCCATCAACTTGCCCCAGCATTTCAAAATCATTCTGCCTCTGTTTTAAGCAGAGTTGAGTTCATTCTCTCTACCGTATTTCAATCATTGGTCCTCAATCTGCACTAGCTATAACCAAGATACCCAATATCAGGATCTTCTTGGTCCCTTTGATCTAGGGATCTGTTGCAATTGTCTTATCTTTAGCATATAAAAATGTCTGTAGTAGCTAGAACACTCAGTACCCAATACTTAGCATGCATCTTTATAAAGCCATTTCCCTTGCGCTTGGCTATACCCCTTGAGGCACTGCCAGGGAGCAGGGCATATGTGCCTGTCTCTTTGTGGCCCATAAGCTTTTGTCCCCTTCCCAGGCTCTAGGAATGGGTCTCTGTCTCCTTTTCTTCAAAAACCTTCATCCACTCTCCTTTCACTCTGTGACACCAAAATTCTCTGTTTTTAGAGCAAGAGCTGATACAAATAGGATTACACCTCTTAAGAGTTAAAAAAATTATTCATTATAAATTATTTGATGTGACTGGATACTAAAGTTGCAATACAGATTATTCTTATGAATTATATTTTTATTATATTTTATATTTATATATTTATAAATATATATATATTTATATAATATATTTATATTTATATATTATATTTTAGACTGCCCAAAATAAAAATTAATATTTGGTTAACCTCATTGTCCTGTCACAAATGTTTACACAAAAGCCTATTTCATAGCATTTATGGATGTTATTTATATTTTCACATGTATATATATGTAAAAATGCACACATTCACACATACCGATATGAATATATATACACACATATATATCTTAAATCAATATATATTAAATTATATACATATTTATATTTCTCATGTAAGAGTATAGTTACAGTTATCTTTCACAGATTATTTAGACATTTGCTTCAAGTCCCTAGGTAATGAATTCTTCCAGGTGTTGCTATATTAAGAAAACTGCAGTATCTGTATATTTCTAGTGCCAAGTGTGGGAGAAAAGTTATACAGGTCTTACCTCTCCCTGAATACTGGCTCAATAAGGTTTGCTTCTCTCTGTTTTTATTGTTCACTCTGCTTTCATGACACATGGTGGGATGACTCAGAAAAATATTCTGATTACGGTGCACAGCAGTCTATCAATTTTAAATTGTGTTCCATGAATGTACATTGTAGAGGATCCCCTCTTAAAACTGAACCAAGTTAAACAGACAATTAAATAATTAATGTATGTGACAATGCCTAGGTTAGAACCTCTTTTACATAGAGACTTTCAGTCCATCTTTACTTAATTTAGGAAATATAAGGAGGGGAGATTATAGCAAGGATGGTTCTAGATCTTAAGCATTTTTCTACTCTAAGATGAGTTTTGTAACTAAGATTGAAATTCAGAGGGCTTGATGACTGTTCAAGTTCATACACTTGGGGTGAGAATCAGAGGCTGGGATACATCATGTCCAGCGTGGCAGGCGTTCCACATGCCACACTACTTCCCTAGACACTGGTGTTGTAACAGGATCATACCACAGGAATTTGTAGATCCTGATTTGCCATGAAATAGATCCAGAAAACGCTTTGGCCCTAAAATATAACAGAAAGATTGAATAAGCAATCCAAAACATTTCGCAAGTTAAAATCCTATAGAGGCAAATGTATGTTCTCTCACTTTCTCCCAGTGAAAACAGACAGGTGGTATCTGTAGACTAGAGAGCCGAGAACTTGGCTTATTTCTGATTTGTGAGCTCTCATTGCCAATCCCAATTCTGACAGTAGCTCATTAAAGATGTTGGGCAAGCTATTGTTCTCTGTATGAGAACGTTCTCATTATACAAAGAGAATCCTGAACGCAAACCTGGCGAAGAGCAACGGGGCAGATGCAACTATTGGCGCTGATGACGTCTTCCTTCAGGAAACAGTCTCCTCAGACACAACACTCTCCTGTGTTTCTGTGGCTCTGTACCATTCTCATTTGGATTATCCTCATCTTACCCTCACCTCTGCACTCCTGAAAAAATCTGGTCACTTCTCTGAATGCCTGCTCACCCTTCCACTCTAAGCACTTCCAAAAGCTCTACACACAGCATTCTTCTCTTTTCTCTCTACCCTGAAGGCTTCTTTGGTGAAATCAATCCATCATATCCATTCAGGTCATTCCAAGTCTGTGTGTTTAGTACTTCAGGTATCTCTTTATATGTGTTATGGGTTGAATTATGTCTCTCTCCAAATTTGTAGGTTGAAGTCCTAGCCTCTAGTGACCCAGGATGTGAATTTGGGAATAAGAGTGTTACAGACATAATTAGTTAAGATGGGGTCACACTGAAGTAAGTAGGATGGGCTACTAATTCAGTATGACTGTTGTCCCTATAAAAAGGAGAAATTTGGGCACAGACAAGGGAGAATGCCATGTGAGGGTGAAGACAGAGATTAGGGTGATGATCCTGCAAGTCGAGGAATGCCATAGAGTGCCAGGACACCACTGGGAGTTAAGCAAGAGGCATGGGACAGATTCTCCCTCACAGCCCTCGGATGGAACCCACCCTACCGAGACATTGGTCTTGAAATTCCAGCTTCCAGAACTATGAGACAATTCATTTCTGTTGTTTAAGTCACTCAGTTTTCAGTACATTGTTATAGCAGCCTTAGGAAACTAATACGATATCTCAAACAGTAGTATGTGGTCAGCAAATGTGGTTTCCTTTTCTTCTTGGGTACATATCTAGATGAGGTTTCCAGCCACTCTCATAATTAAGTAACTGTTTTGGTTACTTAATTTCAGGCGTGGTCCATAAAAATGTCCACATGTGATCTGCCTTGTTCTTTTTCCTTTCTTACTGGTTGGAATGGAGAACACCTCCAGGACAACAAAGCCATATGTTGGAGATGCAGGAGCCACAAGATGAAAGAAGACTTAGTACTTAGATTGCTGTTCTCTGAAGAAGGGCAGCCTGATCAGAATGCCACTGCAGACTGTGACATAAGTAAGAAATAAGCTTTAATGTATTAAGTCACAGAAATTGAAGAGTTTCATTTAGGATAGAATCTAGCATTTTTCCTTTTTTTCTAACACATTTTCCCTTGCATTTCTGCTTTTTTAAAAAATTTAATCTAAGTGACCAGAAAATATTTTAGATCAAGTATCCAACAGAAAATTCAATATCTAAGCACTTACATGGTCATGTACTTCCCATATTTATTATCTCATTCAATTGGCTATTCTCCCTGAACTTGCTAACCACCCATCTTTGAAATTTTGGGATTATTTCCTCTGTCTTCATTTTCCTTATCCTCACAAATCTCCTTCACATGCAAGACTCATGGATACTCCATCCCAAATATCTCTGGGTATTTGTATGCATTCTTTGATTTTACCACTAATGCTTAGATCAGTTCATTGTTTGGAAGTAATGCAGTTATGTCCTGTATAGGCGTCCTATCTAAAAACTTACCCATTCTAATATTTATATGCCTCCAAGCCAGTAGCTTTCAAACTACTAGTTATCACCTAATTCTAGACCTTACAGTGAAATGAATGGATCACAAACATCATTTAAAGATGAGATTAAATAGAGCAGAAGAAAATATACAAAGAATAAAATATCTTAGCACAAGTAAACACACATCTTTTATAAGTATGTATATATAATTCTATGAAATGTTTTTATGAGGTGAGTGTATATATATGTGTGTATTATATATATATATGGCACGTGGTGGGGTAAATATATTTCTTGCTGTGATTTTCAGTCAAGTAAAAATAAGTGTGGCCTTATATGCTATTTACATACTAACATCTAAAAGGTACAGATATATTGTGTCAATTCTAGGCTAAAAAGAAATATAAGTGACTTCCTAGAGCACTTGCACTTAGAAGATGAACTCTGATATTTTCTACCACACACAGATTCTGTCCTTCAGTATAGCTGGATTGTTTGCTGTTTCCTTTATAAATCTTCATGTTTTCACTTCCAAACATTTACTAGACTCTTCTTTGGGATGAAATTCATCTGTATAACTGCATTTCTATAGCACCATCCAGCAAAGCTTATTTATTTCTATGGCATCATCCAGCAAAGTTTATTCAAAAGCCTGCACGTGACACTAACCTTCATGTAGTTTTCCCTGATATACTGAAACAAATGATGTTCCTTGTGTCTCTTAACATCATGAGAACATTTCAGATCCCTAGCCCAGCATTTCTCACATTCTCTCTAGTATTCTGCCTTCTGTGTACTTGCACTGTCATGAATACTTTAATACAAGAGAAAGATCTTAGCCCAACATTAAAAAATGTCACTGAAGTGATTTCTCAGTTACAGTCTTATGCATGAATATCAACAAATAATATAGTTTGCTAAATATTTGTGTGTGGGTGGGTGAATATCTCTCAGGTTTATTAAATGTACACAATTACTGTGAAGTTGCCCTGATTCTGGATTCATTGAGAAATACAGATAATAAATATATTTATATAATAAAAAGGCAGAAAATAAAAAGCAATATTTCAATAGATATTATTTCACAAATTACAAAAAATTCTGCTAATACACAGATCTGACCTAAAGAATATAGGCAAATGGTTGACCAACTCAGGTTCTGAGTGGCTGCTGCTTGAGAACCCCGGATACCCTGAGTGATGACAGAACCATCTTGAACGTCCTAGAAGACACCCAATAATGAACTCACTCCCTCGATGCTCCTACCTCTCCATAGGAGAGCATATGGCATATCTTTGAAATATTTCTTCCCCCGGTTTAGTGCCCTGGTAAATGCCTACCATATTACAAGAGATTCTGTGAGTTTTTTGGGGCAATTGCACATATGAATAAGATTAGTGTCCTCAGAGAAAATTTGTAGAAAACAAATATAAACACACATAAAATAATGGAGTAAATAAATTTCAGGGACAGGTAATGAATGTAAATGTGAGTAATATATGGTAATGGATAGCCCCAGGTTTACAAATTGGATAAGGACCTTATTTAAAATTAGACAAGTATGACCATCAGTGAAGAGTAAAATAGAGACGGTGAAGAGTAGACATGGACAGAGATCAAGTGCCTCAAAACAAGAAAACTGCTTTTACACCTCATTCAAACTTTGATGTACAGAGTTGCTCCCACATCTGAAAGGTGATGGCATTTCTGGTTGACTTTTCTGTTTGACTTCCATACTATGGAATGTCTAAGACCATATTAAATCTCCAGTGGTAAAATCAAAATTAAAGCATCTCCTGACTTCATTTTTGAGAGCTGAATCAAAACTTTATGTCCTTGAAACATTAGAATTACTTTTGCTTTGGCAATACTTTTCTATGTTATAGTCATGGCTGACAAGAAATTCAGAGTCATTCTCTGTTACAGAAGCTAATTATTTTTGGCATACATTCTAAAATCAAGTGCAAATGGTGTTCCTCATTTCCAATTCGGGAAGTTAAGAGTCTTTGTGCTAATTGGATAGGTGAGTACTTAAACTAATAAAGGTAATGAAGTTTAAGATATTCACCTCAGAATCCAAAGAAAAATTATATTATTCGTGTCTCTTCAGTATTCAAGGGTCTGATGATATTAAGTCTCAACAGCATAAAGAGTGTGCTATAATGGCAAAAATTAGAATAGTTTAAAATATATCACTGTGAGTCAACCAAGAAAAATAGTTTGAAGCAAATCTAACGCAAATATATATTTTATATCCAGTGACCTGCATCTAATAGCTTAAAGAATTACAAAACATACTAAACCAATTTTTATAGAACATTAAAAAAATTAGATAAGGGAAAACAAAGATGTGAACTATAGTAATATTCAAAGTTAAAGGAATGACTAGTCTATATTATGATCAAGCAGGAAACATAGAACTATATATTAAATAACAGAGATAAAACCACCCACAATATTGTAATTTAAATGAAAATTAAAGTTTTCTGGGATTGATATCTGAGGTTTGGTCATTGAGGCAATAATTGACTGTTTCTAAGGCGCTACCTATTTTTTAAGATGTATATTAAGATGTATATTAAATACTCTGAATGTTTTCACATTTCACTGAATATTATACAAGCAGCTACTATTTATAAACATTTACAGATAAGCCAATTGTTGCATATGAAAATTACTATTATCATTTTTATCAGAAGAAAGATTTGTTCTATATGAAATTAACTCAGCAGTTTATTGCATTATAAAAACAACTAATATTTTTGAGGTTGTACCGTGTGCCAAGCTTATTTCTAAGCTCCTTACAAGTATTCATATACTTAATTTTTATGACAATCTTATGAAATAGATAACATGCTCTTATAAGATGCAGGCTGCAGGCTCTGATTTGGGGGATGATTCTATTATCATCAATCCCAAACACCCAAGGCTTTTCTGCCCACTCTTAGTTAATACATGATGCTTCTATCCCTTTAGCTGACAAGCACAAACTTGACTAAGACATTTGGATGTCTGGTACAAAATATGCTCAATGCAAATTTGGTTTAAACATTTTTATTTCCTTTGCCTTATTTTGAGCCTACTTTCACCTGAATGCTTACCAAAAAAGGGGCAAGTCTGACTTCTCTAATTGTGTGTTTGTTTGTTTAACCAATTTCTGCTTGAGACCAAGGGTAGACGTGAGAGCATGGTGAGAAGTGTAAGAAGCAAGATGAGTAGAGGTTAAGGTAGGGAAGATCTTACTTGAACTTGTTGCATTATAAGCTGACTTTACACTCTTGTGTGTGCCTGATGACTCTTGTGTGTTCTTTAGAGAATCATTTGCCGGAAACTTCATCCTACAGATCCTTTGACCTGGGAGTATGAATCCCTTGCCGTTGTAGCTCTTCCACTCTTCTAGGTGATGTTACTAAGTAGGACTTAATAGGAATCATGCTTGTCCTCTCCCACGCACACCCCATACCTACTACACAGAAAAGATTTTACACACCCTCTGCCTTGAAAAAGGCTGAGTCTAGGATTACAAACCCCAGTCACTAAAACAGCCATCTCAACTTGATCCCCAAAAGGCTGTTCTCTCCACTTTCAGAGCAGTAAGTTAGTCCATCGTTTATTCTCCAGACCTCTGTGGAAGTCAAGTGTTTGGCTTCTGTGTTTCACAACTTCAGGAAGCATGTTTCAGAAATCTGAGTGGTCCCTTTGCCCTGCTAACCTGAGCAAAAGAGGATGGAGCCCCTTCTTCTCCTTAGGACTTCATATCCCGAGACAGCTGTCTCCAAAAGTCCTTCCCAGATTTTCTCTACTCATCACTCATATCTATTTTTGTAACTTAGATCTTGTATAAATGGCCTACAAATAATGAAACCCATTTTTGTCATTTCCTTTGTACATTCTATATGTAAAGACTTTCCCATACACACTTTGCTGTCAGATATCTATTATATTTGTATTTTAGCCAGCATTGAGTTAGGAAGGTCCTGTCTAGCCTCCTGTTAACACTTATATATCAGTATATGTTATCAAATTATAATTTATTACATGTTACACATATACAGATGATTGTATATATATTATACATACTTTTTCAGAGTAATGTTTTCTTACTAATGGTGGCATTAGTAATAAGTTAGGGTAAGAATCATTCTTAAAAGAGTGCAGTGTAGATTGTCTGGTTTCTAGCTTGCCTCTGTTGCTTTCTTAGTAAACCAGTGCAGCATAACAACTTAGGTGAGGATCTTGTTTGTTATATGGATGTTCCTGCTGGAGAACATATCTTAGTTTTTTGTTGAAGGTACATTTTTGCATATGTTTCAGTATTTGCTTTTGTGTGATTTTGAGAGCTTTGTTCCAGTGAGTTCATATCATCATTACCACATAAAAAGAATAACATGTGGTTCTATTTTTCTCAGTTAATAGATAGTAATTAATTATTTAATAATAATTTTTTTCTTTAAAATGTAATATTTCAAGAATTCATGGGCTTATATTGAGTGATAACTCTAGGTTTGTGAAGATCAGATGAGCAATTCCTGGCACAATCAATTAGTTAGGTTATCAACTCAGTTTAGTTTCACTAATCAGTGTCATAGTCATAATCAGTAAATAGTTTTAAAGGTTTTTTTTTTTTCATTCTTACACTTAGTTACTTTATGCCCATATTGGACTACTAGTAAAAGCAGGAGGCCTAAAACACCCTGATGTAGAAATGTGACAAGATAATGAAGAACATTGAAACTGATAATTATGGAAAACCACTTAGATTTTGATCAGATGTGTAAATTATATTCTTCTGATAAAATTTTTTGACACTACATTAAAACGTCCCTAATAAATGAAAACTAAAGAAAAGTGATAAAATGTTTTATAATATTTATTTCCAGTTTAGATTTTTATTAGTAGGAATCTAAATTCTCCTTTCACCAAAGTTGTATTTAGGCAAATACTTATAAATAGCAACAAGGGATCTTCTCGGCTAGGTCATTATTTAGAGTAGAAACATCTTAAGCTAAAAAACAAGTGTTAAGTATTTTCAAAGTATGGTACATAAGAATTCTAAAATCTAATGTCTAACTCTATCACTTCTGGTTTATTTAGATGAAAAAGAAACTTCTCATTTTAAGATTCAGATTGAGGTTTGATTTTCTGCTTCAATCTCTGTGACAAGCCAAACTCCCATCTAATCCTGTTGACTTCAATATTGGTTTCTGAACAGAAGTCAGGCAGAGCTAATGAGTAGAGTTTATCATTTTCATTTGTGATTATTACCTACTTAGTAGGAGGAATGGGTTGACCAGATATACTTTATTTCTTAGCCTAATACAATCGAATATCATCCCAAATCCAATACCTATTACTTTTGATAATTGATGTACACATCATGCCCTCAAGATTCTAAGATATAAATATAAAATTAGAGAAAAATATAGATTTATAATATTAAATATTCCAAAGTTAGATTTTAAGTAATAAAAATGTAAATACATTAGTGATTAGAAACATAGTACCAAAATCAGTAAACAGATTTTTATAGAAATGGGCAGATATAATTTACGAGTAGAAAGTTGCCTCCACTTTGTATTTCAAGAACATAGTACATATAAAGAAAGAATTAAGTCATATAATTTTATCTCATCTTTCAAAATAAAATTCTATGGTTAAATTCAACTCGCAAAACAAATTGTGCTTTGCACCCCTGAGTTAAGAAAACTTTTCCATTAACTTCAGGTATATTGCAACAGAAGACTAAGGCATAAACATTATAACTACAAATATAAAGTTTCACCTTATTTTCTTTTATGTTATAACTTAATAAAGAAGAGCAATGTATTTCAAAAGTGTTTCATTGTTTTGGAAATATTTACATTTGTTTTAGCTAATGTGTATTAACTTAATGGACCTTTCATTTTGTTTCCATTTGTGTATAAAACAATAGAAGAAAATGGTTTTTTAGAATATACTTTAGACGTAGATTGGAATAGTTTATATGTACTGTCTCATTTAAATAACATCATAATATCACATTTTGATCTATTTCTCTAGCCTTTTTGTGACAAGCCACATGGGTAGTTCAAAATATTAATAGAAGGTATCTCTATGTAATAAGTCTAATATCTGAAGAAACATTAAAGTCAAATCCCATGTGGGACAGAGAGAATAGTTTATAATATACAAATCGTAATTCCATCTTTAAATGATAAATAATATGGATTTAAAAAAAATCATTTAGTTATTCAGCTAAGAGTAAATACTAGTTTCTTGTTGTGGAATAGAAACTTTCATCTATGAATTATTTAGAATAAACTTTAAAAATTTTCAGATTCTGTGCTTTTATTTTCCTGCCTTAAAGAATTAATCAAAATTTTCTGAATAAAAAAATTTCATTAATTGATTTTGTTTTTCACTTACTTATTAATCCTCTCCCTATGCCAGGCATTGTAGAGGCTTAGTATTTTCATTCAAGTGGCTTATAATGCAGTGAAGAAATAGACGTGTGAAACAATGACATATTGTCAGTCTCTAATAAAATGCAAAGCATATTTGAAATCAGAATAAATATTATGACAGTTTACCATAGTAGACTAAGACATGGGATGGAAGAAAATTTGGAAAGGAGAATTTGAATGGTGACTTCAAAGATTAGCAAGAATTTTCTCTGTTATCAAGAGATTGTAAGGAGGAGAAGGAAAAGAAGAGGGAGATGGACATAAACGATGGGCAAAAGGCCAACTGTAGGGGGAAATGTGCATGGGTTGGAGGTGAGGTTAACTTATGCTATGCTAAGGAATTCAGATTTTGGTAAAGTAGTAATAGAAACCCATCAACACATTTTGACTGAGAATAGTTACATAATTCAAATGGGATTGTATTTGACATGTGTGAAATCTGAACTGAAAAGCCAACAAAAGGGCAACTCTAGTAGTCCATAGAAGAATTTATGAATATCTGAACTAGGACTATGGTGGGGAGGCTAAAGTGGAGAGAAAGGTGAGAAGTTGTTTTGGGCAAGAGAAAGCTCATAGATAAGAAACATAACTGGTTTTGAATAACCAGCTATGAGCCATGTCTTTTAGCCTAGACAAATTATTAATTCAGTCTCTCTCTCTCTCTCTCTCTCTCTCATCTCTCTCATCTCTCTCATCTCTCTCATCTCTCTCATCTCTCTCATCTCTCTCATCTCTCTCATCTCTCTCATCTCTCTCATCTCTCTCATCTCTCTCATCTCTCTCATCTCTTAATGTACCATTAGGTTGTTGTAAGAATTAGTATCTTATCAACGTTTTGTAGGTTTTAGTGTTGAATTCTTACACATCTTTCATCAGATTTATACCTAGCTTCCATTATACAACAAAGTGAATCAGCTTTATGCTTGTATACATCCCCACATCCCCTCCCTCCTACGTTCCCCTCCCACCCCTCCAGGTGGTCACAAAGCACCAAGCTGATCTCCCTCTGCGACACAGTTGCTTCCCACTAGCTATCTGTTTTACATTTGGTAGTGTATATATGTCCATGCCACTCTCTCACTTCATCCCATTTTACCCTTCCCCCTCCCCGTGTCCTCAAGTCCATTCTCTACTTCTGCGTCTTTATTTCCTGTCCTGCCCCTAGGTTCTTCATAACCATTTTTTTGTTGTTTAAATTCCATATATATGTGTTAGCATACGGTATTTATTTTTCTCTTTCTGACTTACTTCACTCTGTATGACAGACTCTAGGTCTATCCACTTCATTACAAATAGCTCAATTGCATTTCTTTTTATGGTGGAGTAATATTCCATTGCATATATGTGCCACATCTTCTTTATCCATTCATCTGTCGATGGACACTTAGGTTGTTTCCATGTCCTGGCTATGGTAAATAAAGATGCAATGAACATTGTGGTACATGACTCTTTTTGAATTATGGTTTTCTCAGGGTATATGCCCAGTAGTGGGATTGCTGGGTTGTATGGTAGTTCTATTTTTAGCTTTTTAAGGAACCTTCATACTGTTCTCCATAGTGGCTGTATCAGTTTATATTCCCACCAACAGTGTGAGAGGGTTCCCTTTTCTCCACACCCTCTGCAGCATTTATTGTTTGTAGATTTTTTGATGATGGCCATTCTGACTGGTGTGAGGTGACACCTCATTGTAGTTTTGATTTACATTTCTCTAATGATTAATGATGTTGAGCATCCTTTCATGTGTTTGTTGGCAATCTGTATATCTTCTTTGGAGAAATGTCTGTTAAGGTCTTCCACCCATGTTTGGATTGGTTTGTTTGTTTTTTTGATATTGAGCTGCATGAGCTGCTTGTATATTTTGGAGATTAATCCTTTGTCAGTTGCTTCATTTGCAAATATTTTCTCCCATTCTGAGGGTTTTCTTTTCATCTTGTTTATGGTTTCCTTTGCTGTGCAAAAGCTTTTAAGTTTCATTAGGTGTTCATATCCCCCTTGCTTTGTATTTTACAGCTTCTCTCAGCAAGACATGGAGTCTGTTTCTCAATGCCTTCCATCTGGATTTGGCCCAGTGACCTGCTTTTCCTAATGCAACGTTAGTGAATAGATCTTAAGCAGAAGCTTGATAAATGCTTACACAGCAGGGCTTTCTCTTTTACCACCACTGATCAAGGTCCACATTATGGTCAGTTTTTGTGAGATAGTAAACTTAAATGCTTGTATAAACAGAAGGGTCCCTGAAGTAATTTTTACCTAATTCTTCCTCTTTGCAATTGGGTAATGCCAAAGGTCAGGCACAGACCTAAGTTTAACAAATAATCTTTCTCTAAGAATTATGCATTTGAACCAGGTGACTCAAGGGATAAAGAAATGGATATAATCCATTTTTTTTAAATGATGCAACCTAGGTGTCATACTTGAGCTCTCCTCTTAAGAGCTTCCTATGCTACCTGATCCCGGAGGTTGGTTCTTTAGTTCCTTGATAGTACAGTTAACAATTTTGTATCATTTTCCTGATTTGGGATTGCCATGCACTCCTGATCTCCTGTGAACAAAAGGTATGTGCCTGAAAGACAGAGCCTGCTTCAGGACTTTTTAGGTCCTGTTCAGTACCTCCTTGGAAGTGAGAAGCCCCCAGCATAAACAGGCTGAAGTCACCTTTGTGAGCCCCAAAGTTGAGGAAGGAGTCACAGGTTGCTTGGGAGTAGCAAAGTACTTGCCCAGGTCAGGGCTAATGGAGGAGATACGGATTTATAAGGGAAACTGAATAGTTGACAAAAGGGAAGAAACAGATTTCAGGATCTGTAGGACTTAGAGACATGAAACGACCCAGCTAAATCAAAACTGACCAGGTCCATTCTCTGTCTTCTTCCGACTACCTTCCCTCTATATTTTGAAGGAGTGAAAAATCGCTAGCTGGTGGGAGTGGAAATGAGCCAGAGGAAGGTAATGAGCAGAAGAGCGAAGCCCCAGGGAACTTCCCAGCCTGAAGCCAGTCTGAGCTGGTAGAGGATAGAAGAATTCATTCTAGGCCAAATTTGAAGTTTTGATTACTTCATAGGATTGGGTATTTAAATGCCTGAATTGAGGCATGAGGGTGTTTATTTAAAGTAAGTGTAGAACCTTCAGTTAAGCACTGAGAAGCAAAGCATGAAATCTATCTTAGGTCTTATATGGGTATAGGATTATCCCAGTTGAATAATGTCTAAAAGAAGGACAGGGGATAAATGTGTTAAGATTATGCTACAAATCTTGCTTGTTCAGCACAACACACCATTCTGATTTCTTACATATAATGTTTTCCTCCAAAATGGAATAATTTTGTTTTTTTCCTATAAGAATGCTTAGTGATGTTATGTTTTCAATCATTTTGTTTAATAATAAAAACATTTGCGTTAGCCATTTATCTCTGAGTACAATAGAGAGAAAATGAAAGTAAGCCTGTAAGCATCTCCAATAAATGGTAACATTATATGTGTATCACTTGCCTGTTTACAAGATCCATTCCCTGCACCCCCTTACCCTGCTCCATATCACAGGGGACTAACCCAGAAAACTAGGTGTCCCAGGTTCATTCACTGGTTAGATGCTGGCTAGAGCCAATGAGATGCTGCTGGAAGACTAAAGAGTGAGAAGGAGAGAGTAACCAGGTTTTTTCTCCCCCCTTTTACCTGACTGGTACGGCAGTGTAAGGAGCAGTGGCCACATCTCCTCCTTGGCTCCAGCTTCTACTGGGCAGACTCCTCTCTGTGGTCCCAGTACCTCCTGTCCCAGCCCCTTCCATGGTACCAAACCCTGATAACATCAAATCTTCCATTTGAATTGCCTCACCATATTCTATTTGACTTTTTAAAGTTTCAATTTGTAAGTAGCTCCCCATACAAATACCTCTTCACCAAGCTACTTAGTGTGAATTTTGTTTCACTGACTGGAGTCAGACTCCTAACACCATTATCAATATTCTGGGAACTTAATTTAGGAAATCTGTATCTGTTTTGTTTTAGTAATATATACAGTCGAAATAGTAGCTCATCCTTCCCTGCTTTTTGCAGGTTTGGATAAAGGTGGCCCTGAACTCTAAAGCCAGATCTTCCCCCATAAATTCTGCAGATTCTGAAAGCCTACTTCTCTATTGGTTCTCACTATTATAAATTTCTAAATTATCTAATTCTTTTAAATCTAATCTTTGAAGAAAATTGAAGATATCTCTGATTCAGAACATTCAGTGTGTGCTCCCTCTCTCTCCATATAGTTTTATATATACACATTTTATATATATATACATTTCTGTCTCTCCATCTCTCCATCTTTCTCTCTGTCTCATTAACTATGTACATAAAATAAATCTTACTACTTATCATTTATATATTTTCTCTATATCCTAATTTATAGCATTGCCAGTATAGTTGTCAAATTCTAAAGAAAGTGTGATTGACCTCCATCTCAATGTGGTTTTGTCTACTTGATATATTTGTAATGATTCTTGCTGTATATAATTCAATGTTATGGTGCTTGATGAGTCAAAAATCAGAACTGTTATATATTTTGATGAATTGTAGCTTCTGTCATTGCAAAAATGTCTCTTTGTTGCATTCAAGAACTTATCTTGAAATTTAGAAATTTATTTTGGCTCAAGTATTGGCAAACTGGACTTATTTTATGTGCACTTGCATGATATACTTTTACTCAAACATTTATTTTAAATAATTTTGGGTCTGTCTTTAACTTCTTTATGTATAGCATTCAGATTAAGCTGCTTTTCCACTCTATCTTAGAATTTTTTCTCTTAGTAGGGAAATTAACATATTTACATTTATTATGACTACCAATAATATTGTGTATTGTTTCTACTATCAGATCTAATTATTTTTATCTTTTCAATGCTTTTGACTTGACTGATTTTTGCTAGATTAAATGTTTCTTTTTTTTTTGAGAGAACATATTCTATTCTCAGGAGATTTAAACATATCATAAAAGTTTAATATATACAAACCAAGATAAGAATAATTACTTAATTACATCTAGTATGGATGACACAGGGAAGAATATATTTTGAGAGACCAACTGTGAAAGGAAAATGTTATATAAATTTTCCACGAAGGTTTGTAAATAGTTTAGCAGTCTATTCTGTGAGGTTCTTGAAAAATTCTTAACTAGGTAAAGATATGAAGTAATTCTTTAGCAAATGAGTGGCATTCTGGGAAAGTATTTGAGTTATGCTGTGGATAAAAGTGAGCCAGTCTTCATTTTTTTTTTTTAACATCTTTATCAGAGTACAGTTGCTCCACTATGCTGTTAGCTTCTGTTGTACAACAAAGTGAATCAGCTGTATGCATGCATACATCCCTACATCCCCTCCCTTCTGCGTTCCCCTCCCACCCCTCCAGGTGGTCACAAAGCACGGAGCTGATCTCCCTGTGCTATGCAGCTGCCTCCCACTAGCTATCTCTTTTACATTTGGTAGTGTGTATGTGTCCATGCCACTCTCTCACTTCATCCCATTTTACCCTTCCCCCTCCCCGTGTCCTCAAGTCCATTCTCTACATCTGCGTCTTTATTCCTGTCCTGCCCCTAGGTTCATCAGAACCTTTTTTTTTTTTTAGATTCCATATATATGTGTTAGCATACAGTATTTGTTTTTCTCTTTCTGACTTACTACACTCTGTATGACAGACTCTAGGTCCACCCACCTCACTACAACTTTTCTTTCTTTTTTTGTAAATTCTTGTGGTTTAGAAATCTTATATACTCGTACATCATTTAATCTTCTATAATTAAGCAAATTAAAAGTGTACCTTTAGATCTAATTTCATAAACTCTTCCCTCCTCTACTACTCAACATTTTCACATACATTCAAGAGAGCAGAATGTAGTCACCGTAAATATTACTCTGTTTATGCTTAATAGCTTCACTTCATTTGAACAGGTGACACAATCTAGAACTATAAGGAGGACAGAAAGTTATTCTCTAGAGAAGATTCATTAACACAGAAGTTAAAAAATAACCTACGCACACAAAAGAAGCATCACCATTTTAACCTTAGAAATATAAGAAACAACTAGACACACTTTGAAAGACATACAGATATTCAGTATAGTCATAAACATTGCTTTTGAAAGGAAGGAAACTATTCTACCAAATGACTTTTTAATCCAATAGAAGCTTAGTATAACAGATATATTGATCGGAAACTCAAAAGAAGTATTACATCCTGATAAATCTCCATATAGAGACTTTATTTTAAAAATATTTTTATTAAAAAAAAACACAAGGGAGACAATATTATTTTCTGAAGGTGATGTGAAAGTGCCTTGTTTCCAGTAAGATCATAGGTAATTTCAAGGGAGGCAGACAAGATACCACCATAACCAGCAAATTAAAAAATCTGGTTATATTCCCAGATGTCTATAATAGGTCATTAAATACACAGATACGCAAAATCCAAATACCCCAAAACAAATAACTTTGTTTTCTAAATTCCACAAGCTGCTATGCTTCCACATTCATTTAATTTCCTATGATGAGTGAATTTAGTAAATTACATTGAAATTTAGGTTAATTGAGCTCTTTTAGGCCAGGGGTACTCTGTCCTAAGACTTTTAAAACTCAGTACTTGGCACAGTGTTTGCAGAGAAGTGTCAGTTTATTAACTGATAATTAAACCCTAATTTTTGAATATCAAATTTATAGATTTTATAATAGACATTTTAATATAGCCTTTTATATTTGAACTAAGTAAAAAAATACAACTGAAGATAAAAGAATTGGATCTACTTAGAAGCAGAAAACTGAAGCTAAGTTTAAATACTAAGAAAGAGAAACTTGAGTCACTTTGATCTTCCTTTTAAAAAAAAATTTATTGAAGTATAGTTGATATACAATATTATATGTTACAGGTATACAATATAGTGATTCACAATTTTAAATGTTATATTCCATTATAGTTGTTATAAAATATTGACTATATTCCCCATGTTGCACAATATGTCCTTGTATCTTATTTTATACATAATAGTTTGTACCTCTTTTTTTTTTTTTTTTTTTTTTTTTTTGCGGTACGCGGGCCTCTCACTGTTGTGGCCTCACCCGTTGCGGAGCACAGGCTCCGGACGCGCAGGCTCAGTGGCCATGGCTCACGGGCCTAGCTGCTCCACGGCACGCGGGATCTTCCCGGACTGGGGCAGGAACCCGTGTCCCCTGCATCGGCAGGCAGACTCTCAACCACTGCGCCACCAGGGAAGCCCAGTAGTTTGTACCTGTTAATCCCCTACCCCTATGTTGCCCCTTCCCTCTTCTCTCTTCCCACTGGTAGCCATGCCTTTGTTCTGTATATCTGTGAGTCTGCTGCTTTTTTTTGTATTCCCTAGTTTGTTGTATTTTTTAGATTCCACATATAAGTGATATCATATGGTATTTGTCTTTTCTCTGTCTTATTCCACTTAGCACAACACACCCCAAGTCTATCCATATTGCTGCAAATGGCAGAATTTCATTCTTTTTTATGGCTGAGTAGTGTTCCTTGTGTGTGTGTGTGTGTGTGTGTGTGTGTGTATCTCACATCTTCTTTATCCATTCATCTGTTGATGGCCACTTAGGTTGCTTCCATATCTTGGCCATTATAAATAATCCTGCTATGAATATTGGGGTGCATGTATCTTTTCCAATTAGTGTTTATTTTGGATATATACCCAGGAGTGGAATTGCTGGATCACATGGTAGAACATTCTTTTTCTAACACCATATACAAAAATAAACTCAAAATGGATTAAAGACCTAAATGTAAGACTGGGAACCATAACACTCCTAGAGGAAAACATAAGCAGAACACTCTTTGACAGAAATCATAGTGATATTTTTTGGAATCTGTCTCCTAAAGCAAAGGAAATAAAAGCAAAAATAAACAAATGGGACCTAGTTAAACTTAACAACTTTCGCACAGCAAAGGAAACCATCAACAAAATGAAAAGACAACCTACTGAATGGGAGAAAATATTTGCAAATGATATGACCGATAAGGGGTTAATATCCAATATATATAAATAGCTCATACAATTCAACATCAAAAAAGCAAACAGGGCTTCCCTGGTGGCGCAGTGGTTGAAAGTCCACCTGCCGATGCAGGGGACATGGGTTCGTGCCCCGGTCCGGGAAGATCCCACATGCCGCGGAGCGGCTGGGCCCGTGAGCCATGGCCGCTGAGCCTGCATGTCCGGAGCCTGTGCTCCGCAACGGGAGAGGCCACAACAGTGAGAGGCCCACGTACCGCAAAAAAAAAAAAAGCAAACAACCTGATGTAAAAATGGGCAGAAGAACTGAATAGACATTTTTCCAAGAGGAAATGTAGATGGCCAACAGGCACATGAAAAGATGTTCGACATCACTAATCATCAGGGAAATGCAAGTCAAAACCACAATGAGATATCACTTCACACCTGTCAGAATGGCTATCGTCAAAAAGAACACATTGGCTAGGATGTGGAGAAAAGGGAATCCTCGTACGCTGTTGGTGGGAATGTAAATTGGTGCAGTCACTGTGGAAAACAGAATAGAGGTTTCTCAAAAAACTAAAAATAGAATTACCATATGACCCAGCAATTTCACTTTGATTTTCTATGTAACTATTACTACATAAATTTATCCATTACAGTTGCACATTTACAAATTACAATGTTTTATGCTAGGCTGAGTTTCCTTTAATTTTAAGAATTATGGTGCCCCAACATACTAGACTCTGACTTCTCTTGTACTGTTTAAACCAGTTGAATTGTAATAATGCGTTTACACATCTGTCTTCCCCACTAGAACATAAGAGCAGGGACACATGTTCATGTTTGTATACATAATGCCTGTGATGGATTAAACACTAATGTATGTTGGCTAAATGAGGCATCCTGATTTCCAGTAAGGGAGAAACATTTCATTATAGAATAACTTAGTTGTAGAAGCAAATAAAAAGCAGGAACATAAGATCAGCACCCCCTTGCTTTTTCTTTTTACATTTTCCATTTTCCTCTTAATGTGATATTAGAATTCACATCTCATGGCCCTTAGCACAAGCCGGTGAGGAGGTGCTATGATTCTGCAAATTCTTACTTTAAAATTAGTATTAAAATAGATATTGATGAATATTATTAGGTTACTACTTCTACTTTATTTTTAATGAATAAATAAATATTTATATCTTGGCTATTTACTTGGGTATAAGAAAACAATGTTTATGGGAGCTTTTAGTTAAAAAGGCTTTGCACCAAATTTAAACTTAAACATTTACCATCGAGTTTCTCCATCGCTCTTGAAAGCTCCAGTCTCTATTTAATTTAGATGTTACTCTTGTGACCGAATAAGGGTAAGGGGAAAAAAGACATTTAATGCAAGCTTCTCCATTTTTTCACCAGTGTGGTGTGTAGGGCCACTTTAAAACAACTCCCTAAAGTGCTTTAGCATCTTATGATCCTTACACAGTAATGAAGTTCAGTTGTGGTAATTGAACCTTCCCTAAAGTAAAACCAAAATCCTTGAGAAACAATATATTTAGATGCCGTGCAACCGTAAGTGTGGCCGTTATTTAGGCTACATAGACATAGAAAGCAAATTCCAGACATTCCATAAACTTCTGATTATACTGCTTAGCAAAACCAATGACAGAGACTATCTAGCACAGGTACACCTTCGAATGAGAGCCTAAAGATTTGCTTTCAATCCGGTTCTTTACTAAGTAAACTGGAGCAAGGTTTTCATGTAAGTTTTACTCAAAGCTTTTCAGCCACTGTCACTACATTTCTGTGACTTGCATATGAGTCCTAGGAACAGAAGTCATGGATAAATCAATCTGAAATCTATCAATTTAAAAATCAAATAGCCCCAGATGGAAAATCAACTTTAGTTTTTTAAATGGACAGTATTTTCACTCTAATTAGGATGACTGAAATGGGTTGCTCTTTACAGGACATTAATGCTATTTCAAGAAATTACTTATAGCTCAAGAGAGCAGTTGCTGCATTATACTTGATAATCCTAGGCTAATTGTGCACATAATTATTTATTTTGTAGAAAAATAAGGGAAGAATAGAGGTAGAAAAGAATAAATGAAAAGACCCAATTCTAGATAATCTTATATATATTTTGCAAACATTATGTTACACAACTTTCAACAACCTTGCAAGATAGGTATTATAATTCACAATTTTAAGAGAAAATAAATTTTAGTCAAAGTGTTAATACTTACTTAATGTCATGCAAGTAATAAGTGACAAAACCTGGATTTGAACTTGAAGCTGTATGCTTCTAAAAGGCTTTTTTCCATAAATATTCCATTTACTATATACTGTGGAGCATAATTAAAAAATGCAAAAATAACGCCTTCAAGATTTAGTTTTTAACAAAAAATTGGGATGTAGTAATTGTGCCCTAAGTATCCACCAAGCTGTGATTGTTCAGGGCAGAGTATTAACCTCTTGTAAAGGAAAATAGGGTTTCTCCAGATGTGGATTTTAACTGTGAGAACAACAAGAGTGCTGGGAAATGGAATTCTAGCCAGAGAGAAGACATGTAAGCAAGGACAATAAGCTGGAAACAGCAGAGTGCTAATGTGATGAAAATAGCCAATAATGACCATGCAAAAATAATGCTGAAAAGCATGTTGGAGTCAAAGGACAGAGAATAAGCTTGGACATCACTTTCAGTGGACCCCAACCTGGTCAGTTTTGAGCTATGAGAGGTCTAATTTAGCACATAGATCCCAGAGCAGCCCCTTCTGAATGCTTGCATTGCTTCCTTGCTCTGGGTGTAGGAATCAAGCTTTTGGACTCAAGCTTGATTCCTACTTTGCTTTCAGACCCCACCTCTGTTTTCTGATGTCCTGAAGTACCTGCATCTTTTCTTTGAAGGAAGAGCTGCGGCCTAGCATTATCGTGTATCTGTTGGCCTGAGCAAGACCATCCCTGAACAGGACAGCTAGCTGCCCACCAGCCTGCGGTGACATCATCCTGCCAGCCTGGAAGACCTAGCCCTTGTCTCCTACACACCAGGTATGTCACAGCTAGTTCTTAGTCTTCCTACCTTTGAAGAATTAGGAAGATGTGTATGGAAGCAATTTGAAACTGTGAAGCACTATACAAAGGAAAAGAGCTGTAATCTTCCCCTGGACATAAATGAGAGGTAAGTGAGGCATCTTTGAGAATTTTCTCTTTAGACCCTTGAACTGCATTTCGATGAAGAGGTTAGACTGAAACTTTTGAACTGTATTTTGAGCACCACATTCTTTAATCACTGATTTAATTATGTGTTGATTATTCTTATTCAAACCTTTAAATAACAAAAGCTCAGTGATCTGAAGAACCTGTAGAAGAGAAGAGGTGTAGTATTGAACAAAACTTAATAATGTGTAAATAACTAGGAACTTCTAGGAAAAATACAATTATTTGGTTGTAAGGTATAAAAATAATCTGACTTTATCCCAAGACAGTAAGGGAAAATTTTTGATTATTACAAGTCAGATATGCTCATTTTAATAAAGAAATTTGAATATGGAACATGTACTTTATCCATGAATTGTACCTTGTGATGAAGTGAAAGATTCCGTTCTTTACTCCTGATTCTTTTAGAAGTCGTGTGAATTATCAAGAGGAAAATAGGTTCATCATCAGTGGAGTCTAGGGATTTAGATCGAATCCAAGAGTGATTTGATGCTCCATATCAGGAAGAAAATAGTCCTAGATTATTTCCACCAAGAACTGCTTTCTACTACGTAAAACTTTATTCTGGTTTGCTCTAAATAGAAAGCATCATGAGCACAATTTTATAAATGTGCAGTGATCCTTTATAAAGAGGAAGTAAGCATGAATAGTTGTGAATGATCATATTCTGGGGAGAAGCTATCCTGCAAATTATCATTTTTACTTTGTTATTGTGCACCTCATGCCCCTTAATTTGGTAGATTATAGACAGAGGTCATACAGGCAATGCATATCTGTTCACAAACTCCATTTAAAATTAAAAAGTTTATAACAATACAGATAGCAACGTATTCAGATTATTATACAACAGCTCTGAACAATTGACTTTTCATCCCAAACTATGTTAAATATTAGTGTATATTTCTTTAAAAGTTTATTTGTACATTTCTAAATATTACATTAAACTTTGCCATTCTATTTGTCATTTCACTGCATGTCCCTTCCATTTGAAATAATTACTGATTCTAGAAAGTTAGAGTACTAGGCTTAAATTCATGCGATTCTACCCTTAAACATCTTACTTTGAACCCTCTTAGGAAAATATTGCATGTCTACTCTGTGTAATCTGTGACTACTTACTTTTGTTTTTTATAATCACACTCTTTCGAAATTTCTACTTCTGTGTACAAAGTTATATAAATCTGTTAAATCTACAGCAGCTAGGACCCTTTAACAATGTATTCCAACCATTTTGTATCAATACCAGTTTAATGTTACAAATACAACTTGTGATAATAATTATATCCTAGGTGACGAACTTACCCTGTGCTAAGCACTAAGTACTTTATGTGAACTATTCATTTAATCTTTAAAACAACCTGTGAGGTAGGTACCATTTAATCACCATTTTTAGATGAGGAAACTGAGGCACAGAGTGGTTAAACAGTACAATTAATAAGGTAACTTGTTGAGCCAGGATTGGAATCCAGGTAGTTTAGCACTAGTTTGAACTCTCAACCACCACATAATGCTGTTCATGATTATATTTGTATGAAATCAAGAAACTCTTTTAAAAATTCATTGTTGAAAATAAAGTGTAAATTGTTAAAATGCCCCCTTCCCATTTTTTTTCCATCACCTGCCGATGCTAAGCTCTCATAATAATGGGCATACATGTTGCCTGCACAGAACTCTGGAGGCTAAATTCAGCCCAGCTTTCAAGCCTGGTTCCCCCACCTTTTGGCTGTGTGAATTAGGTAGATTATTTATACATCTCTAAGCCTCAATTTCCACATCTGTAAAGTGGGAATGCCAATCACTGAACATACTTCTCAGGGTGGCTGTGAGGAGTTCCTGAGATAAACTATTTGTCAGTGTGCCTGGCATGTTATTATCCATTATCGTAGGTTAAAAATTGTAGCCAGGCTTTAGAAAACAGCGGGTGAATGTTAGATTTATGTGGCTGTGTTTAGTGATTTACCTAATAATGTTAGTTTACCCTAATTACCATAATGAAATAAATAATCGAGGACATTGTTGAGAAAATGGAATACTCACCAATATCTGTTAAAAATCAGTTTAAATCCCAGTATTTACCGTATGGATGCCTCCAACTTAACTCTAGTAAATATACTAGTCACTGTAGTTAGGAGCCGTCTGTAAACAGTGGCAAGGTCATCAAAACATGGACATGGTGGTGGTGGTGATTGCAGTGGTGACCAGAGCAGGACAACACTGTTTGATTAGTTCATCTCCTACATATTGCATAAGGACATTATAAAAGCAAATGCAATTATTATAAATGCATTTATAAATCTGAAGTGTTTAGTGAATAATGAATATAAACTTTATGCATAAATGTATCTTACACATAAAAATCGTATCTATAAAGGGAATGCTTAAGCTTGCAAGTATTAAATGAAAGATAAAATTCTTACATAAATAATTCCTCTAACGAAACGCGGGTCTTTAAATATGATTTGGTTAGTTCTAATAGAGATTTTCCTCGTTTTCAAAGTAAACCCGAGGAAAAAAAATCATCCTGCAATCTTGAATCTTCTTTTTCTTTTTGCTAATCATCTTGTGCTTTAATCATCAGAGATAGCCTCTGGAATCTGATAAAGTAGCCATTCATTCTTTTTCCCCAAGCTACCTAATTGTGATGATATCCTGGATTTTCTTCTATCAATTATATATTTTTGTTATCTATTCATAATACAACTTTCTTTTATACTTCCAATCCCTTTGGTAAATAGTAATTCCAGCCCTTTTCTGGACTTGCCTATAGGCTTCATTTCTTATTATTTTCCTTTTTAGTATCATACTCAACTTTGGCTCTATAGGAAAGTGGATTATCTTCAGAAAAAAATTCTATAGAAAGTTACTACATGACTAAATTAAGTTTAGTTAACTAATTTAGGTTAAAAAAATAGTGCTTATTCAGGTAACATTTGGTTAGAATCACGTATTTCCAAGTCTGCTTATCCTAGAATCAGAATCTTGACTTTTATATTGAGTAGACCCAAGCAAGATATTCCATCCATAGCAATACCTAGAAGGGTGTTCTAATTTGAGACTTTATGAAGACAATGAAAACATTCATTGAAAATGATTGAACTCACAATATACAACAAGAATTATTTATACTTTATAATTCAGTTAACTTGGGCATATTTATATTCAACAAAATATATATAGTCCATTAATGCTTCTTCACTAAGGGTGGAAACGCTAATCTGAGAAGGCTGTGTAACATAGCTGAAGTTCTTTATTACATAGATAAAGAACAGAAGCTTGGAAATAAAAAGGAATAGAGATTTGTCCTGTCTCTATTAAGAATTATCATTGAGTTCCTTAGGTGTGTTATTTACCATCTCAAACTCTCAGTTTCCTAATTTATAAGATGTGGATGAAAACAACCTGTTCATAGAAAGGCAGTGAGGAATTGATCAGATAATAAAAAAGATAGATAGATATTAGTAGAGGGTCTGGATTAATCAGCATTCAAGACATTCCAAATGCTGTTACTTGGAATTTTGACTATGCAGGTACAAATTGCATTTGTCTATTTCCGGGTTTTTGTTGATCTTCTTCTGACTCCTAGTGATCTATGAATTGTATGCACGTAATCCTTTCCTCCTCCCTTTTTAATTTCTCTGGATTCCCAGTCTCTATCTGAAATTGCTGAAAGTCTAAGAGCTTTTCTTCTTTCTAAAATGCCCTGAAAAAAAATGTCTCCCTCAGTTTTACTTATATATTCACTTTGGAGTCTCCAGTGTGAGGTCCCTGAGGTCCTGCCAACCCCCAGTCAGTCTCCATCAGACACCCTGGGTCTGGGACTTGCCCTCGGCAGTTTCTCCTGGGTGGTGGTGATAGGAATGATCAGTGTTGCTTTCTATTGCTTGATTTTTGTTGTTTGTATTTTATTCCACATGAATATGAATTTTTAACAAAAATTCTGGCAGTAATCAACAATATGTCTTTACCATTTTGCAAACCAAAAGTGTCTTTAACAAGGCCAATAATAAAACTGCATTTTTATACTTATCAGTACCAAGTTTTCCCAATAGAGTGACCACTAAAATGTACTCATTTTGTTCTGCATTCTTTTCCCCAAAACTGTTTAATGGACTCTATTTAAACACAAACTGTTTTCTTTCTTTTTAAGTGTTAACTGTGACAAAAAACCTCATTCTGTGTTTTTAATGACATTTTAGCTACCATTCTAAAGTCAGGTTGAAAATGACCTCCATTAAATACTAAAGCAAAAAATGTATTGTCAAAAAACCATGTCCCATCAAGTAAGAAAAGAGAAATGTAGACTTTATTGGTCATAGTATTAAGTTAAAATTCTGACTGAAACGTTTGAGGACCGAGAGAATACTTAAATCATTTAACTAAAAAACTGAAAGTATAATAACTTTGTAACGTATGTGATAAACCTACTGTTTAAAATAAAATATAAAAAGAGAGGAAGTTTTAGACAATATTCAATAATTAAATTTTAGAATTTATGAATGAAAATTTTATTCTACAAGTCAGTAAAAATGTATATATCATATATTTCTAATAACCATGGTAATAACTGACATAAAATTTAAGCAAATAATTATTCATTCTATGGGATTTTTTGGAAAGTATATATTAAAATGTCTTTTACTTAAACATTGGTAAATATTTCTTACCAACCTTGGGCGTTCAAAGTGGAGAATAAGAAAAAACTGAAGGGATTGAATCTTTATGCAGTTAGTGTAAAAACATTTTCTTGAGAGAAAATGTAATTCAAAAATATTATATCAGCTTGTCTACTTTAGTAAACACAACACACTTTGGCCAAGGGGCATAATAATAATTATCAATTTTTGTTCTATGGCACTGGTTATTGTTATATTGAACTTACCGCTCACTAAATACTAGCTCCAGGAAATAGGCAGAGCTTACTTTACTGAAAAAGTCTCTAATATCAAGTTTTTGTTTCCATTTACCTCTTTCTTATTGAACTAAAATGAAGAATGTTCAGCTCTATGACCTCCCGGGCTCTGTGACACTTCTGTCTTTTGCAAAAATTAATTAGTGAATCAAAGGCTGAATCAGCCTTCTTCCAAGTAATTTTCTCGCTCTTCAGAAAGTTAACTTCTCTGCTCTCATTATCAATGTCCTTTGCCTTGTCAGCAGCATTTAAAACATTATCCATTATTTCTGCATCACTAGCACAATGTCAGTGGGAGGGGGTGAGACCCTTTCTATGGAGCGGATCCCAATGGCAGGGTTAATCAGAGTGGCAGGATCAGGTGTGTCAAACAACTCACCAGGGAGATAATCAGGTATCTGGGTTGAGTTATCAGGTGCTGATGGTAACAAGGAGATGGAGAGCTGTCAGTAGAGCTATTAGGATACAGGATACCAGAACCAGGCTACGAAAACTGTCTCTATGATAAAATGAGTATCTGATAAAACTGTAAAGTTTAGGAAAAACAGAAGCTTGTTTGAAGATCAAGGTTACCATCAGAACCTGAGTTCAGGTTCACAGAATAGAACAAGGTAGGTAGAAGCTACTGGGAAAAGGTGTCTGACGTTCTTTTATTAAGTTTGCCTGTGCTGAGGATTCTCCTACATCTGAGTTCCCCTGACAGAATCATCTGCCTTACCCAGTCTCCTTGCCCTTCTAAGTGATACACACCTGTTTTGTGCCACATCACACTGTCTTGACTTCCAGTACAATATCTGTGACTAAATATACACTCTTCCTCTACAATTCACATTTTAAACTATTTTCTTTTATTGTAAGATGTTTCAAAAGATCAAAATGGATCTTTGGTGTCATTATTCCCAGAAAATTCTGGAAACTTAGTAGCAAGTGACAATTCTTAACTTTTAACTTTTGATAGAATTAACACAAAAAGATTAAAAGGTATAAAATATACAAAGTAATTTATTTATATTCTACTTATATTATATTTAATGAATACATAAAAGTATAAATTTCCCTGAATATATAACAATAACAAAATCTGGACTGTGATTGCTTTAGCTAAACAGTGGTCTTTAACTCTACAATATTTTTAAGAAGAAAAAATATCCAAATATGAAAAAACATTGCTGTTTTAATTTGTGTTAGCATATATATGCTTTTTTATTTTGTCTTTCTTCCTGAACTTTAAATTAAAGTATGTGTGAAAAAGAGTGATATAGAGAAAAACAGAGATAATGAGAGAGAACTAATAAACCCTCGATTCCCTGATATAGCTGTTTTTCTTAAAGTAATCAAATGCTATGTTCTGTCTCTGATAACTTGGTTTCAGTTGTCCATCTGTCCTGACTCTTGCCATCTGCCCACTGTTGATTTTCCCTTCATTCTGCTATACTCTTTGAAGCTCATGGCAACCTAGTTCTGTGAATTATAGATAGGAAGTGATGGAGAACCAGAAGACACACAGAACCTTGTACCCAAGTATTGGAACCCTCAGAGAAGAAGGGGCCAATGCAGCATTAAGCCATAGGACAGTGACCTTGGTCTTCCAGACTAGACTATCTGAGAGATGGAGGGTAAGGCTATGATAAGAAGCCCATTGATTGCCTGGTATAGTGATATTCTCCTTGAGTAAGAGTGGGGTTGGATAAGAGGTTTATTTGGGGTAAATACAGGAGATTAGAGGAGAAATTAGAAGCAGATATTTCAAGTGATAACTGGTTTGGGCCAGAAGGATAGAGATATGAATGCAGATGACAGAAAGATGATAGGTACATAGATAGGGAGAGAGAGAGAGAGAGAGAGAGAGAGAGAGAGAGAGAGAGAGAGAGAGAGATAGGGATATGATAATCACGTGAATATTGAGAGGAGTAAGGCAAATCATATTTTTAAGTGGTTGAGTGTTATTAAATAAGGAAAATTTGAATCACTCTCTGCACTACCCTCCTCCAAACACACACACACACACACACACACACACACACAAACACACACAACTTGGTGGGAGGTATATCAGAATCTGGGCAGGGAGAGAAAATATGAAATCTAAATACCCTCTTGAGGTGGTTCAAAAGGAGGTGTGCCCTTTTGTCTTCACCATTGAGAATGACTACTCTTAAGATTATTTGTATTTGCAAAACTCAGGATCTTGTCTGATGGAATACTGCATGTAAGAATAGTCAAACTGAACTTTTCCCTTAAAAATTAGGAAGACACACATCCGTTCTCTACGGCTGTGTCTCTATTCCTGCCTGCAAATAGCTTCATCTGTACCATTTTTCTAGATCCCACATATATGCGTTAATACACAATATTTGTTTTTCTCTTTCTGACTTACTTCACTTTGTATGACAGACTCTAGGTCCATCCACGTCTCTACAAATGACTCATTTTCATTCCTTTTTATGGCTGAGTAATATTCCATTGTATATACATACCACATCTTCTTTATCCATTCATCTGTCAGTGGACATTTAGGTGGCTTCCGTATCCTGGCTACTGTAAATAGTGCTGCAATGAACATTGGGGAAGGGGGGGTGGGATGAATTGGGAGATTGGGATTGACATATATACACTACCATGTGTAAAACAGATAGCTAGTGGGAACCTGATGTATAGCACTGGGAGCTCAGCTCAGTGCTCGGTGGAGACCTAGGTGGGTGTGGAGGGAGGTCCAAATGGGAGGGGATACATGTATACATATAGCTGATTCACTTCATTGTACAGCAGAAACTAACACAACATTGTAAAGCAGCTATACCCCAATTTAAAAAAATTAGGAAGACAATTCATGAAGAAATACTAAGTGAGAATATGGTAGGTATCATAAATAGACCAATCTCACCAGCGTTGTAAAACTATTCAGGATATAGATTGCATTCAGAAATGAGGTTTCTGAAAAGGGCACAAAATTATATTTCAGCTTCATGGTTAATTCATTCTTTTTGTTAGACTATAGTTGCTTTCTAATGTTATGTCTATATTTAAAGTGACAAAATTGCACTTGGGAAAAATCATGGCTTATGCAATCTAAAAAAAAAATTTGAAAACTTGCTCATAAAAATATTTGAAAATTCCAATTAAGATTGGGACAGAGATGTTCTGATTTCTAAGCTCCTTCCTAAAACCAGTTTTATAAAAGTGCTCCAAATGAGTCATACACAGAGTATAACTTTCATTGGCAATTGGCAATTTTCAGTGCTTCAAAATTTTCAAAAAGATGCCGTTTTTATATTCTAAATTTTGCACTTATGGAAAAATTAATATGATAATCCTTAATAATCTTATATTCACAAATTTCAATCCATGTGTGATTATCTCCAGTTGCACTCTAAAGCTGATACCTCTTCTGTTTTTTCCTAATGTCTTTTTACTCATTATTGGCAGATATTTGTGGAATGCATGTGTAGTAGATGTTGCTATTTGTCTTCCAAGTGCTAGTCTCTTTTTCTTTGGTAATACCTCCTGGCTGTGAGGCAGGATTATGACCACCTTGAGAAAAATGCAATGATGTCCAATCCTCGTTGAAGCTATGGGACGTGTAAGAAACCAAGCTTCTGCCAATGGGTTGTGAAAACAAATGTTATACGCAACTTCTAGGAGCCATCTCGAAAAGGAGTGAGTGTATCTGATTCCTTTCACTCTTCTTCCTGTTAGTTGCAGTTACAGACATGTTGACTGGAACTGAAAAGCCACTTAAAATCCAAGTTTTGAGTACGATAAAGGAAAAGGTGGATAAAAATATCCACCTGATAATAGTGCAGATCATACCAGTGTTGGAATGCCAACGTGGGCCCCTATGTGAGAGGGAAATAAATTTTAATCTTGATTAAACCAGAGTTTCTTTCACCAGCAGTTACACCTAATCCTAAGTATGTGTTTTAGAATGTGTCCTATGATACAGATAGCTCTTTCTCCTACTTCTGATTAAGAGGTAGAACATAAAATAAAGACAGTAGATAAACACTTAATGTTTGGTCACTGACTATATTATAGGAAAAACTGAACTTGTAAATGCTCTGCAGACTGCTGGGATATTGTATTTGATGACATTAGATACCTTTAAATCTTTTTTTACTCCCTTCCCCACCGAAAACTTTTCACTCGACTCTCACCGCCACTCTTTCCTATAGATGCTTCTCTACATTCTGCTTCCACTATTTCTAATTAAGTTATTTAATTCACATCGCATGTCAGTGATTTTCTTCCTTGTGTTTTTACTTTTATTCTATTTATTTCTAGTTTCCTTGAGCTACCTTTGTATTTCTTTGATTTTGTAGACATTGTTCCATTACAGTTAGAGGGAGTTGTTGTCTTTTTTCATTTGACAAAAACACCAATCACATCTCAACACCTTCAATCAGTTTTGCTGACTTGATTCCCAGGTCTTGACTGTGACACTCTGATTCTCTGTATCTCTGTACCTTTCTCTCTTAATTTATTTTGCTCCAAAATTGAGCATGCTGGACATCTTAAAGAAAAATAATTTATATGTCTAAAATATTTTAAGAGGCTATCAAAGGCATTAGCGATACATTTCTTTAAAAATCCCTATTCTACTTTTTCAAATCCTGTTGATGCTACTTCTCAATTTCAAAGTAGAAAATCAAATGATGATTTTTAATCATTACCTAATATTGGCTGATATGTTCCATAAAACAATTTACTAATTCTGTACAACTGAATCACAGGCCAATGGGATGAAATGGTATAAGTAGAAGCAGGCTGTTGCAGCAGAGTCTTGAAAATTTTTAAGTATTTGAGGTTGGTTTAGGAAAAAAAAAAGCAGAATTATAAAATTCACAGTTCTATGGATATGTAACTAAGTGACATTTTAAAAAGAAAAATTAAAGCAATTTTTATTGTACTCTAAAGAAGAATGAGGATCTAGGAGAGAGAAGGACATCTGTAAAAAGAACAATTCTTTGAAATTCAACTTGTTCCATAGCCTATATGTGGGACAGGTCTGAAATAAAATGTGGCATTCTGATAATGCCAGTGATAAACCCAAAATCAAAATAGGGGGAATACTGCTGCCAACCATGGTCTTAACACATGATGCTGTTTTCTTATTTTATGTATTTTTCCTGACAGTTCTTCTAAGTTATTTCTCATGAGAAAAATTGAGTTAAGTCATCCCTAGAAAAGTGAGTCATAGTATCTAAACACACAGGAGTATCATTCCATGGATGAATAAACGAGAGCAGTTCTATTTCAAACATGCCAGATGCTATACATTTTCTGGAAAGGATCAGGATTTCAAGTCCTTAGTGAGACTTCCCGCTAAGCTGAACATCTGTTCCTAATATATTGTGCACTTGCTAGTAAGCCTAAGAATGCTAAGGTGATTAGAACATCTTGATTGTGTTTTCCAATAGTACACAGACAAAAGAAGATGTCGAACTGGAGCACTGAGCAGGCAAGGAATCAACACTCAGCCACCATCCAAATATCGACCACCTTGTTCCCCCTCTCCTCTCATTTATCAGGTGTTAGAAATTTTCACAAAAATATAATTCACCTATTACTTCATGAACAGCATGTGACGTCATCCCTGAAATGAATGAACAACTAATGATGAGGATATACAGAAGAATAACTTTCGCATAGCAAAAACATTTCTGCCCGTTTAAGTGTTTTAATTTTCTTGGCCATTTTGTCTGAATTGCTTCTTTATACCATTGAAATTATGAAGTAATGAAAATAATTAGTGTAACCTTATAGGGCATATGAAATTGATTGCTTTGTGAAATTGTTCTTCCATTTAAATATTCCTCTTCATCCATTAGTTTATATCTGGTCATTTACCAAATTCTTTCTGACTTTTTCCTTACCAATGACCTTGTATCTATAAATACTGCATTAAAAATTCATATATTCTATTGAGAAATCTCCAAAGAAATACTATAACAAACATGAAAAGCAATCAAGTCAATGTACATTATTTGCAAATCAAAAAAAGTAAGTTTTTAACCACTGAAACATAGCCCCCTTATTAAACTCTCTAAATTACCAGTAATACAGATTCAGAATAATAAGAATGCAATTCTTCCCTTAGGCCATACCTGATTAAGCAAATTTGACTCAATTAATTGAACCTGTAAATCTGTAAAAACCTGAATATCCTGAAAAATTTATAACATGGTTTCATTCTGTAAGGAAAAGATGGTTAAAATTATAGGTACAAGAGAGATAACAAGATCATTTTTTCCAAATACCATAATCATGCTTAGGTCATTATTGTTTGATTTTCCATACTATCTTTGAAAATGTGTTTCATATATTCATTTTGAGTTTAATTCAGACAAAGAGCATGTTATTTCACTAAAACAAAGGGCTGGAAATGAGTTTTCAAGATTTTTTAAAAAATGATGATCACATACTTAGGGGCCAAAATCAGTACAATGCACCACTGGGAAATACGTTTGCCAAAAATATGCTGTACTTTAGCTTCTCAGACTCAGAAAACAGAAAGGTCTTTGAATAGTTCTGACCATCTTAGATGTGTGAAACATTCCTCTAGCTTTTATATAATTGTAATATCCAATTGCTCAAGGGAAGAATTGATATGGTTGGCAAAATCCAGTCTTACATCTCAACATTCAGCATAGCTTAGTAGATTATTACAGCACATAAATGATATGAAAACAAAAAGATATAGTAAAAAAACACTATGTTATGGGACATCTTATTTAAACTGATGATTCTCGTGAAGTAAGTTTATGAAAACAAAGCAGCTGCACCAAGTCGTGTGAGTTGGTGAAATGTGTGTGTTTTGTATACGTTTCCCCAGATGGTCTAATTCAGAGAATAATATTTCAGTAATTAGCAGCAACCAAGAGGGGAAAACCAAAATGGATTACCACGTCTAGTGTAATATCTTAACGAGCGCATTTTGTAACAGGATTGGTATGTTCTATAACACAGAGTACAGTTGACAAGATACCTAATATATAATCCAGTCTATTTACTGTGTCTAGGATAAATAATATAATTTTGTTATTTTTCAAAGCTGACCTGGTCTTTTCCTATCATTCTTGTTACAATAATTATTATTATTATTTTATTTTTTGCGGTACGCGGGCCTCTCACTGTTGGGGCCTCTCCCGTTGCGGAGCACAGGCTCCGGACGCGCAGGCTCAGTGGCCATGGCTCACAGGCCCAGCCGCTCCGCGGCATGTGGGATCTTCCCAGACCAGGGCACGAACCCGTGTCCCCTGCATCGGCAGGCGGACTCTCAACCACTGCGCCACCAGGGAATCCCAATTATTCTTAATATAGTCTTAATATATCAATTATTAATAGTTTTACTTGAAATATAATAACTCCAAAACCTGAAAATTTTAAATAGATAGCAATAAGTGGAATTCTGCATATTTTTAGTTTAGCTTTACTTTTTATGGGGGGGGTTTCTTTATTATACTATCTTCAAGGAATATTTATTTTTATATTGTATAAAAAAGGAACTTATTTTCTGGGCATATTTTTTTTTAGAATATAGATTTAACTTCAAAAAGAAGTAACATTCAGGCAATTGCTAGTACGGAGGTAATTGCAAGAGAATTTAGCTCCTATGAATGAATTCATGTTCCTTTTCCTGAATGATTCATATAAGAGAGTACAGAGAAAATTACTGATAATTCTGCTGACCTATGCCTATGTTGAGTATACATGAAGAATGGGAAAGAAGCCAGAATGTTGGAAACAAAGAAATGTCCCAATTTAAAAATGTTTCACAAGAAATCACTGGGGTCAGATCTTATTTGTCTTTTAATGGGGTTATTAGATTATGAGAGGCCATTCACAGGCGTTTCTAGATGTTTTAGCATAACATTTTTCAAAGCCTTTCATAATAAATGTGAAAAAAATGGAGTATGGGAGTTAAAAGGAAATACTCTTAAGTAGCTTAATAATCAATCGATTGAAAATCCTGGCCTATGAATGTGTAAAGGTCATTTTGGAGAGAAATCTTATCACTATCCTCTTCAAAATGTTTATCCAGGACTTGACTGAGACACCATTGGCGTCCTTATATATGTTCAGCTTGGCACAAAGCTGGAGGGCATAGCTGATATTCAGATAGCATAATTGTATGCAAAAAAATTATTTTTACAAGTTCAGTTGATGGTTCATATCTAATAAAAAGAACTTTAGTAAAGATAAAAATCAATTCCTATTTCGTTTCAAAATCCACTACAAAGCTAAAGGCAAGTGGAAGTATTGTTCTAACTTAGTGAGACAGTCACAGGGGAGATACAGAGCTTTGGATGAGAGAATTGTCTTTCATGTCATGAGAGAATGACTTCTCAGTCATTTTCTTAATTCTCTGAATTAAGAAGTTAAATAATCATACCTCTACCTCTGAAGTTAAATAATCATATGTTTATTATACCATATAAATTTGGGAATTGTTTGGAAAGCATTTATGAATAAAACTTTTTCTATCTCTCTGAGCATCTGGGTGAATATAAGTTCCTTGTCCATGAAGAGATTACTCTTTGGTCTCTGACTCTCTCCAGAATGATCATGGTATAACTCAACTCAGGAAAAAAAAAAAAAAAAAAGTTCTTCAAATTCTCCTGAAACTAGAAAACTTCCTCTATTGCGAGTAGTCAATTCATTTTAATGTTGGAAAAAGAATGTGTCTGCTTTTATAGGAACTGGTTCTATGTCAGCTATTACTATAGGAAATGTATTGTGCTCCTTTTACTCAAATAGAATAATCGCAACAATCGTTTTAATGCATATCAAATATAAAGGTATAATCATAATTTTGGTACTAGAAACCATTTTCAGGCATTTTAAAAAGTCTAATCTTCAATAAAACAAGTTTTTGTGTTGGCAGTAAGGTCAGTTGGAAATGGATTTATCACAAATGATATTTTTCAAATAAAATTGGTGTTTACCTTTGATGTAAAGAAATCAAAAGAATTATAACATGGCAAGCATATTGATCTTATTAGAACATTCCTCCCACTGAGGAACTAAGTTTAAAGTTCTTAAATAACCCAGTTAGGGACTTTTAAGAGAGAAAGAGAAAAGAAAAATAAAACCTGGCCAAATGATGACTAATTAGAATGACAGGCATTCTTCTAACTCATGGGGCAGTCACAGTACCTAAGCAGTAAAAATAGTGTCTCATTAGTCCTTTAAACATTATTCCCAGGTTTCTGTGAAATTGATATTTAATCACTTTCCCAATGTATAGCAGGCCCTTATTACACTGGGAAGACATGGGGAGTGAAAAGTTTATAAAATTTCTGTCAATCTCTTTTCAATTTGAAGAATGATTCATTATAATGGGCCACCAGTGGCAGAGGGACGCTGAATGGGAGCCTGTAATTAACTTCACCTCCTGCTTTATTGATGGCATTTGCTAGGTACTGAGATTAGATGGTGTATCTGGGGAGCTGTACCCTGTGGATCATGCTGTACAATACTCTAAACTACATCTAAATCATATCTACAGATGTGTTCCTCACAATTCTAGATACTGGCTTTATGAAACTTAGGGCTCTTTTAAAGTACTTGGAGACTAAGTTTGTTACTCAGAATAGCGCATATAGATAAAATTAGTGTCTAAATGAAGAAAACGTGTGTCTAACTTAGGGGGCAACTCTGTAAAGAACAAAAATTGACCTAAAGAGGACACAGCACAACAATTGCCTTTTTAAAACTGTCATTGCATTTGATTACTTTTCTTTTAGAAGTGTTCAATACTATTTTACTCTTATTAGATGCTTAAAATAAAATTATGGTTATGAGAGCTATTTCATTTTGTCATTAAAATTTAGTTTCATGTGCATATATAAGAAAAGTTAATCCAGCAACCTCCACTTCCCCCTCCAAGAAAGACTCCACTTCCCCCTCCAACAAAACAAAACAAAACAAAAACAAAGAATATTTTTCCACACTTAACCAAAGAAAATAGTAAAGGGTGAAAACCCTAAGCTCTTTCATTCCATGACAAGGCTTGTGATAGGTCTTTCCGTAAGATGGTAGGATGGTCGTTTTTATTTTCTGTCCTAATAAGTTCTCTATATTTTATACTTTTGAAAGAGAAACATAATCTTGGCATATTTGCCATACCTCATATCGTTGAGTTTATCCATTTTTGGTTTCCTGTTCTCAAAGCCCCTCGGCATTTCCTGCGAAACTAGTACAGGGTTTTGTCCTTCTCGAGCTCATGTTCTAATGTGGGTAAGGACGTGAAAACCTCTGTACTGATAAAACAATGCAGTGAGTACTCTTCTAGCAGGTATTACAACTTCTTTAGTAAGTGTTAGAGCATTCAGAGCAACTCTTCATCTGAGACTCAGAAAGGAGTAGTATCAACAAATATTTTAAAGTAACTCAAGAATCTTCAATTTGTTCTTTTACTATGGCCTGGCAGAATGTATTATTCTGGAAATCAGGAAACAGGTTCTGCTATACTTACACTAAGTGAAATCGGGTAAATAATGACACTAAAATTTAATTAAATGAAACATAGAAATAGATTTTTGCCTTGACTGAAAAATAGGAATTTATAAAAAGTCTTCCTGAATGTTGCATTATTACTTAAAATCCCCTCCAAATACTTTTGAATTAGTGTTTTTATACAGTTCAAATTTTTAAGTAAAATATATAATATTCATTATAACCATTCAACTTCCATGACAGTATTATAGCATTATCAAAACCTTCTCTAATACTGTGCTATAGCTTTTACAAATCATGTGCTGAAAGCAAGACCTAAATTTCACAATGTGCATTCCACTTTTCTATTAAGTGAGAACCCTCTAAAGACCACAAAGGGGCCAAATTATCTAAAATATTAAAGGCTTATTATATTTCTACTAAATTATCAATTTTGTAAAACAATTAAACAGGGAAAGCCAATTAGCGTAAAAGTAGTCTTTAGGGTATAATCATTAGTTGGAAGCTCGTTTGATAAGGTTAGGTCCAAATCTAATAAGTTAAACCCCCAGCAGAACCATAAAGAGCCTTAGTGGCAGTTTTTAAGAGTCTCATTCTCTAAATAGAAACCACAAAAAATTAAGGAAATTGAAAAAAAAAGTTATTTTTGCCATAATCAACAAAATCTCTATAGAGCTATGTCAAGTAAGAATCAGTAAGAATCAGTAAGAATCATTCTTAATTACAATGACTAGAAATTTGTTTGTACTATGAATCAAAATTATTATTCTAGTTTCTTCCAATGGAGTACTAAGGACTACAGGTTAAAGAAATATAGGAAGAGAAGACAAAACATATAATAAAGCAAATGCTTCGTAACTTTGGGGAAAACAAAAGAACATTAGTAGAGTGAGAATGCACAAATCTGATTTACATGATTATCACTGTACTGTAACATTTTCAGCCTCTGTTAGCTCTGCCTTATTTATGTTAGGAAAATATTCTTTAAGTAAAAATGAAATAAATTAAAGTAGAAGTTAGGTGGTTTATATGAATATATTTGTTTACATAATTGTGAACTCATCTAAATATTGAAACAAAATTTCTCGATTACTAAACCTATTATTTTGCACAAAGAATTGGACCATTTTCAAGAAAAGAAGACGCAGCCTACTAAATGCTAACCTATTGACCCATTTGAATAAACAAAAGTCACCCACTCTAGAATACAGGGGTTTTAAAAAATATATATATATATATATATATATATAGCTTAAAATAACATCACCTTGTTTTAATTTTTGCCCCAGCTACATACATTTTACTTAACTATTACATGAATAGACATGAATGAAAAATGATCTATTACAGATCAGAAAAATAATGTTCTTGGTTCAACATTTCCTTCCACCCTTACAACTTCTGTCTTTTGAATTCTAAAGGAAATAGAGCATTGACATAATCTGATCATCTACCCATCACTACAACCACATTCAAAAAAGAACAGGTTGGTCCTTGGGGAACATTGGTTGATGACATCTCCTGCACAGCCCTACATAAAAATGATCATCTTCAAGCAGTTATATAAGCCTTATAAACAGTTATCTGCCTCTTCCTATTCCTTTTATTTCTATATTTCATGTGCATATATTTTATGATTCAATTTTAAACACTGCTAAAATTTAGTCATATATTTTGACATCTTCATTTTTAAGTATCAATCTTTGTTATATTAAAGCATTTTGAGTGGCTGTTTTGTTCTTTCCTGGTAATAGTGTTCTGAAGCTACATCTTATTAATACAGTTGCATAAATAATTATGCAAGATCCCTCAGGTAATTAAAAATAAAATAAAATGAGCATCTGTTTGTACAAATTCATAATGTGAGTGATAATATGCAGGTTAAAGGTTAACACAGAAAAAATGGACATGGTGCATGAACACAAAATAAATTATTACATCGCTATGTAATTTTATTTATTCCATTTAGTTAATTATGCTGTATATCAAACTAATAGTTAAATAGGCAAGCTGTACTTCAGTGTCCTATTCATACAACTATAAATTACTCCGTACATCTAGAATTGTGATTAGCCATAAATCTCTCAGCAAGGTATAATAACAAAATATAATTTGCCTCACTACTTGAAAACTTCACAAATGTACTTTTAAAGTATATTTCAAAAGAAATGACATTAACTCTAGCAGTCATAGCTTAATAAATTTAAATACCTCAATATGTAGGAAAAGTATTTCTGTTACCTATGGCTGCATAATAGATTTCCTCAAAACTTAGTGACTAAAACAACCTTTATTTGCTCGCAATTCTGCAATTTGGGCAGCAGCAGCTCATCTGTGTTCCATATGGCATCAGCAGGGTGGCTTTCCTGGAGCTGAATAATCCACTTCTTAGATGGCCTCTCTCACATTTCTGGAAAGTTAGCACAGGCTGCCAACTGGGAACTCATCTGAGGCTGCTGTCCAGGGTCTTTGGTTATTCTTTATGTGGTTTCTACAGTTGAGTAGGTTGACTTCCTCCCAGTATGGTGGAGGGGGCCTCAGGGTGGCCAGACTTCTTATTCAATACATGTCAGCAGGTATACCTCAGAGCACACAAGCATAACATGCTAGGCCTTCTTAAGGCTTTGATCTTCGACAGGCACACCTTCAATTCTTCTGCTTTCTCTTAGTTAAAGCAGGTCAGGAGCCAAATGAGATTCAGTGGGAGGGGACTGCACAGGTGTATGAGGCCCTAAAATGTATATTCAACCTCCACAAATAATCCCCTATACAATTTCCAGAAGTGCAAACCAATATGTTTCTAGTTGGTATCAATTTCATTTCAACTTAATGTAAATACATATATATGACCAGATTTTCCAAGAGTTTAATAACAAGGTAGCTAACCTTAAATATCTTTTATTAAAAATCAATGAAAAGTCCTAGGACAGAATTCTATATATTCCACCCATATTCCCCATCTAATTAATTTTTTAGCCCTCCTATCATGGTGTAGAATTAGCCCAGTTGGCAATAGAAGAAAGCTGATGTAGCCACTGAGGTCCCGTTACTTGAGGGGATGTAAGAATACCTATGTCCTCTTTATCAGATTACACAGCAATTCCATTTTTTTCACACTCTTTTCCTTCAGTATACAGTACTGTTTATGTTCATCAAAAGCAATAATAATATTGAGATAAGTTCTATCTTTAAAAGGTAATTCCTTAGAATTTTATGCAGTCAAAGATGATAAACTTAAGTATAAATACTTATTTAATGGTAAATTACTGGATGAAGTTAAAATATTCCACCAGTTTTCAAGATTTTGAAACTTGGACAATCAAGGTATCTGTCCGTTGCTAGTCCAAACAACGCAGGTTGTACTGAGGCAAAGTTGATGGCATAACTGAACACTGCCTTGAGTGGAATGTGTTGTAAAACGTAGGGAACATGTAAAATATGTGAATGCAGAAGAAGTTGGGAGAGGTGAGTGAGAGGAGAAGTGAGAATTAGTACACAAGAGAAGAGCTGCAAAGAAATTCATAACATCTAACATTTATTGTGCATATATTATATATCAAGCACGTCATTTATATCATTTACCAAATTAGAGTAAGCCTGCAACCCACCACCAATTATAATACTTACAGAACGAAAAAAAGAGAAAGAGATGAGAGGAGGCAATAACTGGCCAAGTGGAAGAGAAGGAGCGAAGTCTGAGCAAATACCTGTAGGAGGGGTCATTATTCACAGCTTAAGCCTCAGTGTTCCCTGGGTAGTTACTAGTGCACAGGCTAGAATGGATTAGAAAGAATCATTGGCAAAATTAGAGAAACTCATGGAAGATGGGAACAAATTTGTGGGAGTGGGTGAAGAACTTGGATTCAGACACAATGAGTTTGGGTTAACATGGTAGTTAGTGCAAATATATGGTAAAGAAAGTGGTATAGAAATTAAGAACCAAAATTAGACAAGAGATAATAATTAGAGAGACATAAGCATAACATCTCAAAGACAAAATCACCTCACAAAGGAAGAAAGTAGAAGTAAAAGATCAAAGTTACAAGGGGTCAGGATTGAGGAGAACATAATTTGCAAGGGGAGGAGAAGGAAAAGGAATGAGTGGAAAAGAGAGATTGTAAAAATAAGAAAAGAACAAACGTATAGAGTCATAGACAAAAAAAAATACAGAAACGTGGCCAGCACTATGAAGCACAATTAGGACTGAGGAAGGATGGCGTTGCCTGTTTAATTTTTATTCTGGAATAATAGCTTCCTTGTGATTCATTTGGATGTGTTTTTCTAATACATCTTTATGGCAACAGCTCAGTTTCATAATATATTAATCTACAGTATTTCTCAGGGAGTATTTCTCTAATGTATTTCTCTAATGGCAGTACTGTCCAATATACTGTAGATATTTTAGCAAATTTAGTTTTAGTTTAATTATAGAATTAAAACACTTCCTGACAGTAATATACTGACTTCACATAAAATAATCTATATTTTCTTACACAGTATAAATAATAACCTGAATAATAGCATTATACACTTAACAAAAATAAACAATTAAGAATGTTCTATCATTTTCCCTTAAAAATCACATCTTCATTATCTTGATCCTTGATATTTATGAGGACAAATTACCCCATAGTGTAGCCAGAATAAGAGAACTTTCATTGAGAGACTATTTGCATTTAAGAACACAATTATTGTTTTGGTATTGCCCTATACTATTTAAAAATACATGAAAATATAGTTTAAATAAATACTTTGATTTTTGTAGCCTTTTAGAGAATCTAGGACAGTGACCACTTTATTGAGCATATACTGTATACCAGTCACGGTTCTAAATTCTCTACATATATTACCTTACTTTAATCCCCACAAAATTCTATTGAGGCAGATACTATTGTTATCTGCATTTTATAGAGAAGGAACATAAGGCTCAGAAAAGTGATGATTTGCTCAAGGTTTCAGTACAAGAAAGTGGTAGAATCATGTTCAAATTCAGACTGCCTGTTGAGTTGTATTCTTTACCATCCCAGATGATAAAATATCAGATGACAAGGTGAGCTGGCCTTTTAATTGTCCTGCCAGAAATCTTTAGGGGAAAGGATAGCCCTGAGTTGTCATGTGGTGTGTAGTTATAAAAATACCTTGTTAGAGCCACTAGGGAATTGACTTGATATACATCAGAGAGGGCTCTTTGGTACTCACAGAACCATTAAGGAATTCATCCTAAAGATCTAGAAACCAAAGAATTCTTCAGAGCAGCTGCCCTCCAGGGAAACTAATGAGAAAATGAACTTTCTCTGCCCTTCCGCAATCCCTCACTTGGTAGTTCAGAACCCGGCAACCCTGTGAATGACCTAAGCCTTCATTCTATTTCAACATTGAATTTAAGTACTTCTGATAAAGCTAAAGAATTCACAAAGGACCACAGAATAAATCAATAAAATAACTTCTTAAAAACATTTATGGAAAACAGTGAGTTCCATCTTTGCCCTTTATGACCACAACTGATCTCTACAAATCTCCCGTGTACAATGACTTCACCTAACCCCTAGTCCTCGAATTCATCCTTATCACTGTCTTACTTCTTGATCCTGTGACTTTCTGTGGTATGGCCTCAAACAGGCAAGAGAGAGATGTAATAAATATGAATAAATTAAATGAATAAATGCATAATATCTAACAACACTAAATGATTTATGTATCTGTATTTTCAAATGGAAACTCATTTCTTTTAGCTTTTAATCAAATTAATGTGTTTATTTATTGGAAATATATTTAGAAAGTTTAAAACCTTATAAACCTACTCTATAATTTGACTCTCCAATTGCTAAAACAAATTAATTTTGACACATATTTTTGAACTTAGAAACACACACATACACACTCAACACACACATTCAAGTGCTTATTTAACCGAATGCATAGATTTAAAGTATTTAAATGGCTGGACAGTTTACTCTCATCTTCATTTGCTGTACTTTTCAAGCAAATTAAAGTACATTTAAGATACAGATTATTTGATCAACTTGATGAACATTTTTGTCTGCCTATAATTTAATTATTGTAAGTAATTATGTATGAACATCTTTGGACATACATATTTGCACATTTCTCTTATCCTTTGATTTTTTACACACATTATTAAATTGTTCTTTTAAATGGACATAGTTTACATTTCCACTAACATTGTTTTCAAGGAAGCAGAGACTCACACCTTAACAAGGAATGGACGTTAATAATCTTTGTAAATGTTTTAATAGTTCCTTGTTCATTTCAGTGAGATTTTAAAAGTCATGGGAAGTAAAGAAATGAAACAATTGGCATCTCAAAACTAGAAGTCAGAAGAATTCGTTACACTAATTTGAAGTGCTTTTATAATCCTTATTCATTTTTATTAAAAAATGTCAAATTAAGAAATGCTGTTATTCGATAGAAAATGTATTTTCTATCAGAGTTTTGTTAAAGGACATAAGCCTAGTAGTTTTGCAATTTAAATGAACACAGAATTTTCCTGTATTTGTATTTTTTAAAAAAAGTTCATCGGGCTTTTATAAATATTTTTAATGTACATAAAATCAAAGCATCAAATCCTTGACAGTAAAAGGGAAAATTGCATTCTAAATGTATGTCTTTACTCATAAGCAAGTGCTGTAGCCCAAGTCTGTAAAAGTGAAATCAAGACGATGAAGTTATCCCGCCGCTTTGGTGCTGGTACAGCAGTGCCTAGGGTAGGATCCTGTTAACTGAAGGCAAACACAAACATGCTCCAACTTCAGCAAAGGACATAACGGCAACTTCTCCCCTGAGTGTAGCTATTATTGTTCTAAAGCAAACACTAATGGAAAGCTCCAAGGAAAGAACTGCCAAGCTGAAAAAAGAAAAGAGCCAAAAACAAAATAAGAGACAGGGCATTTCTTTATGATGCCTCAGACAGACTTCAATCATTCCTTCCTTCTGACTACCCTTAGGAAGGAGCCCAAAACAGCTGCTACCTCGAACAAATCTGAAAAACCTTCATGGCAGAAACCAGTGCTTCCCTAGTGCCTATCCATTTTGTTGTAAAAAGCTCGCTCCTATTTCTGAAGAATATATTATTATATTATGTGTGCTTATGTATATTTTCGTATGTATGGTATAAATATACATATGCACAAGTAACATATATATATAAGCACATAAAATATATATAGTAAAGTGCATATATATATACAAAATATATGAGTACATATCTACATATAAAATGCTTATATGTGTATACATAGTATTATATATGTATTTATATGTACATATTTTTCCAACTTTATTGAGGAATAACAAATATAATTGACAAATATAATTGTATATATTAAAGTCTACAATATGATTATTTGATATACATACATTGTGGAATGATTACCAAGATCAAGATAACTAATACATCCATCACCTCACATAGTTAATTCTTTTTCTTTTCTTTTTTGTTTTTTGTAGTGAGAATGTTTAAGATATGCCCTAAGTATATTTCAAGTATATAATACCATATTATTAACTGTAGTCATGATAGTGGACATTAGATGCTCAGAAATTATTCATTTTATAACCAAAAGTGTGTACTATTTGGACCCTCCCCCCAGGCCCTGGCAGCCACCATTCTATTATGTTTCTATGAAATCATTTGTTTTACTTACATTCTACATATAAGTGATACCATATAGTATTTGTCTTTCTCTGTCTGGCTTATTTCACTTAGTATAATGCCTTTCAGGTTTATGCATGTTGTTGCAAATAACAGGATTCCCTTCTTTTTTATGACTAATATTCCTGTGTATGTGTGTGTATACATGTGTGTATCAGTTTCTTTATCCATCCATCTATCAAAGGACATTTAAGTCATTTCCCTATCTTGGCAATTGTGAATAATACTGCAGTGAGCATGGAGATGCAGATATCTCCTCAAGATACTGATTTCATTTCCCTTAGATATATACCCAGGAATTGGATTGCTAGATTATATGGTAGTTCAATTTTTAATTTTTTTGAGGGACCAGCATACTGTTTTATATAATGGCTACATCAATTTATATTCCCATCAATTGTGTATCAGTTTTCCCTTTATTTTACATCCTCGCCAGCATGTGTTAACTATTGTCTTTTTGAAAATAGCCATCATAACAGATGTAAGGTTATATATATATCTTATTGCAGTTTCAATTTGTGTTTCTCTAATGATTAGTGATGTTGAACACCCTTCTAGGTACCTATTGGCCATTTGTTAGGCTTTCTTTGGAAAAATGTCTGTTCAGTTCCTTTGCTTATTTTTAAATTGGATTTATTTGCTTTTCTACTCTTGGGTTGCCGATGGCATGATTTTATATATAGAAAACTCTGTAAATTCCACCCAAAAAAATTGTTACAACTAATAAATGAATTCATTCAAGTTGCAGGATGCAAAATTAACACATAAAAATTAGTTTCATTTCTAGGCACTGTCAACAAACTATTTGAAGGGGAAATTAAGAGAACAGTTCCATTTATAATAGCATCAGAAACAATAAAATACTTAATAATAATACTTAATAAAATACTTAAGAATAAATTTAACCAAAGAGATGAAAGACTGAAACTATAAGACATTGATAGAAGACATTAAAAACACAAATCACTGGAAAGATATCTCATGCTCATGGATCAGAAAAATTAATATTGTTAAATGTGAGCTCTACCGAAAGCAATGTACAGACTCAGTGTAATTCTTATGAAAATTTAATGGCATTTTTACAGAAATAGAAAATAAATCCTAAAATTTGTATATAACAATAAAAGACCCCAAATAGACAAAGCAATCTTAAGAAAAAAGAGCAAAGCTGGAGGCATCACACTCAGTGATTTTGAACTATTATAAAGTAATAGTAATCAAAACAGAATGGCAGTGGCATCAGAACAGGCACATTGACCAGTGGAACAAAATAGAAACCCCAAGATAAACCCACACACATACTGTCAACTAATTTTTGACTAGGATGCCAAAAATATACAATAGGGAAAGAATAGTCTCTTCAGTAAATGATGTTGGGAAAACTTTATATTCACATGCAAACAAATAAAATTGTACCCCTATCTTACACCACTCACAAAAAAATAACTCGAAATGGATTAAAGTCTTAAATGTAAGACCTGAAAAACCTAGAAGAAAACATAGGGAAAACCTCCTTGACATTGGTCTTGGCAATGATTTTTTTCAATAAGACAACTAAAGCACAGGCAATAATAGCTAAAATAAAGTCATGGGACTATATCAAAATTTAAAACTTTTGCACAGCAAAAGAAACAATCAATAAATTGAAAATGCTAACTATGGACAGGGAGAAAATATTTGCAACAATCTATCTGGTAAAGAATATCCAAACTATTATTTTTTTAATATATTAACATATATATACATCTGCATTTATGTATGTTTGTAGTTATATAGGTATATGTATGGTCTATATAATTATCTGCATGTATAACATGTTTCAAGTACAATTTACTTCAAAATAAGAATAAGTCCACAATATTATCTAAAATGTAATGATCATGATAGGCATACCTCGGAGATATTGCAGGTACAACTCTCAACCACTACAGTAAAGCAAATATAGCAATAAAGTGAGTCACAATTTTTTTAAGTTTCCCAATGCATATAAAAGTTTTGTTTACACTAGCCTATAGTCCTCCAAGTGTTTAATAGCATTGTGACTAAAACATACTTAATTTAAAAATACTTTATTGCTAAAAAATGCTATCACAGGAACTTTCAGTGAGTTGTAGTATTTTTGCTGGTGGAGGGTCTTGCCTCAGTGTTGATGGCTGCTGAAGGCTGAGGTGGCCGTGGCCATTTCTTAGAATAAGATGACAATGAAGTTTGCCACAGTGAATGCCTCTTCCTTTCAGGAACAATTTCTCTGTGGCTTGCCATGCTGTTTGATAGAATTTTACCCCCACTAGAACTTCTTTCAAAATTGGAGGCAGTCCTCTCAGACCCTGCTGCTGCCTTATCAACTAAGTTTATGTAATATTCTAAATCATTTGTTGTCATTTCAAGAATCATCACAGTATCTTCATCAGGAGCAATTTCATCTCAAGAAATCACTTTTTTTGCTCATCCATAAGAAGCAAATCCCCATCCATTCAAGTTTTATCTGAGATTGCAGCAATTCAGACAAATCTTCAGGCTCTACTTCTAAGTCTAGTTCTCTTGCTATTCCTACCACATTTTCAGTTACTTCCTCCACTGAAGTCTTGAACCCCTCAAAGTCATCCATGAGAGTTGGAATCAACTTCTTCTGAATTCCTGTTAATATTCATATTTTGACCTGTTCCCACGAATCAGGAACATTCTTACTGGCATCTAGAATGGTGAATCCTTCCCAGAAAGTTTGCCATTGACGTTGCCTGGATCTATCAGAGGAATTACTATCTATGGCAGCTATAGCCTTACAAAATGTATTTCTTAAATAATAAGACTTGAAAGTTGAAATTACTCCTTGATCCATCTGTTGAAGTATGAATGTTGTGTTACCAGGCAGGAAAACAAAGATTAATCTCATTGTACACTTTTATCAGAGTTCTTGGGTGACCAAGTGCATTGTCAATAAGCAGTGTTATTTTAAAAGAAATCTTTTTTTTTCTGAGCAGTAGGTCTCAACGATGGGATTAAAATATTCAGTAAACCAGGTTATATACAGATGTACTGTCAGCCAGGCTTTCTTGTTCCATCATAGAGCACAGGCAGAGTAGATTTAGCATAATTCTTATGGGCCCTAGGATTTTCGCAATGGCAAATGAGCATGGGCTTCAATTTAAAATCACTTAAAGTAGCTGCAATAGTGCCTGAAAAGAGAGTCAGAGTGTTTTTTGAAGCTTTGAAGCCATTCATTGATTTCTTCTCTCTAGCTATAAAAGTCCTAGATGGCATCTTCCCATACAAGGCTGTTTTGTCTACTTTAAAAATCTGTTGTTTAGTGTAGACACCTTCATGAGTTATCTTAGCCAGACACTCTGGATAACTTGCTGCAGGCTCTACAACAGCACTTGCTTCTTCACCTTGCACTTTTATGTTATGGAGACAGCTTCTTTCCTTAAACTTCATGAATGAGTCTCTGCGAGCTTCAAACTTTTCTTCTGCAGCTTTTTCACCTCCCTCAGCCTTCATAGAATTGAAGAGAGTTAGGACCTGGCTCTGGATTGGACTTTGGTTTAAGAGAATGTTGTGGCTGATTTGATCTTCTACCCAAACTAAAACTCTCCATAACAGCAATAAGGCCATTTTGCTTTCTTATCATACGTGTGTTCCCAGAAGTAGCACTTTTAATTTCCTTCAAGAACCTTTCTTTTGTATTCACAACTTGACTGTTTGGTGCAAGAGGCCTAGCTTTCAGCCTGTCTTGGCTTTTGACATGCCTTCATCACTAAGCTTAATCATGTCTAGCTTCTGATTTAAAGTGAAAGATATATGACTCCTACTTTCACTTGAATACTTAAATGCTGTTATAGGGTTATGGGTGGACCTAATTTCAATATTGTTGTGTCTCAGAAAATATGGAGGCCCTGAGGAGAGGGAGAGAGTTGGGGGAGTGGCCAGTGAGTGGAGCAGTCAGAACACACACAAAATTTATCGATTAAGTTTGTAGTCTTATATGGACATGGTTCATGATGCCCCAAAACAAAGACAACAGTAACATCAAAGATCGCTGATCACAGATCATCATAACAAATACAATAATAATGAGAAAGTTTTAAATATTGCAGGCATTACTAAAATGTGATACAGAGACAGGAAGTGAGCAAATGCTGTTGGAAAAATGGCACCAATAGACTTGATCAACACACGGTTGCTACAAAACTTCAACTTGTAAAATATGCAATATCTGTGAAGCACCATAAAGCAAGATATGGCTATATATTTTTATTTAAAAACTGACACTTTAAATTCTGGAGGGAGAGAAGAGGAAATGAATGTTGCTTTTGTCTCGTAGTATTCAGAGAGTCACCATCTGATATAGCTCAAAGACACTTGGCCCATCTCTCAAAGAGTTGCAAATTGCTTCTGTGAGATTAAAAACAAAACCAAACAAAAAAAATGTGAAATTGCACATCTCATAAATTTTATTTTTGACTATATTACATAAATATACACTAAATACAATTACATTATAATTGCATATATAAAGATATTAAACTTCAGTATTTGAAAGAAGTACTACATCTTACCACAGATTCATTTATCTAGTAACCTTACGCTCTTTCAAACCATTCTTGAATTTAATTATGTATTTTTACTGGCACGCAAACATCTTTCACAAATAAAAAAGCAAGTCTTCAACTTGGCCATCCAGACTCTTCTGGTTCTGCTCTGAAAAAGCAAGAAGTTAAGGCATATTTCTGCCTGTTTATTGCTAGACAGAGTATTAGGTGTCTAGCCAGCCTTATTTCTATTAGAATTGGTGTTCATTTTAGGAAGCTGAAAAACAGAATAATACAAAACCTGAATTAATGAAAAACACTAGTGGACGAAGAGGAGAGCTTTTCTATGTGGTCCGGTGTTGCTCTTTACATATTAGCATCTTTAGCAGTTTCTTACCTAGATAACTAAAGAAATATATAATTTTTTATTAAAATTTTAATAAATCTTTAGATAGCTTCAGTACAGTTATTACTGATAACAAATATTTAACCAGGGTTCCGAAAATTGGAAGCGCATAAACTAGTAAATTTCATTTCCTGCCATTCTTGTCAACCTAATCACATTATTGCTACCCAGTATCCTTGATCTAGGTCAGTCAGTATATTACCAAGGGATATCAGAGCTGCAGTGGTCAGTAAGTGGACAGCAAACAGGAAGTAAGCAGAATGTCTGTAATGTAGACCTATATATACCATAGGTATACATTGTCTATTAAATAAGAGGAATTCTGATAATAACACAAATTTGATCAAAATTTTACCTCTTACATATAATGTTTATTCTAAAATGACTGGGCAGATTAGAGTTGGAACTTGCCAACGAATGCATTCATTCTAAATTAGTGACCTGGGGGATTGGGCATGAATGCTGAACACAGTATGAGCAATTACTACTCTGTAGTAATTGTTTCCATAATACATTATACTCATTTTACCACTCAAAACACCAAAGGAAACCTGTATACATAAATAATAACAAAACACAAGCATGGTTAATACTGTTTCCCTGTTAACTTTATGTTGCATAATACTTATATAAGGCTGTGAAAATTCTCACTTACAATGAACGGTAATGATTACAGTAATACTTTATTCAATGCTTTAATTTGTCCCATGAATCATCCAGGCCAATGTAATTGCATTGTTAATATGACACCTGTTGAATAAACAGGTCATACACAAATGGAATGGGTCCTTCTTAACTGGGCCATGTTAAGCATGTCTATGGAAGGATCTTCCAGATAGTTTTACCTGGATGTATCTTTTTTTTCCAAAATAGTTTTTTTTTTTAAACATCTTTATTGGAGTAGAATTGCTTTACAATGGTGTGTTAGTTTCTGCTGTATAACAAAGTGAATCAGTTATACATATGTTCCCATATCTCTTCCCTCTTGCGTCTCCCTCCCTCCCACCCTCCCTATCCCACCCCTCTAGGTGGTCACAAAGCACCTAGCTGATCTCCCTGTGCTATGCGTCTGCTTCCCACTAGCTATCTATGTATCTTATTACCAGCTCTCTGAGAGAAAATACAATGAGTTTTGTAAATTTATACATTACACTAAAAATGTAGGGCTGATTATCCTACAAAACTAAAAGGGGATTGAGGAAGGTTCGCTGGCTTTAAACAGGCTATGTTGAGTCCTATAAAATATTTATTCCTGTCACATTTATAGTTTTATAGTAAAATATGAGATATAATACCTAAATAATAAGATGTGGGTTATATTTAGTTATATAACAAGTTAATGAAAGATTTCATGTAAATCAGTGGCTATATAGAAAGGTTTTTGAAAGATCACTGGTGATTGTAATAATTATGGGATATATTTCAACAAGCATGGAGTGAGACAATGTTGATTTGCACTATAGAGAAAGAGAAAGCAATTATGAATAATAATATAAAAGTCTTTTTTTAGAATATCTAAAAGGGATTTATTATCTTTAAAATGCAATGAGAAGACAGAGTAGAATATGCCTTATCTGAATTCCTGTCAAAAATTTTGAAAATTTTCAAAAACAAATCTACAGCAAGGGGATAAGATAAATGACACGTCTATAGACTCTGGGAAGAAATCAAAGCATAGATTTCTCCAAAAGGCAGGGAATAAACATAAACACCTTATTTCTCCCTTCGCTTTAAATGCCTGATCCTTGCAAGTTACAAAAATTCTCAGAAGTACAATGATAATCCTCAGAATAGAACTAAAGGTGACTGCAGACTTAGAAGCACTCCAGGCAAACTACAAACAAAAATAAGGAAATGTGGGAGAAAAGTAGAGCACTTACATTTTATACAATAATATGCAGCCATTAAAAATGAAGATGTTGAAGACCTCATGACAATTTAGGAAGTATTTCTGCTATACTGTTTTGTTAAAAATATCACAATATAAAAACAGCTATCAGAGGATAACTGGAACCGAAGAAGTAGTGGAAGGGGATACAGAAATGTGTTTACAATGAATGACTTTGGGTATGGGAGAACAGGGGAAATTTTTTTCTCTACTAGTAAGCTTTTTCTATATTTAGAAATTTCTTTAATAAGTATATATTTTATAACTAATATTTCTCAATGTGGCTTCTAAAAATGTAAGTGTCTTCTTGGATATATTACAATCATGGAAAGAGAAAGAAAATCAGTAATGATGTCAGAAGAACATGTTAGAATTTGAATAGAGTGAAGATTGAATGAGGTGAAGAACTTGTTAGAGATACTTTGATCCCAACCTGGAAAATAATCATCTCATTAATATGTTCTAGTACTAACTATAGTTATTATGCTAAAAGATTCAACATTTAACACAAGTCATACTTTTCTGGAAGTCCTAGTCTTACAGTGGAATTGGGGGGAAAAGGAAAAAAATAGTAGAGCAGGAAGATGGGAATCAGAATTTAAGGGGTTATGGGACTGGAGGGGTAGGGAGCACAGTAGTAAATTTGTCACATAGGCCTCAATGAGAGGGTGAGATTTGAGCAAAGCTCTGAGAAAGGTGAATGGGTCAGTCAAGTGGAATTATGGCCGAATCTATTTTAAATAAATTGGCATTTGTGTTCCTTTGAAGGCTCCCGGAATTCTAGTAACACTAATGCAAACAACCGCTTGGTTCTTTGCGACGTTTACACAAATGATCCCACGGCACACATAATAAAATTTTCTATTCTGGGTTGCTGGCAGAAATTATTATTCTATTAGGATTTCATTCTATATTATTATGTTATTAGCACTTTGGGAGTTAGCAAGAGAAACTACTCAATGATAACAGCCTCATTAATGCCTCTAGTGAAACATTTAAAAAGTTCTTTATTGATCTTGGTTCCAAATACACCAAAATGCTGTATTACAGTTTTGTTGAACTATTCAACCTACTGGCAGTTTCAGGTGAATAAGCTCATTCCCAGTTCAAATGTCCTTGTTCTTGAGCTCCAGGTAGAATGAAGAAATAGCAAAACTGGCCTACCTCTTGAAGATATAAGATCTTTTATTCAAGCTTCTTACTCATTTTTTTAATGTATTTCTATTTTCTATATTATGAATCTGCTACTGTTCATTTTTTGTCTTTAAAAAGTTTAAAATATATACACAGACATACAAAGTGAGGAAACCTCAAGAATAAAAACTTCAATGAATATAAAGTTTATTGTATAAAAGCCCTAGATCCTAATTCACTACCATATGACTAGTTCAAACAAGTAATTAAATGACTTTTTGAATTGGCTCTCAGGTTTTGATCTAGAGATCTTGAATGAATTTTATTCTAGTGCCAGTGAAGCCCTATTTAAATCACAGTTTCTGTCATGAGATATGTATATATTTTCTCCATGTGATTGAAATGACGTCATGCTAATTTGTCAACAATGACTTCATGTTAATTATTGGGCCATATGATATTCAAGTTCACCTGGTTCTCATTCAAATACATCTTAACTGCAGTAAATGCCAATTTACTGAGGCTTGCACTTGATGTGTCACTATCGAGGGCCATAAGAAGCATATAATATTCTAGCTATTTCTCAGAAAATGCCTGAAATCACTAACATAAAGTCAGTAGAATGGATGATTATTTAAATGCCTTATTTCTAGTTATATAATTTTCTGACTTCATGAAAAGTAAGACAATCAAGAGCAAGTGGACTGAAAGTAGACATGAAATGATTTACAATGATGTGCACAAAGGGAGAATATACATTATGTAAGTAGGGCAGTCACAGGGCCCACTGTTTTACTATACTGAGGCAAACTGATATTTAATAAAATATTTTGAATCATTTATTATTCAGCCAACTGGTTAAAAATTCATTCATACTGAAATCATCTGAATTGTGCTTTATTTTCATTCTAACATAAATGTAAACTCATACTTCTATATAGTCTCTTCTGTTACTATGATTTAAGAGCAAAGAGCTTGAATGGGATAAAGTCTTAATGTTTCATATATATAAACAAAAACGTCTTATAAAAACATCACGACTAGGGCTTCCCTGGTTGCGCAGTGGTTGAGAGTGCGCCTGCCGATGCAGGGGACAAGGGTTCGTGCCCCGGTCCGGGAAGATCCCACGTGCCGTGGAGCGGCTGGGCCCGTGAACCATGGCCGCTGAGCCTGCACGTCCGGACCCTGTGCTCCGCAACGGGAGAGGCCACAACAGTGAGAGGCCCGCGTACCACAAAAAAAAAAACCCCAAAACAAACCAAAAAAACCCATCACAGCTAGTTATTTCAAAAACCGAAAAGTATCATACGGTTTACTATGAACCTGTGAGTGAGGTCATTCCCTAATTCCTACTCCAATATGAAATAACCTATCTGAGTAAAGTTAAAGTAACTTACTTTTAACTTAGTTATATTAGATTTGGCAGAAAGGTAGAGAACTTAAATCTCTAGCATTTGTGATTCTGAACTGTATTACTATTGAAATTAGGAAGGCATATAAAAACCCCAAATTAAAAACAAAAACAAAAACAAAACTGTCTTCTCATTACCCATGCAGTTAGCTTTGCCATGTGTTGAACAGATTTTTATGCTTTTTACCTAAAAATCTTTTTGTCAGCTGTTATAATTTGAAGGTTGTTTCATTGACCTGTCTAAAACTTTTTTTTTTTTTTTTTTTTTGCCGTACGCGGGCCTCTCACTGTTGTGGCCTCTCCCGTTGCGGAGCACAGGCTCCGGACGCGCAGGCTCAGCGGCCATGGCTCACGGGCCCAGCCGCTCCGCGGCATGTGGGATCTTCCCGGACCGGGGCACGAACCCGTGTCCCCTGCATCAGTAGGCGTACTCTCAACCACTGTGCCACCAGGGAAGCCCTGTCTAAAACTTCTGAGATGAAAATAGACTCATATTTTTTAAAGCTAATCTACTTAGCCAGGATTCAATATTTTTTTATGCCAACATTTACCTTGACAAAAGTAAATAAGCCTATATATTACTATTATGAATTATATTGAAAAAGTCTATAACAAGCTAATAGTTTTTCTTTTTTTTACATCTGCTGTTTATGCTTCTAAAACATGAACGAAATTCAATTAAAATTTTACTTTGAGAGGCAGATCTGTGAACTAGAAAAAAGAGTGTTTGTGAACTCAGAATACGCTCCTTTTAATTGATTACACTCAGGCTCATAAAATACGTACAGCAGATGAACTGTGCGTATTTCATTGTATT